>NC_064929.1:79224914-79828351 GCF_023897955.1 Schistocerca gregaria
GAGCTAGCCGCATCTCCAATGTCGCCCCGACGCCGGGCGTCGTCACACTCCAAGACGTCTCGAAATACGACGACGTCTCGGTGGCCCAGTGCGACTTGAGCTCTTCCCACGACGTCAGTTCTTCAGGCGCGTCACTGACCGAGCTCTTCATACCGCGCGCTCGCAACACCACCAGGCAACATACACACATACGGGCTAGTCAAACAGGGCGGGATCGAAGCGGCGCGGTTGCGTTACACTCGGCGGCTACAGGGGTGCGTGCGGTTAAACACCTGCCCCGCGACTGGCGACAGACAATAGCGCATCGGCAGCGGCGCAGCGTGAGAAAGCCTGCGACTGCGTTTCGCACTTGCTGACGAAGCCCCCTCGGCGGTTCACTGCTCGGCCATTGCCTCTCGCTGGTTCGCAAACACTCTACCTGCCTCGCTCCGATTCCTCGTAGCGGCGGCGCAAATCGAAGCACCTACTGCTCGCCGAATGTCGACTCTCAGCAAAATTTGTTGCTATTGTTATACGTCTTTTGTCGTTTGTTGTGGTCTTCACTGCCTTGTTTCCTCGGACGCGAGATACACAAGGCGGAGATCAGGTTGATGCTGAGGTTGGCTTCCGGAAAGTCTTCGACACACTTCCCTAGTAAACAAAATACTTGCAAACGGAACGTCCAAGAACACAGAACAGAAACAGATCTTAAAAACCGAAGGACAAAACGGTAAGATAGATAGTTGGCTCCGTGCATCATGTTCATAGCGGTACCATTCATCTCACGCTAGATGAGGATACCCCTACTTCGTAGTGACGTAACGCTACGTCATAGTGACGTAAATAACCTACATCGGCTACATGAGAACGCATATCGATCTTTGCAGTTGTACCACTTAGTTTGCACCGATAACGTGAAAGCTAAATGTAAATCCACTACTGGCCATTAAAATTACTACACCAAGAAGAAATGCAGATTATAAACGGGTATTCATTGGACAAATATATTATACTAGAACTGACATGTGATTACATTTTCAAGCAATTTGGGTGCATAGATCCTGAGAAATCAGTACCATTCACCTCTGGCCGTAATAACGGCCTTGATACGCCTGGGCATTGAGTTAGAGCTTGGATGGCGTGTACAGGTACAGCTGCCCATGCAGCTTCAACACGATACCACAGTTCATCAAGAGTAGTGACTCGCGTATTGTGAGGAGCCAGTTGCTCGGCCACCATTGACCAGACGTTTTCAATTGGTGAGAGATCTGGAGAATGTGCTGGCCAGGGCAGCAGTCGTACATTTACTGTATCCAGAAAGGCCCGTACAGGACCTGCAACATGCGGTCGTACATTATCCTGCTGAAATGTATGGTTTCACAGGGATCGAATGAAGGTTAGAGCCACGGGTCGTAACACATCTAAATGTAACGTCCACTGTTCAAAGTGCCGTCAATGCGAACAAGAGGTGACCGTGACGTGTAAGCAATGGCACCCCATACCATCACGTCGGCTCATACGCCAGTATGGCGATGACGAAAACACGCTTCCAATGTGCGTTCACCGCGATGTCACTAAACATGGATCCGACCATCATGATACTGTAAACAGAACCTGGATTCATCCGCAAAAATGGCGTTATGCCATTCGTGCACCCAGTTATGTGATGCATCGTCAAGGTAACAGCAGCCACGGTCTCCGAGCTGACAGTCCGTGCTGCTGCAAGCGTCGTCGAACTGTTCGTGCAGATGGTTGTTGTCTTGTAAACGTCCCCATCTGTTGGCTCAGGAATCGAGACGTGGTTGCACGATCCGTTACAGCCATGCGGATAAGTTATCTGTCATCTATACTGCTAGTGATACGAGGCCATTGGGATCCAGCAAGGCATTCCGTATTACCCTCCGGAACGTACCGATTCCATATTCTGCTAACAGTCATTGGATCTCGACCAACACGAGCAGCAATGTCGCGATACGACAAACCGCAATCGCAGCTGGCTACAATCCGACCTTTTATCAAAGGCGGAAACGTGATGGTACCCATTTCTCCTCCTTACACGAGGCATTACAACAACGTTTCACCAGGCAACGCCGGTCAACTTCTGTTTGAGTTTGAGAAATCGGTTGGAAACTTGCCTCATGTCATCAAGTTGTAGGTGTCGCCACCGGCGCCAGCCTTATGTGAATGCTCTGAAAAGCTAATCATTTGCATATCACAGCATCATCTTCCTGTCGGTTAAATTTCGCTCCTGTAGCACGTCATCTTTGTGGCGTAGCAATTTTATTGGCCAGTTGTGTATATGTGTACAATCAAAGTGAGAGCCGTTATGTCGTATGCTCGTCCCAGTTGACTTTTTTATTATGCCGTAATCCCAACAATATTCGAAGTTATTGTGTGTTTCCTGAATGTAATGAATGTCTGAACGAGGGAACCATAACAATAACGAAAGTCAACAATAGCGTCTCGTCTTTTAAAAAAGAATCCGATTAATTGTGCTTAAATCATGCGGGTAAAAACGTGAAACAGAGAGAAATTATTATAAAAGCCAATGGATTGTACATAATTCTTCTGGGCAGAAACGATAAACTGAGAAATTATTGTGGTTCCAAAGATAATTCCGAATGTTGCTGGAATTGTAATTTTGCCTTTCATGCTGTAGACCAACTCAGAAACTTTTGCTCTTCAGAAATGAATTATTGCTGACGATTATAATGTATAGGCCTGTTTACAACACACCATTATTTTTCTTTGTACGTTGTATACTGTGAAACAACAATGACATGCAAGTCACATTTACCAGCATTTTAAGCAACTGAAAGCAGCGAGTGCTGTCGCCATTTTCAGCTACTTTTTTTTATGACTCTTAGGCGATATGGATGTAGCTGTAGTAATCGTGCCAAACACTCACAAAATTTAAACCATGTCTATTGACAGAATAAACAAACACAGTATTCCACCACTCCATATGAGAGAGGGCTGTTGAGGTTATTTTGTCAGTTAGCTCATCCATTGTGACAGTCAGTGTTCAACATCATTTGGCAACTACTAGGAAACTTACTTTTTTATAGTTGATACTGCTTAAATATTAAAATGGAACAGTTACAGACGAAATATCATTGTTTTTCACGGTATACAGCGTATAAAGAAAAATGACGTGTGTTATAAACAGGGCAGAACATTATAATCATCAGCAATAATTTATTTCTGATGAGCAAAATTTTCTGAGTTGCTCTACAACATGAAGGCAAAATTACAATTCCAGCAACATTCGGAATTATCTTTGAACCCACATTAATTTCTCGGTTTAACGTTTCTGCCCAGAAGAATGATGTACAGTACAATCCATTGGCTTCCATTAAAATACGAAACACATTAAATTCTCCCTATTTCATGATTTATGCACAAATAATTGGATTTTTTTTAAAATGGCTATTCGCTTTTTTTACTTTCGTTGTGATACCTTCGTTTAAATATTCGTTATGTTCGTGAAACACAACACACAATAACATCTCACCTTCTTGGGATTAGAGCTCAATAATTAACTATTTCTCGTTTCTGTCGACACAGCTACGTACGGTGCATGGGATTTTTTAAAAATGACTACAAGATTTTTTTACTTTCGTTATGTTCTTAGCCAATTAAAATCCCACATTATTTGAATTAGAGCTTAATAATTAATTATTTAACGTTTCTATCCATATGATTTATGGACGATTCATCAGACTTAAAAAAATGTCTGCAAGAGTTCCTTTTTTTTTACTTTCGTTACGGTTCTTTCGGTCAGACATTCATTATATTCAAGAAACACACAATAACATCAAAAATTGTTGGGATTCCAGCTTAATAACTAATTCAACTGTGATGAACATACCACACAACTGCTGTTACTTCGTTTGTACACACGTATTTACATTTAGCTTTCACGTTATCGTGCAATCTCTGTGGTACAACTGCAAAGATCGATATATGTACTTATGTAGTCGATTTAGGTTTATTTATTTATTTATTTAACCTGATCAGATTAGGGCCATCAGGCCCTCTCTTAAATCGGACCAGTGTTCCACACATGCAGCATTTCACACATCAGATTTACATCATGACAATAGTTTAAATGAGAATGTTAGCTTACTCTAGTGACAATATGAATAAAGAGTAGTGACTAAGACCTAATTAAGTAAATGCGGCAGTATTTTTACAAAAGGTGCTCGATGACGTAGCGTTACGTCACTATGTCTTATGGTTCTCCTTACCTAATGTGAAATGAATTCTACCCTATTACCAGCAGCTAAGTAACAATTGTATACTAATTGTATACGCAATATTTTGTTCAAGCGATGTAAGTCTACGTGGATACTCTGCAAATCAGACTTAAGTGCGTGGCAGAGGGTTCATCGAACCACCTTCACAATAATTCTCCATTATTCCAATCTCCAAGAGCTCGCGGAGATAACTATATATTTCCGTGCGAGCTGTGATTTCCCTTCTTTTATTATGATGATCGTTTCTCCCTTTATAGGTCGACGTCAAAAAATATGTTCGAATTCGGAGGAGAAAGGTGGCGATTGAAATTCCACAGGAAGTTTTGGCCACAGCGAAAAACGCCTTTGTTTTAATTATGTCCACCCCAAATTCTGTACCATGTTCGTGACACTCCCTCTCCTAATTCGCGATAATACAAAACGTGCTGCACTTCTTTGAACTTTTTCAATGTACTCCGTTAATCCTATCTGGTAAGGATCTCACACCGCTCAGCAGTATTCTAAAATAGGACGGACAAGCGTAATCTAGGCAGACTGTGTAGTAGATCTGTTACACTTTCTAAGTGTTCTGCCAATAAAACTCAGTTTTAGGTTTTGCGTTCCCCACAACACTTTCTAAGCATTATTTCTAACTATTGTTGTTCGAAATTGTAATTCCTAGGCCTTTTAGTTGAATTTACGACATTGCGATTCGACTGATTTGTCGTGTAACCGAAGTTTAACGAATTCTTTTACCACTCATGTGGATGACGTCACACTTTTCATGATTTAGGGTCAACTGCCAATTTTCGCACCATTCAGATATCTTTCCTAAATGGTTTTGCAATTTCTTTTGATCTTCTGATGACTTTACAACACGGCAAATGACAGCATCATCCGCAAACAATCTAACAGGGCTACTCACATTGGCTGATAAATCGTTTATATAGATAAGGAACAACAGAACGCCTATAGCACTACTTTGGGGAACACCAGAAATCACTTATGGTTTAATAGATGACTTTCCATTAAATACTTCGAACTGTGACCTCTCTGGCACGAAATCACGAATCCAGTCTCATAACAGACAGTATTCCATAAGCACAGAATTTCACTACAAGCCCCTTGTGTGACAGTGTCAAAAGCCTTTTGCAAATCTAGGAATACGGAATCAATTTGAAATTCCTTGTCAATAGCATTCAACGCGTGAGTAAAGAGCTAGTTTTGTTTCACAAGAACGATAAGGTTCAAATCACGTTCATCGTCGTTGCGATCAACGGAACATGCAAGTAACTGCCTAATTTCTCTTTCATCTACATCTACATACATACTCCACAACCCACAATACGATGCGTGGCGGAGGGTACCTCGTACCACAACTAGCATCTTCTTTCCCTGTTCCACTCCCAAACAGAACGAGAGGAAAATGACTGCCTATATGCCTCTGTACGAGCCCTAATCTCTCTTATCTTTGTGGTCCCTCTGCGAAATGTAAGTTGGCGGCAGTAAAATTGTACTGCAGTCAGCTTCAAATACTGGTTCTCTAAATTTCCTCAGTAGCGATTCACGAAAAGAACGCCTCCTTTCCTCTAGAGACTCCCACCCGAGTTCCTGAAGCATTTCCGTAACACTCGCGTGATGATCAAACCTACCAGTAACAAATCTAGCAGCCCGCCTCTGAATTGCTTCTATGTCCTCCCTCAATCCGACCTGATAGGGATCCCAAACGCTCGAGCAGTACTCGAGAATAGGTCGTATTAGTGTTTTAAAAGCGGTCTCCTTTACAGATGAACCACATCTTCCCAAAATTCTACCAATGAACCGAAGACGACTATACGCCTTCCCCACAACTGCCATTACATGCTTGTCCCACTTCATATCGCTCTGCAATGTTACACCCAAATATTTAATCGACGTGACTGTGTCAAGCTTTTCACTACTAATGAAGTATTCAAACATTACGGAATTCTTTTTCCTATTCATTTGCATTAATTTACATTTATTTATATTTGGAGTAACCTGCCATTCTTTACACCAATCACAAATCCTGTCCAAATCAACTTTTATCCTTCTACAGTCACTCAACGACGACACCTTCCCGTACACCACAGCATCATCAGCAAACAGCCGCACATTGCTATCCACCCTATCCAGAACATCATTTATGTAGATAGAAAACAACAGCGGACCTACCACACTTCCCTGGGGCACTCCAGATGATACCCTCACCTCCGATGAACACTCACCATCGAGGACAACGTACTGGGTTCTATCACTTAAGAAGTCACGTGAAACAACTCCTGTCTGGTTTCATGAAAGTGTCTCTGAATTTTCGATACGATTTTGTTTTCTGTGAAAATGTGTCTAAACCAATCTGGAAGTTAAGAGGTGTGTCGAGTCTAGATCTATCAAGAAGTAGTCTACGGAAACAAGTTTGATAAAGTGGTCTTTATAACAGCACAAACGATTAGATGACTTGAAACTTCCTGGCAGATTCAAACTGTGTGCCGGACCGAGACCCGAACTCGGGACCTTTGCCTTTCGCGGGCAAGTGCTCTACCAACTGAGCTACCCAAGCACTTCTCACGCCCCGTCCTCAGAGCTTTACTTCTGCCAGTACCTCGTCTCGTACCTTCCACAGAGGCTCTCCAGCGAATCTTGCAGGACTAGCACTCCTGCTGTCGAAGTCTTCTAAAGAGGAAGATATTCGCCCTTCTTGTGGCCCGTCAGAGCATTTTTTCGCAGTTTAACATATGCCCGAAAATTGTCGAGTTATCAATGATAATTTACGATTTAGGTGACTGGAGCTCATCAGCAAACAAATCCATAACAAATGCTGGAGGTGTTTCCCTCTAGCTTCTAAATACGGGTACACTCAGTGACGAGGGGGGGGGGGGGGGAGAGTCAGAGGCAGTCGCACCATTTCAAATACTCGCTGACGGTTTCGAATGGTCTCGCAGTGTTCCATGACATGACGACATAACAACAAAGGAACAGATCGAGAGGTAGACGAAAAACAAGGAAAAGCGTACGTTATACCTGCCAGCGAACACATGTAACGACGGCAACATAAGGGACCGTTTTATCAAAAACGGTTTCTGTAAAAATGGCTAAATTGAATTTTTTACGGCATATACTGATATGGCCCCCTTTCTTTCTCAGAAAACAGTTTTTTTTTTCAAAACCCAATTACCTCCATTGTTAGAAACTAACAAATGACCTTCGTTATTGCAAAACTCGCTTTTTGGCAGGAAACTGATACAGGAAAACTCGTTTTCTGCAGCTAATTTTTGTACGGTGAATATCTTTCGATTTTAATAACGCCATTTTCAGTGTTCGTGTTGGCACTCTTTGCACGCGCAATAATGCAACGTTCTGGCATTTGGTTTCTGTCCATTTGCATTATTATCAAGTCATTGTCAGCTGTAAAACTACTTCTCCGACGCGACAAAGGTGTTGTATATACACTCATGGAAAATGAAATAAGAACACCGTGAATTCATTGTCCCAGGAAGGGGTAACTTTATTGACACATTCCTGGGGTCAGATACATCACATGATCACACTGACAGAACCACAGGCACATAGGCACAGGCAACAGAGCATGCACAATGTCGGCACTAGTACAGTGTATATCCACCTTTCGCAGCAATGCAGGCTGCTATTCTCCCATGGAGACGATCGTAGAGATGCTGGATGTATTCCTGTGGAACGGATTGCCATGCCATTTCCACCTGGCGCCTCAGTTGGACCAGCGTTCGTGCTGGACGTGCAGACCGCGTGAGACGACGCTTCATCCAGTCCCAAACATGCTCAATGGGGGACAGATCCGGAGATCTTGCTGGCCAGGGTAGTTGACTTACACCTTCTAGAGCACTTTGGGTGGCACGGGATACATGCGGACGTGCATTGTCCTGTTGGAACAGCAAGTTCCCTTGCCGGTCTAGGAATGGTAGAACGATGGGTTCGATGACGGTTTGGATGTACCGTGCACTATTCAGTGTCCCCTCGACGATCACCAGAGGTGTACGGCCAGTGTAGGAGATCGCTCCCCACACCATGATGCCGGGTGTTGGCCCTGTGTGCCTCGGTCGTATGCAGTCCTGATTGTGGCGCTCACCTGCACGGCGCCAAACACGCATACGACCATCATTGGCACCAAGGCAGAAGCGACTCTCATCGCTGAAGACGACACGTCTCCATTCGTCCCTCCATTCACGCCTGTCGCGACACCACTGGAGGCGGGCTGCACGATGTTGGGGCGTGCGCGGAAGACGGAATAACGGTGTGCGGGACCGTAGCCCAGCTTCATGGAGACGGTTGCGAATGGTCCTCGCCGATACCCCAGGAGCAACAGTGTCCCTAATTTGCTGGGAAGTGGCGGTGCGGTCCCCTACGGCACTGCGTAGGATCCTACGGTCTTGGCGTGCATCCGTGCGTCGCTGCGGTCCGGTCCCAGGTCGACGGGCATGTGCACCTTCCGCCGACCACTGGCGACAACATCGATGTGCTGTGGAGACCTCACGCCCCACGTGTTGAGCAATTCGGCGGTACGTCCACCCGGCCTCCCGCATGCCCACTATACGCCCTCGCTCAAAGTATGTCAACTGCACATACGGTTCACGTCCACTCTGTCGCGGCATGCTACCAGTGTTAAAACTGCGATGGAGCTCCGTATGCCACGGCAAACTGGCTGACACTGACGGCGGCGGTGCACAAATGCTGCGCAGCTAGCGCCATTCGACGGCCAACACCGCGGTTCCTGGTGTGTCCGCTGTGCCGTGCGTGTGATCATTGCTTGTACAGCCCTCTCGCATTGTCCGGAGTAAGTATGGTGGGTCTGACACACCGGTGTCAATGTGTTCTTTTTTCCATTTCCAGGAGTGTATTTTTAGCCTGTGTTTAAAGTCTATTTTTAAATAAAATACTCTGATCCTATACCAGAAATTGAAAGGAAATTAAGGAAAGAGATGATACCGTGAAGAAAGTGCATGGACATTGGATAGCAGATGCGGTCACCTTTAAAGCAATTATTCGTCCATAACATGTCTCAGGGGCTATTACGCTGCTGAATTAATCAATAGTAAAACTGATGGTAAGCAATACGACCGATTATTATTTCATTCAGCAGAAAAGAGTAACATTCCATTTTCAGTTTTGAAAGTAACTGAATTTTGACTACTTCCAAGATTTTCGGAAGCTCCTGTATATGAATGCACTGCAACTCCAAGATTCAGATTTCTGTTAGCTATACATGTTTCTGGGAGTCAGCTGTAGTACAGATCCGTCAAAGCCATGGACGTAGACCAAAAAATGAAAACGATGCATCATGAGAGTAAAGACAAGAGTCGAGAATGACAGAGTTGATAAAGTTCATTGAAAAACCCAATGATGCCAGGGAGGTCTATGAAAATATATTGTAGGGAAACATTGTTGTGGAAACTGCAAATATGAGTGACATTACGGAATCTGTAGATGTTGGGGACTATCTTAGTGTAAGTACTACATTCTAATTCACTAATATTTAGAACAGTTATGTCTACTATACTTATTTGTTGTGTTTCCTCGGTAAATGGACGGTAAGAAAGAAAGTTTTATGTCAATATGTTATGCAGGAAGCAAGTTTGGAAATAATTTGATATTTTCATGGTCTTTTTTAAATATATGTATGCAGACTATTATTTTCATATATGAACGTTTCAATTGCTGTTTCGAAATTAATATATTACATGCGAAGTTTGCTCAATTTTCATCCATATGCAAAATCCTGAAGAGCCTTTTGCATTCCCTGAAAAACTGAAATTTTAGAGAAACCGAATTTTAAAAAAACGGTCGTATAATGTAAACATTTAATAACGTAGGGTGAACAGCACTATCAGGTTGTTCGCTAATGATGCTGATATACGCGGGGACGTATCTTCGTTGGATGATTGCAAGGTAGCCCTGAAAGACTTGAACGAAATTTACACTTGCTGTAATAAAAGTCATGTCTCTTAAAATGCGGAACAATGCAGTATGATTCCCGTAACAAAGAGAAGGGACCAGAAAGTACACGATTATAAGATGCTGGTGACCAACTGGAGAAAACCACATTTTTAAATTATTTTGGCTTAATACTAATAAAGGATAGGAATTGAAACGAGGGTAGCATCGCGAAGGCTGGAGTTGGTCGCTTAAGCTTCTCTGCACTTTTCCCACAGTACATCGATGTTGTCGCCAGTGGTCGGCGGAAGGTGCACGTGCCCGTCGACCTGGGACCGGACCGCAGCGACGCACGGATGCACGCCAAAACCGTAGGATCCTACGCAGTGCCGTAGGGGACCGCACCGCCACTTCCCAGCAAATTAGGGACACTGTTGCTCCTGGGGTATCGGCGAGGACCATTCGCAACGGTCTCCATGAAGCTGGGTGGATATACACTGTACTAGTGCCGACATTGTGCATGCTCTGTTGCCTGTGTCTATGTGCCTGTGGTTCTGTCAGTGTGATCATGTGATGTATCTGACCCCAGGAATGAGTCAATAAAGTTTCCCCTTCCTGGGACAATGAATTCACGGTGTTCTTATTTCAATTTCCAGGAGTGTATATAGGTCATCTGAAGCACGGGATACAAATTTTACATGTGTTGTTTCTTTCGCCTCCGCTACCACTAATATTCTGTCCTTACGTAGATCGTAGATAGCTGTACCGTCGATTTCGACTATAACACCCCGACACCCCCCCCCACCCCCCACCGGTCTCCCTACAAAAAGAGCACCGATCTACAACTGTACGCTCGCTCATACGACATACCCACACAGTATGCCCACACGGTATGCCAACAGTATGTGATTTTTATTATATGCCTCAAGGCGAGTTTAGATTCCTCGAACCATGTTCCTTGTCTAATGGACCGCCACAAACGATCTTTCTTTGCTGCACTGCCATACGAATAAGTCGTGACTATAGCGAGCGGACACACGTTGCGAGAGCATATGTTCGCCGCACTCACGACAGCGAACGTAATCACAAATGGCTCTGAGCACTAGGGGACTCAACTGATGTGGTCATCAGTCCCCTAGAACGTAGAACTACTTAAGGCTAACTAACCTAAGGACTTCACGCACATCCATGCCCGAGGCAGGATTCGAACCTGCGACCGTAGCAGTCGCACGGCTCCGGACTGCGCGCCTAGAACCGCGAGACCACCGCGGCCGGCCGAACGTAATCGCCAACAAGACCACACATTTGTAAAAATCGAATCGTGGTCACCATGTCTACGCCCATAGCCTCCTTTAAATCATCCAGATTCACTGGAATAGATAAATCCATACCTACACACGAAAATGAAAAACTACGTGGGTGGGTCAAATGAAAACCTTAAATATTTTTTTAAAATATTATTTACCGAGCAGAAGTGGTATAAAGGTGTATCACTTTTCAATATAATCTCCCCCACGCTCAATGCAATTCCTCCAGCGCTTACAAAGTGCATAAATTCCTATAGAAAAAATTCTTTTGGTAGTCTGCGCAACCACTCGTGCACCGCGTGGCGTACCTCTTCATCAGAACGGAACTTCTTTCCTCCCGTAGCGTCTCTGAGCGGTCCAAACATATGTAAATCACTTGGGGCAAGGTCTGGTGAGTATGGTGGATGAGAAAAACACTTAAAATGCAGGTCTGCGATTGTTGCAACTGTTGTACGGGCAGCGTGGGGCCTTGCATTGTCATGCTGCAAAAGGACACCTACTGACAGCAATCCACGTCGCTTTGATTTGATTGCAGGCCGCAGATGATTTTTTAGGAGATCTGTGTATAATGCACTGGCGACAGTGGTCTCTCTAGGCACGTAATGCTCCTAAATGAAGCCTTTTTCGTTCCAAAAGAGAGTCAGCATTACCTTCTTTGCTGATGGTTCTGTTCGAAACTTCTTTGGTTTTGGTTATGAAGGATGGCGCCATTCCTTGCTCGCTCTCTTCGTTTCCGGTTGGTGGAATTGAACCCAGGTTTCGTCCCCAGTAACGATTATTGCAAGGAAGCCATCACCTTCTCGTACAAAGCGCCGAAGTAGTTCTTCACAAGCATCAACACGTCGTTCTCTCATTTCAGGAGTCAGCTGACGTGGCACCCATCATGCAGACACTTTGTGAAAGTGGAGCACATCATTCACAATGTGGTGTGCTGACCCACGACTAATCTGTAAGCATGCTGCAATGTCATTCAGTGTCACTCGGCGGTTTTTCTTCACTATGGCTTCAACTGTTGCAGTGTTCTGTGTAGTCACAACTCGTTGTGCCTGAACTGGACGAGAAGCATCTTCCGCCGAACACACACCATTTGCGAACTTCCTACTCCATACGTAGACTTGCTGCTGTGACAAACATGCATCACCGTACTGAACCTTCATTGGTCGATGAATTTCGTTTCACACCTTCACAACGCAAAAACCAAATAACAAGAACGGTGTTCTTCTCTGGTGCAAGTCGCAAGTTTGGCGGCCATCTTTATACTGATACTGAAACGGTATGTGTGCATCTGCACTATGCTGCCACCTACAGGCCATTCTGCATGCTGTTTGTAGCACGCTTACCAACTTATAGGATAACGGGGCGAAATTTCGATTTGTTATTACAAATTTAAGGTTTTCATTTGACTCACCCTCGTAAAAGTTCTCCTAAAATAAATTAAAACAACTATTAGTCTAGATCACCAGAAACTCACTAAGAATGAAATTAACTGCGGAATGATTTGCAACAACCAATTACTAAATCTATGCACACGAAAAAAGTTTTAATCAATATCTAGTTTTTTAAAACCACATTCAGTTTCTTTTATGTACAATGATGCCGGTTATCCGCAGCAGACCACCGATTTATTATTTATGGCTGGAAAGTAAACGCACTAATAACTATGAGCAAGCTATGGTGTCATTGGTCAAAGCCGATGGGTTGTATCCCGTCTTCAGTAGACCCAGGATTTATACAGCGTGTTCTAACTGGTTCACGTGAGGATTTTCTGTTCTGATGTCATGATAGAATGTGAATTGGTTCGTGTTGCTTTGCCTTATGTGTTCTTGATATCGCATTTTGAAATTTCTGATAGTGTGGCCCATATAGACTTTTTTACAGTCTCTGCAGTTGATTTTATATACACCTGCGCATGTGTGGAGTTGTGGTTTTGTTTTTCCAAATCGCACTTGTGTTTTGACGTTGTGTGCAGTGCGAAATACAAATCGTACTGTGATTTTCTGTAGTATACCGTTTGTCAGATATGGCTCCCATATATGTCCGTGGTACATAGGTGAATTTTTTCGTCGTGTTTGTTTCTTTCCTCAGTGTTATGTCATTATGTATTATATTATGTACTGGCTTCGCGTGTTTTTCATATACTCGATCTGCTATAGTGGTATTATAGTTGTTGGTGTGTGCTATGTATTTCAGAGTTGCTAATTTTTTCTGTATTGCAGGATTTTGTAGCAGGAGGTTTTCTACTCTATTTATCATGGTGTGGAAACATGCGTATTTGTGTATTCTGGGATCACAAGAATATGCGTCTAGGATGTTGTCTGATGGGTATGTTTCCCGTAAATTTCGAATTCGTGGCTGTTGTGTATGTGCTTTTTGTTACATCTGGGAAATTAACTGATTTTTTATTTTCTAGTTTTATGGTGAATTTCATATTTGGGTGTAGATTGTGTAACGTATTGTGGATGTGTTTATTTATTCTCGAATCAGAAACATACAAATTTACAGTTGTCATACACATCAGTAAATATACACTCCTGGAAATTGAAATAAGAACACCGTGAATTCATTGTCCCAGGAAGGGGAAACTTTATTGACACATTCCTGGGGTCAGATACATCACATGATCACACTGACAGCACCACAGGCACATAGACACAGGCAACAGAGCATGCACAATGTCGGCACTAGTACAGTGTACACCTTTCGCAGCAATGCAGGCTGCTATTCTCCCATGGAGACGATCGTAGAGATGCTGGATGTAGTCCTGTGGAACGGATTGCCATGCCATTTCCACCTGGCGCCTCAGTTGGACCAGCGTTCGTGCTGGACGTGCAGACCGCGTGAGACGACGCTTCATCCAGTCCCAAACATGCTCAATGGGGGACAGATCCGGAGATCTTGCTGGCCAGGGTAGTTGACTTACACCTTCTAGAGCACTTTGGGTGGCACGGGATACATGCGGACGTGCATTGTCCTGTTGGAACAGCAAGTTCCCTTGCCGGTCTAGGAATGGTAGAACGATGGGTTCGATGACGGTTTGGATGTACCGTGCACTATTCAGTGTCCCCTCGACGATCACCAGAGGTGTACGGCCAGTGTAGGAGATCGCTCCCCACACCATGATGCCGGGTGTTGGCCCTGTGTGCCTCGGTCGTATGCAGTCCTGATTGTGGCGCTCACCTGCACGGCGCCAAACACACATACGACCATCATTGGCACCAAGGCAGAAGCGACTCTCATCGCTGAAGACGACACGTCTCCATTCGTCCCTCCATTCACGCCTGTCGCGACACCACTGGAGGCGGCCTGCACGATGTTGGGGCGTGCGCGGAAGACGGCCTAACGGTGTGCGGGACCGTAGCCCAGCTTCATGGAGACGGTTGCAAATGGTTCCCGCCGATACCCCAGGAGCAACAGTGTCCCTAATTTGCTGGGAAGTGGCGGTGCGGTCCCCTACGGCAGTGCGTAGGATCCTATGGTCTTGGCGTGCATCCGTGCGTCGTTGCGGTCCGGTCCCAGGTCGACGGGCACGTGCACCTTTCGCCGACCACTGGCGACAACATCGATGTACTGTGGAGATCTCACGCCCCACGTATTGAACAATTTGGCGGTACGTCCACCCGGCCTCCCACATGCCCACTATACGCCCTCGCTCAAAGTCCGTCAACTGCACATACGGCTCATGTCCACGCTGTCGCGGCATGCTACCAGTGTTAAAGACTGCGATGGAGCTCCGTATGCCACAGCAAACTGGCTGACACTGACGGCGGCGGTGCACAAATGCTGCGCAGCTAGCGCCATTCGACGGCCAACACCGCGGTTCCTGGTGTGTCCGCTGTGCCGTGTGTGTGATCATTGCTTGTACAGCCCTCTCGCAGTGTCCAGAGCAAGTTTGGTGGGTCTGACACACCGGTGTCAATGTGTTCTTTTTTCCATTTCCAGGAGTGTAGTTCAACTGGACAGCAAGATACTAATTCTAACCTAAACGAAGAAATCAACGTATTTTAAATTTGAATCTCATACTGCAGTTAACCTATACAGCTCGGCCGAAGTTGAAGATACAACTCATATATATGTGACGTGAGGTATTCTATGTTACCGCTATTTCCGTTTCTTTTTGCCCTTTTGCAGACGGTTCAAACTGGTGGAGGCTCTGTAATGGTGTGGAGCGTGTGCAGTTGGAGTGATATGAGAGACTTGGTACGTCTAGATACGACTCAGACAGGCGACACGTACGTAAGCATCCTGTCTGATCACCTGCATCCATTCGTCTATGGCTCTGAGCACTATGGGACGTAACATCTGAGGTCATCAGTCCCCTAGACTTAGAACTACTTAAACCTATCTAACCTAAGGACATCACACACATCCATGCCTGCGGCAGGATTCGAACCTGCGACCGTAGCAGCAGCGCGGTTTCGGACTGAAGCTCCTAGAGCCGCTCGGCCACAGCGGCCGCCATAGTGGAGTCCATGCCACGTCGTGTTGCGGCACTTCTGAGTACTCACGGTATTAGGTGGGTGTACCAGTTTCTTTGGCTCTTCAGTGTATGATCTCTTTACAAGACATATACAACGCTGCAGGCCCACGAGAAACAAAAATACAGTTGTATGAGTGGCATAACTCAATGAAATGAGACTCAAGTTTTCTTTCAACTGCTCATGAATTGCATCATCTGAATTGGGCGGTCGCTAACAGGAACCGATTACAAATTTAGTCCGGTATACACTATAACCTCTATCCATAGTAATTCAACGGAACTATTTACTTGAATTTCGCTACAAGACAGACTACTTCTAACAGCAGTAAACAATCCACCAACCGTACTTAACTTCTCCTTTTTACATACTGTCCGGTTCTTCGTAAAAACTTCGGCTGAACTTATCCTCGACTTCCAGTACGTATAGCGAGTCGTGGTTCAGTGCTATCTGTTATTACATGGAGCTCTTGTTCCTTCCCAAAAAACTACGACAATTCCCTGAAACTTCCTAACAATCCTCACGGGGTACCCGTGAGGTCTTAGGCGCCCTGCCACGGTTCGCGCGGCGCCCCCCGACGGAGGCTCGAGTCCTCCCTCAGGCATGGGTGTGTGTGTTGTCCTTAGCGTAAGTTTCTTTAAGTTAGATTTAATAGTGTGTAATCCTAGGGATCGATGACCTCAGCAGTTTGGTCCCACAGGAACTTACGACAAATTCCCAAAATTTCGTGACAATGTTTTTCTTACATTATCTACTTCGCCCTACTGTGGACCATAGGAAAGAATTGGTTTGCTGGTTAGTCTTTTCTTTTCGTCGGAGAATGTCCTCGTTCTTTCTTTGAAGTTCCTCTTCCTTTGATTTTTCCAAATTATCTTGGTCCTTGTACTTTGCTTTTCCTGGAACTCTTTCAATTTGTCAAAGTTCATGCGATATCCTCTTTATCCCAGATCCCAATCAGCTTCATGTCCTTTCTTATTACCTCAACCCGTTTTGTGATCGTCTTCAGTTTGGTGGTGTAGTATTCACTCGCTCTGAAGGGGTGCCCATTAAACTGTAGTCTTCTCTTACATACAGTGTCCGTGATCTTCTGCACTTGTTTGTACACATCTTCATCAGTCCTCACCTTCCATGTACCGTTGATACTTCACGTGGTCCGAGGCTCTTCCTTGAAGTTTTTCTCTTCTGCTTTCCCGAATTTTCCTTCTTATTCACGGAGGAGGAGGATATTAATGTTTAAGTAATTTATTGTAGAGTGTCTTCACACCTTTGTAAAAATGAAGTCTTAACAGAATGTCAATTTGGTTTCCTGAATGGTTTTTGAATGGGAAATGCTATATATACTTTCACTAATGAAATATTAAATGCTCTGAGTAACCGGAAGTCACCCATTGGGATTTCTTCTGATCTATCAAAGGCTTTTGATTGTGTAAATCATGGAACACTTATAGATAAGCTCAAGTACTGTGGTATGAATGGGACAGTGCTCAAATTGTTTAAATAATACCTAACAGGAAGAGTGCAGAATGTTGAAATAAGCAGTTCACATAATATGCAAAAAAAACTGGTGATTTCTCAAATTGGGGAACAATCAAGAATGGGGTGCCGCAAGGTTCGGTCTTGGGTCCTCTGCTGTTCTTAATATATATTAATGACTTGCCATTCCATATTCACGAAGATGCCAAAGCTGATATTTTTTGTATGATGATACAAGTATAGCTATCACACCCAACAGACAAGAATTAACTGGTGAAATTGTAAACGATGTTTTTCAGAAAATCATTAAGTGGTTCTGTGCAAATGAGCTCTCCTTTAACTTTGACAAAACACAGTATATAAAGTTCCACACAGTAAATGAAATGACACCATTAATAAATATAGACTTCGATCAAAAATCGGTAGCTAAGGTAGAATATTCAACATTTCTAGGTGTATGCATTGATGAGGGGTTGAACTGGAAAGAACACACTGAAAATCTGTTGAAACATTTGAGTTCAGCTACTAATGCTATTAGGGTCATTGCAAATTTTGGCGATATAAATCTCAGTAAATTAGCTTACCACGCCTATTTTCATTCTCTGCTTTCGTATGGCATCATATTCTGGGGTAACTCATCATTGAGTAAAAGAGTGTTCATTGCACAAAAGGGTGTAATCAGAATAATTGCTGGAGCTCACCCAACATCATTATGCAGATCTTCACTGTAGCTTCAGATACATATATACACCTATGAAATTTGTTATTAACAATCCGAACGAATTGAAAAGTAACAGCAGTGTACATGGCTACAACACTAGGAGAAAGGATGATCTTTGCTACTCAAGGTTAAATCTAGCCTTTACTCAGAAGGGGTAAATTAGGCTGCCACAAAAGTCTTTGGTCACTTACCTAACAGCTTCAAAGGTCTGACAGATAGCCATATACCATTTAAAAGGAAATTAAAAGATTTTCTTAATGGCAACTCCTACTCGTTAGATGCATTTTTGGATATAGTAAGTGGGTAATTTTTCCCAACCCCCACAAAAAAGAAAAAAAAACACATAAAAATGTTAAGTGTCATGTAATATTTTGTGTAATGTAGTATCTTGTATACACACGTTTTATTATCCTGACTCGTTCCACATCATTGCGAAGTGACATATTCACGATCTATGGAACAAGTACTAATATAATCTAATCTTAATGCCCACTCGACAACGAGGACATTACAGACGGAGCACAAGTTCGGATTAGGGAAGGATGGGGAAGGAAAGCGGCCGTGACCATTAGAAGGAACCATCCTCACATTCGCCTGAAGCTCTATTTGGGAATTAACGAACACCTACGTCAGGATGACCGGACATGGGTTTGAACCGTCGTCCTCCAGAATGCGAATCCACTTTCACTGCGCTCCCACTCTCGGTTTTCTCATTCACTATCAGCCAGCCCGCTTTTTATATCCACTCAGCTTCAGCCGTCGCCACCAGCTTTGCCGCCCGTATACAAGTTTTAGTGTCTCATTTCCTAACGTAATTCTACCAGCATGCACTGGTTTAATTAATGTATTCAGTGAATAGGAATAAAAATTGATTCCGTATTTCTAGATTTCCATAAGACTTTTGACAGTGTACCACACAAGAAGCCTGTAGTGAAATTGCGTGCACATGGAATATCGTATCAGTTATGTGACTGGATTCCTGATCTCCCGTCAGACAAGTCACAGAACGTCGTTTAGTAAAATAGATGAGATTTCTGGCGTTCGCCAGGGTAGTGTTATAGCCCCTCGGCTGTTCCTTATTTATAAAAAACTATTCAGGAGACAACCTCAGCAGCTGTCTTAGGTTGTTTCCAGATGATGCTGTCGTTTGTCGTCTAGTAAAGCCAACAGAAAATCAAAACAAATTGCAAAACGATTTGGAGAAGGTTTGACTGTTGTTGTTGTTGTTGTTGTGGTCTTCAGTCCTGAGACAGGTTTGATGCAGCTCTCCATGCTACTCTATCCTGTGCAAGCTTCTTCATCTGCCAGTACCTACTGCAACCTATATCCTTCGGAATCTGTTTAGTGTATTCATCTCCTGGTCTCCCTCTACGATTTTTACCCTTCACGCTGGCCTCCAATACTAATTTGGTGATCCTCCACATTAGTTATATGATCTACCCATCTAATCTTCAGCATTCTTCTGCAGCACCACATTTCGAAAGCTTCTATTCTCTTCTTGTCCAAACTAGTTATCGTCCATGTTTCACTTCCATACATGGTTACGCTCCATACAAATACTTCCTGAAACGACTTCCTGACACTTAAATCTATACTCGATGTTAAATTTCTCTTCTTCAGAAACATTTTTCTTGTCATTGCCAGTCTACATTTTATATCTTCTCTACTTCGACCATCATCAGTTATTTTGCTCCCCAAATAGAAAAACTCCTTTACTACTTTAAGTGTCTCATTTCCTGAGGTATCACCCTACTTAATTCGACTACATTCCATTATCCTCGTTTTGCTTTTGTTGATGTTCATCTTATACCGCCCTTTCAAGACACTATCCATTCCGTTCAGCTGCTCTTCCAAGTCCTTTACTGTCTCTGATAGAATTACAATGTCACCGGCGAACCTTAAAGTTTTTATTTCTTCTCCATGGATTTTAATACCTACTCCGAATTTTTCCTTTTGTTTCGTTCAGTGCTTGCTCAATATACAGACTGAATAACATCGGGGAGTGGGTACAGCCCTGTCTCACTCCCTTCCCAACCACTGCTTCCTTTTCTTGCCCCTCGACTCTTATAACTGCCATCTGCTTTCTGTACGAATTGTAAATAGCCTTTCGCTCCCTCTAATTTCCCCCTACCATCTTCAGAATT
The DNA here is from genome assembly GCF_023897955.1 of Schistocerca gregaria. Classification (NCBI taxonomy): domain Eukaryota; kingdom Metazoa; phylum Arthropoda; class Insecta; order Orthoptera; family Acrididae; genus Schistocerca; species Schistocerca gregaria. The sequence goes on from NC_064929.1 coordinate 79,245,174, forward strand.
TGAAAGAGAGTACTCCAGTCAACATTGTCAAAAGCTTTCTCTAAGTCACCAAATGTAGAAATGTATGTTTGCCTTTCCTTAATCTAGCTTCTAAGATAAGTCGTAGAGTCAGTATTGCCTCACGTGTTCCGACATTTCTACGGAATCCAAACTGATCTTCCCCGAGGTCGGCTTCTATCAGTTTTTCCATTCGTCTGTAAGGAATTCGCATTAGTATTTTGCATCCGTGATTTATTAAACTGATTGTTCGGTAATTTTCACATCTGTCAGCACCTGCTTTCTTTGAGATCGCTCACCAGATGGTAGAGTTTTGTCAGGACTGGCTCTCCCAAGTCCGTCAGTAGTTCTAATGGAATGTTGTCTACTCCCGGAGCCTTGTTTCGACTTAGGTCTTTGAGTGCTCTGTCAAACTCTTCACGCAGTATCATATCTCCCATCTCGTCTTCATCTACATCCTCTTACATTTCCGTAATATTGTCCTCAAGTACATCGCCCTTGTATAGACCCTCTTGACTATAGTGTCAAAAGTGGCGGCTGATTCTAACTAATGAAAGGTGTGAGGTCATCCACATAAGCGCTAAAAGGAATCCGTTACTTCGGTTACGAAATAAATCACTCAAATTTAAAGGCTGTAAATTCAAGTAAATAGACAGGAATTACATTTACTAACAACTGAAATTGGAAATAACACATAGGGAATGTTGCCGGGAATGTGAACCAAAGACTGCGTTTTATTGTCATATATACTCCGCAATCCACCATACGGTGCGTGGCGGAGGCCTTTTAGTTGAATTTATGACCTTGAGATTCGACTTATTTGTCGTGTAACCGAAGTTTAACGAATTCTTTTACCACTCATGTGGATGACGTCACACGTTTCATGATTTAGGGTCAACTGCCAGTTATCGCACCATTCACATATATTTTCTAAATGGTTTTGCAATTTCTTTTGATCTTCTGATGACTTTACAACACGGCAAATGACAGCATCATCCGCAAACAATCTAACAGGGCTACTCATGTTGGCTGCTAAATCGTTTATATAGATAAGGAACAGCAGAACGCCTATAGCACTACTCTGGGGAACAACAGAAATCACTTATGGTTTAATAGATGACTTTCCATTAAATACTTCTAACTGTGACATCTCTGCCACGAAATCACGAATCCAGTCTCATAACTGAGACAGTATTCCATAAGCACAGAATTTCACTACAAGCCCCTTGTGTGACACAGTGTCAAAAGCCTTTTGCAAATCTAGGCATACGGAATCAATTTGAAATTCCTTGTCAATAGCACTCAACGCGTGAGTAAAGAGCTAGTTATGTTTCACAAGAACGATACGCCTCAAATCACGTTCATCGTCGTTGCGATCAACGGAACACGCAAGTAACTGCCTAATTTCTCTTTCATTTACATCTACATACATACTCCACAACCCACAATACGATGCGTGGCGGAGGGTATCTCGTACCACAACTAGCATCATCTCTCCCTGTTCCACTCCCAAACAGAACGAGGGAAAAATGACTGCCTATATTCCTCTGTACGAGCCCTAATCTCTCTTATCTTTGTGGTCCCTCTGCGAAATGTAAGTTGGCGGCAGTAAAATTGTACTGCAGTCAGCGTCAGATGCTGGTTCTCTACATTTCCTCAGTAGCGATTCACGAAAAGAACGCCTCCTTTCCTCCAGAGACTCCCACCCAAGTTCCTGAAGCATTTCCGTAACACTCGCGTGATGATCAAACCTACCAGTAACAAATCTAGCAGCCAGCCTCTGAATTGCTTCTATGTCCTCCCTCAATCCGACCTGACAGGGATCCCAAACGCTCGAGCAGTACTCGAGAATAGGTCGTATTAGTGTTTTATAAGCGGTCTCCTTTACAGATGAACCACATCTTTCCAAAATCCTTCCAATGAACCGAAGACGACTATCCGCCTTCCCCTTACATGCTTGGGATGGACATCATTAAAAGAAAGGCGTTTTTTTATTGCGGCGGAATCTTCTCACGAATTTTCGATCGCCAACTGTCTCCTCCGACTGCGAAAACATTTTATTGAAGCGGACCTACATAGAATCGAACGTGATAATAAAGTACGGGCAATCAGAGCTCGCACATAAAGATACAGGTGTTCGTTCTTTCCGTGCGCCGTTCGAGATTGGAATAACAGAATTATTGTGTAGATATTTTACTATAAAAATATAGCAACCAGCCACTTCTTATTGCGTTTTTTTATGCCAATATGCATTTCTGGTTTGCACCCATCTTCAGCTGTCAAATTACATGTATGTTCAGTTTCTGCAGTGGTACAGCATTAAGGAATACCACAACACAGCCAAAAGAAAAATACGTAAGCTTGCCATTTCTAGGAAAACTGTCATGTAAAATAGCAAACCTGTTTCGAGGAACATATCAGAATCAGCTACTATACAAATAACAAAATGAAGGACAAAGCTATCCATAACATTAAAAAAATACCAAACCGTACAATCAATCAGAAATATACAAACTTAACTGCAACTCATCCAAAAACATACATAGGTCAGACAAGGAGAAACTTCAACATACGGTTTCGAGAACACATGGATGCTCTTCGTTAAAAAAAAGTTAAATACATCCACATTTTCCCAGCATGTAGCAGAGGAAGAACATTAAGTAACAGACATATCCCATAACCTACAAGTTCTCCACCTAGCCAACAAAGGAAAAAGTATTAACCTCCTAGAAGAAATCGAAATTTATGCACATAAACATGTATCCCCTTCTGAGATACTTAACGATGAAACAGGGTTACCAAACCGAATATTTCTGAAAAACTTCCATACTCTACTGATCAAACCAAATACTAAGCACAATCAAGAAATAACATAATCTAATATAAATCCAAGAAATGCATGTGTTAATATACAACATAAAAATCTTAATTCTATCTTTGTTATTTACATCTACATCTACATGACTACTCTGCAATTCACATTTAAGTGCTTGGCAGAGGGTTCATCGAACCACAATCATACTATCTCTCTACTATTCCACTCCCGAACAGCGAGCGGGAAAAACGAACACCTAAACCTTTCTGTTCGAGCTCTGATTTATTTTACTTTGATGATCATTCCTACCTATGTAGGTTGGGCTCAACAAAATATTATCGCATTCGGGAGAGAAAGTTGGTGATTGAAATTTCGTAAAAAGGTCTCGCCGCGACGAAAAACGTCTATGCTGTAATGACTTCCATCCCAACTCGTTTATCATATCTGCCACACTCTCTCCCCTATAACGTGATAATACAAAACGAGCTGCCCTTTTTTGCACCCTTTCGATGTCCTCCGTCAATCCCATCTGCTAAGGATCCCACACCGCGCAGCAATATTTTAACAGAGGACGAACGAGTGTAGTGTAAGCTGTCTCTTTAGTGGACTTGTTGCATCTTCTAAGTGTCCTGCCAATGAAACGCAACCTTTGCCTCGCCTTCCCGACAATATTATCTATGTGGTCCTTCCAACTGAAGTTGTTCGTAATTTTAACACCCAGGTACTTAGTTGAATTGACAGCCTTGAGAATTGTACTATTTATCGAGTAATCGAATTCCAACGGATTTCTTCTGGAACTCATGTGGATCATCTCACACTTTTCGTTATTTAGCGTCAACTGCCACCTGACACACCATACAGCAATCTTTTCTAAATCGCTTTGCAACTGATACTGGTAATTTATATTGTAAATGTATGAATTACTGCTTTGTATAAATGTGTTATGTTAGTTTATCATCTTCAATACTGCCTAAGTAACCAAAAAAAATAATGTATATATCGTACTTAGAATATTTCTATCACCCAAGTCAATGTTTAGTAAACAGTAGCTTATCTAGAACCTCAAACCTTTCGTAAAATATAACTCTGGCCATAGATAAACTGCTTGTATCTGAGAAAAATCTGTCAGTCGACAACATGGTGGATAACGCAGTGCGCCTGTGAAAATACGTGACAAAAACTGTTTGTGTTATTACAAAAAAAGAAGAAAAGCCAAGAAAAAACAAGGAGAGGAGAATGTAAGTAAAATGAACAACTGATAGTGTGTAACTCGCGGAATTGAAGTAAATGATTGGAATCATTGCTTTTGCACAGTCCAGCTGCAGCATCCAAAGTGCTGTCGAGATTGTACCACTGTAGAAACTGAGGATACATGTAATCTGACAGCTGAGGATGGGTGCAAACTGGGAATGCATAATGGCGTAAATAAAACGCAATAAAAAAAGTGGCTGGTCGCTGTATTTTTATAGTAAAATATAATTATCCACGGCCACCGAGCTCAACAGTCCAAATAATATGGACAAATTGTTATTGTGTAGGTGGGTGGATGGACCCTCTGCTACGCACTTGAGTGTGGTGTGCGGAGTATCCACGTAGATGCAGACAGACGGCTGAACGTGTGGTTGACCTGTGTCACGCAAGCGACCCGTATGCTTTTCTTTTCTTTTTCCGGGAGTGTCGGTGACCTCGTGTTTCAAACAGAATTGAGCGCCGGCCGTTCTGCCAAACGTAGCGGCCGCGTTACGCACAGACAGTCGACGTCAGCATCTGTGCGTTGTGCAAGCCGACACACATCGCCGCCCGCTGCCAGTTTGGCGAGTGCAGAACAGCGCATTCTTGCGACGCAAAGCAACGGACCCGTTTACGAAACTAGCGGATGTTCCCAGACACGGCCGTGCGTTGCACAAACGCGATATCTGGTGCGAATGGCCGAGCTTATGGTTGCTACGTGCCTTCTATATCTACTGCTACACGTGTACTCCAAAGTCCAATGTAGGAATTCTTACCGGTGTTGGTCATTTGGATACATCCCCGTCACTCAGTGGACGTTCATTACATTACCAAGGACAGAGTTGTATGTTGGAACACTTTTCACATTTTTCGCCGGTAACCACACCTATGATAGATGTTTGATGTATTTTATTCCATTTTTCAATCAAAACATTAGTTTTGTGTACTGTGGTCTTATTCATAAATTATGAAAATTTCTCCGAAAATGTAAGGTTTTTCCAAATATGAAAACCTGCTCGAAGGGACTAGGGGTAGTCAAATGAAAACAAAACTGGCCAAATTCGAATAGTAATCGCGCACTTACAAACTACGTAAATATTCTCTACATACAGGGTGTTACGAAAAGGTACGGCCAAACTTTCAGGAAACATTCCTCACACACAAAGAAAGACAATATGTTATGTGGACGTGTGTCCGGAAACGCTTACTTCCCATGTTAGAGCTCATTTTATTACTTCTCTTCAAATCACATTAATCATGGAACGGAAACACACAGCAACAGAACGTACCAGCGCGACTTCAAACACTTTGTTACAGGAAATGTTCAAAATGTCCTCCGTTAGCGAGGATACATGCATCCACCCTCCGTCGCATGGAATCCCGGATGCGCTGATGCAGCCCTGGAGAATGGCGTATTGTATCACAGCCGTCTACAATACGAGCACGAAGAGTCTCTACATTTGGTACCGGGGTTGCGTAGACAAGAGCTTTCAAATGCCCCAATAAATGAAACTCGAGAGGGTTGAGGTCAGGAGAACGTGGAGACCACGGAATTGGTCCGCCTCTACCAATCCATCGGTCACCGAATCTGTTGTTGAGAAGCGTACGAATACTTCGACTGAAATGTGCACGAGCTCAATCGCGCATGAACCACATGTTGTGTCGTACTTGTAAAGGCACATGTTCCAGCAGCACAGGTAGAGTATCCCGTATGAAATCATGATAACGTGCTCCATTGAGCGTAGGTGGAAGAAACTAAAATGAACTCTAACATGGAAATTAAGCGTTTCTGGACACATGTCCACATAACATCTTTTCTTTCTTTGTGTGTGAGGAATGTTTCCTTAAAGTCTGGCCTTACCTTTTTGTAACACCCTGTATAAAAAGCAAAGCCTAATCGACTCATCATCGGCCAGCCCAACCCGCTAAGGATAGAAACTTGAAATCTGGAGTAGGTGTGTCTCTTATACTGTAGACGTCGTTTAGGTAGGGAGTTTTAGAAATTGCAACGCTAAGGTGGTGAAACGGGGGCTGAAGTGGCTTTTATTTTTTTTAAAAAAAATGTCACTTATGGCGATTTTGAAGCTAAATCTAAGAAAATTAATATTTGGTTTCTAGATCAGTTATAAAGAAATAATTGAAACTTCGTGATAGATTACTGCTGTGTGCCGAGACTCTAACTCTGGACCTTTGCCTGGCGGAATTAAAGCTGCGAGGACGGGGTGTGAGTCGTGCTTGGGTAGCTCAGTTAGCAGAGCACTTGGCGGCGAAAGGCAAAGGTCCCGGGTTCGAGTACTGGTCCGGGCACACAGTTTTAATCTGCCAGGAAGTTTCATATCAGCGCACACTCCACTGAAGAGTGAAAATTTCATTCTAGAAAGAAATACGTGTTTCAGTATTTTGGACATTCGACCGCCGGCCGTTGTGGCCGAGAGGTTCTAAGCGCTTCAGTCAAGAACCGTGCGACTGCTACGCTCGCAGGTTCGAATCCTGCCTTGGGCATGGATGTGTGTGATGTCCTTAGGTTAGTTAGGTTTAAGTAGTTCTACGTTCTAGGGGACTGATGACCTCAGATGTTAAGTTCCGTAGTGCTCAGAGCCATTTGAACCATTTTTTGAAATTCAACCACTAAGGATGTAAAATAGTGGATGACACGTTTTTGGAAAATAAATAATAACTAAAGAATTATTAAAGATTTTTTAATGTTACATCTGTGACAACTGGTATTTTATTTCTTCTCGGTTAGAAATAAAAAACATACTTGTTTCAATGTTTTAGGAAATTCAGGCTCTAAGGGAGTGCAATAGGTGGTGAAAATTTTTAAGAAAATATTTCGTTACATTAAACAAATTTTAAAGCTAAATTTATGAATATTGGTATTTCATTTCTCGGTTAGATATAAAGAAATATTTAAATGAAACGTCACTGTTTTAAAAACTTTACTGGTCCCATACACATATGATGTTATGTACCGGATGATCAAAAAGTCACCATACATTTGAAAACTGAATAAACCATCGAATAACGTAGATAGAGAGGTACAAATTTACACAAATGCTTGGAATGACATGGGGTCTTATTAGAACCAAAAAAATTCAAAAGTTCACAAAATATCCGACAGATGGCGCTTCATCAGATAAGAATAGAAATAATTAGCATAACAAAGTAAGACAAAGCAAAGATGATGTTCTTTACAGGAAATGCTCTATATGTCCACCATCACTCCTCAAAAATAGCTGTTGTCGAGGAATAATGTTGTGAACAGCACTGTAAAGCATATCCGGAGTTATGGTGCGGCATTGGCGTCGGACGTTGTCTATCAGCATCCCTAGAGATGTCGGTCGATCACGATACAATTGCGACTTCAGGTAACCCCAAAGCCAATAATCGCACGGACTGAGGTCTGGGGACCTGGGAGGCCAAGCATGACGAAGTGGCGGCTGACCAAACCATTATCACCAAACGACGTGCGCAAGAGATCTTTCACGCATCTAGCAATTTTTTTGGTTCTAATAAAACCCCATGTCATTCCAAGCAAGCCTGTCACTTTTTACCTTTCTATCTACATTATTCCGTGGTTTATTAAGTTTTCAAATTTATACTGACTTTTTGATCACCCGGTAGATACACTGAATCGGTGAGTACCAAGGGTTGTGGCCGGGTTCGATTCCTTGCCTTGGTAGAAATTTTCACTTGCCGCTTTAGTCTCCACACATAAAAATAAATATTTGTTAGGGGATGAATGTTGCTATGAAAATATTTTCATAAGAAAGCAAAAGGCATGATTACAAAAACTCTGCACTCCAGCTACGAAAATCACTTTTTGGTCAGAAGTACATTCGGAAAAGACAATGCTTACATGACCTACATCTGCATGGTTACTCTGCAATTCAGACTTAAGTGCCTCGCAGAGGATTCATCGAACCATTTTCATACTACTTCTCTACTATTCCACTCTTGAAAGGCTCGTGCAAAAAAGGAACACCTAAATCTTTCCGTTGGAGCTATGATTTCTCTTATTTTATTATGGTGATCATTTCTCCCTACATATGTCGGTGACAAAAAAATATTTTTGCATTCCGAAGAGAAAATTAGTGACTGAAATTTCGTAAATAGATCTCGCCGCAAAGAAACCCTCTTTGTGTCAGTGACTGCCACCCCAAGTCCCGTATCATATGAGTGACACGCTTACCCCTATTGTGCGATAACAGGAAACGAGCTGCCCTTCTTTGCACTTTTTCGATGACCTCCGTCAATTATACCTGGTAAGGATCCCACGCCACGCAGCAACATTCAAGCAGAGGACGAACAAGTGTAATGTAGGCTGTCTCTTTAGTGGGTTTGTCGCATCTTCTAAGTATTCTGCCAACAACACGCAGTCTTTGTTTCGCCTTCCCCACAATATTATCCATGTGGTCTTTCCAATAAAATTGCCCGTAATTGCAATTCCTAGATATTTAATCGAATTGACAGCCCTTAGAATTGTGCGGTTTATCGTATACCCATGTGGATGACCTCGCACTTTTCTTGTCGCACCATACAGAAATTCTCTCTAGTTCATTTTGTAATTGGAATTGATCATCTGATGATTTTACTTGACGGTAAATTACAGTGTCATCTGCAAACAATCTAAGGGGGCTGCTCATTTATGTAAATCAGGAACAGCAGAGGTCCTATGACACTACCTTGCGGAACGCCAGATATCATTTCCATTCAAAAATGGTTCAAATGGCTCTGAGCACTATGGTACTCAACTGCTGTGGTCATTAGGCCCCTAGAACTTAGAACTACTTAAACCTAACTAACCTAAGGACATCACACACATCCATGCCCGAGGCAGGATTCGAACCTGCGACCGTATCAGTCGCACGGTTCCGGACTGCGCGTCTAGAACCGCGAGACCACCGCGGACGGCTATCATTTCCATTCTACTCGATGATTTATGGTCTGTCACTACGTACTGTGACCCCTCTGAGAAGAAACCACAAATCCAGTCACACAACTGAGACGATACTCCATACGCACGCAAATTTTATCAATAGTCGCTTGTGAGGAACGGTATCAAAACCCTTCTGGAAATCTAGGAATGTGGAATCGATCTGAGATCCCTTGTCGACAGCACTCATTACTTCACGGGAATAAAGAGCTAGCTGAGTTGCACAAGAACGATATTTTCTGAATTTGTGTTGTTTATGTATCAATAAGGCATTTTCTTCTTAATTAGGATGAAAAGCTTAGAAGGTGTTGCACGTTATGCACAACATAAAAATTAGGTTAAATAGGAACAAAATAATCTCTGTAGGCCATACAGTCTATATATAAACAGGGTGATAAACATCAATAAAAACGCAAACTGCAAGGGAGGATTCCTGACTGGAAATAGAAGAAAAAAGGTTCTACGAACATGTGTCCGGAAATGGACGGTGTACATTCAACGACAAATCGTCCCGTAATACAGAGCTACATCATAGCCACGTCGTAACAGATGTGTGAAGTGCGCTCACGGGATTGCACGTGACAGAGGTAGGAGCGGTTGCCATACAGCACACACATAATCGTACTTTGGCTTAGACTGTGATGGCGGGACACTAACCTAGAGCGTGTACTAGGAGTGTAGAATCCGGTCCTCCAAATCCGTTGCTCGCACGCTCAGTCTGCCACCTCCTTGCTCGTTCGTTTGTCTGATAGGACCCACGAGCAACAAAACGCCCAAGAAGGACTTGAAATGTTGGTTGGAGGTCTGTGAGAGTACTTGCCTCTCGACCGTTTCCGTCTGCTAGCCCGTACACAAACACCGTCTCGGCTTATCCTCCACACGAATACCGAACCGCTGTGCAGCTTAGAGTACGCTGCGTTACTCACACAGCCTGCAACACACAAGCAATACACGGCACGGTGTCACAGGAAGTGTCATTCGTGAGCGCCATCTACCGCGGCAACGATGCATTTCCAGACATGATCGTAGAAGCTTTTCTCCTCCATTTACAGTCTTGAATCCGCTTTGCGGTTTGTCGGTTTCATTACTGTTGAAACCTTCCCGTCTAATATTGGATGAACGTTTGCTTGCTGACTGAACGCTGCGTCTCTTAAAATCTTTTAACTGCTGCTCTGTCAAGACTACCTGCTGATTATTACGACGAAACATAAAATGTGTTGTCGCCGTGGCCCTCAGTCGTTACCTGAAATTATTAAGACTGATTCTTACCTTTAATTATTTATACTGGATCGCCATCTGACTGCTACAGCAAACTGTGGAATGAATATACTTACTTCTCTTTAACATAATTATAAGCTGCTGGTGGAGTTTCATAATACTTTGTGACTGGAATTCTTTAAGTTGAAGTTAATTTAGATTTGATAAAAGCTGAAGCTCAGTTTAGACTTTTCTTTTAAGATAACAATAAATTCCGTAAAGCATTTACGTGAATGATTTTGGGATAGAAAATTCTTAATGCATTTAATCTGGTAGAAGTTAACTATATTCTGAGAACGATCTTGACAAACAATTACAAGGGGTATAGTTCTTTACAAAAATTCTTAAAAAGTAGCGTTGCGCTACATACCTAATTTTCCATCAAAATTACATAACTATATTCTGAGAACGATCTTGACAAACAATTACAAGGGGTATAGTTCTTTACAAAAATTCTTAAAAAGTAGCGTTGCGCTACATACCTAATTTTCCATCAAAATTACATAACTAAATTCTGAGAACGATCTTGACAAACAATTACAAGGGGCATAGTTCTTTACAAAAATTCTTAAAAACTAGCATTGCGCTACATATAGCGAGTGGCTGGCGAGCACACCGCTTCTTTCAAAGTGTTAATTCATACCTCGCTTACAGCGACCTCCTCTCATGTCTCGCTAGCTACGACTGCCTCGTCTCACATCTTACTCGCAACTGCTCGCTTCCAACGCTCAATGCTACAAAAGTGCGGTCTCGCCGCCAACAATGGTTTTTGGTGCAGACAATCCCTGCTGCCATTACAGATGTATTACTGCGCGCTGTTTCCCGCTCTTTCTCAAAATGTATCTATGCGCGGTTTCCCGCTCTTTCTCAATAATACACAATGCAATTTAATTAACAAAACAATTTAAATAAGAAACAGTTCAGATAATTACATGCTAAAACAGTTTAAATACGCCTATTACATAATTACACTGTTTACTCAGTATGTATAATTATCTATATACATTAATCCTGGGAGCCGAGAATCTCAACGATTTTTGGCTGTTTTTGGTATAGACACTAGCAAGATATCGGTCCTGGGAATTACAAGACATGTTGAAAATCTCTACAGTAGTTCCTCAGACTAGCCCGGGCGTACAAAAAGAAACGAGCAGAGGACTTCAGCTTATGTATATAAATATAGAAGATTTAATAAAATATTTTTATTTTCTAACTGAAACAAGTTTTTAAACATGGCTGAAAACAGCAACTGTTGACATTCTTCACGGTAAATGATGACAGCCAAAATAGTTGCAGGCCAAAGATTTACTAAAAATTCTTTACCATGGTTTCGGTATATATCAATATACCTTCATCAGAAGTATAATACATAAAATTACTTCTTGCAATGGACATTAATAAAAGAATTGTGCGAAAGGCGACGTGTTTTAACTACTGACGACGCCTTTGGCACAATTCTTTTATCAATCTCCATTGCAGGATATAATTTTATGTATTTTACTTCTGATGAAGGTATATTGATATATACCGAAACCATGGTAAAGAATTTTTAATAAATCTTTGGCCTGCAACTATTTTGGCTGTCATCATTTGCCGTGAAGAATTCTTAGTAAAACATGACTGCAACTTACATTTCATGTTTGCACGCAGAAATGTTCGCCTTTTATGCTTTTGACGGATTATGAATGCAATGTTTGTTTCAATGGCAAAAAGAAATTTTTTGTAAAATATTTTTCAATTTTCAGATTGTTTTACTTTATTTCTACTGTTAAAGCCTGCTTTTTGGCAAATTTCATGTTTCTAGCTGAACGGAAAATCTCTATGGCTTCTGATGAGCTTTGGCCGAGCGGTTCTAGGAGCTTCAGTCCGGAACCGCGCTGCTGCACCATATTGACTGCAAACCGAGTTTATTTGTTGCCAATGTTCATTTGGCGTAAGAAGCACGAAGCCAAGATAAGAGAAATCAGTGTTCGTACGAAGTGACAGAGATAGTCGTTTTATCGTTGTACTTTTTGCGAAGAGGGAAGGAAATGACTTCTAACGGTACAAGCTACTTTGCGGCACGCACCACACATGGCTATTGGGGTATGTATGTAAATGTTGAAGTACGGCCGAAATAATCTTGTCGCCGTTGGGTCACTTTGTTAAGCACTACTCGCGTCTTCAAAGTCAAGTTCGACATCTTGACGCAAGCTACAAAAACCTCGGCCTTAATCTTGTAGATATCAACAGAAATGCAGAAGCATTATACCTATGTAGTACATATGACAAATAGAAATGTCTCCATAACTTCCTTAATGAGATACCGTCAACCCACTTCATGCATCCTATTAAACATATTCCCGCCAAACTGTACCACCGAAATGCTTTTTTAATAGAGTGTCCCACAAAGAAGCGAATATTTTGAGAAATACACATTTCTCGTTCCGCCAGCTACTGATGGCCCTTAAACATTAAATTCTCACATTATAAAATGCTGTAGTTAGTGGAATAACACGACAGACAAAGACGTTTTGCGTAATAAAGATATGACAAAATACTCTCCTCTTTGCGTGCTGTCGTTTGCCAAAATCTTATTTCGATACCTCATACCTTTTAGGATATATGAAAAATGTTGTAGATATTTTACTCTGACTTATCGCTGGCGCGGCTTGATCATATCAATTTTCTCGACATTGGTGACAGATAGACACCTCCACCAAAGTCTGAACACAAAATTCGATATGTTAGTTAGATTTCATATTATGTAATATGCACCAAATGCAAAATCATAGCGATCCTTATTTTTCATTCTAAACTTTTTAGAATTTCACGCAGTGTCTTAATGCCATATAAATATCACAATAAATGTGGCGATAAGCGAAATGATGGGCACATCATCATGAACCTGAAATATAAAGCTGTGAGTAATACAAAAAATGATTTTTTTGCCGAATAGTTTCTGTAAAATCGTTCGTGAAAGACTGCACGGGTGCGCCTCGATTCTGTGTTCGCCGACCGGGCGAAAGGTGGTGAACACCGCCGGGACCCCTTTCTGAACATACGAAACTCTTCCATTGGTCCGAGTTTGCACACAAAAAAACCACAACACGGGGTTGTGGGTCGGCCTTAGTGCAAAACGCTTTTATTATTTATTTATTTATTCCCAAACTAAGTTCAGCGGCAAATATCACCATCATCAGTCTGTCCTTTGATTCTAAAACATGCAGAAATAGCAATTCATAAGACATTATGAAACATTAAAATTTTGTAATTCTGGGGATCCACAGCCTTCAGATGTTTAAGAAACGTAAACATGGTCCTCAGTGGACTGTAATGTGACTTTTATTTAACCGTGCAATTAGTTAATTTCGACTACTTGTCATTGTCAAGCAGCTGTAGAACCAACACGGAAAAGCACTAGATTCTGTGCTTACATCGTCATGTAAAAATAACACTTTCACACATCACATTAAGATGTATTATCTTAATTCGAGGAGTGTCATTTATAAATAGCGATGAATGGAGACAATGTAGTGCTTTTCCATGTTCATCCTACAGCTACTTGACAATGATGAGTAGTCGAAAGTAGCTAATCGCGCCATTAACTAAAAATCGCATTACAGCCTACTACGGACCATGTTTACGCTTTATTGGTTCAAATGGCTCTGAGCACTATGAGACTTAACGTCGAAGGTCACCAGTCCCCTAGAATTTAGAACTACTTAAACCTAACTAGCCTAAGGACATCACACACATCCATGCCCGAGGCAGGATTCGAACCTGCGACCGTAGTGGTCGCGGTTCCAGACTGTAGCGCCTAGAACCGCTCGGCCACCCTGGCCGGCTACGCTTTATTGTAAGCCATTAATACATGTCTCACGTTTGGTTCCAGATATTGTTTTCTGTGAATGACTTTACAATGCCTTATTTACTATACGTCACTGCATGGTTTTACGTTGTCGCTGTTTCCGGCATTTTTCTGCTTCTTTGCTGTCGTTTTATGTCGGCATACGACACGTCATCTGTAACTGTATGAGTGGCTATTAGTAAACGAACACACAAACGTGAACTTATGTGTGTCCGCGCTATACAACACTGCCCCATAACACGTAGAAATATAAATAAGAAACAGAAGACGTCAGAACTACAGCTACAATTGTCACAGCCCTGTCGCAATATTCGATACACATCTTGCGACACACGCTAACAGCGAGATGGCGTAAGGTTTTAGATTACGAACAAAGTGCGGAAGTTATGTTTCTCTGTGAGGAAAAGTATCTGCAACTCATCCAACTAACGTGAGTACATGACAAGCTACGTACCAAGCGACTACATACCAAACCTGTATCCACAGCACTAACGCAATTTCAACTGTAATGACATACATACATCTACATCTACATGGATACTCTGAAAATCACATTTAAGTGCCTGGCAGAGGGTTCATCGAACCACCTTCACAATTCACTGTTATTCCAAGCTCGTATAGCGCGCGGAAAGAATGAACACCTATATCTTTCCGTACGAGCTCTGATTTCCCTTATTTTATCATCGTGATCGTTCCGCCCTATATACACTCCTGGAAATTGAAATAAGAACACCGCGAATTCATTGTCCCAGGAAGGGGAAACTTTATTGACACATTCCTGGGGTCAAATACATCACATGATTACACTGACAGAACCACAGGCACATAGACACAGGCAACAGAGCATGCACAATGTCGGCACTAGTACAGTGTATATCCACCTTTCGCAGCAATGCAGGCTGCTATTCTCCCATGGAGACGATCGTAGAGATGCTGGATGTAGTCCTGTGGAACGGCTTGCCATGCCATTTCCACCTGGCGCCTCAGTTGGACCAGCGTTCGTGCTGGACGTGCAGACCGCGTGAGACGACGCTTCATCCAGTCCCAAACATGCTCAATGGGGGACAGATCCGGAGATCTTGCTGGCCAGGGTAGTTGACTTACACCTTCTAGAGCACGTTGGGTGGCACGGGATACATGCGGACGTGCATTGTCCTGTTGGAACAGCAAGTTCCCTTGCCGGTCTAGGAATGGTAGAACGATGGGTTCGATGACGGTTTGGATGTACCGTGCACTATTCAGTGTCCCCTCGACAATCACCAGAGGGGTACGGCCAGTGTAGGAGATCGCTCCCCACACCATGATGCCGGTTGTTGGCCCTGTGTGCCTCGGTCGTATGCAGTCCTGATTGTGGCGCTCATCTGCACGGCGCCAAACACGCATACGACCATCATTGGCACCAAGGAAGAAGCGACTCTCATCGCTGAAGACGACACGTCTCCATTCGTCCCTCTATTCACGCCTGTCGCGACACCACTGAAGGCGGGCTGCACGATGTTGGGGCGTGAGCGGAAGACGGCCTAACGGTGTGCGGGACCGTAGCCCAGCTTCATGGAGACGGTTCCGAATGGTGCTCGCCGATACCCTAGGAGCAACAGTGTCCCTAATTTGCTGGGAAGTGGCGGTGCGGTCCCCTACGGCACTGCGTAGGATCCTACGGTCTTGGCGTGCATCCGTGCGTCGCTGCGGTCCGGTCCCAGGTCGATGGGCACGTGCACCTTCCGCCGACCACTGGCGACAACATCGATGTACTGTGGAGAGCTCACGCCCCACGTGTTGAGCAATTCGGCGATACGTCCACCCGGCCTCCCGCATGCCCACTATACGCCCTCGCTCAAAGTCCGTCAACTGCACATACGGTTCACGTCCACGCTGTCGCGGCATGCTACCAGTGTTAAAGACTGCGATGGAGCTCCGTATGCCACGGCAAACTGGCTGACACTGACGGCGGCGGTGCACAAATGCTGCGCAGCTAGCGCCATTCGGCGGCCAACACCGCGGTTCCTGGTGTGTCCGCTGTGCCGTGCGTGTGATCATTGCTTTTACAGCCCTCTCGCAGTGTCCGGAGCAAGTATGGTGGGTCTGACACACCGGTGTCAATGTGTTCTTTTTTCCATTTCCAGGAGTGTAGGTCGGTGTCGACAAAATATTTTCGCATTCGGAGTAGAAAGTTGGTGACTGAAATTTCGTGAGAAGATTCAATGGCAACGAAAAACGCCTTTCTTTTAATGAAGTCCAGCCCAAATCCTGTATCATTTCTGTGACACTCTCTCCCACATTTCGTGATAATACAAAACGTCTTGCCTGTCTTTGAACTTTTTCGTTGTTGGTTCAAATGGCTCTGACGACACCGTATTGTCGAACGCTGCTGTCAGAGTCGTGTTTTAAGAAGCCCTGTGCCTCGGAATAGATCGGCTTCCCCTTGATGGCACTCTCCCACGTTAAAGCAGTTATAGATTTCCACAAGAGTGGCCGATCGGGTCTAGGCTATTCAGTCCGGAAATACGTGGCTGCTACGGCCGCAGGTCCGAATCCTGCCTCGGGCATGGATGTGTGTGATGTCCTTAGGTTAGTTAGCTTTAAGTAGTTCTACGTTCTAGGGGACTGATGACAATAGATGTTAAGTCCCATAGTGCTCAGAGCCATTTGAACCATTTTTTTATGACCTCAGACGTTAAGTCCCATTGTGCTTAGAGCCATTTGGACCATTTTCCACAAGAGAAGTGTACTCACCTCGCCTTCATACAGCAGAGTTGCTGCCACCCTGTCCCAGTGTTTTTTAGCATTCCGCCGGGGACAGAGATTAAACGCAAAGCACCTTTTCTTCACTCCAACAGGCTCACTTACCACGGTCCTAACACTCACTCTTTTCCGTTTTGGATTTATTAGCTTAAAAGTTTAATTACCATTCTTATCTATTTTTCGTTTACTTTTGGATTTCATGTTTTCATACTCTACGTCCGAGTAATTTACAGTACCACTTCTTACTTGTTACACTACTAACCATTAAAATTGCTACACCACGAAGATGACAAGCTACAGACGCGAAGTTTAACCGACAGGAAGAAGATACTGTGGTATGCAAAATGATTAGCTTTTCATAGCATTCACACAAGGTTGGCGCCGGTGGCGACACCAACAACGTGCTGACACGAGGAAAGTTTCCAACCGATTTCTCATACACAAACAGCAGTTGAACGGCGTCGCCTGGTGAAACGTTTGTGTGATGCCTCGTGTAAAGAGGAGAAATGCGTAGCATCACGTTTCCGACTTTGCAATGGTCGGATTGTAGCCTATCGCGAGACTGCTGCTCGCGTCGGTCGAGATACAATGACTTAGCAGAATCGGTGGGTTCAGGAGGGTAATACGGAACGCCGTGCTGCATACCGACGACCTCGTATCACTAGCAGTCGAGATGACAGGCATCTTATCCGCAGGGCTGTAACGGATCGTGCAGCCACGTCTCGATCCCTGAGTCAACAGATGGGGACGTTTGCAAGACAACAACCATCTGCACGAACAGTTAGACGACGTTTGCAGCAGCACGGACTATCAGCTCGGAGACCATGGCTGCGGTTACCCTTGATGCTGCATCACAGACAGGAGCGTCTGCGATGGTGTACTTAACGACGAACGTGGGTGCACGAATGGCAAAACGTCACTTTTTCGGATGAATCAAGGTTCTGTGTACAGCACCATGATGGTCGCATCTCGGTCAACGCACATTGGAAGCGTGTATTTGTCATCGCCATACTGCCGTATTACCCGGCGTGATGGTATGGGGTGCCACTGGTTACACGTCTCGGTCACCTCTTGTTCGCATTGACGGCACTTTGTACAGTGAACGTTACATTTCGGATGTGTTACGGCCCGTGACTCTACCCTTCATTCGATCCCTGAGAAACCTTATATTTCAGTAGGATACTGCACTACCGCATGTTTCAGGTCCTGTACGGGCCTTTCTGGATACAAAAAATGTTCGACTACTGCCCTGGCCAACACATTCTACAGATCTCTCACCAACTGAAAACGTCTGGTCAATGGTGGCCGAGCAACTGGCTCGCCACAATGCGCCAGTCACTACTCTTGATGAACTGTGGTATCGTGTTGAAGCTGCATGGGCAGCTGTACCTGTACACGCCATCCAAGCTCTGTTTGACTCGTTGCCCAGGCCTATCAAGGCCGTTGTTACGTCCAGAGGTGGTTGTTCTGGGTACTGATTTCTAAGGATCTATGCACCCAAATTGCTTAAAAATGTAATCACATGTCAGTTCTAGTGTAGTATATTTGTCCAATGGAAATCCGTTTATCAACTGCATTTTTCTTGGTGTAGCAATTTTAATGGCCAGTATTGCAGATAGCTAAGTGTTCATTCCATAGATAGAATGTTAGGTTATTAGCTTTTCTAATTTTTTTTTTAAATTTTCAAGTTCTGTGTATAAAATTCGCACCTTACTACACTCATGCTCATAAATGAAGGATAATGCTTATACATGGGGAACTAACGATCTGGTGGGAGGTTTGCGGGTTTAAATCACCTCGGGGTATGACCATGCGGTGCTTTTGACCTGCGGTCGTCGCACGGTGGCGCTGGCAGCAGTCCACATACGCAGAGGTGTGATGGTGCATGTCAGAGTACGGTGCAGCGAGTAAGTGTGCAGACGTTTTCAGACATGCTAATGGTGAGTGTGTATTGAAAATGGTTCAAAGAACACATATTGATGGCGTTATGAGGGGTAGGTGACTGGAGGCTGGTCAAACACAGCAGGTCCTAGCACGGGCCCTCCGTGTGCCACAAAGTGTGATCTCAAGAATATGGCAACGAGTCCGGCAGACAGGAATGTCTGCTACAGTACGGGACGTCCACAGTGTACAACACCACAAGAAGACCGATATCTCACCATCAGTCCTCGCAGACGGCCACGTACTGCAGGTAGCCTTGCTCGGGACCTTACCGCAGCCACTGGAACAGTTGTCCCCAGGCACACAGTCTACAAACTACTGAACAGACACGGTTTATTCGCCCGGAGACCTGCAAGGTTCATTCCACTGACCCCTGGTCACAGGAGACCCCGTAAAGCCTGGTGTCAAGAACACAGAACATTGTCATTGGAACAGTGGTCCGAGGTTATGTTCATGGACGAGTCCAGGTATAGTCTGAACAATGATTCTCTCCGGGTTTTCATCTGGCGTAAACCAGGAACCAGATACCAACCACTTAATGTCCTTGAAAGGGACCAGTATGGAGGTGGTGGTTTGATGTTGTGGTGTGGGATTATGATTGGTCCACGTACACCCCTGAATGTGTTTGACAGAGCAACTGTAACAGGGCAGGTGTATCGGGACGCCATTTTGCACATATCCGCCTTTTCAGGGGTGCAGTGGGTCCCACCTTTCTCCTGATGGATGATAACGCACGGCCCCACCGAGCTGCCATCGTGGAGGAGTACCCTGAAACAGAAGATATGAGGCGAATGGAGTGGCCTGCCTGTTCTCCAGACCTAAACCCCATCGAGCACGTCTGGGATGCTCTCGGTCGACGTATCGCTGCACGTCTTCAAACCCCTACGACACTGTAGGAGCTCCGGCAGGCACTGGTGCAAGAATGGGAGGCTATACCCCAGCAGCTGCTCACCACCTGATCCAGAGTATGCCAACCTGTTGTGCGGCCTGTGTACGTGTGCATGCTGATCATATCCCATATCGATGTCGGGGTACATGCGCAAGAAACAGTGGTGTTTTGTAGCACATGCGTTTCGGGAGGGTTTTCTCAACTTTTCACCAATACCGTGGACTCACAGATCTGTGTCTTTTGTGCTTCCTATGTCCCTATGCTATTAGCGCTAGTTGCCACGTTGTGTGGCACCACATTCTGCAATTATCCTTAATTTATGAGCATGAGTGTAGAACTAGAATTACAATGAGTCGCACTTGTATAAATGACAGGTTAGAGAAATGTCACTACCGCACATCACTACCGAAGGTACTTATATGACTGCAGATAAGCAAAACTCCTCCATAGAGAAACAAATTAAGCATAAAACACAGCGGCTCGAACAAAGCGAGCAGAGGCAAAACTCTCGAGCGACAAATATCACGTCAGCAGTACACTACTCTTTCTGTTAATGCACTAAATGGTTCTACTTAGTGAGCTGTCTGATAGATTCACTACGTCGTGGCGTACACACGGTACAGTGTATCTGTATCCAACGTTCGTTATATAAGTGTTGCGACGTGTTTTCATTGCACAAAATTCCAACATTTAATCGGTTTTATAAGTTCTGCACATCCTGCAACATTTTACATTGTCGAACGCTTTTTCGCGGTCGACAGTCCTATCAACGTGTCTTGATTTTTCTTTAGTCTTGCTTCCTTTATCAACTGCTGCGCCAGAATTATCTCTCTGATGCCTTTAACTTTCCTAAAGCAATAATCGTCATCTAACACATCCTCAATTTTCTTTTCCATTATTCTGTATAGTCTTCTTAACAGCAACTTGGATGCATGAGCTGTTAAGCTGATGGTGCGATAATCCTCGCACTTGTCAGGTCTTGCTATCTTTGGAATTGTGTGGATAACGTTTTTACGAAAGGCTGATGGTATATCGCCAGTCTCATGCAATCTACGCATCATTGTGAATGGTCGTTTTGTTGCCAATTCCCCCAACGATTTTACAAATTCCGGTGGAATGTCATCTGTTCCTTCTGCCTTAGTTGATGTTAAGTGTTGCCAAACTCTTTTAAATTCTGATTCTCATACTCGATCCCATAACTCTTCCCCGTCGTCTGCTGTTCCTTCTTCTGTCTTCAAATAAGTCCTCCTCGTCATAGAGGCATTCAGTGTGTTGTTTCCACCTATCTGCTCACGCCTCTGCATTTAACAATGGAATTTCCACTCAACTATCAATGTTATCCCCCTGCTTTTAATTTCACTTGAGGTTATTTGGACTTTTCTAAATGCTGAATCCGCCCTTCCGACAATATTTTTCGATGTCGTCACAATCTTTATACAGCCATTTTTCCTTAGCTTTACTGGACTACTTTTTGGCGTGCTATGGACCACGAAGATTTTTATCTCTTCCCTGATTGTGTTTTCGGCTTTTACCAGTAGATTTTCATTTCGGTGTACTGTGCTTCTTTCCTCGGTTTTGACCATTTGCAGGTAGGGCGTGAAACTGGCGTAGTAAACGAAATAAGGTTTTTAGTAATTTTGACTTTTTCTCTGAAAACTTCTCGATTCTGAATGTCATCAAATGAAATTTCAGCTCCCTGTAAATCGTTTTCACTTGGTTTTCCCATTTTGAAAACGTTTTTGTTTTTGAATTTGATGAATGTATGCGATGAGTAAGTCTTTGCGGTTTCATTCTTTCCAGATTACCAAAAGACATCATTCTCCGCTTCCTCTTGCTGGTAACAATGTCTTCTGTATGTTCGTATAATTCACAGATGTGCCTTCGGCGGAATTCTCCCTTTTTTTTGATAGTGCCAAGGATTTTCCTCAAAATTTTCCGGTCTTTTATTTCAAGCACTTCGTATTTATTTCGTTCCTAAACTTTTTGTATTTCTATATTTCTGAATTTCCATGTATATGTTTGTACTTCCTTCTTTCGTCTATTAGCTGAAGTATTTCATCTGTTATCCATGAGTTCTTCGCAGTTGCCTTCCGTAAACCTACGATTTTCTTCCAACTTCTGTGATTGCCCTGTTTAGAGATGTTTATTCTTCTTCCACTGTACTGTCCACCAAGATATTCATAATTGCAGTGGCTATAGCCTCAGAGAACTTCCAACGTATCTCTTTATTTCTTAGTACTAACGTGTCCCACTTCTTTGCGCTCACTCTTCATCACTTCTAAATTGTGATCTGGATATATATCTACTCCTGTGCACCTCTTACAACCCAGTTTCTGGTTTCAGAATCACTGACTGAGCATGGTGTAATATAACTGAAACTTTCCCGTGCCTTCCGCTCTTGAACAGAGTGTTCACTACTGCTAGCTCAGATTTATTGCAGAATTCAATTAGAAAGTCTCATTTCAACTACCATGCCCATATTGTCCCGTAAGCCTTTCTTCTGCTACCTCCCATAAAACTGCGTTCCAATCCCCCATGACAATAATATCTCCAACCCCCTGTACATACTGAATCACCGTTCAATGTCCTCCTATACTTTCTCTATCTCTTCATTGTCAGTTCTGACAAGGATAAGCCTATCATTGAACTGTTCACATAATTCATTCTCTGTTCTACCTTCCTGTTCTTAACTAATCGTATTCCTGTTATACAAGGGTTAGTCAAATGAAAACTTTAAATATTTTTTTAAATATTATTTATTGTGCAGAACTGGTAGAAAGCTGTATCAGTTATCAACATAATCTCCCCCACACTCAGCGCAAGTCGTCCAGCGCCTACAAAGTGCATAAATTACTTTAGAAAAAAATTCTTTTTGTAGTTTGCTTCAATAAGGCTTCAACTGCTGCAATGTTCTGTGGAGTCACAACTCGTTGTGCCTGACCTGGACGAGGAGCATCTTCCATTGAAGTCACACCATTTGTGAACTTCCTACTCAATTCGTAAACTTGCCGCTGTGACAAACATGCATCACCGTACTGAACCTTCATTCGTCGAGGAATTTCAATAGGTTTCACACCGTCACTACGCAAAAACCGAATAACATAACGCTGTTCTTCCCTGGTGCAAGTCGCAAGTGGGGCGGCCATCTTTATACTGATACTGCGACGGTATGTGTGCATCTGCACTATGCTGCCACCTACAGACCATTCTGCACGCTGTTTGTTGCACGCTTACCAGCTTACAGGATAACGGTGCGAAATTTCGATTTGTTATTACAAATTTAAGGTTTTCATTTGACTCACCCTCGTACTATTTTTTGCAGCTGCTGATATTACCGTATACGTGTCTATCCAGAAATCCTTGTCTTTCCTTTCACTTCACTGACCCCCACTATATCTAGGTGGATTCTTAGCATGATAAAATTTTCTCCGGTTGATATCCGAGTCAATTCGTTGTTCTCCAGCGGCATTTCAGTTAATTTCTTACTAGCCAGCTTCAGGCGAAGCAAGAAACTTGCTGAAACGTTGCTGGAGAACAACACATCGACTCGGCTATCAACGCGAGATTCACCAAGATAGCCCGCATGCTCATATGATCCTCAGCATTTCTCTACTCAGATTATCCGGCTTCCATACCGGGTTCAAAGTCCATTCTCCAACTAGTAGAACGTTATTCTTTCGTCCACATTCGGTGTTTTTCCCATGGTTACTTCCCCTGGGGTGGTACTCTCCCCTCGCCCCCTGTGCCCTGCCACAGATCCGAATTGGAGAGTATTGCGAAATCTTTTGCCACGGGAGAAATCATCATACCACTTTTCAAACTATAGACCACATGTCCAGGGGGATAATCGTTATGTATCTTCAATACAGTGGTTTCCATTGCCTTGTGGAAAAGAATGTGTGTGAAATCTTATAGGACTTAACTGCTAAGGTCATCAGCCCCGAAGCTTACACACTACTTAACCTAAATTATCCTAAGGACAAACACACACACCCATGCCCGAGGGAGGACTCGAACCTCCGCCGGGACCAGCCGCACAGTCCACGACTGCAGCGCGTAAGACCGCTCGGCTAATCCCGCGCGGCTGCCTTTTGGATGTTCATGCTGTTAATCATTGCCGATTGTTCCACCTTTAGGAACAGTTTCCCACCCCCAATGGCAAGAGAGTACCCGCCTTTTACACGGCCGTATGGCTGAGTGAAGGTGATTTATTACAGTGGAAGTCTTCGGTCTCCATTGTTGATGATTTTTATTCAAAATTTAAGCTGTGGCGGAGTTGGAACATTGCAACGAGGACGTTTTGATGACGAATCAAAGACGGTACCGTTACACGACGGATGTAAGCGTCAAAGCCGGGGAATGGACCGGCGAAAGTATACGTCTTCTGCGTCCAACCCAAAGATCTGGAAACAATCCATGAAGACATGCTGTAGTACTTCATGCGCTTTGAGCTGGACAGCCATCGTGTTGGTACCACAGGTTCCCTCCTAATCTGCAGAGGGACGTCTTCTAGCATACGCGGAAGGTGGTCTCTCAGAAGGTGTGGTACTTGTGAGTATTCAGTAGTGTTACGTCTATGAAAAACGGGCCTATGAGCTTCTAACAATATCACCAGTTGCAAAGTAGGTTAGAAATGAGATTAATAATGTTGCTTAGGCAGCATATGTTCGCTTTATCGGGCAACAACAATGTTATTGACTGTGGACGGTATCATCTGAATGGAAATAATGAAGTCACTGTAAAAAAAAGTCATTAATTTTCACACTTATCTTGAATGCTTATGGCTCATCTTGTTGATTCAAGTGTAATTCCACTTTGACTGCTAGAAGGTCCAGATCTGTATTTTAGCAATATTTGAAGACCTAACAAGTGCATTTTTCAGGAAATTCTAATGTTGAAACAATCCCAGATCAAAACAATGGTATGGTAGAAATAATTTTTGACTTGGCGTTCAGGATCCATGTTTTTATTAAACGTCTCGTGAAATCACATATAGTCCTTCTTAATTGTCACATCATCAAGAAAACAGTTTTGTATCAATCTTCATATACTTAATTTCCACTTTAACCAAACACAAGACTTGACTGTTCTTTTACAAAGCGAAATAACAACTTAACTTCTGCAAAGTGAAACAAAGACTGCTCTGTGTGCATTCGCGCCAAAACGGTTACAAGTAAGTCAAAGATTGCGACAGTCTCACAGAAATGAATACGCACAAAAACCGTATCACTGTAATATATCGATACATCGGAGTACCTATACACTGATAAAACCAAATGTGAATATTGTCACAAAAATATGTCTCTTACTTCGCAGAAAAGTAGTACGATATTACTGGTATCGAGAACTGGGGTTGGACTGCCGTAATGGTCACGTAAATAAAGAACCATTACAAGCTGGCGGTTTACCACCCCACCCCACACCACACGTTCACACTCCACGTACGCCGACGGAGTCAGTGGGGACCGTCCAATAGAGCAGGTGTCACCGGTTCGGTAGCCCATCATTGGTAAGTGGCGTATCTGGAGTACTGTATCTTAACGCCCGTATACAGAAGTTAATACGGCTCTGATAATCGTTTCCATACAGGTCTCGATGGAGGGAAATGCGATAGTGATGGAACGTACGTCGATGCAGAACGTGGAGGACACTCGTCTGACCCGTGTCAGATCCTCGTGCGATTGCGACAGCAGCAGCAGCGAGGACGGTACTTTCCCCCCTTTTCTGTCGTCACTTGTTTGCTCCTGTTACGTTGCGTGCGTGTTTCGCTGTCACTTTCACGTGACTGATTGAAGAGGCTGGTAAATAATTGCCGAGATGGTTGACGTCTATTGGAATATTTTGTCGCATTCACCTACAAGAACTGCATTCTTCATACATCATGAGCATGTCGGCGTTTTCTGCATTGGTGAATCTCCATCCTCCACTCACGACGTATTGCTTGGACTGTCACGCACACTGACTAGCAAGTAGTAATGCACTCGAGGAACACACGAGCACACTGTAAGCAAACACGACAGCATCGTAACCGGCTACTACTCGGGCTGGATGCCACAAACAAGTGCCCGGTGTGGGAACTCCGCATAACACGATATCTCGTAAACGACTCGCGATAGAATCCTGCAAAAAATACCAA
Organism: Schistocerca gregaria; assembly: GCF_023897955.1. NCBI lineage: Eukaryota > Metazoa > Arthropoda > Insecta > Orthoptera > Acrididae > Schistocerca > Schistocerca gregaria. The sequence continues at coordinate 79,270,967 of NC_064929.1, forward strand.
CTGTAGGGAAGCAGCATACTCACGCCTTATAACACTCACATCAGTCTTTCCACTGCGTGCCAGCCAGTCCCCTGTAACTAGCTCTGACGTCATAAATGTTGAGCAATACTTTGAAAATCAAGTAAATAGCCTGAAACGTTTCTAGCATGTCAGGAGTAATACAAAATCAATATGTGTTGACTATCAGTTCAATAACTTTAACCATTTTCGAAATTTGAACGTTTTTCTGTAAAAATTATTGGCGCAACAGAACAGAGCTAGAAACTTAAAAATTTATATTTACATTCCTTTTGCATAATAATTTAGTAGAAACAGTATTCTGGATCTCACAAATTAAAACTTTAGTTGAAATTCATGATTTTCTGGTTTTTATCTTAAAAATTAAGGAAGCAAGATATATTAAGTAGGCGAATAAATAAAGCTAGGATGTTTAAATTTAAGTAGAAAGGAGTCCGTTTTAATAATAAAGATGTGAGAAGTTTCAACTGAATCACTATAAAACTATAGTGATAGCGTATGTCCAAAGGGCAAGTTCAGAGCTCGTCTACTGCGTGTAGTTTAATTAAATTAATTCTCTCGCCCAAAATATTTGACTTAGCCACGTCAGACTTTTATTATGATTACTTACTTGTGTGCTGATTGCACATTTAAATTGAGAGGTTCATCGGCCATCAGCAAAGGAAGCAATGATTTATTCGATAACTTAAAGTGGTGCATTACTAGCACAGCGGCTAGTCGGGACAGCGAATTTAATCAGGCGTTCCCTTAGACGTCCGCACCGCGGCTTTATACACTCCTGGAAATTGAAATAAGAACACCGTGAATTCATTGTCCCAGGAAGGGGAAAGTTTATTGACACATTCCTGGGGTCAGATACATCACATGATTACACTAACAGAACCACAGGCACATAGACACAGGCAACAGAGCATGCACAATGTCGGCACTAGTACAGTGTATATCCACCTTTCGCAGCAATGCAGGATGCTATTCTCCCATGGAGACGATCGTAGAGATGCTGGATGTAGTCCTGTGGAACGGCTTGCCATGCCATTTCCACTTGGCGCCTCAGTTGGACCAGCGTTCGTGCTGGACGTGCAGACCGCGTGAGACGACGCTTCATCCAGTCCCAAACATGCTCGATGGGGGACAGATCCGGAGATCTTGCTGGCCAGGGTAGTTGACTTACACCTTCTAGAGCACGTTGGGTGGCACGGGATACATGCGAACGTGCCTTGTCCTGTTGGAACAGCAAGTTCCCTTGCCGGTCTAGGAATGGTAGAACGATGGGTTCGATGACGGTTTGGATGTACCGTGCACTATTCAGTGTCCCCTCGACGATCACCAGAGGTGTACGGCCAGTGTAGGAGATCGCTCCCCACACCATGATGCCGGGTGTTGGCCCTGTGTGCCTCGGTCGTATGCAGTCCTGATTGTGGCGCTCACCTGCACGGTGCCAAACACGCATACGACCATCATTGGCACCAAGGCAGAAGCGACTCTCATCGCTGAAGACGACACGTCTTCATTCGTCCCTCCATTCACGCCTGTCGCGACACCACTGGAGGCGGGCTGCACGATGTTGGGGCGTGAGCTGAAGACGGCCTAACGGTGTGCGGGACCGTAGCCCAGCTTCATGGAGACGGTTGCGAATGGTCCTCGCCGATACCCCAGGAGCAACAATGTCCCTAATTTGCTGGGAAGTGGCGGTGCGGTCCCCTACGGCACTGCGTAGGATCCTACGGTTTTGGCGTGCATCCGTGCGTCGCTGCGGTCCGGTCCCAGTTCGACGGGCACGTGCACCTTCCGCCGACCACTGGCGACAACATCGATGTACTGTGGAGACCTCACGCCCCACGTGTTGAGCAATTCGGCGGTACGTCCACCCGGCCTCCCGCATGCCCACTATACGCCCTCGCTCAAAGTCCGTCAACTGCACATACGGTTCACGTCCACTCTGTCGCGGCATGCTACCAGTGTTAAAGACTGCGATGGAGCTCCGTATGCCACGGCAAACTGGCTGACACTGACGGCGGCGGTGCACAAATGCTGCGCAGCTAGCGCCATTCGACGGCCAACACGGCGGTTCCTGGTGTGTCCGCTGTGCCGTGCGTGTGATCATTGCTTGTATAGCCCTCTCGCAGTGTCCGGAGCAAGTATGGTGGGTCTGACACACCGGTGTCAATGTGTTCTTTTTTCCATTTGCAGGAGTGTATGTAAGAACGCTGCCTGAGAAAAGGAAGGCCCCAGTTCTCTCCAGACGCTGATTAGAGCACCACCTGTGCCGGGAGTCGCGTCGTGGTGGTATCGTTGATATAAACAGCCTCGGATGCCGTAATAAGTTACTCGGGATACGCGTAGCCAAGAAATCACATCGAGTGGAGTGTTTTTTCTGGGATGACTTTAATGATCTATCTTTAGTTTGCGTATGTCGTATTTTCACGTGCCGCCGCAGGACAGACATTCTACAATTATTTAGTGTGGCGCTTGATTAACATTATCATCCGATTATGGCGAGCATTTACTTAAACATTTAATTTGAACAGTTATAGTTGCATCAGCGCATTATACTCTGAACTGCTCTGGTATTTGGATTGTGTGGATTCTTTTTGGGCTGTGACTTTCAGAATATAGTGCACATTTTAGAGAGAATGGTTTTTGATTATGAATCCCAGACAATCTCCTAATTCCTCAGAGCTATAAGCTGTAGCTATAAGTGTATTTCTCAGATGAAGTTGGCACTAGGAATTCTAATTTCAGGCTTCACGTTTTGTTAATCACTTTTGGTTGCCAATATTGTAGTTAGAGAGCCAGTGTTGAGAACGGCAGACAGCAGCATTAATTGAATCATAGGAACATTTAACAATTATTCCACCTGGTGCCCCACACAATGACATTCTAATTTACAAACGTTTTGGTTTGTTAAAGTCCATAGGCGTTGATCCATTAAAAAAAGTGTACCTTTCCGCAAAAAATACCCTTTCTATTATCACAATATAGCCCGCCGGGCTAGCCGCGCGGTCTAACGTGCTGCTTCCCGAGTGGGAAGGCGAGCCGGTCCGCGACACGAATCGACCCGGCGGATTAGTGTCGAAGTCTCGTGTGCTGGCCAGCCTCTCGATAGTTTTTAGGCGGTTTTCCATCTACTGTGGCGAATGCTGCCTGGTTTCCCTCATTCCGCCTCGGTTACACTGTGCCGGTCACTGTTGCGCAAACACCGTTTCCATGTACGTGTACAACATAATTACTGTACCACGCAAACATTTGGGGCTACACTCGTCTGGTGTGAGACGTTCCCTGGGGCGGGGGGGGGGGGGGGGGAGGGAGGGAGGCCTACTGGGGGCCGAACCGCACAATAACCCTGGGTTAGGTGTGGGGCGGCGGTGGGGTGAGTGGACTGCTGTGGCCTGTTGTGAGGTTGTGAAACACTGAGGGCAACGGTGGGGATGAAGCCTCTCTGTCGTTTCTAGGTCTCCAGTTCAATACAGACATTATTACAATGTATTTATTGGCTAAAAGGCCAAAAAAACGAGCCCCTCACAACCAGTGCACTTGCACTTACCATTTCCGCAGTATCTGCGGTAAAACCTTTTGGTGATCCATTCAGTATAGACAGCTCATTCATTCTGGAAATCCAGAATCTCTACGATTTATGCATGTTATCGATATCAGTACCGGCTAGATATCCGTCCCGAGAATTCCAAGCCTTTCGAGAATGGCTTAATTTTAACTTTAAATTTTTGGTAGAACTTTGGATTTAATACTGTAAATTTTCAATTTATTTTATTAATACTGGAGTTATATTAACATGCAATGCTAATTAGCAACACCAAATATTTAAACTTTTCAATCATTATTACTGAAAGTTAACTGTATCAAACTTTTAAGGTCAGTGACGATAACGTATCGCGATCCAAACCACTGAGACAGCACTTAACTTTTCAAATTGTGGTAATTGAACGACGGTAATTATGACAGAAACCGATTGACAGAGACTGAAATCTGATACTTCACTCCAAACCACAGGAATTCCTGAAATTTAGTCCAGGGACTTAAATTCCGATCGACACGTATTTTACTAACAAACATTCTCCCATAAAAACAGCTTCTAAAACGTACAACTACAACATTGATATCTGAAGGCGAGAGTGATCAGCCATCTGTGTGATCTGAGCATCTTGGGCGTTATCTTTGATGTGTACGTGTCGTCTGTGTAGAGCGGCTCACACACTGAAGAGCCAAAGAAACTGGTACACCTGCCTAATATCGTGTAGGGCCCCCGCGAGCACGCAGAAGTGCCGCAGCACGACGTGTTGTTGACTTTACTAACGTCTGAAGTAGTGATGGAGGGAAGTGACACCAGGAATCCTGCAGGGCTGTTCATAAACCCGTAAGAGTACGAGGGGGTGGAGACCTCGTGTGAACAGCACGTTGCAAGACATCCTAGATATTCTGGGGACTTTGATGGCCAGCGGAAGTGTTTAAACTCAAAAGAGTGTTCCTGGAGCCAGTCTGTAGCAATTCTGGTCGTATCGGATGTCGCATTGTCCTGCTGGAATTGCCCAAGTCCGCCGAAATGCACAGTGGACATGAGTGGACTCATACGGTCAGATTGGATGCTTACGTACGTGTCAATTGTCAGAGTCGTACCAGGAGTTCCACATTACTCCAACTGCACACGCCCCACATCATTACAGAACCTCCACCAGCTTCAACAGTCCCCTGCTGACATGCAGGGTCCGTGGAGACATGAGATTGGGTCCATATCCAGAAACGTCCATACGCTCGATACAATTTGAAACGAGACTCGCCTGATGAAGCAATATGTACCAGTCATCAATAGTCAAATGTCGGTGTTGACGGGCACAGGCGAGGCTTAAAGCTTTGTGTCGTGGAATCATTAAGGGACACCAGTGGGCCTTCAGCTCCGAAGGCCATATCGACGATGTTTCAAAAATGGTTCAAATGGGACAACTACCAAGCTTATCAGTCCCCTAGAACTTAGAACTACCTAAACCTGACTAACCTAAGGACAACACTCACACCCATAACCGACGCAGGATTCGGACCTGCGACCGTAGCGGTCGCGCGGTTCCGGACTGTAGCGCCTAGAACCGCTCGGCCACTCCGGCCGGCGACGATGTTTCGTTGAATGGTTCGCACGCTGACACTTGTTAATGACCCAGCTTTGAAATCTGCAGGAATTTGTAGGAAGGGTTAGACTTGTGTCACATTGCACAATTGTCGTTGGTCTCGTTCTTGCAGGATCTTTTTGCGGCAGCAACGATGTCGGAGATTTGATGTTTTACCGGATTCCTGGTATTCACGATGCACGCGTGAAATGATCGTGTGGGATATGCTCCACTTAATTGCTACCTGATTTTCACTGTAGTTTCCATTTCGTGACCACTCGGACCTTACTCTCAGAACAGCCCTCGGGGTACATATGAAAATCAAGAGTAAAATTAACATCACAAGTTAATTTTTAAATTCGAACCAAATTTGTAACTGATGGCTGAGGTAAGAAAAAATAGTACCACACTCTATTCCACAAATGGAGAAAATGTTACTGATATTAGTTGGTTTATTAATGGTAATATGTCTTCTGGGGGAGGAACATAGTAAAATTCTATTCAACGCTTGTTATTGCACATGATAACCACACATTGCATGTTGTATCACCATACAGCGAGACCTTCAGAGGTGGTGGTCCAGTCTGCTGTACACACCGGTACCTCTAATGCGCAGAGTTCATGTCTGTATTCATCGTGGCATACAATCCTCAAGTTCATCAAGGCACTGTTGGTCCAGATTGTCCCACTCCTCAACGGCGATTCGGCGCAGATCCCTCACAGTGGTTGGTGGGTCACGTCGTCCATAAACAGCGCTTTTCACTCCATCCCATGCATGTTCGATAGCGTTTATGTCTCGACAACATAGTGGCCGCTCTAGTCGAGCGATGTCGTTACCCTGAAGGAAGTCATTCACAAGATGTACACGATGGCGGCGCTAACTGCCGTCCATGAAGGCAAATGCCTCGTCAATATGCTGCCTATACGGTCAAAGGGTGGCATTCACGTATCGTAGAGCCGTTACGGCGCCTTCCATGATCACCTGCGGCGTACATCGCCCCCACATAACGCCACCCTAAACAGCAGGGAACCTCCACCTTGCTGCACTCGCTGCTCAGTGTGTCTAAGGCGTTCAACCTGACCGCGTAGCCTCCAAACAAGTCTCCGATGATTGTCTGGTTGAAGGCATTTGCGAAACTCATGAGTGAAGAGAACGTGATGCCAATCCTGACTAGCCCATCCGTCACATTGTTGGGCCCATCTCTACCACACTGCACGGTGTCGTGGTTGGAAAGATGGACCTCGCCATGGATGTCGGGAGTGAAGTTGCGCATCATGCAGTCTATTACGCACAGTTTGAGTCGTAACACGACATCTTGTGGCTGCACGAAAAGCATTATTCAACATGGTGGTGTTGCTGTCAGGGCTCATCCGAGCCATAATCCGTAGGTAGCGGTCATCCACTGCAGTTGTAGCCCTGGGGCGGCCTGAGCGAGGCATGTCATCGACAGTTCCTGTCTCTCTGTATCTCTTTCATATCCGAACAACATCGCTTTGTTTCATTAAGAGATGCTTGGACAGCAAGTAATAATGCGGACGCGATAGAATCGCAGTATTGACCGTCCTGGCATGGTTGAACTACAGAACACGAGCCGTGTACCTCCTTCCTGGTGGAATGACTGGAACTGATCGCCTGTTGGACCCCCTTATTCTAATAGGCACTGCTCATGCATGGTAATTTATATCTTTGGGCGTGTTTAGTGACATCTCTGAACGTCTAAAGGGACTGAGTCTGTGATGCAATGTCCACAGTCAACGTCTATCGATTTCTGGGAAAGGGGGTGATGCAGAAGTTTTTTTAGTGTGTGTATCTTGAAATCTCCTAGAACAACCAAAGGCGATATGTAGTCATTGTTGATGTTATCGAATAATCTGATATCAATGCATTGCCGGCCGCGGTGGTCTCGCGGTTCTAGGCACGCAGTCCGGAACCGTGCGACTGCTACGGTCGCAGGTTCGAATCCTGCCTCGGGCATGGATGTGTGTGATGTCCTTAGGTTAGTTAGGTTTAAGTAGTTCTAAGTTCTAGGGGACTAATGACCACAGCAGTTGAGTCCCATAGTGCTCAGAGCCATTTGAACCATATCTATGCATTCTATAACCACAATGGTTACACATTGCTGGGATCTCTAAACAGCGGCCAATGACACCTCAAACATTCCCCACTGTACAAACTGACGATGGTCGTTTTCAGTGGCTAGGTTATTTAAGCAATTTCTTTTAGATGATCCATTTGTGTAGACACACTATAGATCCACAATCTGAAAATGCATTTGTAAGGTGTCAGGCAAATCCAACACCTTACATGAAAACCCTGACATGATAAGCAAATCCAGTAGTATGTCACATAGCTCCGAATAAATCGTGACATTAAATTAACCCGAGTAATACGAGTAACGAGTGAGCAAATGGAATACCACAGACTAACACAAGAATGCCTAAATGCATGTCGTACCTTCCCACCGTGAGGCAGACGCAGTTCCGAGGGGAGAAACGAGGACAGAAGCCGAGAGCAGAACCGTGGGGAGGGGCTGGGCACCCACGCCACGAGCCTACCTGTACAACTATACAACCCGCACGTTTTAACGTCAGGCTTTTTCGAGTCTCAGGTATGTCAAGGACAACCCCCAGCCCATGTTAAAAGCTAGAGCCCTCCAGAAAAGCAGTACAGATCTTACGATAACACAAAAAGGGCCACTACCACCCGCAAGTTTTAGCGTGAGACTTTTTCGCGTGTCTGTTACATTAGGATCACTCCCCAGCCCATGTTAAAAGATAGAGCCCTCCAGAAGAGCAATATAGATCTCACGATAACGCTAAAAGGACCACACTGGCTGCAGGTTTTAGCGTGAGACTTTTTAGCGTCTCTGTTACGTTGCAAACTTTAAAAACATTGCCCCACCACGAAAAGTATAACGTTTCCCATTGGATAGACAGAATTTTTGTAGGCGGAGCGTAAGGTTAACATTGAGACCCTGATTGGTCAGATGAAAACACAGCCAGATAGCTTTTTTAAACTAACTTCGGTAAATTGTAGTAAGGAGAAGTTCGAGAGTAGGGTGGGTTCCGAGACGGCGAGCTGGATGGCTGCTGCGCCGGCCGCTGCCGCCCTGACGCTGCTTAAACACCGACAAGGTAATGTACGCACGCGATGCCGCATATTTGAGCGCATAAAGCTTCACTCAGAACTGCAGAAGTCTCATCTGTTACACCCCTTTTTTGCGTAATACTAATGGTGATCGTTAATTAAAACTTATGGGTTCACATTTGCCACTTGAAGAACAGATCTGAAACGCGATGATTTTTGTTTTCTATAGTTATTGAGAAGCCACATCAGCCACTGTAATTTACGACAAGTTAAATAAGTAATTAAAGATAATTGAGGGTCACTGTAGACCATTTTGATAATTTTATCTTTTGTGAAACTTAATTTAAACCTAGATTATAGATGTGATATGGCATAGGTCATCCTTCGATCGATTGTAGAACTTGGAAACCCATTTAGGGAATATTCGTTCACATTTTTGTTGAACGCTGTTGGTTTTTACCATCCTGTATTAAAACATTTCCTTTTATCAATAGTGCGATTTATAAACGATGTTTTGTGATTAGAATAAATTTCCAATGGTAAACTTAACTACTTTTTCGACGTTATTTTACCAGCTAACTAAAAATAGGAAAGCCTTGAACCCTTTCCACTATATTTAGTTAGAATTAAGATTCTTTTACAGGGAGTGCAGTGGAGGTGACGCTGAGATCATTTAGTATTTGGTTATATCATCGCTAGTCTCACTGAACTCTTCTGAATTCTACATGTCATGTGTGGTCTGCCGTCTCCTTACCAGCAGCAGGTCCCAGGTTCAAACTAGTTAATTCCCTAAAAAACACGCTCAGAGCGTCGTTGCGCGAAAGTGGTAGGGAGACATGATATAGAACAAACAGACACCACCATGAATGTTTAGACATTAACTTCGGTTGGACCATCTACTCTGCATGCCTCAGCAATACTAGAGCGGCCGAAGAAGCTCTCATTCAATAAAAGACTCACTGTAGGTTTCCCCCTAACAATACGTAAGTGGGAAGTTTCAGCCCAGCGTTTTCGGAGGAGGAAGATGACTAAAGAGGCCGCTGACGCCGATGTTGTTGCAAACTTCATTGTGAGATGTGCTGCATGAACTGATGTATCTGTACGTAGGCCACCTGGAAGGGCAAAGCCCGGAATGGAAAACTGCCCCTGACAATCTCCGAGGGTGCGGAGTGTCCCACACCTGCGATGAAGAGGCAGTTGAACCTAAGGAGGAGACAAAGAGTTCCCAACACACCCACTTGCTCTGCTGGAGTAAGCAATGGGCGCGAAGATCTGTAAAGGTTATAAGACGTGCAGAGGATGGGTGCAGCTTAAGATGTTGCAAGGCGCGACTACGATCACAGATCTCGATGGCAGTGACTGTGCTCTACCACGGAACTGGCCGATGGCGAACGGGGCCCATCAAGCAGTGGTCAGCAATGCTGGTAGCATTGCTATGACTTCATCAATACATCCTGACAAAGAAGGTGTAAATGCGACCTGGGAGGCGTATAGCGACCAACCAGCACAATGGCAAGCCCGGAAGGGTAACCTGGTCATCAGGAGGCGGGAATGGAAGAGGAGAATAAAGTTGAAGTCACCATTATCACAGAGGTCGTCGTGTGGTGCCAGTGTAAGGAAGGAAGAAGGGGAGAGGAAGTGAGAGAAAGATCAATGGCAGAGAAAGTGCCATACGCAGCACTAAAATGAGTACAGGAACCATCTTTAAGAAGGTACAGGTTGTGGGCCACAAGAAACTGGTCAATGAGGAGTCCCTGACTCGATGAAGGAGCACTGCCCCACATTAAAATCCCCAAGGATGATGGAGGGAGGGTGGAATTACTGAAAGTTAGGGCTGCAGGTGTAGGTGACCTGACAGGAGTGAGACAGAGATTGCAAACTGTGACTGTAGTCCAAATGGTCCTGCACGGCAACAGCTTACCTGTGGTATGAAGCGAATCCGTGTCCTAACAACGTCGGTATGGACCAATGTGCAGTCGCCACCAGAAGCCCTCAAAGGTCCGGCCCAGTTATGACAAAGTACGGAGCGCATGAAGGGTTAGTGAGTGAGCATCAGTAAAATGAGATTCCTGAAGAACGACACAGACTGGGCACACAGACTGTGTCTGCCATGACTGGGAGATGCTGCTCCTGCGGGGATCCCATCACTGGTGAGCGGCGAAGAAGGGGGACACTTCTCTGGTCTGGTAGGAGGAACAGCACCTGGAAGGGAGTGCGTGAGAAAGTATGGAGAGTGCGGGCAGGACTGGAGTAAAGCAGATAAAGGAGAGGAAACCATCACAGGGAAACATAGAGGTTACTGACACATAGTGAAGCTGATCATATTTCTGACTAGCGTTAGTGTATAATAAATGATCAGAGGATTTATGATCCTGTATCTTCTTTTTCCTCTTACAAGCTAGGAAATACGGTGAACATGAAGTGATGATCCTGACAATAAACACACTTTGGCACTGGAACAGAGGGGCTCACCTCATGGAGTGAGTGAGCACATTCACCACAGAGAGGGTCTGCCATTCTGAGGGAAGACATGTGCCTGACATGGAAGCACTGAAAACATCTCATAGGTGGCAGGACATAAAGGTTCACATCACACCAATAACCCATAATCTTGAACTTCTCCAGAAGGGTATCTTCTCAAATGCCAGAATAAAGACGCAGATAGAGTGATTGTTCTTACCATCCTTCTGGAGTCGCCAAGCAGAATGAACACCCATCATTCCAGATCCGTCCAGAGTTCCTCATCAGTTTGAAAGGTGAGGCCGCTCTGAGAAATGACTACCGGGACCAGTATTGGACACCAGCACTAAGGACTGTAGATTGGGGTGCTCAAGCAGTTTTGACCAACAGTGAACTCGACCGCATCTTACTGGGAGACTCCACTTCACCAAATCTGTCTTCGATATTTTCCACAAAAAATAACGGCTTTGTGGCAGTGAACGTGTCTGCATTCATCCTACTGCATACTAGGCAGGGAAGAAAGTGTTCCATGCCAAGCTGGTGAATACGACTCGCCTCTAGTGTGTAACGAGGGATGGGAAGGCAACAGGGTCATTAGAAACAGCATCAAATGATCCATTACAAACTGAAGAAACGGCCATAGAAGAATTGACAGTATTCTGGAGCTTGATACGTCTCACACGCAAAGCATCCCCCCTAACACCATCCATTCCAGTCAGGGACTCTCCCAATGGGCACTACGCAGCAACAGAGAGGGCCATCTGGTGAGTTGGCCATTGCTGGGAGTTCCAGTGCTCCAGAATGACAATCAACTACTCCTAGGTGTGCCTGGGGAGTCAACAGCCTAGGTATAGGAAGTGTGCACCCTGTTTTCTCAGGGATTGGCTCTGCCAGATGGGTACATACCAGACACGCCACATAGATTGGCCACACATGCTGGTGACCCAACTGGGTGGAGGGGGGCTGCAGTGGGGAAGAAAGAGAGGAGGGAAAGAGGGAGAGGTATCCATACCATAGATGCTAGGGAACGAGTTTCTTCCAAAATGGCTCACACTACAGAGAGAAAATTTAGGACTGGAGATCAGACCCCAATGAAGGCACAAAAACGCCTGAAAGGAATGATGAAAAAGAAAAGGTAAAGGGCACAAGAGGGATCCAGGTCGGCCTAAGTAAGAACATCCAGAGAGGGGAAGGAGGGGGTAGATGGGAAGGAACGAGGACGTTGAAGGAAGGACATGGGGATGGAAATGCAGCCCTGGAAGGCAGAATGGGCTGCAATAGCTCAGGGCCCAGTGGGCGCCACGAACGAACTCACGAAAGAACCTACGATGGACGTGGCAGAAATATGGGCAAATTTTAAAAACATTGTAAATCACGCGTTGAACAAGTATGTGCCGAAAAAGTGGGTTACGGATGGAAGACCCACCGTGGTTTAAGAGCGCGATTCGGAGAATGCTCAGGAGGCAAAGACAGTTGCACTCGAGTACAAGAAAGATCGGGAGAATGAGGACAGGCAAAAGAAGAGAGGTTCGTGCTGCTGTAAAAAGAGCGATGCGCGAAGCACACAACCACTACCACAGCCATAACTTAGCAGAAGATCTTGCTGAAAACCCAAGGAAATTCTGGTCTTACGTGAAATCTGTAAGCGGGTCGAAGGCTTCCATCCAGTCACTCACTAATCAGTCTGGCCTGGCAACGGAAGACAGCAAAACGAAAGCTGAAATTTTAAATTTAGCATTTGAGAAATCTTTCACGCAGGAGGATCGTACAAACATACCGCCGTTTGAGTCTAGTACAGATTCCCGTATGGAGGACATAGTGGTGGACATCCCTGGGGTTGTGAAGCAGCTGAATGGGTTGAAAATATATAAATCTCCAGGTCCTGATGGGATTCCAATTCGGTTTTACAGAGAGTACTCTACTGCATTGGCTCCTTACTTAGCTTGCATCATTTATCGCGAATCTCTTGCCCGACCCAAAGTACCGAGCGACTGGAAAAAAGCGCAGGTGACGCCTGTGTATAAGAGGGGTAGAAGGACGGATCCTCAAAATTACAGACCAATATCCTGAACATTAGTTTGTTGCAGGATTCTCGAACATATTCTCAGTTCGAATAGAATGAAGTTTTTTTATTTGTAGCGATATGAAATGAAGCGATCACATAGGTTCATCCAAGTGAAATAGAAGGGCTAGACTTCGGTTCATTGCTGGAAAAATATAAAACCTCGTGAGTCGTGCGTTGCTAAACTACGAGAGGCACATACTAAAACGGATAAAGGACTAAAAAGTACAGAGAAGGGTTGAGCCACGGGAGAATGTCGAGGAGATGCTGAAAAACTAAACTCACAGACATAGACAGACACAAACTATCGATTGAAATCCTTATTACGAAGTATCAGTGGCGGATACAGAAAATGTTCAAGGAAGGGGCGCTAAAGATATCTTGAGCTACCTTTACTTTCACCGCAATAAAAAATAATCAAGCCACATGCAAAGTTTAAGAAAGTTTTACTGAAATTGAGCATACACATACACAAGACAATGCCATCTTATGATATAAAAAACTTACATTTGTGGTTCTCGTCCGTAAATGATGAATTCTGTGCGCATATTCTTCCTGGCTAATTGGTTGATTACATCGTCGCTAGGACAATCACCGTCAGGGTGAGCTAAGCCATTAACTAGATCCTCCACCGTTGTCGACCTCAGACATGTCTTTTGTACGCCGCAATGTTGAAGAATAGATGCACGCAGACCAGCAAATATTTTTTTTCAGTGTGTGCAAAGTAGGATAGTCACATCTAGGGACGTTTATGCTAGTATGCTTGTATTGAAGAATATCTCCCATTAGTGTCTTTCTAATCACAAAGAGTGAGTCTTCTTCAAAGAACGGTAGTTCAGTTAAGTGCTGTGAAACCTGGTAGTCAAGGGAAGGCAGGATTCGGTCACGATTGTGGACGGGGCCGTAATCAGTTACTACTGGCTGCCTTTTATGGTTACAATTTATTTTAAACCTGTAATTCCAGAATCAACAATAAATAAAAATGTCACACGTTATTAATGAAGGAATAAACAACTGTATAAATAATAGTGTTTTCAGTCAGTTACAATTCAGCTATCACCATTAAATACAGATAAAACACTCCGTCTTCAGGCCACGAGTGGCATACCGGAACCATCCGACCGCCGTGTCATCCTCAGCTGAGGATGCGGATAGGAAGGGCGTGGGGTCAGCACACCGCTCTCCCGGTCGTTATGATGGTTTTCTTTGACCGGAGCCGCTACTATTCGGTCGATAGCTCCTCAATTGGCATCACGAGGCTGAGTGCACCCCGAAAAATGGCACCAGCGCGTGGCGGCCCGGATGGTCACCCATCCAAGTGCCGGCCACGCCCTACGGCGCTTAACTTCGGTGATCTGACGGGAACCGGTGTATCCACTGCGGCAAGGCCATTGCCTGTTAAAACACATCCAGCAGATAATGTTTTAAAAGCAAGCCCCTGTGATCTTGGCAGAAGGCCTTACACGGCAGGAATGACAATAAATTAAGAAATGTTTAAAACTCGCAGCAACTTACAAATTAGAGGTATTGAAATATTAAAGGGAAGTTGCCACAAACACAGTAGAAGGTGTCTGACGCCAGGAATGGCGTAAATAAGGTTTTAAAGGCTTACTGCGCAAATACAAATACCAAATCAGAATTTTAAGTCAAGTGGCCACAATCACGGCTGAAGGATTTACAAGCCAAGAGTGGAAATAAATTAAGAATCATATAAGAACTCGCTGGGATTTACAACTTACAGGAATTGAAATATTAACGGTAAGTCGCCACAAACACAGCAGAAGGCATTAGATGCTAGGAATGGCAGTAAATAAGGTTTTAAGGCTTGCTGCTAAAATACAAATACAAAATTAGAATTTTAAGGCAAATGACCACAATCATGGCTGAAGGCCTTACACGTCAGGAACGGCAATAATATAAAAAATTAGAAACCTGCTGTAAAACAGCAAATATAATAGCAAAGGTTAATTAAAAAACAAGCAACTGATCACGAAACGGGTGAAATAAGAAGATGATAAATTTTGTAACACAACTCTTAACATCCACTGAACACTACACTGCTATATTTATTCCAGAAGGCGACGAGAACTATTAACTAGACAAATATAACTTTTAATGTAGGCATTACAAGGTATTGTAATAAATACACTACTGGCCGTTCTAAACAGACAGTTTATAAAACCATCGAGTTCGCCACAACAGCTGGAGACAAGAAGAACCGTATACCAGTTAAGAGCGTTGCTGCTATTGCACTTGTCGACGGACCTTGTGTTTTTTGTGGTTGTAGATTTAAGTTTAGTATTGACATTAATGATACTTTTGATCATGGTAATTGTTGGCTCACTGTAGCCCTTGTACGTGGAGGTACGGGAGTTCCTAACGAACCTGGACTTGAAAGTTTCGTTGATAGAGACATTATTGCTTACCGTGCCTACCACATGGCAAAACTTGCAGATAAAGACTTTGGTAAACCAGCTTATATGGTGCCTTGTGCATTGCCTTTGTATATTCGTAATAAGAGAAAATATCTATAAATGAGTCTGTATTCGTTTCGGTTAAAGGTAAAGGTGTTTGTGAATATATAAAGTTTGTTGGTGACTGTACGTTGTATTTTCATAAATAAATTCATCTTGGTCAGACTCTGTCTGTGGCTTCTGCCCTTGTTTTGTTAAAGTCGTAGCCCTGAGATTAGTTACTCTTTCCTGGAAGTTCTGCCGCGTTTGCTGTTTATGGGGATTCGCTGCGTAAAGAACTACAGTTTACCTTAATGGAAGCAACTCTGTTTCATTACAGACGTTAGTCACAACAGTTTGTGAAATGTGTGGAAGTTGCGTGTTCTGTGTTAAAGAGCTAGTGGAGTTACGTTAATCAGAACTGCCCGTTTAAACTGGTCATATTTCGAGTGGCTTACCGTGGACCATGTTGAGGGATGAACTGTGTGTTCGCCTTCCTTTTAAATGTAGCGAAGTTTAGTCTAATCATACTGTCTTTTCACTGTAATCAGTTAGTTAAGCATTTGAAAAACATTTTGGTGGCGTTAGTCGAATTTAATCAGAATGCCTTTTCATTGTAATCGTTTCAGTTAAGCATTCGTAAAACGTTTTAGTGAGATAAGTCTAATTTAATCGGAGAGCCTTTCACTGTAATCATTTCAGATAAGTATTTGTAAAATGTTCTGATGGGGTTGTTATTTGACCCGCCCTGAGATTTACTATGGTACTTCTGCTAAACTAGGAATGTATTTTTCCACTGTAGTTGTTACCAAATTTTTGACATCTGACATTCGGTTGCTTAGCTATCTGAAATGGTGTTTACATTAGTAAGAACCGCCAGATTCGTTACTTATGGCTAGTGTCTTACTGCAAAATATGTTAGAGGTCAGTAGGTCTGATTGTTTTTGCATTTCTGATCCTGCTGCATAGCTACACTCATGCTCATAAATTATGGATAATTGCAGTAAGTGGTGCCACACGATGTGGCACTACAGAAAACTGGCGCTAACAGCATAGGCACATAGGGAACACACACAACACAGATCTGTAAATCCACGGTATTGGTGATAAGTTTGGAAAACCGTCCCGAAATACATGTGCTACAAAACGCCACTGTTTCCTGCACATGTACCCCAACATCAATATGGGATATGATTACCATACACAGGCCGCACAACGGGTTGGCATACTCTGGATCAGGTGGTCGAGCAGCTGCTGGGGTATAGCCTCCCATTCTTGCACCAGTGCCTGTCGGTGCTCCTGAAATGTCCTAGGGGTTGGAAGACATGCAACGATATGTGGACCGAGAGCATCCCAGACATCCTCGATGGGATTTAGGTCTGGAGAACAGGCAGGCCATTCGCCTGATATCTTCTGTTTCAAGGTACTCCTCCACGATGGCAGCTCAGGAGGAAGGTGGAACTCACTGCACCCCTGAAAAGGCGGACATACCGGTGCAAAATGACGTCCCGATACACCTGACCTGTCACAGTTCCTCTGTCTAAGACATGCAGGGGTGTACGTGCACCAATCATAATCCCACCCCACACCATCAAACCACGACCTCCATACAGGTCCCTATCAAGGACATTAAGGGGATGGTATCTGGTTCCTGGTTCACGCCAGATGAAAACCCGGGGAGAATCACTGTTGACTATACCTGGACCCGTCCATGAACATAACCTGGGACCACTGTCCCAATGACCGTGTAATGTGTTCTTGAAACCAGGCTTTACGGGCTCTTCTGTGACCAGGGGTCAGTGGAAAGCACTTTTCACGTCTCCAGACGAATAAACCGCGTCTGTTCAGTCTTCTGTAGACTCTGTGTCTGGAGACAACTGTTCCAGTGGCTGCGGTAAGGTCCCAAGCAAGGCTACCTGCAGTACTCCGTGGCTGTCTGTGGGCACAGATGGTGAGATATCGGTCTTCTTGTGGTGGTGTACACTGTGGACGTCCCCTACTGTAGCGCCTGGACACGTTTCCTGTCTTTTGGAATCTTTGCTATAATCTTGAGATAACACTTTGTGGCACACGGAGGGTCCGTGCTACGATCTGCTGTGTTTGATCAGCCTCCAGTCGTCCTAGTATTCTACCCGTCATAACGTCATCAATATGTGTTCTTTGAGCCGTTTTCAACACACAGCCACCATTAGCACGTCTGAAAACGTCTGCACACTTACTCGCTGCACCGTACTCTGACATGCACCGACACACCTCTGCGTATGTGGACTGCTGCCAGCGCCACCGTGCGACGCCCGCGATCCGCAGCATGGTGATACCGCGAGGTGATTTAAACCCGCAAACCGCCCACCAGAGTGTTGTTTCACCATGTATCATTATTATTCTTAATTTATGAGCATGAGTGTAGTACAAGGAACTTTTTGTCGATTAATTTTGAGGCCACGTAAGCTGTATTGGTTTTCCCATTCCTGTAACAACAGTGACACCCAGTTAAGTGCTTGGTTATTTATCACTTTATTAGCTGATTGGGAAGATGTTTACTTCTAATGTTTGGCTCGTAAATGGTAATATAATGAAACAGATGCCGCCCTTTGTAAAGCAATGCACTTTTAATGGCTTGCTAACGTTAGTTCTTAGGCTCTTCACGTTGCACGGGATCTGCGCCAACCACCAGGACCCTCGTGGATGGTGTTTTCCCACCTCTAACACTGTCCTTCGAGTTAATCCGGTCGCATCGCTTATGTGGCTCCTGTTAATTGTTACCAGGACCCTCGTGGGTGGTGTTTTCCCACCTCTAACACTGTCCTTCGAGTTATCCCGCTCGCATCGCTTATGTGGATCCTGTTAATTGTTACCAAATTTGCGGCAATCATTTAGGATTTTGTATTTAAAAGCCAACTGAAAAAATTTGAAAAATTTTATAGTTTTGATTATTCATATGCAGTATGACTGACTTCAGATACCTGTTAATTTTTGACAGGTTGCTTGGTTTCGTCAGTGTTACGTGATCTTTTCCTGACGTCAGTTGCAAGTTTCATTCTCTTGTTATTTATTTATTTATTTTCGTTAGAGCCATTTATAGGCTACGTTTACACAACTTCCCTCATTTTCTAAAGTTTTCTTCCTTCCTCTTTCATCAGTACTCCTTCATCCGTTGGCTCACTCGCGCACGTTCTTCTGCCGAGAATACTCTGTTTTTTTTCTCGTTTTCTCCTCAAAGAAATCCTTTACCTCCGCAACCTTCTTCCTAAAGATCTGTTTTTTCCCGCATGTTTCTAGATCCCATTGCACTCATTTCACCCATGGAACTTGTGTCGTGGAAGAGAGGAATCTTGTTGGCGAGCCTCTCTGATTTCATTCTTTTAATATGTCCTTATAAAAACAGTCTTCGTTTCTTCATTGTGGTGGTGATGTTTTCAAATCGTTGATAAAGTTCCTGATTTGATCTTAGGCGGAACGTAAATTCATTAGATATTTTTCTGGGCCCAAGAATCTTTCTAAGGAATTTCCTTTCTTTCTTTCCCCGGGTTTGATTCCCGGCAGGGTCAGAGATTTTCACCTGCTTCGGGATGACTGATTGTGTTGTCCTCATCATTTCATCATATTCGTGAAAGTGGCGAGGTTGGACTGAGGAATGATTCGAAATTTGTACGGGCGCTGATAGCCACGCAATTGAGCGCCCCACAAACCAAACATCATCATCATCATCATCATCATCATCTTTCTTTTCCAAGTCTGTAAGTCCCTTCCTGGCTATTGTCTCCGATACATGTAAACATTCAGGTTTGACGTCTGTGTTGCAGTGTTGGAATTTGCCATGGTATGAGAATGATTTAGATTTGTATGTGTTCTGACACAATCTTAATGCTATTTCCATCTTTCTTGCCCGTTCTTCAACTGCTGCCATTTCATTGTTGTTTGCAGTCAAACTCTCTCGTAGGTACTTCTGAACTCTTTTGATGTCTCCATGCTTGGTCCTCATTCTCCAGACTGGATAAGTAGTGGCATTTATCTTCATATATTGTGTCTTCTCAAAAGATATTTGCAATCCTGCTTTCACTGCTGTTTCCTTGAAGACTTCAATCTGTTTAGTTGCAATCTGCAGACTCTCTGCAAAAAAACACTGTATCATCTGCAAACGCGAGGCATTCAAATGTAATCCCAGATTGTTTGCGGCCTAGCCTGATTCCATTTGGAAAGTTGAACTGACTCGTTTCTTTTCGGCATTCCCTGATAACGTTTTCTAAAACACAGTTGAACAAGATCGGAGAGAGACTGTCTCCTTGTCTGAAACCTATTTTGATTTCAAAGGGCTCTGGCAGTTCTCCTAAGTGTTTAATTTGTGATTGGGTGTTTGTTAGTGTTCTCTGAATAAACTTCGTTGTCTTATCATCTATTCCAAATTCTTTCAGCACTTCTATTAATGTGTCTCTACTTACGGACTCGTACGCCTTTTTAAAGTCTACAAACCTCACGATCACTTTCGTATCAGCTGCTGGTGTCTTTGTTTTGATTAAAGTTTTGATGGCAAAGATCTGCTCTGCACACGATCGTCCTGTCCTAAAGCCGGATTGATATTCACCTAGTTGTTGATCTATGTGTTGTTCCACCCTGTGTTTGACAGCAATGGCAAGGATCGCGTTCGCTACTGGTAGAAGTGATGTTCCTCTCTAGTTACTGGCATTGGATTTGTCTCCTTCCTTGTACAATGGGTGGATGACAGCATCTCTCCATTCTTCAGGGATCTCTGCCGTGAGCCAGATTTTTTGAAAGAGTCTTTGAAGTCGTTCCAGGACCTGTCGCCTGCGTACTTCAAAAGTTCTGCAACAATTGAATCTTTGCCAGACACTTTGTTGTTTTTCAAGCCCCTGATGATCTCTCGTACTTCCTTTTTATCTGTTGGGGTGAAATCAGGTAGCTTGTTTTGTGGTTTCTGGCAGGTTAATTTTTCTGGTGGTGGGTCACAGTTGAGCAACTCTTTGAAGTATCTAGCCAAGTGTTCACAATTCTGTTTGTTGTTCATAATCAACTTGCCCTGATCATTTTTGAAAGAGATGTTGGCTGATGAGTAACCTCTAAGTTTTTATTTAAATGTATGATAGAAGCTTCTGTTGTTGTTCTTCTGGAAATTCTCTTCTAACTCCTTTAATTGATCTATTTCAAACTTTCTTTTGGTGTTCCTAAATACTTTTGCTGTCGTTTTAAATTATTCGAAGTTCTGTTTTATATAATTGCACTTGTTCGAAGCTTCAGAAAATTTCCGTAAGGTATCTTCACACCTATCATCCCATCATGGATGTTTCTTTTTCTTAGCAAAGAAAATTGTTTGTTTCGCTGCTTGCTGAATCTTCTGAGCCATTTCGTCCCACTTGTTGGAGTTTAACGTGTGAAGTTCATGCTGATGCTTCACTCGTTAATATTTGATAAGTTGTTTAATGTATTACTTGTTTTTAGAAAGCTATTTTACTGATGCCACAAGGTTGTTGATTTAAATAAATGATTATGCGTATTTTCAACTGTGACCACTGCTTTCTTGCCTCCTGGTCCAGCCCTAATGCTCAACAGCGTATTAATCTGCTTTAGGGGACTACATCCAATTCATGCAACATGGGTTCATGTCTGTAGCAGTATTGGGGCCGTTTGTCTTTCAGTGCTCGGCTCAGACGCGTCAATTGCTATCGCTAACAAACTCCTGTGACTATTTTCGTCAGTTTCAGTAGTTGAAAAACCTTGTCTCTTCCACCGCCGTGCCTGTCTTCTATGGCAAAATCGTTATTCTTGAAGCAGTGAATCCATTTTCCCCACGTTCTTTCATTAACAAACGGCACCTAACAGACCGTACCCATCACTTTGTGGACACCAGCTGCTGATTTCTTCATGTTAAAGTAGAAAATTAAGATTTCTCTCAAATTACAAGAATTGGACTCGTAAATTGACGAAGTCAATCGAAAATAGTTTTAAGATACAATCAAAAATCGAATAATGTTCTAAAGGTGTTATGTTTGCGAATGCCAAACATTATCATATGACAGTTACGACCTGTACAATCACTTACTACTGCTGCCATTTATTGCAAAACGGCGGAAGCAAAACTGCAGACCTAATAAGGGAACTGCAATGAAACACTGTGTCTGTAACTCGAGACAGCTCAAAAATGTACAGGGTGTCCGAAAATTCTTTCCCTGATTACATAAATTGATAACTAAGGCTAAACGTAAGATACAAGTATGAAACTGGTGTCTAATTGTTTACAAACTATCAAAGTTTTTTCACACATCGGTAAACGTCCACATGAGCACCCTCTGTAGCACGTAGCACATCTAGGTGATATTCAGTTTCCGTCCACACATCAGCCAACATCACTGGAGGGATCGATTCAACGACTGCGGTTATCCGTTGCCGCAGGGTTTCAAGATCTGGTACTCGTGTTCGGTAGACCTCGTCCTTGACATAACCCCATAAAAAGAACTCTAATGGGATCCTGTCGGGAGAGCGTGGAGGCCAAACCGTTGGCCCATCTCGACCAATCGATCACCCAGGAAAGGTCATATCGAGATAGGCACGGACGTCCAAATCCCAATGAGGCGGTGCACCGTCTTGCTGAAACAAGAAATCGGGGTGATACTGAAGCAGCTGAGGAAAAGGCATACAGTTGCAACATGTCCAGATGTGACGGTAGCCTCAGCGAAGAAGAATGGCCCGATAATTCGATCGTGCAATAGCGCGCACCACACATTCACCTTTGGACTGCCTCTGGTGCACTCCTGTCCTCGCCAGGGGATTCTGAACCCGAAATGCGCACATTATGGCGATTCACTACTCCACTGACAAAAAAGGTCGCTTCGTCGGAAAAGGCAATTCGTCTGAGATAACCATCATAGTCCTCAATACGTGATAGCATTTCGACAGCAAAGTCATATCGACGTGTAATGTCATTGGGCAAGAAGGACTGTACGATTTTCACTTTGTATGCTCGAAACGATAAACGTTTGTGTAAAATGGACGGGAGAGAGCTTTTTGGCATCTGTAATTCACGTGAGGCCCTGCGCACCGATGTCTTCGGACTTCGCAGAAAAGACTGCCTTACAGTTTCCACCCTGTCTGCTGAGGCTGCCGGCCCGTGTGGCCGAGCAGTTCTAGGCGCTTCAGTCTGGTACCGCGCGACCGCTCCGGTCGCAGGTTCGAATCCCCCCTCGGGCATGGATGTGTGTGATGTCCTTAGGTTAGTTAGGTTTAAGTAGTTCTGAGTTCTAGGGGACTGATGACCTCAGATGTTTAGTCCCATAGTGCTGGGGGCCATTTTTTTTTTTTTTTTTTTTTTTTTTTTTTTTTTTGCTGAGGTTCTTGGTCGACCAGACCTCGCAAGGTCAGCGCCCGTCCTTGAACTTCTCATACCAGGCTTTAATTCTCTTGACATCAGGTGCCTTCCTCCCAAATGTTGTCTGGAAGTGTCTCTGCACTATGGTTGGTGATCGTGTCTCATGGTACCACTTGACACATTGTGACTTCTTCTGATTGGTTAAAATGGCTTCTTGGGCACTTCACCTCATCCACTACTTAGGTACTGCTAACCTAAAACAGAAAAAAAACTTTGATAGTTGTAAACAATTCGACACAAGTTTCATGTTTGTATCTTACTTCTAGCCTGAGTTATCAATTTATGTAATCAGGGAAAGACTTTTCGGACACCCTGTATAATCCAGTAGTCCAGCAAATAACTATGACAATCAGTGCCTTTGTTCCTTACTGACTGTTGGTGACTAGTGAACTATCAACTTAAAATAGTCCATTTTTATTTATGTCGTCACTTTGGCATAGGTTGTGTGGGAAGCTAAGAACTCTTTAAAGAAGAACGGGTAAGAAATAGAGCTGAATTATTGTTCTCGGCTGAAGGCTGAATGGGAAAGGTGTGTAGACGCAGAACGAATGGAAACAATGGAGTCCAGAAATACCTCGGAGTCAGACGCAGCCGTGTCTGAGGCCAGCCGTCCAGTTGCCGTGGGCGGCGCGTTCCGCTGAAGATTTCAAGGCAGGAGAAAGGCTCGGAGCGTAATACTCACCTTCTGTCACTTTTTAATCTGCTCTAGGCGGCGACGGCATTAGAAGCGGGGCGGTTTCGTAAGAATCACAAGGCTGACGGAAGGAATGTGCTCTGGCCTCGCTCTTGCGAACTTCCTTGCAAGACTGTCAGGTAATCAATCATACTACTCCACCACCACCACCATAACCACCACTGTCCACCTTAACCATCACCATTCGTCCTCAACAGCACTCTCCACCATCGTCACTATCCATCATCATCAATGTCGGTCACACATGTCACCATCGATCTCTAACGTCATGATCCACCACCAAGCGGGATTAGCAGAGCGGTCTAGGACGCTGCAGTCATGGACTGTGCGGCTGATCCCGGCGGAGGTTCGAGTCCTCCCTCGGGCATGAGCGAGTGTGTTTGTCCTTAGGGTAATTTAGGTTAAGTAGTGTGTAAGCTTAGGGACTGATGACCTTAGCAGTTAAGTCCCATAAGATTTCACACTCCACCACCATCGTCGTTAGCATCTGTCATCAGCTTCGGCTATAGCTGACATAGAACAATCTCTGTAAATTCCCATCCACTACTATCACCATCCAACATCAACATCAGTGTTCCTCATCAGTGTTAGCATCCATCATCAGCATTGTCTATAAACTGCACTACTGGATATTAAAATAGCCACACCACTACTATCACCATCCAACATCAACATCAGTGTTCCTCATCAGTGTTAGCATCCATCATCAGCATTGTCTATAAACTGCACTACTGGATATTAAAATAGCCACACCACGAAGATGACGTGCTACAGGGGCGAAATTTAACCGACAGGAAGAAGATGCTGTGATACGCAAATGATTAGCTTTTTAGAGCAATGTTGGCGCCGGTGGCGATACCTACAACGTGCTGACATGAGGAAAGTTTCCAACCGATTTTTCATACACAAACAGCAGTTGACCGGCGTTGCCTGGTGAAACGATGCTGTGATGCCTCGTGTAAGGAGGAGAAATGCATACCATCACGTTCCCGACTTTGATAAAGGTCGCATTGTAGCCTATCGCGATTGCGGATTATCGTATCGCGACATTGCAGATATCGTTGGTCGAGATCCAATGACTGTTACCAGAATATGGAATCGGTGGGTTCAGGAGGGTAATACGGAACGCTGTGCTGGATCCCAACGGCCTCGTATCTCTAGCAGTCGAGATGACAGGCATCTTATCCGCATGGCTGTAACAAATCGTGCAGCCACGTCTCGATCCCTGAGTCAACAGATGGGGACGTTTGCAAGACAACAACCATCTGCACGAACAGTTCGACGACGTTTGCAGCAGCATGGGCTATCATATCCTTGACGCTGCATCACAGACAGGAGCGCCTGCGATGCTGTACTAAACGACGAACCTGGGTGCAGGAATGGCAAAATATCATTTTTTCGGATGGATCCAGGTTCTGTTTACGGCATCACGATGGTCGCATCCGTGTTTGGCGACATCGCGCTGAATGCACATTGGAAGCGTTAATTCATCATCACCATACTGGCGTGTCAGCCGGCGTGATGGTATGGGGTGCCATTGGTTACACATGTCGGTCACCTCTTGTTCGCATTGACGGCACTTGGAACAGTGGACGTTACATTTCAGATGTGTTACGACCCGTCGCTGTACCCTTCATTCGATCCCTGTGAAACCCTACATTTCAGCAGGATAATGCACGACCGCATGTTGCAGATCCTGTACCGGCCTTTCTGGATACAAAAAATGTTCGACTGCTGCCCTGGCCAGCACATTATCCAGATCTCTAACCAATTGAAAACGTCTAGTCAATGGTGGCCGAGCAACTGGGTCGTCACAATACGCCATTCACTACTTTTGATGAACTGTGGTATCGTCTCGAAACTAATTGGGCAGCTGTACCTGCACCATCCAGGCGTATCAAGGCCAGAGGTGGTTCTTCTTAGTACTGATTTCTCAGGATCTATGCACCCAAATTGCGTGACAATGTAATCACATGTCAGTTTTAGTATAATATATTTGTCCAATCTGCATCTCTTCTTGGTGTAGCAATTTTAATGGCCAGTAGACCTACATAGGGAGAAAAGATCACCACGATAAAATAAGGGAAATCAGAGCTCGTACGGAAAGTTATAGATGTTCTTTCCGCGCTCTATACGAGAGAACTGTGAAGGTGGTTCGATGATCCCTTTACCAGACACTTAAATGTGATACTGCAGAGCATCCATGTGAATATACACGTAGATGTAGATGTGTACGTAGAACATCGTTGTTGCGACTCCGTGCTGTCGTACGGATGAAGGTAGAGTAGTTGCGAAGCATCTGTGGTGTGGAACAGACATACGTGTTGGGGCGCAAATCCCAGAGTGTTTTGCGACGAAAACAATGCTGTAATATGCGGCCATACGAAAGTGGGCGAGCAAGTATATGGTCGCAAGAAGGTTTTGGAAAGAATGAAGAATGCTAAGTGGCCCAAAGTTATTCAAGCTGCTCGTTAATCAAGAAGAAAGTGCTGCCAAAAATGTATCTCATGATAAGCACTACTTTGTATCACAAACGGTGTATCTCAAAGTAGCAACGAGAAAGTACTTTTGTAAATGTGCCAGAGGCATGGCTGCCTCTTCGCAACATTACAGTGTGATTAGACAAAGAACAAACTTGGCGAGAGAAACTTAACTTACCGGAGTCGTTAAACATCAGCAGAGTCTTATCCTAGCACCATGATTTCCGAGAAGGTCACGGGTGAGATAAATTCAAAACAAGACAAATATAATTAAATTTAAAATTAATATCAGAAGAGTGATTATTGCAATAAAAAGCAATAGTAATTACTATTGCTCATACAGCTGTGCAATAGAACTGCAGACAACCAGCTTACCTGAAATCCATTTTCAGTGACAAAAGTATGCTGCGGGCTGCGGGCTGTCTTGCAATCAAAGTAGTTTCCGAATGTTATGTTATATTTTGTAAATGATATTATTTGTCTACTCCTACGTAACATTGTTGTTGTTGTTGTTGTGGTTTTCACTCCTGAGACTGGTTTGATGCAGCTCTCCACGCTACTCTATCCTGTGCAAGCTTCTTCATCTCCCAGTACCTACTGCAACCTACATCCTTCTGAACCTGCTTAGTGTATTCATCTCTTGGTCTCCCTCTACGATTTTTACCCTCCACGCTGCCCTCCAAAACTAAATTGGTAATCCCATGATGCCTCAGAACATATTCTACCAACCGATCCCTTCTTCTAGGCAAGTTGTGCTACAAACTCCTCTTTTCCCCAATCCTATTCAATACTTCCTCATTAGTTATGTGATCTACCCATCTAATCTCCAGCATTCTTCTGTAGCACCACATTTCAAAAGCTTATATTCTCTTCTTGTCCAAACTACATGGCTACACTCCATACAAATACTTTCAGAAACGACTTCCTGACACTTAAATCTATACTAGATGCTAACAAATTTTTCTTCTTCAGAAACGCTTTCCTTGCCATTGCCAGTCTACATTTTATATCCTCTCTACTTCGACCATCGTCAGTTATTTTGCTCCCCAAATAGCGAAACTCCTTTACTACTGTAAGTGTCTCATTTCCTAATCTAATTCTCTCAGCATTACCTGATTTAATTCGACTACATTCCATAATCCTCGTTTTGCTTTTGTTAATGTTCATCTTATATCCTCCTTTCAGGACATGGTCCATTCCGTTTAACTGCTCTTCCAGATCCTTTGCTGTCTCTGACAGAATTACAATGTTGTAGGCAAAACTGAATTTTTTATCCTACAAATTTTTCTTTTGTTTTCTTTACTGCTTGCTCAATATACAGAGTGTATAACATCGGGGAGAGGCTGCAACCGTGTCTCACTCCTTTCCCAACCACTGCTTCCTTTTCATGGCCCTCGACTCTTACAACGGCCATATGCTTCCTATACAAGTTGTAAATAGCCTTTCGTTCCCTGTAATTGATCCCTGCCGCCTTCAGAATTTGAAAGAGAGTGTTCCAGACAACATAGTCAAAAGTTTTCCCTAAGTCTACAAATGCTAGAAAAGTAAGTTTGCATTTGTTTAATCTGTCTTCTAAGAAAAGTCATAGGGTCAGTATTGCCTCACGTCTTGCAACATTTCTACGGAATCCAAAATGATCATTCCCCGAGGTCGGCTTCTACCAGTTTTCCATTCGTCTGTAAAGAATACGTGTTACTATTTTGCAGCCGTGACTTATTAAACTGACAGTCCGGTAAATTCCTAGAAGTCTGAGGGTATTTCGCCTGTCTGATACCTCTTGCTCACCAGATGGTAGAGTTTTGTCAGGGCTGGCTCTCCCACGGTTATCAGTAGTTTTAATCGAATGTTGTCTACTCTCTGGGCCTTGTTTCGATTTAGGTCTTTCAGTGCTTTGTCAAACTCGTCACACAGTATCATATCACCTATTTCATCTTCATCTACGTCCTCTTCCATTTCCATAATATTGCCCTCAAGTACATCACCCTTGTATAGGCCCTCTATATACTCCTTCCACTTTTCTGCTTTCCCTTCTTTGCTTAGAACTGATTTTCCATCTGAGCTCTTGATATTCATACAGGTGGTTCTTTTTTCTCTACAGGTCTCTTTAATTTTCCTGTAGACCGTATCTATCTTAACTCTAGTGAGATATGCCTCTACATCCTTACATTTATCCTCGAACCATCCCTGCCCAGCCGTTTTGCACTTCCTGTCGATCTCATTTTTTAGACACTGGTATTCCTTTTGAAATGCTTCATTTACTGCTTTCGTATATTTTCTCATTCCATCAATTAAACTCAACATCTCTTCTGTTACTCAAGGATTTCTACTAGCCCTCGTCGTTTTACCTACTTGCTGCCTTCACTATTTCATCTCTCTAAGCTAGACATCCTTTTTCTACTTTATTTCTTTCCTGCATGCTATCTCTGAAACTCTCTACGACCTCTGGTCCTTTCAGTTTATCCAGGTCCTATCTCCTTATATTCCTACCTTCTTGCAGTTTCTTCAGCTTTAGTCTTTAGCTCATAATCAATAAATTGTGGCCAGAGTCCACATCAGCAACTAAAAATGTCTTACAATTTAAAACCTGGTTCCTAAATCTCTGTCTTACCACTATATAATCTATCTGAAACCTGTCAGTATCTCCAGGCTTCTTCCATGTATACAGCCTTCTTTCATGATTCTTAAACGAAGTTTTAGCTAAAATCAATTTAGGATCCTTACAAAATTCTACCTGGAGACTTCCTCTTTCATTCCTTACCCAGAGTCGATATTCGCCTACTAATTTTCCTTCTCTTCCTTTTCCGACTATCGAATTCCAGTCCCACACGACTAATAATTTTTCGTCTCTCCCCACGATGTGAATAATTTCTTTTATCTCATCATACATTTCTTCTTCATCTGCGGGGCTACTTGGCAACTAAACTTGTACTAGTATGGTAGCCGTGGTGGGGTAGCCGTGATCTTCGCGTCTACCTCGACAACAATAATGCGTTCACTATACTGTTCGTAGTACATTACACGGGCTCCAATTTTTTTTATTCATTATTAAACCTACTACTGCATTACCCCTTCTTGATTTTGTAATTATAACCCCGTCTTCACTTGACCAAAAGTCTTGTTCCTCCTGCCACCGAACTACACTAATTAGCACTGTATTTAACTTTAAGCTGCCCATTTCCCCTTTTTAAATTTTCTAACCTACCTGCCTGATTAGGGTATCTCACATTCCACGCTCCGATCCGCATAACGGATACCTAACATCGGTACTGAAAAATAGTTGTTCCCAGGAATGAAAGTTATTACACATTAATGTGTGACGCAATCATTTGCAAAGTAATAAGCAACGAATGTTATCCAGGTTTGGCATGCTTTTTTTCAAACTCATGGCATTTTCGCGACTTACTTGAAATAGTGACCACGAAGGGTAGCTAGTGATTCCTTATTACTGATGATCATCAAGATGGCGGGAGCACTCCCGTGGCCCTCCCACGCACCCTGACAGCAAAACTGTTCGTCAGGCTGGTGATTCGACATGTTGCGCTGCCATTCATGAACAGAATTGCAGGGAGTGTTTTCCAGTAGGATAACGCTCATCTACAATCCGCTGTTGTAACCCACCATGCTCTACAGAGTGTCGACCTGTTGCCTTAGGCTGCTAAGTCACTAGATCTGTCTCCAATGGAGCACATATGGAACATGAAACTTCCTGGCAGATTAAAACTGTGTGCCCGACCGAGACTCGAACTCGGGACCTTTGCCTTTCGCGGGCAAGTGCTCTACCAACTGAGCTACCGAAGCACGACTCACGCCCGCTACTCACAGCTTTACTTCTGCCAGTATCCGTCTCCTACCTTCCAAACTTTACAGAAGCTCAGTTGGTAGAGCACTTGCCCGCGAAAGGCAAAGGTCCCGAGTTCGAGTCTCGGTTGGGCACACAGTTTTAATCTGCCAGGAAGTTTCATATCAGCGCACACTCCGCTGCAGAGTGAAAATCTCATTCTGGAAACATCTCCCAGGCTGTGGCTAAGCCATGTCTCCACAGTATCCTTTCTTTCAGGAGTGCTAGTTCTGCATGTTTCGCAGAAGAGCTTCTGTGAAGTTTGGAAGGTAGGAGACGGATACTGGCAGAAGTAAAGCTTTGAGTACCGGGCGTGAGTCGTGCTTCGGTAGCTCAGTTGGTAGAGCACTTGCCCACGAAAGGCAAAGGTACCGAGTTCGAGTCTCGGTCGGGCACACAGTTTTAATCTGCCAGGAAGTTTCATATCAGCGCACACTCCGCTGCAGAGTGAAAATCTCATTCTGGACATATGGAACATCATCGGACGGCAACTCTAGCGTCATCCACCGTCCCTGTACTGAGCGACCAAGTGTAGTATGTAAGTAACTCCGTCCCACAAGCTGACATCCGGCATCTGTACAACACAATACATCAACATTTGCAAGCTTGCATTCATCATTCTGGTGGTTGCACCGGTTATTGATGAACCAGCATATCACATTTTCAAAGGTTCATCTCACGCTTACAGTAAGCAGTGACCTTGATATTGTAATCATTTAAGTACACTATGTGATCAAAAGTATCCGGACACCTGGCTGAAAATGACGTACAAGTTCGTGGCGCCCTCCGTCGGTAATGCTGGAATTCAATATGGTGTTCGGCCACCCTTAGCCTTGATGACAGCTTCCACTCTCGCAGGCATACGTTCAGTCAGGAGCTGGAAGGTTTCTTGGAGGATGGCAGCCCATTCTTCACGGAGTGCTGCACTGAGGAGAGGTATCGATGTCGGTCGGTGAGGCTTGGCACGAAGTCGGCGTTCCAAAACGTCCCAAAGGTGTTCAGTAGGATTCAGGTCAGGACTCTGTGTAGGGCAATCTATTACAGAGATGTTATTGTCATGTAATCACTCCGTCACAGGCTGTGTGTTACCAGCAGGTGCTCGATCGATCCAGTTGCCATCCCCGAATTGCTGTTCGACAGAGGGGAGCAAGGACGTGACTAAAACATCAATGTAGGCCTCTGCTGTGATAGCGTCACACAGAAAAACAAGGGGTGAAAACCCCCTCCATCAAACACACGACCATATCATAACACCACCGACTCCGAATTATACTTTTGGCACTACACAAGCGGGCTCATGACATTCACCGGGAGTTCACCATACTCATACCCTGCCATCGGATCACCACATTATGTACCGTGATTCGTCTCTCCCCACAACGCTTTTACACTGTTCAGTCGTCCAATGTTTACGCTCCTTACACCAAGCGTGGCGTCGTTTGGCATTTACCGGCGTGATGTGTGACTTATCAGCAGCCGCTCTACTATGAATTCCAAGTTTTCTCACCTCCCGTCTAACTGCCATGGTACTTGCACTGAATCCTGATGCAGTTTTGAATTCCTGTGTGATAGTCTGCATAGATGTCCGCCTATTGCACATTACGACCCTCTTCAACTGTCGGCGGTCTCTGTCAGTCAACAGACGAGGTCGGCCTGTACGCTTTTTTGCTGTACGTGTCCCTTCACGTTTCCACTTCACTAACACAGGGGAAACAGAGGAGCTAGTGATGTTTAGGAGTTGGAAATCCCGCTTACAGACACATGACAAGTGACATCCAATCACCTGACCACGTTCGAAGTCCGTGAGTTCTGGGGAGCGACCCATTCTGCCCTCTCACGGTGTCTAATGACAAATGTGGTCGATGATAAGGAGTAACAGGCAGTAGGTGCCAGCACAATGCACCAAATAAGGAAAACGTATAATTTTGGGGGTGTTCAAAAATGTTCAAATGTGTGTGAAATCTTATGGGACTTAACTGCTAAGATCATCAGTCCCTAAGCTTACACACTACTTAACCTAAATTATACTAAGGACAAACACATCCATGCCTGAGGGAGGACTCGAACCTCCGCCGGGACCAGCCGCATAGTCCATGACTGCAGCGCCCTAGAGCGCTCGGTTTGGGGCCGTCCTGATACTTTTGATCACATAATGTACACCCCTGGAAATTGAAATAAGAACACCGTGAATTCATTGTCCCAGGAAGGGGAAACTTTATTGACACATTCCTGGGGTCAGATACATCACATGATCACACTGACAGAACCACAGGCACATAGACACAGGCAACAGAGCATGCACAATGTCGGCACTAGTACAGTGTATATCCACCTTTCGCAGGAATGCAGGCTGCTATTCTCCCATGGAGACGATCGTAGAGATGCTGGATGTAGTCCTGTGAAACGGCTTGCCATGCCATTTCCACCTGGCGCCTCAGTTGGACCAGCGTTCGTGCTGGACGCGCAGACCGCGTGAGTCGACGCTTCATCCAGTCCCAAACATGCTCAATGGGGCACAGATCCGGAGATCTTGCTGGCCAGGGTAGTTGACTTTCACCTTCTAGAGCACGTTGGGTGGCACAGGATACATGCGGACGTGCATTGTCCTATTGGAACAGCAAGTTCCCTTGCCGGTCTAGGAATGGTAGAACGATAGGTTCGATGACGGTTTGGATGTACTGTGCACTATTCAGTGTCCCCTCGACGATCACCAGAGGTGTACGGCCAGTGTAGGAGATCGCTCCCCACACCATGATGCCGGGTGTTGACCCTGTGTGCCTCGGTCGTATGCAATCCTGATTGTGGCGCTCACCTGCACGGCGCCAAACACGCATACGACCATCATTGGCACCAAGGCAGAAGCGACTCTCATCGCTGAAGACGACACGTCTCCATTCGTCCCTCCATTCACGCCTGTCGCGACACCACTGGAGTCGGGCTGCACGATGTTGGGGCGTGAGCGGAAGACGGCCAAACGGTGTGCGGAACCGTAGCCCAGCTTCATGGAGACGGTTGCGAATGGTCCTCGCCGATACCCCAGGAGCAACAGTGTCCCTAATTTGCTGGGAAGTGGCGGTGCGGTCCCCTACGGCACTGCGTAGGATCCTACGGTCTTGGCGTGCATCCGTGCGTCGCTGCGGTACGGTCCCAGGTCGACGGGCACGTGCACCTTCCGCCGATCACTGGCGACAACATCGATGTACTGTGGAGACCTCACGCCCCACGTGTTGAGCAATTCGGCGGTACGTCCACCCGGCCTCCCGCATGCCCACTATACGCCCTCGCTCAAAGTCCGTCAACTGCTCATACGGTTCACGTCCACGCTGTCGCGGCATACTACGAGTGTTAAAGACTGCGATGGAGCTCCGTATGCCACGGCAAACTGGCTGACACTGACGGCGGCGGTGCACAAATGCTGCGCAGCTAGCGCCATTCGACGGCCAACACCGCGGTTCCTGTTGTGTCCGCTGTGCCGTGCGTGTGATCATTGCTTGTACAGCCCTCTCGCAGTGTCCGGAGCAAGTATGGTGGGTCTGACACATCGGTGTCAATGTGTTCTTTTTTCCATTTCCAGGAGTGTACGTTACCTACACAAATGTATTGCAGAAATTTCATTACTGTACATTAATTTTTTTTCGTGGTGCGACTTTTTCCGTTTAGTGTGTAATATGGAACTGTGGTGGTCGCAAAAGGGAACCTCGTTGGCAATCCGCTCGTAATGTTGTCTCGAGTCAGTAATACAGGTATGTTCCGTCCGATTCACTGACTGCTGTTGCAGTAGCGTCCGGCAATTTCTTGTTCATTCACTGGCGTCATTCCATTTATATGGACACCTTCTACACCAACATCTACATCCATACTCCGCAAGCAACCTGACGGTTTGTGGCGGAGGGTACCTTGAGAACCTCTATCGGTTCTCCCTCCTATTCCAGTGTCGTGTTGTTCGTGGAAAGAAAGACTGTCGGTATGCATCTGTGTGGGCTCTAATCTCTCTGATTTTATCCTCATGGTCTCTTCGCAGTAGGAGGGAGCAATATAGTGCTTGACTCCTCGGTGAAGGTATGTTCTCGAAACTTCAACAGAAGCCTGTACCGAGCTACTGGGCGTCTCTCCTGCAGAGCCTTCCACACGAGTTTACCTATCATCTCCGTACGCTTTCGCGATTACTGAATGATCCTATCGAAGCGCGCTGCTCTCCGTTGGATCTTCTCTATCTCGTCTCTAAACATTCATGGTGGTGTCTGATTGTTCTATATCGTGTCTCCCTACCACTTTCGCGCAACGACGCTCTGAGCGTGTTTTTTAGGGAATTGACTAGTTTGAACCTGGGACCTGTTGCTGGTAAGGAGACTCCAGACCACACATGACATGTAGAATTCAGAAGAGTTCAGTGAGAATAGCGATGATATAACCAAATACTAAATGATCTCAGCGTCAGCTCCACTGCACTCCCTATAAAAAAATCTTAATACTAACTAAATTCAGTGGAAAGGGTTCAAGGCTTTCCTATTTTTAGTTAGCAGGTAAAATAACGTCGAAAAAGCAGTTAAGTTTACCATTGGAAATTTTATTCTACTCACAAAAAAACCTTTATAAATTGCACTAGTGATAAAAGGAAATGTTTTAATACAGGATGGTAAAAACCAACTGCGTTCAACAAAAATGTGAACGAATATTCCCTGAATGGGTTTCCAAGTTCTACAATCGATCGAAGGATGACCTATGCCATATCACATCTATAATCTAGGTTAAATTTAAGTTTCACAAAAGAGAAAACTATCAAAATGGTCTACAGTGACCCTCAATTATCTTTAATTACTTATCTAACCTGTCGTAAATTACAGTGGCTGATGTGGCTTCTCAATAACTATAAAATAGAAAAATCATCGCGTTTCAGATCTGTTCTTCAAGTGGCAAATGTGAACACCATGAGTTTTAATTAACGATCACCATTAGTATTACGCAAAAAGGAGGTGTAACAGATGAGACTTCTGCAGTTCTGAGTGAAGCCTTATGCGCTCAAAATTGCGGCATCGCGTACGTTCATTACCTTGTCGGTGTTTAAGCAGCGTCAGGGCGGCAGCGGCCGGCGCAGCAGCCATCCAGCTCGCCGTCTCGGAACCAACTCTTTCTAACTTCTCCTTACTACAATTTACCGAAGTTAGTTTAAAAAACTATCTGGCTATGCTTTCATCTGACCAATCAGGGTCTCAATGTTAACCTTAAGCTCCGCCTACAAAAATTCTGTCTAACCAATGAGAAACGTTATACTTTTCGTGGTGGGGCAATGTTTTTAAAGTTTGCAACGTAACAGAGACGCTAAAAAGTCTCACGCTAAAACCTGCAGCTAGTGTGGTTCTTTTAGCGTTATCGTAAGATCTATACTGCTCTTCTGGAGGGCTCTATCTTTTAACATGGGCTGGGGAGTGATCCTAATGTAACAGACACGCGAAAAAGTCTCACGCTAAAACATGCGGGTGGTAGTGGCCCTTTTTGTGTTATCGTAAGATCTATACTGCTTTTCTGGAGGGCTCTAGCTTTTAACATGGGCTGGGGGGTGGTCCTTGACGTACCTGAGACGCGAAAAAGCCTCACACTAAAACGTGCGGTTTGTATAGTCGTACAGGTAGGCTCGCGGCGTGGGTGCCCAGCCCCTCCCTTATCTAGCTTAACACGGTTCTGCTCTCGGCTTCTGTCCTCGTTTCTCCCCTCGGAACTGCGTCTGCCTCACGGTGGGAAGGTACGACATGCATTTAGGCATTCTTGTGCTAGTCTGTGGTATTCCATTTGCTCACTCGTTACTCGTATTACTTTGGTTAATTTAATGTCACGATTTATTCCGAGCTATGTGACATACTACTGGATTTGCTTATCATGTCAGGGTTTTCATGTAAGGTGTTGCATTTGCCTGACACCTTACACGTCTATCAACGCTATCTGGTACGGATCCCACACTGCTGAGCAGTATTCAAGCAGTGGGCGAACAAGCGTAGTGTAACCTACTTCCTTTGTTTTCCTATTGCATTCAATTAGGATTCTTCCAATGAATCTCGGTCACTTCTAGTGCCTACTCCCAGATAATTTATGGAATTAACTGCTTCTAGTTGCTGACCTGCTATATTGTATAAATGATAAGGGATCTATCTTTCTATGTATTCGCAGCACATTACACTTGTCTTCATTGGATTCAATTGCCGTTTCCTGCACCATGCGTCAATTCGCTGCAGATCCTCCTGCATTTCAGTACAATTTTCCATTGTTACAACCTCTCGATATACAACAGCATCATTCGCAAAAAGCCTCAGTGAACTTCCGATGTCATCCACAAGGTCATTTATGTATATTGTGAATAGCAACGGTCCTACGACACTCCCCTGCGGCACAACTCAAATCAGTCTTACTTCGGAAGACTTCTCTCCAATGAGAATGACATGCTGCGTTCTGTTGTCTAGGAACTCTTCAATACAATCACACAATTGGTCTGATAGTCCATATGCTCTTACTTTGTTCATTAAACGACTGTGGGGAACTGTATCGAACGCCTTGCGGAACTGAAGAAACACGGCATCTACCGGGGAACCCGTGTCTATGGCCCTCTGAGTCTCGTGGACGAATAGCGCGAGCTGGGTTTCACACGATCGTCTTTTTCTAAACCCATGCTGATTCCTACAGAGTAGACTTCTAGTCTCCAGAAAAGTCATTATACTCGAACATAATACGTGTTCCAAAATCCTACAACTGATCGACGTTAGAGATAGAGGTCTATAGTTCTGCACATCTGTTCGACGTCTCTTCTTGAAAACGGGGATGGCCTGTGCCCTTTCCAATGTTTGGAACTCTACGCGCTTCTAGAGACCTACGGTACAGCGCTGCAAGAAGGGGGGCAAGTTCCTTCGCGTACTCTGTGTAAAAATGAACTGGTATCCCATCAGGTCCAGCGGCCTTTCCTCTTTTGAGCGATTTTAATTTTTTTCTTTATCCCTCTGTCGTCTATTTCGGTATCTACCATTTTGTCATCGGTGTGACAATCTAGAGAAGGAACCACAGTGCAGTTTTCCTCTGTGAAACAGCTATGGAAAAAGACATTATTGTAAAGAAAAGGAAAACTGTGACTTTTCATGGTTTCCCGATGGATCTGCTGCAAATACGCTTCTCGGGTTTGCCGCCGGATTGTATTGTGTGATGATCATCAGTAGCACCTTGCAGCAGTGATAACAGCAGCTACCACCACCTGATGATGTCGAGTGGTTGCATCGACGAAATATTGTGCGAGTTACACAATACAATCCGGCGGCAAACCCGAGAAGAGTATTTGCAAAAGGAAAACTGCTTCCGATTGGTGACAGCTGAGTCGGCCAGTTGCAAGGCCACCGCGATAGGACACCCGGCACGTCTCTCTGGAGGTAATGGAACTCCCCTTGTTACCCGAAGCGGGTAATTCAGCCGCTTAGAGCGGGCAGAGCTTTAACGGCGGCTGTTACGCAACGAGCAGAGGCGGCCGTGACAGCGGAGACAAGAGAAGAGACTCGACGAGAAGGCTGGGAAGACGACGGCGCTGCACCGTCATTCGGTTTTGTTCTCTCAAGGCCGACACTTGCTTTGTTGAGTGGCGCTGGCTATGAAGGTCCGGTCGCAACGAGAAAATTTATGCCCACACCATCCTTCTCTACCAAGCTCAATCTCTTTGAACCGTGGATTTATCTTCAAAGAATATTCTTAAAAAAATATTCTATTTACTAGCGATTCATAAAATCAAATTCCTTTTAACAAATGGGAATTTTATTCCTAAAAGCCTTTTTTTTCTAAGAAACAGATTTAAAATTATAAGCAGAAAGCACCTTATAAATATCGGCAACGGCCTTGCCGCAGTGGATACGCCGGTTACCGTGAGATCGCCGAAGTTAAGCGCTGTCGGGCGTGGCCGGCGCTTGGATGGGTGACCATCCAGGCCGCCATGCGCTATTGCCATTTTTCTGGGTGCACTCAGCCTCGTGATGCCAATTGAGGAGCTACTTGACAGAATAGTAGCGGCTTCGTCAAAGAAAACCATCGCTGACCACACGCCCCTCCTATCCGCATCCTTATTGAGGATGACACGGCGGTCGGTTGGTACCGATGAGCCATTTGTGGCCTGAAGACGGAGTGCTAGTGCTACCCTCCAAATAAGAAGTTACAATTTATTCAGAGGCAGAAAGAAACAAATTTTGAGTGTATGAGCTTTCGGGCTGAGAACCTTGCCGCTCCCTTTTGACACGGCCGAAGTCACGACCGCTCACAACAGCCTCTGAAAGACTAAACAGGTGCAAATCTGCAACACACCAGATTACCTTAAAGTAAAAGTTTTAACAATTTACGCAAGCACAGAAACTATGCACCCTCTGTAGGAAGGATCTAAATACTACAAAACACTAACAATTAAAATATTAATCTTTCCACCGAAGGTGCAACTTGATTTTAGCTTCTTAAAAAAGTCTTACGGTGGAAGACTGGCAACTTTATATACTAAAATGACCGTTTAAATAAAAGCCTATGAAATGCAAAGTTATATAAATTATACAGGGTTGGCCAACCAAGTTGAGATGCTCTACAGTACACAGATACCTCCTCTCAAGATGATAGGCAAGATCAAAACATGTTTCAGGAATTGGGGCGTTACTACACTCCAAGCAATAAATTCGTTAACACAGTAAATCCGACAAACATGACAGAGGCAGCTCCGAACGACAGACAACCTGTCTAACAAATGTGGACGAGAGACAGACGAGCAAGCTGGGAACGAGAGACTGACCAAGAAAACAAGAAAAATTTAACAAGACAAAATCACGCATCACCAATCCCTTAACTAATAATCTCAGATTTCTCCAGAAGACTTGGCGCAGTACCTCCAAATAGCTCTCCCTAACCGTTCGCTGCCAGCCACTTCAACGGCCGCAGAAAGGCGCGCCGATCTCCCATCTCACGGCGTCGCAGTTCGCCCCGGCCAGCCCGATGTCGTGGGTTGACTCCTGTTGATCTCGTGTCGGCTCGCTATACGGCGCGGCCCACTGGACTCGCGTGGCGACCTCACACGCGCCGACGCTCAAGGCGGACAAGTCGTTTCGTGTCTCAGTTCCCGACCGACCAACCGATCGATCCAACCGCCAATGGCCGTTGCCTGAGCAACTCGAGCAGACTGGCGGCCTAACGCGGAGACTCAGATGCAGGAACTCAGCTCCGACCGGGCGACCACTCGCTGAATTCTCTTACTGGCGGAGTGGCGAGACTCATTTTGCCGGCTTTAAAGACTGATCCGAACGACAAACGTACTAGCACTCCGAACGACAGACAGACACTAACTGCCCCACAAAGGCGGGAGAGAGACAGGCTAGCAAGCTGGGGACGAGAGACTGACCGCAGACTGACCCACTGGCGAGCTTATACCCCCCTTAAATGCACGTGAACAGGCAACCTTTCTCCTTTCCCACCAGAAGGAGACACCAAAGCTGCGATTGCCACAGCGGCGCCACCGCCAGAAACGGAGGGCGACAGCTTCACACTATGCGCTACGGCGCGCTCTTCAAAACAGCGATTTTTACCACGGCTCAGTCTTTAGCACCACGCCTGCTCTCGTACTGCTTCGTTAAAAAAACTAACACCGACCGATAAGGCCTTTAAGGCCCAACGGCACCGACCTACCGCCACGTCGTCGTCAACCCTCAGGCGTCACCTGATTCGGCATGTTGTCAGCAGACTGCTCCCCTGGCCATGGTCAGTTTTCGTGACCAGTGCTGCTATTTCTAACACAGCTCCTCAGTTGGCCTCCCTAGGGCCGAGTGCATCCCGCTTGCCAACAGCGCTCGGCGGATGTGGACAGTGGCCCATCCAAGTGATAGCCAAGCCCGACAGAACTTCGTTGATCTGCTGGGAAGCAGTGTTACCACTGCGCCAAGAACAGTGTCATGTTACTTAATGGATTTTCAAATTTTTCAGTTCTGCGGGAGATCGTGTTGTTGCTAATGTTGTTCCACACTAAGACTGGTTTGATTTGGCTCTCCATGGCAGTCTATCCTGGATAACTATCTCTGCATGACTACAGCAACCTGGATCCACTTGAACTTGCCTACTCGAGTCCATGAGTCCAGACATCGTCTTACTGTACAATTTGTACCTCACACACATACATCCATTACTACAATCACCCTACACTAAAAAAAATCGCCACACCAGGAAGGAATGTTCCAAATGCGGCTAAAGTCGGTAGATATGATTTATGTGCACAGACAGACAATGATTATATATTTTTTTAAATGGATGGTTTATTCAAGAGAAAGAGCTCCACAAATTGACAAGTTAGTTATGCATTGGTCCGCCTCTTGGCCTTATACAAGCAATTATTTGACTTGGATTCATTGGCAGTGTTGTTGGATGTCGTCCTGAGGAATGTCATACCAAATTTGGTCCAACTGGTCCGTTAGATAGTCAAAACCCCAAGTTGCTTGGAGGGCCCTGCCTGTAACTCTCCAAACATTCTCCGTTTGGGACTGAGATTGACAGAGTTGTTGGATGTCGTCCTGAGGAATGTCATGCCAAATGTTGTACAACTGGTGCATTAGATAGTCAAAATCCCAAGCTGGTTGGAGAGCCCTACCTGTAAATCTCCAAATGTTCTCAATTGGGGATTGGGATTGGCAGTGTTGTTGGGTGTCATCCTCAGGAATGTCATGCCAAATTTTGCCCAACTGGTCCATTATTTAGTCAAAATCCCAAGCTGGTTGGAGGGCTGTGTCTGTAACTCTCCAAACATTCTCAGTTGGGGACTGGGATTGACAGAGTTGTTGGGTGTCGTCCTAAGGAATGTCATGCCAAATTTTGTACAACTGGTGCATTAGATAGTAAAAATACTAAGGTGGTCAGAGGGCCCTGCCTGTCTCTCCAACCATTCTCAGTTGGGGATTGAGATTGACAGGGTTGTTGGGTGTCATCCTGAGGAATATTGTGCCAAATTTTGTCCAACTTATGGATTCGATAGTCAAAATCCCAAGCTGATTGGAGGGCCCCACACATAAGGCTCCAAACCTTCTCAGTTGGGGATTGGGATTGACAGGGTTGTTAGGTGTTGTCGTGAGGAATATTGTGCCAAATTTTGTCCAACTGGTGTATTACATAGTCAAAATCTCAAGCTGATTGGAGAGCCCTGCTTATAACACTCCAAATGTCTTCAGTTAGGGTCTGGAATTGACAGAGTTGTTGGGTGTCGTCCTGAGGAGTATTGTGCCAAATTTTATCCAACTGGTGCTGATTTGGTGGCTCTGCCCATAATGCTCCAAACGTTCTCAGTTGGGGAGACATCCAGCTACCTCGATGACCAAGGCAGGGCTTAGCAACCACGAATACATGCAGCATGAATAAACTAAACTAAACTCTTCCCGAACAGGGCACAAAGGCTCAACAATACCGACTGAGTGCAGTTTCATCTTTACGCCACAGGCATCACTGGATGAGGATAAAGAGGGGCACGTCGTCAGCAAAGCACCCTCCTGGCCGTATGTCAGTTTATGAGACCAGAGCTACTGCTCCTCAACCAAGTATCTACTAGGTTTGTTTCACAAGGGCTGAATGCACCCCACTTGTCAACAGCACCTGGCAGACCGAATGGTCACCCATCCAAGTGGTAGCCCGGCCCTACAGTGCTTAACTTCAGTGATCTGACGGGAATTGTTGGCTCTAATTGTGTATGGACAAGCATTATCTAGCCCAGGATTGGTTGCCGTGAACAGCAACAAAACTGGGCGTAGAATTCCGCCGACTTACCGCTGTGCTGTACAACTGCTGTAGATGACAACGGAAGGAGTCCTGCTATTATAAGAAACGGGACTCCTGGCTGTCGGGCTATAAGGCGGCAGGCAGTCAGCTCGATATCCCGTTGTTGTCCGGAGCATCTTAGCTGGGCATCAAAGCTTAATTCGAAGTGGGACTCATCACTGAAAACAGTTCTATTCGAGTCAGTTGCTTCTGTCGAAGACGATGGAAGTAGTCGTCGAAAGCTCAATGCTTCACCCTGAAGTGACGTGGCACATGGCAAGATACCCGGGAATGTCTTCTACAATTCCACTCCACTTAATGTGATTCCAGGCCTAAGACGCCCCGGATAGTGGGATGTCAATGTGACTCTTTCCTGCCAAGTCGCCTAACAACCAGAAGTGATTGTCTACGGCGCCACTACCTTTAATGGCAGGAGCCCTTTGGTTGTCATCCATAGAACCCTTACAGTACAGTGATGTTGTTGTGGTCTTCAGGCCCGGGACTGGTTTGATGTAGCTCTCCATGCTACTCTATCCTGTGCAAGCTTCTTCATCTCCCAGTACCTACTGCAGCCTACATCCTTCTGAATCTGCTTAGTGTATTCATCTCTTGGTCTCCCTCTACGATTTTTACCCTCCATGCTGCCCTCCACTAAATTGGTGATCCCTTGATGCCTCAGACCAACCGATCCCTTCTTCTGGTCAAGTTGTGCCACAAACTTCTCCCCAATTCTATTCAACACTTCCTCATTAGTTATGTGATCTGCCCGTCTAATCTTCAGCATTCTTCTGAAGCACCACATTTCGAAACCTTCTATTCTCTTCTTGTGCAAACTATTTATCGTCCATGTTTCACTTCCATACACGGCCACACTCCATAGAAATACTTTCAGAAACGAATTGCTGGCACTTAAATCTATACTCGATGTTAACAAATTTCTCTTCTTCAGAAACGCTTTCCTTGTCATTGCCAGTCTACATTTTATATCCTCTCTACTTCCACCATCATCAGTTATTTTGCTCCTCAAATAGCAAAACTCCTTTACTACTTTAAGTGTCTCATTTCCTAGTCTAATACCCTCCTTATGCTTTTGTTGATGTTCATCTTATATCCTGTTTTCAAGACACTGTCAATTCCATTCAACTGCTCTTCCAAGTCCTTTGCTGTCTCTGACAGAATTACAATGTCATCAGTGAACCTCAAAATTTTTATTTCTTCTCCATGGATTTTAATACCTACTCCGAACTTTTCTTTTGTTTCCTTTATTGCTTGCTCAATATACAGACTGAATAACATCGGGGATAGGCTACAACCCTGTCTCACTCCCTTCCCAACCACTGCTTTTCCCTTTCATACCCCTCGACTCTTATAACTGCCATCTGGTTTCTGTACAAATTGTAAATAGCATTTCGCTCCCTGTATTTTACCCCTGCCACCTTTAGAATTTGAAAGAGAGTATTCCAGTCAGCACTGTCAAAAGCTTTCTCCAAGTCTACAAATGCTAGAAATGTAGGTTTGCCTTTCCTTAGTCTTTCTTCTAAGATAAGTCGTAAGGTCAGTATTGCCTCACGTGTTCCAGTATTTCTACGGAATCCAAACTGATCTTTCCCGAGGTCGGCTTCTACTAGTTTTTCCATTTGTCTGTAAAGAATTCGTGTTAGTATTTTGCAGCTGTGGCTTATTAAACTGATTGTTCGGTAATTTTCATATCTGTCAACACAGCGATACGTGGACAATATTGTATCACCCTCATCCCCCCCCCCCCCCCCCCCCCTCACCCAAGCTGTTCTCACTGAACCGTGGCGCTCATTACTGGCGCGCCAGTCTCTTGGATGTCCACTATCGATCCTTCGATGTTTATTATCTTTGCTTGCCTTCTTGTTTTCCGCATTGGCAGGGCGAGTGGCAGATGACGTTTGCTCGGGCGACCTGCTGAGACGCCGCGAGGTACGAGGTGGGAAGCAACCACGTATGTGTGGAGTTGGTTGTACGCGGTCTGCCGGTTCACGATGGAGGATACGTGTCGGCTGCCGCCTGCCTGTCTGCCTTGCGACCGCCTAGCTTGGGTTGCTGCCAGGTGTATCCTACACGAGCCATACCGGATAACCAACGGAAGTTAAGCAGCCTTGTGTTTCTTCAAAGAAAAGGAGCAAATATAAAACTTTTGTAACCAATTTTGGTGGCCTCTTTAAGTGTGGCCTTAGCGTTTACACTGCTTTTGGGGAGAGCTAATTGTTTTAAATTTAAATAGTTGGGGTTCTCTGTCTTTTATAATCTTTTGGCGGTTTTATTTGAATTTTTCTTTTCGGTTCCTTCCTTGTGCTTGGTTAAATGTTTCCTCTTATAGCGGGAAGTGATTCCTGGTTAAAACTCGGAGAAGGTGTTTTATGTTGCTGCCGCTTCCGGCATTTGTCTTTTCAATTAAGTGTTGCCATCCCTTCGAGCGACCTGGTGTCACTCCTCGTTAACTATTGCTGGTTTATGTGTACTAAATTTTGAATTGGTCAATTGAATTAATATTTTGGAGCGCAGTATAGCACTAAGGCAACCTCATTGTATACCACCTTGTGCCCCGGTCTAGTAACTTAATTTTCAGTGGCATGAGTTAACTCCACTA
Source organism: Schistocerca gregaria (assembly GCF_023897955.1). Taxonomy (NCBI): domain Eukaryota; kingdom Metazoa; phylum Arthropoda; class Insecta; order Orthoptera; family Acrididae; genus Schistocerca; species Schistocerca gregaria. The sequence goes on from NC_064929.1 coordinate 79,314,950, forward strand.
CCGGTTTTACTTATGAGCTCCCTTCAAAATTTTGTCCTGTATAAGTTGGCCCCATGTGCGTCTGGTAACACAGAGACGAGCTTTAGTGCGACTTCAGTGCTAGTCACTTAATGGAATTTTCACTTTGGCTTGGCTCCCACTGAAGAGTTTGAGTGGAGCGTAGTGTGTTTGATTTGTTATTCATTTAATTACTGTAAGTTTGTTTATTTAATGGGGAGCAAGACATTTAAAGATTGTTGGTATTAACTCCCCTAGTTTTTGGGTGTTGCTAATACGTTCCATATGGCCTACTACTTATTCAATGGCAAGGCTGTTGATTAGTCGTTTACTGTGAGAAAAAATTCACGCTATTTGTTTGTTGCCGAAATTGTTAAAGTGTCTGTGTCGTGATTCAATCACTAGCTACGTGTTCGAGCTAAATTGATATAAACCTTGCCTCCTTAAAATTTGTTGCCAGCAGAAACCCTTAAGAGAATTAAGTTTTGTCACTGCTTATGTTAACCTTTACTGGGAGCAATATTTCATGTACTTAAATTTTGTCTTAAAATGTGTTTTATCTGATGTAATAAACGAGTGATAGGAGAAAAAAGCAAAGGGGCCTGATCCTTCCTATTGTGTCCGGTTTGTAACAAGTATCACTTACATTTCAGCAAGATCATGCCCTACCTTAGCCATGAAGGTCGTCGTATCTCTTCCTGGTTGAGAACTTCTGGGGACCTCCAACCCTCCAACTATCTAGAGATTTTGACGATCTAATGCACGAATCGCTAATAATTTGGCACAAAGTCCATCAATAGGACATCCAGCAACTCTATTAGTGAATGTCAAGCCGAATAATCGCTTGTGTAAGGGCCAGAGGTGGACTGACTTGCTCAATTTTTTACATTTTTTCTATTCAATAAACCATCCAATTTCTCCCGAAATTTTAATCATTTGTTTTTGTGTACACGTGAATCGCTTATACTGATATAGCCCCATTCGGTTAATTCCTTCATGGCGCGTTGTGTTTTTCCTCTTACAGTGCATTATTTACTGAAGGTGCATATGTGGTATCGAATGTAAAGGAATAAGCGAGAATACATGGAAAGGCTACTAACAGTTCATTTCATGATTAGCTATCATTATATGCATCTCGTCGTAGCCATCAAGTACCTAACTGAGTGTGTTTCTATACACTGTAATCAGGAATGACAATTTACATCTCGCCATTGATAAGGCAAAAATCAAAATCATATTGAAGAAATTATTGGATCTTTCATGGCCACTTGCTGCCTTTAATTTCGGCTTCTTCGGCTGAGATTTGTTTAATGATTTTTCTGATGTCTTAACAAGAAATATAAAAAAAAACTTTAAGAAAAAGATAACCTGGATTCCCGTGCTGCAGCGAACGACGTCGCAAGTAAAAAGGGGAGCACCAGAGTGGTAATCACCAAGAAAAAGCCCTCAGACATTAGCGTGGAAATTACACATAATCTCGGGCCGTGGGCTCTGCTACAACTCACCACCGACAATGGAGGGAAGTTCTTAGTGGGAGCCACTCGTGCTGGAACAAAGTCAGAAAAACCATTAAACAAACCTCGGCAGAATAACACGATACGAAATCCAACGGGAAATACCTCAAAATCAGATTTACCATAACAATTATGAGGCAGTGTAATTCAACTTCCTTCAAAACCCCAATTGGACCAGACCTTCAGTATCGTTCTGGGTCCTCCGAAACTTTACATGTTTGGTAAACAGGAGAGATACAGGAAAAAAAATCATATTCAAAGAAAACGTGAACGGTTCACCTCGAGTTTGTTTCGTGGGGGTCGCAGAGATACTCGACACATTGGAGTGGGAAGCTCTGAAAGAAAATGGACAGCCTTATTCACACAAATTTCAAAACGAATCGAGGAACACACTGTTCTGCAACGTACGTCTCGTCTATTGACAATGAGTCAAGAAGCGTACTGCATCCTCCAACAGACATCTTGCTTAGTAACGCCGGGACAAGAAAACACAGCTTGCTGCAATGGACATCTGGTGTAATGACAGTGAATCAAAACATCTGCAGCTTCCAGCAACAGACCTCTGGTAGAATAACAACGATTCAAGAAACGTACTACTTCTTGTAACAGACATCTCACGTAATGACAAGTAAAAAAACGGACTGTTTTCTGCAACAGACATTTGAAGTGATGACGAGTCTGAAAGCGTACTGCTTCCTGCTATACGTGATTCACGTATTACCAAGGAGCCAAGAGAACAGCTCCTGCAACAGACTTCTTCTCCATATATAAAAGGTTATGTCCTGTCTCACTACCTTATAATTGCCCAGCGCAAACCGGTAAGGGTAGAAACTTGAAATTTGGGGAAGGTGTCGTTTAATCAATGCAGTTTTTGAAATTCCAACCCGACGAGGTTGAAATCTGGATGGAGAGTTTCCTACAAAAGATGTCTAAAGAAGACTAAGGCAGTTTCGAAGCTAGAAACTGGTATTTGGTTTCTCAGTCAGAAATAAAGAAATCGGTGTTTCAGAAATTTTGGAAATTTAACCCTATAGGGGTGAAGTAGTAGGCGAAATACTTTTTTCTTAAATATATTTTTATTAAAGAACTGCTGAAGTATAAGCTATGGACGTTGGTATTCGAAATCAGAGTTACAAATAAAAAGAATACGTGTTTCACTATTTTTGGAAATTCAATCCATAAGGGTGATGCCGATTCACTGACAGTAGCATCGCCCTTCGCAAACCACTAAGGATCAAAGGTTGGAGAGGGTGTGGTTTTTATACTGGGGCCATCGCTTACGGAGGGATTGTCCGAAATTCCACTCATAAGATAGTGGATTAGGGGATGTAAGGCCTTTTTTAAATTATGGTGCTATTAAGGGAAATTTGATGCTAGAAATAGGAAAACTGATGTTTGGTTTCTCAGCCAGAAAATAAAAAATACGTGTTTCAGCATTTTTGGGAAATTCAATCATTAAGGAGATAAGATAGTAGGTGAAAGTTTTTTTGAAAATAAATCGTTACTGAAGAACTATTAAAGGATTTTTAAGGCTACATCTATGACTTCTCGGTAAAAAAAAATGTGTTTCAGTGTTTCTGGAAATTCAGCTCCTAACGAGATTGAATAGGGGATGAACATATTTAAGAAAATATTCAAAATTTCATTTATGAAATGTGCTATTTCACTTTTAAGCTAGATCTAAAGAAAGATTTGTTATTAGATGAAACTTGCTATGGAAATATCGTCACAATTGTAAGTAGGCTGTTTAGGTTTTTATGTTGGTAACGCCATGTAGCGCTCTGTATGAAAATCAGTGACTCTGTGCTGTGTGCAGTCTGTGGCTGGTTGGCATTGTTGGAATATTTGCTATTGTAGTGTTGGGCAGTTGGATGTGAACAGCGCGTAGCGTTGCGCAATTGGAGGTGAGCCGCCAGCAGTGGTGGATGTGGGGCGAGAGAGATGGCAGTGTTTTGAGAGCGGACGATCTGGGCGTGTGTCCGCCATAAAAAGGAAATTTGTAAGACTTGATGTCATGAACTGACTGATATATATATTATGACTTTTGGACATTATTAAGGTAAATACATTGTTTGTTCTCTATCAAAATTTTTCATTTGCTAACTATGCCTATCAGTAGTTAGTGCCTTCAGTAGTTTGAATCTTTTATTTAGCTGGCAGTAGTGGCGCTCGCTGTATTGCAGTAGTTCGAGTAACGAAGATTTTTGTGAGGTAAGTGATTTGTGAAAGGTATAGGTTAATGTTAGTCAGGGCCATTCTTTTGTAGGGATTATTGAAAGTCAGATTGCGTTGCGCTAAGAAAAATATTGTGTCAGTTTAGTGTCGATCAGATTAAGTAAAGAGAGAAATGTCCGGATACGTTCAGTTTTGCTCAGCTACTTGAAAATCAAATAACGTAAGAGGTTTACGAGCACTGTCGTTCGTAGTTTTTCAAAGGCGACGTTTCACAATAACGCAAGGGACATCATTAATAAAAACTTTGGACGCCAGATACCAGAATCGCATTTTTGTCAGAAATACATTCGGAAAAGGTCATTCTCATATGGCCTTAATTCGCGTGAAAAGCTTAGAGGGTATTGCAATTTGTGAACAACATAAAAATTCGATTAAATAACAACAAAACAAAAATGTCTGCATGGCGTACAGTCTACGTGAGCAAAGCAGTGGGCGGTGAGCTAGTTTCACATATTGCCAAAGAGTCCAGAAAAATGCAACAGACACTTCATGTAATGACAAGTCAAGAAACACACTGCGTCCTGAAACAGATATTTCACCTATTGCCAAAGAGTCAAGGAAGATACTGGCTTCTGCAACAGACACCTCAGGTAATACCAAGTCAAAAAATATACTGTCTCTGCAACAGAGCCGGCCGCGGTGGTCTCGCGGTTCTAGGCGCGCAGTCCGGAACCGTGCGACTTCTACGGTCGCAGGTTCGAATCCTGCCTCGGGCATGGATGTGTGTGATGTCCTTAGGTTAGTTAGGTTTAAGTAGTTCTAAGTTCTAGGGGACTGATGACCATAGGAGTTGAGTCCCATAGTGCTCAGAGCCATTCTGCAACAGACGTTTCACGTTTTGCGACAGAGTCAAGCAAAGTACTGCTTTCTGTAAAATGCACCTCACGTAATGACACGTCAAAGAGCTTGTTTCGACGAAGACGACACAAACACCCAGTCCCTGAGCTGAAAACATCTCCCACCCAGCCGGGAATGGAACCCATGACAAGCCATCGCGCTGTCCACTGATCTATGGTAGCGAACCGGGGAACAGGTATTTGACATATTGCCAAGACACCAAAAGTTAAGACGAGTCAGAACACACATTGCTTCCTGCAACAGACATTTCACGGTTGCTGAAGAGTCGAGAAACCTACTGGTTCCTGCGACAGACATTTTAAGTAATGACAGTGAGTCAAACAACACACCGCTTCCTGAAACAGATATATTGTGAAACAACGAGTCAATAAAAGTATTCGTTCTTATAAGAAACGTCTTTTGTAATATCGAGTCAAGAAACATGCTGCTGTCGCAACAGACATCTCGCACAATGACCTTGTCTCTAAAACTAGAGCAATCCTTGCTCGTACAGAGGAGAACCAACAGTCTTCTTTCCTAAGTAAGTAAAAATAAGGTAGTATTACAGTCCGAATTACGTAATAAAACGTGATAAAGCACTGTACTGTTTCTTTATAAATAACTCATCTGCTGCTAGTCACGATTTCCTTTATTTTATTTTTCGCACGACGCGTTTCGGGAAACGATGCCCATGAACCAAAAAAAAAAAAAAAAAAATCTTGATTGGTGAATTATGTACAAACAAACCTATTGGTTTCACAGTCGCAGACTTTTAGAACCATTTTGGGATTTTGACTAAATAATGGACCAGTTGGACAAAATTTGGATCAAATCAGACTGTACTGTTTGCAAGTTTCAAGGTTAAGTACTGATCGTTGCGGTCTGGAAACAAAAAAAAATGTGATACTGTTAAAGTGAGTAGTGCTAAATGTCACTTTGAGCTTTTGGGAGTGGTGTGCATTTGAACAAAAATTATAGGAGCTATAAAAAAATTTTTATGAATGTTTTGAGAGAATCAATCGATTCTTTTCTGTTGTTCATCTATGAAGGCTAAAGACTATAAATAAATTATTTTCACGTAGTCTACCAACAGTCTTTCCCTTCACTTCTATTTCCTGATCACTCTTCCCAGTACAGGAGTAACAGTAGAGGAATACTCTGTCTCCTTGATAGGATCGCGTATTAATAATAAAAGGATCGGCCTTTTTGTCCAACAATTTAACTATTAACATGGTGTTATCGGTCAGTTCTGTTGTTTTCGTATCTACTGTCAAACACGATAATGCAGCATTTAGGAAATTATGAAGTAAGGATGACAGTTAATTAGAACGCAGAAAACATGACACAAACTGTAAGACAAAGAAGATAACGATTTTTAAGCAAAATTGTATTTACCGTACAGGTGACAACAGACTCGCCAAGAAACTCTTCAGATATCACAGAGGAAAGAAATTAAGAGTGGCCTGGATTCAAAAGATTCGGAGACACTTAGAAAGGAATAACAGAGGGGGAAAAGGAGTATTTGAAACAGATTTTTAAGTGAAAAGCTTTAAAAGTGGAAGTTTTTCAAAGCCAGACTGAAAAGAAATCGGGCAGAAATTGGTCTAAAGACAGGAAAAAGAAACATGGTGAAACAATGGAGGAATACTGGAACAAAAGGAAAGAACTAGAAAGGATTAAACATTGAAGTTGAGTTTGGTGTCTAGGAGGTATAATATAAGAAGAAGAAAAAGAAACTGAAAGGAGTTGCATTACAATTTATATGACCAGGAAATATATATATTGGTGTGCTAAATAACATTATCTGATTCACATATCTCTGGCTGTCCTCGAAAACATCTAAATAGTTATTCAAGCATTAGTACTCATTTTACTAAGATTTGAAGCTCCTCTTTTCGTTCTTCCGCCGGCCTGTGTGGCCGTGCGGTTCTAGGAGCTTCAGTCTGGAACCGCGTGACCGCTACGGTCGCAGGTTCGAATCCTGCCTCGCGCATGGATGTGTGTGATGTCCTTAGGTTAGTTAGGTTTAAGTAGTTCTACGTTCTCCCATAGTGCTCGGAGCCATTTGAACCATTTTTCGTTCTTCCGTGTTTGCGATTTAAAAACTGTGCGGTTTTGGAAATCAGCTTTATGCAAACACAACTACTTTTTTTTTGACAGTATGTCATCTGCATCTGTTTCGTGTCCCTGGTTGGTGTCTCAGTCAACTCCTATTTAGTGCGTCGTTTTCACTTAGTTTCTCACAAATTTCCGCTCACTACTTCGCCTCATGTGCACTTACACAAACTGTGGCGAAATGTGATATGAGCAGATACCGCAACATAACACAACACTGAGCAGGTTGTGAGAAGTGTCTGCTCTACATCTACATCTACATGACTACTCTGCAATTCACATTTAAGTGCTTGGCAGAGGGTTCATCGAACCACAATCATACTATCTCTCTACTATTCCACTCCCGAACAGCGAGCGGGAAAAACGAACACCTAAACCTTTCTGTTCGAGCTCTGATTTCTCTTATTTTATTTTGATGATCATTTCTACCTATGTAGGTTGGGCTCAACAAAATATTTTCGCATTCGGAAGAGAAAGTTGGTGACTGAAATTTGGTAAAAAGGTCTCGCCGCGACGAAAAACGTCTATGCTGTAATGACTTCCATCCCAACTCGTGTATCATATCTGCCACACTCTCTCCCCTATAACGCGATAATACAAAACGAGCTGCCCTTTTTTGCACCCTTTCGATGTCCTCCGTCAATTCCACCTGGTAAGGATCCCACACCGCGCAGCAATATTCTCAGATCACATTTCGCCACAGTTTGTGTAAGTCCATGTGAGGTGAAGTAGTGAGCGGAAATTTGTGAGAAACTGAGTGAAAACAACGCTCTAAATAGCAGTTGATTGAGACACCAACCAGGGACACGAATGAGGACAAAAAAAATTGCAGATGACATGCTGAAAAAAAAAGCGAAAAGTCGACTAAAATCGATGTATAATAACACAATTCAGTAAGCGATGTAATTTTAAAAAACAAAAATTTGACCCACAGAAAATGACTCATTGGTGTCGAAACATGTCTGGGTAAGTATAAAAACAAAGTAATTGTGTTTGCATAAGGACCGGCCGGTGTGGCCCAGCGGTTCTAGGCGCTTCAGTCTGGAACCGCGCGACCTTTACGGTCGCCGGTTCGAATCCTGCCTCGGGCATGGATGTGTGTGATGTCCTTAGGTTAGTTAGGTTTAAGTAGTTCTAAGTTCTAGGGGACTGATGACCCGGTTGTTGGATCCCATAGTGCTCAGAGCCTTTTTTTTTGCATGAGGCTGATTTCCAAAACAACCCAGTTTTCAAGCATTAGTTCTTGTTGTGTAATACCTTATTTGCTAAGCAAAATAGAACATAGCTGTTCCATAAAGTGTCCTCGATTTTTTGTCGTACGATTACACGAAAATCCCCATTGGGGTAGCGCATTACTCCACCTACAGCAGACAGACAATTTTCCGGAAATTGTTCCCTATATGTGTTCACCATTAAGAAAGTTTGTGAATGTACGAATTTAGGTTATTGAACGAATCGTATGCCAATGCCAGCATTCAGAAGCGTCTGAACGTAGTGTGCGATGAGCAAGTGTAGAACAACTGACAAGGGAACCTCCCCATCGCACCTCCCTTAGATTTAGTTTTAAGTTGGCACAGTGGATAGGCTATGAAAAACTGAACACAGATCAATCGAGAAAACAGGAAGAAGTTACGTGGAACTATGAAAAAATAAGCAAAATATACAAGCTGAGTAGTCCGTGGCAAGATAGGATCATGAATAGAGTGAGCTCAGGAGCGTCGTGGTCCCGTGGTTAGCGTGAGCAGCTGCGGATCGAGAGGTCCTTGGTTCAAGTCTTCCCTCGAGTGAAAATTTTACTTTTTTTATTTTCGCAAAGTTATGATCTGTCCGTTCGTTCATTGACGTCTCTGTTCACTGTAATAAGTTTAGTGTCTGTGTCTTGCGACCGCACCGCAAAACCGTGCGATTAGTAGACGAAATGACGTGCCTCTCCAATGGGAACCGAAAACATTTGATCGCTAGGTCATAGGTCACCCGATTCCTCCACAGGAAAACACGTCTGATACATTCTATACGACACTGTGCGTCACATGGCAGGAATATGTTGTCGACCCACCTAACTTGTACACTTGGCGATCGGGTAAAAAGATTCTTCTACTTTGCCCGAATTAGCTTTTCTTGTGGATGTCATAATCACTCCCAAAAAAGTGATGAAAACATAAGAGTTGGCAGATGACAATTGTCTGAAAATAAAAAAGACTTGAACTAAGGACCTCTCGTTCCGCAGCTGTTCACGTTAACCACGGGTCCACGGCGCTCCTGAGCTCACATTATCCTTGATATTGCCTATCTTGCGCATTGGCTACTCAGTTTGTATATTTTGCTTATTTTTTTCATAGTTGCACACAACTTCTTTGCTGTTTTCTCGATTGATCTGTGTTCAGTTTTTCAAGGCCTATCCACTGTGCGAACTTATAACTAAATCTGAGGAGGGTGCGATGGGGAGGTCCCCTTGTGAGAACGCGAGCTGTCAGTTTGTCAGAGTTGCGGCCGCGTGTTTTGAGGAGCTCTGAGGCGGTGTGACACGCGACATCGGGAAGACTGCAGTTGTTTCACGGCCGCGTAATCGCTGTTTGCGTCAGTCCGTCACGGACACAACGGCGTAATGCCAGCCATTCTCTTCTTTAACATTCATGTCATCAGCGGCACCGAAACTGGCTGCATCGTACAGCACACGTCATAAACAAACAATGGAACAATTCACTGCATATAACTGCATGAAAATCAGTTTCGCAGTCCATCCAATAGCTTTGTAATATCTCTTTACATTCTGTTAATTATCCCTGCACAATTCTATGAGTGAATTACGTTTCCTAGTTGACCATCTATATACTCGCAGAATGGATGCGCAAAGTAGTACAGTACTATTACTATTCCATGAGCGCATAATTACTCTTTGTAATAGTCTCTCTGGTGTGTGTTGGGAGGACTTGTAGGATCTTCTCCGTGCCGAATAGCCGCATCGAATAATTGTAATTTTGCTATCGAGATTACTGGAAAAAAAGATTGAAAATATGTTGTATGCTACTCAAGAAAATAGATACTGAGCATTTACATCAAAGTCGTGTAAGGAATTTCATTATATATGTATTCTCTAATTGACTTAGAGAAAGCTTTTGACAATGTTGATTGGAATACTCTCTTTCAAATTCTGAAGGTAGCAGGGGTAAAATACAGGGACCGAAAGGCTATTTACAATTTGTACAGAAACCAGATGGCAGTTATAAGAGCCGAGGGACATGAAAGGGAAGCAGTGGTTGGGAAGGGAGTGAGACACGGTTGTGGCCTCTCCCCGATGTTATTCAATCTGTATTTTGAGCAAGCAGTGAAGGAAACAAAAGAAAAATTCGGAGTAGGTATTAAAATCCATGGAGAAGAAATCAAAATGTTGAGGTTCGCCGATGACATCGTAATTCTGTCAGAGACAGCAAAGGACTTGGAAGAGCAGTTGAACGGAATGGATAGTGTCTTTAAAGGAGGATATAAAATGAACATCAACAAAACGAGGATAATGGAATGTAGTCGAATTAAGTTGGGTGGTGATGAGGGAATTGGATTAGGAAATGAGACACTTAAAGTAGTAAAGGAGTTTTGCTATTTGGGGAGCAAAATAACTGATGATGGTCGAAGTAGAGAGGATATAAAATGTAGCCTGGCAATGGCAAGGAAAGCGTTTCTGAAGAAGAGAAATTTGTTAACATAGAGTATAGATTTAAGTGTCAGGAAGTAATTTCTGAAAGTATTTGTATGGAGTGTAGCCATGTATGGAAGTGAAACATGGACGATAAATAGTTTGGACAAGAAGAGAAGCTTTCGAAATGTGGTGCTACAGAAGAATGCTGAAGATTAAATGGGTAGATCACATAACTAATGAGGAAGTATTGAACAGGATTGGGGAGAAGAGAAGTTTGTGGCACAACTTGTCCAGAAGAAGGGATCGGTTGGTAGGACATGTTCTGAGGCATCAAGGGATCACCAATTTATTATTGGAGGGCAGCGTAGAGGGTAAAAATCGTAGAGGGAGACCAAGAGATGACTACACTAAGCAGATTCAGAAGGATGTGTGTTGCAGTGGGTTCTGGGAGATGAAGAAGCTGGCTCAGGATAGAGTAGCATGGAGAGCTGTATCAAACCAGTCTCACGACTGAAGACCACAACAACAACAAATTATTTTATGAGAGTAACGGTAGCTACAGCCTTCGAAGTATTCATAGTATTGTATACGTGTCTGTAAATGTCTTCCAATACCCACTCAAAGAAGACAAAGATACACAGTCTGGCTACAGATTTATAAATACGCCTCAGTTTGTGGATGAACTCAGACTTAGGTTGATAATCATTTTGAGTATTCAGCGGTGCTGTACCTACTGGTATTAAACTCGTTTTCAACCAATGATTCCTGCAGCTAGAGCAACACTACTTGTGATACCTCTTAGACAAAATACTTATGCAGTGCCGTCAGATGAAAAGATCAACCTGACACAAACTGTGGGAAGTTTGTCTCACAACATTCGCACCTGGATAGAGAGCTTTTCCTATTTGAGATATCTGTGACGGTGCTGCATAAGACTAAATTCCTTCAGCTACGACAATGTTTAAAGAACTCGTCTTAACGGCACTAAATCGTGGTTTGTGCATCGTTTACTGGCTGTACTCTGCCGCAGTTCGCTGGTTGGAAGGAAAAAAGCTCATTGACAAATTTCACACAAGGAAAAGGGGGACGAAATGTCTCCCACTGGAAGATCATGTTGTTTTATTTAGATGATTACAAAATCAACCAAAACGAACAGTGAGGTTGTCAGTATAAGCACATTACTATTGTGAGTATGATGTTGCACGGCCCAGGGCCTTTAATGATAAAGGGCCCGTTTAGGTCAGGCAAATTGTATACAGAAGTGAAAGAGAGAGCACCACTAAATTCCACATTCCGTATGAATTGCATACACACAGAAATTACTGTTACAGTGCGCAATTGAGCCCAATGAGTGAATTGCATATTTTCCGATGAAAAAGAGGACTGGCAAACAGTCTTCGCTACATTAGGTTACTTAAACTAGTGACACTCTGAACTAGAATTTATGGTCATACTTTCCTACATTATAGTAGTGAATCCCCCCCATGAACCATGGACCTTGCCGTTGGTGGGGAGGCTTGCGTGCCTCAGCGATACAGATGGCCGTACCGTAGGTGCAACCACAACGGAGGGGTATCTGTTGAGAGGCCAGACAAACATGTGGTTCCTGAAGAGGGGCAGCAGCCTTTTCAGTAGTTGCAGGGGCAACAGTCTGGATGATTGACTGATCTGGCCTTGCAACATTAACCAAAACGGCCTTGCTGTGCTGGTACTGCGAACGGCTGAAAGCAAGGGGAAACTACAGCCGTAATTTTTCCCGAGGACATGCAGCTTTACTGTATGATTAAATGATGATGGCATCCTCTTGGGTAAAATATTCCGGAGGTAAAATAGTCCCCCATTCGGATCTCCGGGCGGGGACTACTCAGGAGGATGTCGTTATCAGGAGAAAGAAAACTGGCGTTCTACGGATCGGAGCGTGGAATGTCAGATCCCTTAATCGGGCAGGTAGGTTAGAAAATTTAAAAAGGGAAATGAATAGGTTAAAGTTAGATATAGTGGGAATTAGTGAAGTTCGGTGGCAGGAGGAACAAGACTTCTGGTCAGGTGACTACAGGGTTATAAACACAAAATCAAATAGGGGTAATGCAGGAGTAGGTTTAATAATGAATAGGAAAATAGGAATGCGGGTAAGCTACTACAAACAGCATAGTGAACGCATTATTGTGGCCAAGATAGATACGAATCCCACACCTACTACAGTAGTACAAGTTTATATGCCAACTAGCTCTGCAGATGATGAAGAAATTGAAGAAATGTACGATGAAATAAAAGAAATTATTCAGATAGTGAAGGGAGACGAAAATTTAATAGTAATGGGTGACTGGAATTCGAGTGTAGGAAAAGGGAGAGAAGGAAACATAGTAGGTGAATATGGATTGGGGCTAAGAAATGAAAGAGGAAGCCGCCTAGTAGAATTTTGCACGGAGCACAACTTAATCATAGCTAACACTTGGTTTAAGAATCATGAAAGAAGGTTGTATACGTGGAAGAACCCTGGAGATACTAAAAGGTATCAGATAGATTATATAATGGTAAGACAGAGATTTAGGAACCAGGTTTTAAGTTGTAAGACATTTCCAGGGGCAGATGTGGACTCTGACCACAATCTATTGGTTATGACCTGTAGATTAAAACTGAAGAAACTGCAAAAATGTGGGAAATTAAGGAGATGGGACCTGGATAAACTGAAAGAACCAGAGGTTGTACAGAGTTTCAGAGAGAGCATAAGGGAACAATTGACTGGAATAGGGGAAAGAAGTACAGTAGAAGAAGAATGGGTAGCTCTGAGGGATGTAGTAGTGAAGGCAGCAGAGGTTAAAGTAGGTACAAAGACGAGGGCTGCTAGAAATCCTTGGGTAACAGAAGAAATATCGAATTTAATTGATGAAAGGAGAAAATATAAAAATGCAGTAAATGAAGCAGGCAAAAAGGAATACAAACGTCTCAAAAATGCGATCGACAGGAAGTGCAAAGTGGCTAAACAGGGATGGCTAGAGGACAAATGTAAGGATGTAGAAGCTTATCTCACTAGGGGTAAGATAGATACTGCCTACAGGAAAATTAAAGAGACCTTTGGAGAGAAGAGAACCACGTGTATGAATATCAAGAGCTCAGATGGCAGCCCAGTTCTAAGCAAAGAAGGGAAGGCAGAAAGGTGGAAGGAGTATATAGAAGGTTTATACAAGGGCGATGTACTTGAGGACAATATTATGGAAATAGAAGAGGATGTAGATGAAGACGAAATGGGAGATACGATACTGCGTGAAGAGTTTGACAGAGCACTGAAAGACCTGAGTCGAAACAAGGCCCCCGGAGTAGACAACATTCCATTTGAACTACTGACGGCCTTGGGAGAGCCAGTCATGACAAAACTCTACCAGCTGGTGAGCAAGATGTATGAGACAGGCGAAATACCCTCAGACTTCAAGAAGAATATAATAATTCCAATCCCAAAGAAAGCAGGTGCTGACAGATGTGAAAATTACCGAACTATCAGTTTAATAAGCCACGGCTGCAAAATACTAACGCGAATTCTTTATAGACGAATGGAAAAACTGGTAGATGCAGACCTCGGGGAGGATCAGTTTGGATTCCGTCGAAATGTTGGAACACGTGAGGCAATACTGACCTTACGACTTATCTTAGAAGAAAGATTAAGAAAAGGCAAACCTACGTTTCTAGCATTTGTAGACTTAGAGAAAGCTTTTGACAATGTTGACTGGAATACTCTTTTTCAAATTCTAAAGGTGGCAGGGGTAAAATACAGGGAGCGAAAGGCTATTTATAATTTGTACAGAGACCAGATGGCAGTAATAAGAGTCGAGGGGCATGAAAGGGAAGCAGTGGTTGGGAAAGGAGTGCGACAGGGTTGTAGCCTCTCCCCGATGTTATTCAATCTGTATATTGAGCAAGCAGTAAAGGAAACAAAAGAAAAATTTGGAGCAGGTATTAAAATTCATGGAGACGAAGTAAAAACTTTGAGGTTCGCCGATGACATTGTAATTCTGTCAGAGACGGCAAAGGACTTGGAAGAGCAGTTGAACGGAATGGACAGTGTCTTGAAAGGAGGATATAAGATGAACATTAACAAAAGCAAAACAAGGATAATGGAATGTAGTCAAATTAAATCGGGTGATGCTGAGGGAATTAGATTAGGAAATGAGACACTTAAAGTAGTAAAGGAGTTTTGCTATTTAGGAAGTAAAATAACTGATGATGGTCGAAGTAGAGAGGATATAAAATGTAGACTGGCAATGGCAAGGAAAGCGTTTCTGAAGAAGAGAAATTTGTTAACATCGAATATAGATTTATGTATCAGGAAGTCGTTTCTGAAAGTATTTGTTTGGAGTGTAGCCATGTATGGAAGTGAAACATGGACGATAACTAGTTTGGACAAGAAGAGAATAGAAGCTTTCGAAATGTGGTGCTACAGAAGAATACTGAAGATAAGGTGGATAGATCACGTAACTAATGAGGAGGTTTTGAATAGGATTGGGGAGAAGAGAAGTTTGTGGCACAACTTGACTAGAAGAAGGGATCGGTTGGTAGGACATGTTTTGAGGCATCAAGGGATCACAAATTTAGCATTGGAGGGCAGCGTGGAGGGTAAAAATCGTAGAGGGAGACCGAGAGATGAGTACACTAAGCAGATTCAGAAGGATGTAGGTTGCAGTAGGTACTGGGAGATGAAGCAGCTTGCACAGGATAGAGTAGCATGGAGAGCTGCATCAAACCAGTCTCAGGACTGATGACAACAACAACAACAGTAGTGAATATTACACTTGAACTAATAATGCCAAAATTTTGAAGTTGGATAGCTTACAAAGAAAATCTTTCTGTTTATTGCAAAGAAAAACAATTGATTTTCTAAAACATTCTCTGCCATACACAACTTGAAACAGGTCACGTCGACCAAATCTTGTGGAAGAACTGACAGCGACGTATATCGGAAGGCAGTAAGATCCCTTGACTTTTGGTTTGGCAGTATTCGACAGCCATTTCTAGGCTCAAGTAAATTAAGAAAGGCAGCGTGTTTTTGTTATCAAGTAACGTCTTCATCAATTACTTTAGTTTTAATGTAATCTGCGAGTAATTGCTGATGTTTGATATTAACATGAAAAGGAATCCATAGACAGGGAAAGAACCTCTTCTTGGGCTTCTATAATGACCAAAAGGCATTAAATGATCTTCAAGCACATGTGTTCCAGCAAAGGTATGAAGAAAATGATAGTAACAATCACGGTACTAATCGAATTATCCGGTTTCACACTTCACATTGGATTTACTCGAACTAAGAAATTTGCTGAATTAGTGAATATTTCAAAATGGCTTGACATCGAGGCTATGATGCCTAGGAAATCGATAAGGAAATCGCAAGAAAATACTTTCGGCTCATAGTGCAATGGTGAAAAACTTACAATGCTGCACAACAGGTAACGTCTCTTTCCGCTGCTGACAAGAAAATTTTGGGTTTCTAGGAATACATAATTTTATTTATGAAATGCCACATTTGCATACCACTTGAGTATGACACAGCATACCAATCAAACATAGACCCAATCGACATCTAAGTGATTAGTATTTTACTAATTTGTGCCGATAGAGGCACGCTTGTGTACAGATACTCAGTTTTATTGAAACAGACTTTCGTTGTAAGGTTATCGTGGGTAGTTTTATTTCATTTCTCATAACACAGTGCAAAATGTTCCTACGGTTTCTTTTAGTGTTGTTAAAAGATTAGTTAACATGAATGAGAAATTAATCATCAACGATATATGCGAATTCTCTGATGTTATCTATAACAATCTGACAATGCACATGCAGTTTATTAATTACAAGCATGTAGAAAACTTGTTCTGAGTTAAAGCTGTCAAATATGGTTTGATGAAGAATAAAATGCCACTGCCACACGACAGCTAATGTAGAAAATACTTTGTAAGTAGGCTGTTTACGTTTTTATATTGGTAATGCCACCTAGCGCTCTGTATGAAAATCACTGGCTGTGCTGTGTGCAGTCTGTGGCTGGTTGGCATTGTTGCAATACTCGCCGTTGTAGTGTTGGGCGGCTGGATGTGAACAGCGCGTAGCGTTGCGCAGTTGGAGGTGAGCCGCCAGCAGTGGTGGATGTTGGGAGAGAGATGGCGGAGTTTTGAAATTTGTAAGAATGGATGTCATGAACTGCTATATGTATTATGACTATTAAGGTAAATACATTGTTTGTTCTGTATTAAAATCTTTCATTTGCTAACTATGCCTATCAGTAGTTAGTGCCTTCCATAGTTTGAATATTTTACTTAGCTGGCAGTAGTGGCGCTCGCTGTATTGTAGTAGTTCGAGTAACGAAGATTTTTGGTGAAGTAAGTGATTTGTGAAAGGTATAGGTTAATGTTAGTCAGGGCCATTCATTTGTAGAGATTTTTGAAAGTCAGATTGCGTTGCGCTAAAAATAATGTGTGTCAGTTTAAGCACAGTCTTGCACAATTTTTCGAAGGGGGCGTTTCATATGTCGAGCCTTAGCCGAGGATACCTCACTGGAATCTTCTGATTTTTTTTCTTGTAGTATGTGTAATTAGTGTAGCTTTTGCTTATTGCAAGAGCGCAATTATAGAGAGAATTTCCTTTGTAGTTGTAGTTTTTCATTGTTGTACAGTAAAACAGTTGTGACATGCATGTAGATTTGCACCAAGTATTTCGCAGCTGCGCTTGCAATTAACGAGATATTATTTTCAGTGCTACATTAATGTGTTCTCTTATTTTTGCTTTTCAAGTTGTGATTTTCTGTGTTATCGTGTGAAATATTGTGACAATAATGGCGTGTGAAAAACGTAATACTAGACTCCAAAGTAGACTGAGAAATGACAGTGAAGACGAAAGCAGTGTGTTAGCGCCGTCGAGTAATGAATTAACTACTGTTCAAAGTAGTAATTTGGTAATTGTGAATAGGGAAATGGAGAGGGCTGCAAATAATGGTGTAGGCAGTGAAACAATTAGTGAACAGGAAAGCATTATCGATCGATCGGTCGGCAACATCTTGCCTCAGGATTCCGAAATGACAGGACACAATCTTGCAAATACTGTAGATTCAGGTGTTGCATCCTCACCATTTTCTCAAATAAGTCAAGACATATTTTCTGTTTTCCAAACTGCGAATATTGCCGGTTCAAACGCATTGCCGAATAGCAATGAGGAACATGTTTCAGTCACCAGTGGATTGTTATTACAGTTAATGCAACAAATGGGACAAAAGCTTCAAAAGTTAGACACAATGGAACAAAATCTTCAAAAGTTAGACACAATGGAACAAAATCAGAGACAAACACAGCAAAAGCTTCAAACGTTAGACACAATGGAACAAAATCAGAGACAAACACAGCAAAAGTTAGACACAATGGAACAAAATCTTCAAAAGTTAGACGCAATGGAACAAAAGCTTCAAAAGTTAGACTCTGTGGAACATACGCTTGAACAAACACGTGAAGATTTAACTACTGAATTACATAAAATCGAATCGAAATGTCAAAAAGTCTGTAATGACGTAAAAACACAAATTTGTGAGCATTTCCAACTTATTTTTTCGCGGCATGAAAATGCATTACAGAATCACGAAGCAGCCATAAAATAACTGCAAACAATTGTTCATGTAAATCATGAGACCTTGCAAGCTAAAATTGACTCAGTAGCATCTACCGATTCGGTTACGCAACTTGCAAAAGCTCAAGAAAACTTAAAGGACACAGTAGATACTCTGAAAATTGGTTCAGAAAGACACATGGAGGAAATTAGTTCATTATCAGATAAAGTAGTTGAACTTTCGGATCAGCTAAATAATTTATCTACGAAGGTTGATGATAATCTGAATGACACAAACTCGGTAGTCTTTAATGACATAGAAGAGTGCGAACAAATTAGAAAATTCAAACAAAATCTGAATCAAATTAATACGCAACACCAAAGAGAAATCCGCGAAGTACAACATCAGCTGACACAGGTAATACATGAATTACGTATTTCAGAGGACACTCGCGCTCCAATACGGCGAGAGGGACATAGAAATACAGAACAGCCACAAAATATTAACACAGGGCACTTCGGAAATTATGAAAGAAATTGGTAAGGTATACCGAATTTTGAGATGGAACCGCCGAAACTACGTAACAATGACCGACATGCGACTCGCCGACATGATGATTTTGACTGTAAGCTGTTCATTACTACACATAAATTCAAAATATTCAACAATTCTGGCAACGACATTCATCCACAAGCGTGGCTTCATCAATTCTCTCATTGCCCCCCCCCCCCCCCCAACTGGTCATTAAAGCGCAGATTAGAATTTATGTGTGGCTACTTAGAGAATGAACCAGCTGTAAGAATGCGATCGGTCATTCACGATTGCCACAGTGAAGGAGAATTTTACCATTCCTTCCTCTCAGCATATTGGTCTCAACATGGCATCATAATGATGAAACATTTCGAACAATCTGAATTTTCCAGTGTTGTGAAATAATTTGAAGACATGTTGCACAAGAATCAGTACCTGTCAAACCCATACAGCCCCTCAGAACTCATCCGCATTTGATTAATCAAATTACCTGAACATTTACGGCATATTATTTTGGCAGGCCGTTGCAAAGACGACATTGAAGCTTTTCAGGGACTCTAACAAGAATTAGAAAATGACACTGAAAATCGCGGAACGCGAAAACAGGAACACAACAATTACAGGTCTCATCCGTCGCAATTCCGCTATGAAGGAAATAATAACTGGACACGACAAGGCTATTCTCACAACACAAATCGTGAACAAAACAGACACGACCCATATGACAACCACTGGCAGAGTAATAGCTACAGAGAAAGATCGCATTTCCGTAGTAATGATTACAACAGATACAATCGTAGAAACAGACAATATGGGAGGCATAACAATTACTATCAAGGGAGACAGAATAACTTCAGACGCAACGGTCCACCACGCAGTTACGATTCTGGGAGACATTCTCCACCACATGACCGACAAACAAGAAACTATGTAAACTACCGACATAACGACAGACGTGAATTTCATCAGAACTGGCGGGATTCAAACAGAGCAGGGCCTTCTCGACAAGGTGAATTTGTAGAAGTTAGGTCTCCTAATCCCAATAACGACGCGCGCCAACAAAGAAACAGACAATGACTCGCGCCGCAGGCAGCCACGTGCGCCGGCTGGCTCAGAGAAAAATAACATAGACGCTAACCTTGAGAAAAATTTTTACATTCTTTACCGACGTATACCGCACGATAATGGCATTCAAGTTGAAACTCTGCGCACTAGGAAGAGTAAAGGCTTGCACCACATTTCGCATGTAAAACCGTTTATTGAAAGATAATCTGCTTTTTAACTTTGTCTTTGCCATAAAACATTTCACTTTACATTAGTAGTATGCTTTGTCAGGCTTAGAATCTGTTAACATGCAACAATGTTTGAAGTTAAATATCCAGTCAAGAACCTAGAGAACATTTTAAAACAAAAATTACGAATGCATTGTTATAGTCAACAGATGTCACAGTGTTATTGGGTGTGTACATTCTTGCTTGTTAGTTGCACGATTACGTAACGACTATAAGGCTTACATACTTCGAACATATACTGGTACTGCTAATGAGATTTTAATGCAACATATTGGTTTACTTGGAGATACATTCTCGATTTAAAGTACTTTCTGCGAGATACCAGATAACATAGTGGTTAGTTTATGTGACAACACACGATTTTATCACGACGCTACTAATGAGTGACAATTTACAATGTTGCTTTTACGGTGTATCCGTTTTATATCTGCACAGTTTTTCTGAATTAATCTGGAAAGTAAAACATGTTTTAGTAGTAACTTTTGTGGTATAGCTACAATGAGACAGCCTTTTTCTTAGCACAACAATACGTTACAGCACAGCACTTCCTTCATCACGGCAATAAGCGTAATAACTAAGATATCTATACGCAAAGCAATTCACTTCGTTTATTACAAGGGAAGTACATTGACTTCAGCAGAACTTTGCTTACAGAGGACGATAACTACGACACTTCCACGGAATTATCTTACAACAAGACGCACATTTAGCGCTACAGGACACGCATTTGAGTGATTAATTTTGTACTTGAACCATTTATTTTTTAAGATTTTTGAATTATTAAGGTTTTCCGTGATACATTTCATTCCATTGCTGTAAACTGTAACACCTGAGGGTATAATTGCATTAATCCTCAGGGGGTACACGCCTACATTGTGTACTACATGTCTGGCAAACACAAGGAGCCCTAGCTAATATTGTATTTGCTTATACAACTTTACACATCGATACCATATTTCTCTAACACATAAATTACACAGCTATTTGACCATTTAAATGAGAGACAAACATTTTTTTTACTACGTCAGTAACACATGTTTAGGCAATTACACAGTTGGATAACTTCACACTTATGAAACTGTATTTTGTCTGCACTGTGTAAACTGTTCATATGTTTTCGGAACCATTGTGATACTATGAGAGCTTTGAATGATGTATTTGGTATGGGATCATGATTTTTAAAGTACGTTTGAGGTAGATAACGCTGTTGACATGAGCAGAGAATTTTTTTAGGTTTTGAAATTATTGAAGGAAGCTACGACGATTTTGAGATTTGGCTGAGGGTTTTATGATGTTATGATGACGATGTGTATTCCGCTGTTGCGGTATTTTTATGATCAATAAGCTGATGCTATATGAGGAATTTTATTATGCTACGTTTTTATTATGATGAAATATTGAAGAAGTGTCTACGAATATGTATATGTGTAACAAAGCAAGGAATAATGAGTAGTGGTTAGGGACTCTGGTTTGTGAGAAAGGTTGTTGGAAACCAAGAATCGTACTTTAAGAGTAATGAAATGTGTGTATATGCGTGAATGTATCACTATGCTGGCGAAAATTTTTTGGATGCTGTTATATTTACAGCATTTTGTTTCTACAGATGTGAAACGCAAATTCTCGACCTGTGAAATTTTTTTATGAGACTGTCACTGTAGTGCAAACTGGTGTTGTAAATATTTTGGTAAGAAAGTGAAGTGACCACCTGCAGGTAATGCGTCGTGGGCACCCAGCTGAGAGGTAGTCGTCTGACAAAAGAAAGCCATTAGGTGGAAAAAAAAGAGGCCATTATCCTCGCTATTGACATTCATTTGTAGAAAGCATCGCAAATATGACACGCTCAAACTTGAAAACATATGATTACACTGTGGAGCTCTTAATTTATGATATTTACTAAAATGCCTAATGAAATGATGAGAAACATTTTACATTTATTGTCTTTGCAGTTGAGAGATTGCTCATTTT
This sequence comes from Schistocerca gregaria, assembly GCF_023897955.1. NCBI lineage: Eukaryota > Metazoa > Arthropoda > Insecta > Orthoptera > Acrididae > Schistocerca > Schistocerca gregaria. The sequence goes on from NC_064929.1 coordinate 79,336,643, forward strand.
GTTTAATATCTAGTTTCTAGCTGCACTGCAGCATTGGTTAAAATAAAATTTTATAGATTTACTAATATAGATATTTTATGTCTACAGATCCAGTAAACAGTAATTCGATGATCTACTTCCATAAAAACGAGGGAGCACAAAAAGACATTTCCCTTCACAGGAATTGCATACATAATTTTTGTCAATGACTGGTAACTTTTTAGTGATGCATCACTCTAGTGTTAAGATGTAACATAGGTATTAAACATGGCCATTTTTACTGTAATATTTTTTGTGCTTGAGCTTTGTCATGTTTAGATATAAGTTATTGCATTTGCTGTTGCTTGCTTTGCCAATTTCCATTTTTTTGTCATTGGTGTTTGTGTTAATTTGTTGTGTGTTGCTGCATTGCCTTGTCCCTTAGTTTAGCATCTGAGCTCAGTAGATTTAAGTTAGCTTAAGAGGGGGTAGGCTATATAAGACAATGAGTTGTGTTGAATTGGAAGAAATGCATTGAGAAGCTATAAGAAAATGGTTTGGCCAAAAAAATTAAGTATTTTGAAAGAGGATATGAACAAAAAAGTAGGGTCTAGGGACAACAGGTTTAGATAGGATTTTCTTGGAAATAAATGATGAGGTAAGATAATGGAAAATAAATAATGAGCTAAGAAATATGTGAACATATAAATACAGAAGGCATGCTTGGATTGGATTTTTCTTGTTGGAAACAAATGTTGGAATAGAAGGAAAGATCTATGGAATGAAGTTTTGGCTTGGAATGCAGTACCAAATATTAAACTGAAAACGAACCCTGTATTTCCTTTTGTATTATTCCGCTGTGTGTTTATGTACTCTTGTATATTTGTGTTTTTCCTGTCTTTATGTGTTTAGCTAATAAGATTTATGCTGTCGAGTTTTTCTGATACTCAGCTACATTCACAATGATGAGGAATACTGTTATCCTCAAATATAATTTGCATTTATAATACGTTATTTACTTTGTAAAGATGTTTAGACATTATTTATTCTGTTTTGTTTTAATGCTCATGTGTGAAGTTGATGCTTCAAAAGTTATTCCGATCTTCTATGTATTTACTTATTTCATAATTTCTGTAACACTGATATATATGTTTATTTCTATTCTTTTGTAAAGACTGTACTACTACAAATTTATCTGTATTGTTAAGTTCATTAATAATGTATTTTGTACCTTTGTTATTGTATTCTCATGTTACAAAATTGTAATTGACACCAGTTCATCGAATTAAGTAACTTGTAAGTTCCATTACATTGCACACATTTCTGTTGGTCATAGTATATGTACATTATGTGAGAAGTAGGGACTGATAGTGTTTGCACCTCTGTTAACAATTCAGCAAGGGACTGGTTAACAGCATTGCTGGTTCTAAGAACAATTTAAAAAAAGCTTTGTGAGTGCACAAGTGGTGGTTTATGGACTTGCTATATTCTCCACAAGACTCTTTGATGGTGATTGTGCACCTGCACAGTCGCAATAGATGGCTGCTGGCCGTCTATGCAAGGACTATAATGGGTCTGCATCTTTGATGGCCCACCAATACCATTTTCTACAAGGACTGCAGTGGGTCTGCGCCTCTGGTGGCCCACCAATACCATAATCTCTACTAGGACTGCAGTGGGTCTGCTCTGTGATGACCTACCTACCAATGTTCTTCAAAACTTCGAATGACTCTGCTGTGGGTTTTCTCTGTTGTTGCCCATTACGTCTGCATGTCAAGAGTCAGCACTGTCTTTCCGTTGGAAGGATAACACTACTCCTTCAAGACTGCATGGAAATCCAGAACTTCCGTGTGCATTTTCTTTTACTAATGACACTTTGTGAAAAACACTGCACTTTACTTTGATAAATGATCAGGACTGTCTTCATGAGAACAATTTTTGCTTTTGACAAACAGTTTATCAATAAGTGTGTGCATTTGATATCTTTGTGCTTGTAATTATGAAAAATTTTATCAAATCATTTTTGGCCACTGCCCAAAACAATTTGTAAATTTTTTAGGTGGGGAGCATGGGAGCTATGTAAGTAGGCTGTTTAGGTTTTTTACATTGGTAACGCCACGTAGCGCTCTGTATGAAAATCACTGGCTGTGCTGTGTGCAGTCTGTGGCTGGTTGGCATTGTTGTAATACTCGCCATTGTAGTGTTGGGCGGCTGGATGTTAACAGCGCGTAGTGTTGCGCAGTTGGAGGTGAGCCGCTAGCAGTGGTGGCTGTAGGGAGAGAGATGGCGGAGTTTTGAAATTTGTAAGAATGGATATCATGAACTGCTATATACACTCCTGGAAATAGAAATAAGAACACCATGAATTCATTGTCCCAGGAAGGGGAAACTTTATTGACACATTCCTGGGGTCAGATACATCACATGATCACACTGACAGAACCACAGGCACATAGACACAGGCAACAGAGCATGCACAATGTCGGCACTAGTACAGTGTATATACACCTTTCGCAGCAATGCAGGCTGCTATTCTCCCATGGAGACGATCGTAGAGATGCTGGATGTAGTCCTGTGGAACGGCTTGCCATGCCATTTCCACCTGGCGCCTCAGTTGGACCAGCGTTCGTGCTGGACGTGCAGACCGCGTGAGACGACGCTTCATCCAGTCCCAAACATGTTCAATGGGGGACAGATCCGGAGATCTTGCTGGCCAGGGTAGTTGACTTACACCTTCTAGAGCACGTTGGGTGGCACGGGATACATGCAGACGTGCATTGTCCTGTTGGAACAGCAAGTTCCCTTGCCGGTCTAGGAATGGTAGAACGATGGGTTCGATGACTATTCAGTGTCCCCTCGACGATCACCAGAGGTGTACGGCCAGTGTAGGAGATCGCTCCTCACACCATGATGCCGGGTGTAGGCCCTGTGTGCCTCGGTCGTATGCAGTCCTGATTGTGGCGCTCACCTGCACGGTGCCAAACACGCATACGACCATCACTGGCACCAAGGCAGAAGCGACTCTCATCGCTGAAGACGACACGTCTCCATTCGTCCCTCCATTCACGCCTGTCGCGACACCACTGGAGGCGGGCTGCACGATGTTGGGGCGTGAGCGGAAGACGGCCTAACGGTGTGCGGGACCGTAGCCCAGCTTCATGGAGACGGTTGCGAATGGTCCTCGCCGATACCCCAGGAGCAACAGTGTCCCTAATTTGCTGGGAAGTGGCGGTGCGGTCTCCTACGGCACTGCGTAGGATCCTACGGTCTTGGCGTGCATCTGTGCGTCTCTGCGGTCCGGTCCCAGGTCGACGGGCACGTGCACCTTCCGCCCACCACTGGCGACAACATCGATGTACTGTGGAGACCTCACGCCCCACGTGTTGAGCAATTCGGCGGTACGTCCACCCGGCCTCCCGCATGCCCACTATACACCCTCGCTCAAAGTCCGTCAACTGCACATACGGTTCACGTTCACGCAGTCGCGGCATGCTACCAGTGTTAAAGACTACGATGGAGCTCCGTATGCCACGGCAAACTGGCTGACACTGACGGCGGCGGTGTGCAAATGCTGCGCAGCTAGCGCCATTCGACGGCCAAAACCGCGGTTCCTTGTGTGTCCGCTGTGCCGTGCGTGTGATCATTGCTTGTACAGCCCTCTCGCAGTGTCCGGAGCAAGTATGGTGGGTCTGACACACCGGTGTCAATGTGTTCTTTTTTCCATTTCCAGGATTGTATATTATGACTTTTGATGATATTAAGGTTAATACATTGTTTGTTCTCTATTAAAATCTTTCATATGCTAACTATTCCTATCAGTAGTTAGTTTCTTCAGTAGTTTGAATCTTTTATTTAGCTGGCAGTAGTGACGCTCGCTGTATTGCAGTAGTTCAGGTAACGAAGATTTTTGGTGAGGTAAGTGATTTGTGAAAGGTATAGGTTAATGTTAGTCAGGGCCATTGTTTGGAGAGATTTTTGAAAGTGGGATAGCGTTGTGCTAAAAATAATATGTGTCAGTTTAAGTACAGTCTTGCACAATTTTTCGAAGGGGACGTTTCAACTTTTCTGGCGTATTTTGGCACGATGCGCTCTCCCCATACATAATACAAAAGTTTTGAGATGCATCTGCAGAATGGTCATCTATTAAACCTGAAAAGAAGAAAATGTCGCAGAAGTTAGCCCTTTTTCCAAATGCGACTATTTTGGGTTGAGAAGTGAAGGGAATTATGTTCAAAGTTCCAGTAGATCGATAACTTCAGCAGACAGCAGTAAGGCGTTTTAAAAAATGTAGCACTGAATGTACCCAAACCATTTTCAATAGTCAAACGACTGTACCGATGGGCGATTATCAACAGTGAGTGACACTTACCGGTGCGCTACTAGCTGACACATAGCTACAAAACCTCCAGAACTCAGTAACATTTCCTCCACAATTTCCGCATTGCACAGTAATGTGAGATAATGTATGTGGTCGACGTAGAGAGGATATAAAATGTAGACTGGCAATGGCAAGGAAATCCTTTCGAAAGAACAGAAATTTGTTAACATCGAGTACAGATTTAAGTGTCCGGAAGTCGATTATGAAAGTACTTGTATGGAGTGTAGCCATGTGCGGCAGTGAAATAGTGTAGACAAGAAGAGAATAGAAGCTTTCGAAATGTGGCGCTACAGAAGAATGCTGAGGATTAGATGGGTAGGTCACATAACTAATTAAGAGGTATTGAATAGGATTGGGGAGAAGAAGTTTGTGGCACAGGATCGGTTGGTAGGACATGTTCTGAGGCATCAAGGGATCACCAATTTGGTATTGGAGGGCAGTGTGGAGGGTAAAAATCGTAGACGGAGACACATAGATGAATACACTAAGCAGATTCAGAAGGATGGAGGCTGCAGTAGGTACTGGGAGATGAAGAAGCTTGCACAGGATAGAGTAGCATGGAGAGCTGCATCAAACCAGTCTCAGGACTGAAGACCACAACAACAATCCCGTCTACTCAGGGCTCGTCCTGTTTTGCTGGATATAGCGCACATTAAGGTATAACCGCAACTGGTGTTTCATGCTGTAAACGTGCAGCATTTCCACGTTTCTTTTTCTTGGAGAACGCTGCCTTTATTTTGCATGCACCGTAGCCATTTTTTCGGAGCACGTGGTTCAAATGGGTGATTTCGGCCTTCAAGGGGTCCTCGTCAGAAACAGCTTTTGCTCCATGTACCAACGTGTCTAAAACGGCTCTCTTCTGAACAGGGTGACGGAAACTCTGTACATTAATGTATACATCGTTATGCGTCGATTTGCGGTACACGGATTGGCCGAGACGCCCGTCCGCCTGCCGATGTACTAAAAGGAGTAAGAATGGCAGCCTTCCTTCCTTCTCCATCTCGACAGTGAACTGGGTGTTCGGATGTATGCTGTTCATGTGTTCCACGAATTGTTCGAGAGCTTCTGCGCCGTGTGGCCAGACCATAAATGCATCGTCGATCTAAATATAAAATAAGGATGGACGGATGAGAGCCGAATTTAATGCACATTCCTTAAAATTCTCCATAAAAAAAGTTAGCCAGTGTTGGAGACAACACAGAGTCCATGGCCTTACTGTCCGTCATTTCATAAAATTTGCTAACGTACATGAAGAAGGTGGCCGTCATCACAAGCTGGAACAACTTCATACACTACTGGCCATTAAAAATGCTACACCAAGGAGAAACGCAGATGATAAACGGGTATTCATTGCACAAATATATTATACTAGAACTGACATGTGATTACTTTTCACGCAATTTGGGTGCATAGATAATGAGAAATCAGTACCCAGAACAACCACCTCTGGCCGTACTAACGGCCTTGATACACCTGGGCGTTGAGTCAGATAGAGCTTGGATGGCATGTACAGGTACAGCTGCCCATGCAGCTTCAACACGATACCACAGTTCATCAAGAGTAGTGACTGGCGTATTGTGACGAGCCAGTTGCTCGGCCACCATTGACCAGACGTTTTCATTTGGTGGGAGATCTGGAGAATGTGCTGGCCAGGGCAGCAGTCGAACATTTTCTGTATCCAGAAGGGCCCGTACAGTACCAGCAACATGCGGTCGTACATTATCCTGCTGAAATGTAGGGTTTCGCAGGGATCGAATGAAGGGTAGAGTCACGGGTTCTAACACATCTCAATTGCATCGTCCACCGTTCAAAGTGGCGTCAATGCGAACAACAGGTGACCGAGGCGTGTAAACAATGTCACCACATATCATCAACCCGGGTGATGACGAATACACGCTTCCAATGAGCGTTCACCGCGATGTGCCAAACACGGATGGACCATTATGATGCTGTAAACAGAATCTGGATTCATCCGAAAAAATGACGTTTTGCCATTGGTGCACCCAGGCGCTCCTGTCTGTGATGCAGCGTTAGGGATAACCCCAGCCATGGTGACAAATCTTTATCAGACAGGTTGACAAGTTAAAGGAAACTAGCGTGGGCCCGGATGATGTCCTCGTCAGTTGTGACGTTGTGTCGTTGTTTACCATGATTTCGGTAAACGAAGCTATCTTATGCATAGCGGGTGTTTTTCCTACCGATATTGTGGCATTATTCCGACACTGCCTCACCACGTCCTACTTTCAATATAATAATAACTTTTATGAACAGATTGATGGGGTGGCAATGGGCAGTCCTCTCAATCCTGCTGTGGACTTACTTATTTATGGAGACTTTTGAACAACGGGCGTTGCGGACTGCCAGTAAGAGACCAGCCAGATGGTATCGCTATGTCGATGACACGTTCGTAGTATGGGCACACGGAGCAGAGGAGTTGGATGCCTTCCTGACACATTTAAACAGCATTAATCCGAAAATCAATTCACTATGGAGACGGAAAGGAATGGGCAATTGAACTTCCTGGATGTGTCTGTGATTAAACGACGGGACGGAACGTTGGGCCATAAGGTGTATAGAAAGCCCACCCATACTGATCGTTATCTACATAAAGAATCAAACCACCACCCTAGACAAAAAAGAGGTGTAATGAAAACTTTGGTAGACAGGGCGCACAAACATTGTGAACCTGTTTATTTAAAAGATGAGAGTGAACATCTACGTTCAACTTTCGTGAAGAATGGCTATTCTAGCAAGGATATAGATCGAGAGCTTCGCTGTAGGCAGAGAATCGGAAGTAACGACGAACAACAGTCGTCCAAGGGCAAAGTTCTTTTTCCGTTCATAAATAAGGTCACAGATCGCATTGGCAAAGTTTTAGGCAAGTATGGGGTGGAAACTATTTTCAGACCCACCAGGAAAATAAAAGAATATTTTAAGGTCGGCAAAAGATGCACGACACCCTTTGCCTACACCGGGGGTATATAACATTCCTTGTAGTTGTGGACAGGTTTACATCGGTACCACAAAGAGAAGTGTGAACACCCGTCTTGTTGAACATAAGATGAATCGCCGCCTGGGTCACACGGATAAATCGGCCGTAGCGGAACATGTTCACCAGGAAGGTGATCATGAAATAAAATTCAGCGAGACGAGCGTCATACCAAAAACCTCACATTATTATGCACGCTTGTATAGAGAGGCTATCGAGATTGATAAACATCGTAATAATTTTAACAGGAAAGACGAAGGTGTTAAACTGGATAAAATTTGGATGTCAGCGCTGCACCGCAAGCGTGACGATCGATTACTTTCAATCGAGAATGTTGGTATTACCAGAGACAACCTCATAGCCACGCCACTTGATGGACAGTGGCGTCCTCTGCACTGCCTATATAACCAGTGCTGCCTCGAGTTCTCTTCGCAGTTCGCCACTTTACCTCCGAGGATGTCTCCCGCAGTCGGAGACGAAACGTCAGGAGACAGTTTTATACTTCGACCACGGCCTATCAGCCCGGAAGTTTTAAGTGAAGAGAGAGATTCTGTTCTCTTCGGGCTACGCCAAGTGAAGAAGATATAATGGCATTGTGGTCTGACATTCATGTTAAACATAAATTCCTTCTCTACCAAGTAGATGTTTGGTTGAACTACAATAAAGTCAGGAGTCGCGACACGTAGAAACTCTATCAACAGTGACCTTTCTTGTACTAGTTATTTATTTCTAGTAATGAAACAAACTCTATGTAGGGTCACAGAACACTTATTCAATCTTTTATTTGAGCTTCTGTATGTCGATAAAATTGGTTCAGAACTGGGAATGCAACTCACACCGCCCTTAAAGCGGAATTTGATCCCTTCGTGACAATACAACTCGACTGCAATTTGTTGTTTGTTCATAACTGCATATTCCTCGACATCTCCACATACTGCGAGTGAAAAGGTTCGAATCCTGGCTCGGAACTAAAGCTTTCATTATGTATTATCAAGCTCTGGCATGAGATCTATCTGGTGGTGGGTAATAATTTTGATTTTTAATGTATTTTCATTCGTTGTTAACACTAATGATATCTGGCGTTTTTGAGTCCCAATTAGACACAGAACTGTTTGCGAAATCATTGTAAATTCGAGGATGTTCTTCCGAGCTGCTGGTGGAGAAAAATTCGGTAGCTGACGTCTCTTTGTGTGCAGTCAACAACGATATGTGCGGGGTTCGATTCCCAGTCAGCACTGAGCTGGTTCAAATGGTTCAAATAGTTCAAACGGCTCTGAGCACTATGGGACTTAACATCGATGGTCATCAGTCCCCTAGAACTTAGAACTACTTAAACCTAACTAACCTAAGGACATCACACAACACCCAGCCATCACGAGGCAGAGGAAATCCCTGACCCCGCCGGGAATCGAACCCGGGAACCCGGGCGTGGGAAGCGAGAACGCTACCGGACGACCACGAGATGCGGGCTAGCACTGAGCTCTTCGTCATATTATTTCTAGTCCAAACATGCTCACATGTCGCTGCTGGTGTAACAAACCCATTTTTAACGTTCGTTTTCTCTAGAATATAGCAGCGATAGGTGCTAGGTTGGAGTCCTGGGAAAGAATTAGGATAAATGCAATTCAGTTCGTTCGGATACTTTTGAGCACGACTGTACGTCAAACCATTCGTACAGTTTCCGATCGTTGCGTAGAACACCAACGGCGTATAAAAAACAGAGAACTGGAGAAATCGACAACGGACACGAGCGCTCGATGCAGAGAAGCAGCAGAGACATTCCTTGCCGGGTTTACGTTCCCACGGAAGCGGTGCGGCAACCAGCGCACACACTGACGCCGTCTGCGACAGCATTACGTAGTCGCCGGCCAATAACAAGCTGAGGAATGAGAAGCAGTCCACGGGCGTAAAAGACCACCACAAGAGCACTGAGGCCAGTCAGAAGCTCCTGACGATGACGATGGAGGCTATCCTCGAAACCTCGAGATTTTATCCCAAATTGATGCGGCAAGGAAACAGTTTAATCTCAGTACAAACAATGTTTTTATTAATTCTTCTTTCATTACTCGCTATATGTCCTAGCTAGCTATTTTCACAAATTCACACATCAAAAAAAGTTTTGCGTCACCTCGGTTCCAAGAATTTCGGAACCTGTACACGAAATTGGAATAGAGATCAACACCAACATCATTTCCGCCCTTTCTATTGCTCACGAAAACCACACATTGCATGTTGTACCATCATACAGCGAGACCTTCAGAAGTGGTTGTTCAGATTTCTGTGCACACCGGTACCTCTAATACCCAGTAGCACGTCCTCTTGCATTGATGTATGCCTGTATTCGTCGTGGCATATTATCCACAAGTTCATCAAGGCACTGTTGGTCCAGATTGTGCCGCTCCTCAATGACGATTCGGCGTGGATCCATCAGAGTGGTTGATGGGTCATGTCGTCCATAAACAACCCTTTTCAATCAATCCCATGGTCGATAGGGTTTTTATCTGGAGAACATGCTGGCCACTCTAGTCGAGCGATGTTATCCTGAAGGAAGTAATTCACAAGATGTGCACGATGGGGGCGCGAATTGTCGTCCAAGAAGACGAATGATGCCTCGCTAATATGCTGCCGATATGTTTACACTATGGGTTCGAGGATGGCATTCACGTATCGTAGAGTCGTTATGGCACTTTCCATAACGCGGCGTACGTCGGTCCCACATAATGCCACACCAAAACAGCAGGGAGCCTTCACCTTAGTGCCCTCACTGGACAGTGTGTAAGGCGTTGAGCCTGACTGAGTTGACTCCAAACACGCCTCTGACGATTGTCTGGTTGAAGGCACGTGCGACACTCATCGGTGAAGAGAACGTGCTGCCAATTCTGAGCGGTCCATTCGGCATGTTGTTGGGGCAATCTGTACCGCGCTGCGTGGTGTCGTGGTTGCAAGGATGGACCTCGCCACGAACGTCGGGATTGAGGTTGCGCATCATGCAGCCTATTGCGCACTGTTTGAGTCGTAACACTACGTCCTGTGGCTGCACGAAAAGCATTATTCAACATGGTGGCGTAGATGTCCGAGCCACAATCCGTAGGTAGCGGTCATCCACTGCAGTAGTAGCCCTTGGATAGCCTGTGCGAGGCATGTCATCGACGGTTCCTGTGTCTCTGTAGCTCCTCCATGTCCGATCAAATCGCTTTAGTTCACTCCGAGACGCCTGGATACTTCTCTTGTTGAGCGTCCTTCTAGGAACAAAGTAACAATGCGGGCGCTATCGAACCGCAGTACTGACCGTCTAGGCACGGCTGAACTACAGACGACACGAGCCGTGTACCTCCTTCCTGGTGGAATGACTGGAACTTACCGGAACTGGATCTTACCTCCTCCGTCTAACAGGCGCTGCTCATGCATGGTTGTTCACATCTTTGGGCGGGTTTAGTGACATCTCTGAAGAGTCAGATGGACTGGGTCTGTGATACAATATCCGTAGTCGACGTGTATCTCCAGGAATTCTGGGACCGGGGTGATACAGAACTTTTTTTATGTGTGCGTATTTCCCGGTTTTTTCTCTCAGTGTTTTCAGATTAGCGCACGTACTTTCAACCGCATGGGAGCCAAACAGTTAAGCCGGTCACGGTGGCCGTGCGGTTCTAGGCGCTGCAGATCGGAACCGCGGTGACTTCTACGGTCGCAGGTTCGAATCCTGCCTCGGGCATGGATGTGTGTGATGTCCTTAGGTTAGTTAGGTTTAAGTAGTTCTGAGTTCTAGGGGACTGATGACCTAAGATGTTAAGTCCCATGGTGTTCAGATCCATTTGAACCATTTGAGCCAACCAAACAGTTAAAGTTAAACATTCCTCTTGATTATAAAATGTTCTCGGGTTGACAGTCGAGCCAATGCGTTGTTCTCCGGTAACTTTTCAGCAAGTTTCTTACTTGCCATATCAGGCGAAGATGGCAAGTAAGAAACTTGTTGCAACTTTGACGGAGAACAACGCATTGACTCGGTTGTCAAGCCGAGGACATTTTATCATCAAGATTCGTCGAGAAAGCTTGCATTCTCATATAACAATTCCTGTGTTTGTGCATCTAATTTCTGCATTTCGTATCTTTTGCGATGTTGTTCACCACTACTGTATCCTCTGTGATGGAGAGAATTACAATCCGATAATGGCCTTGTGAACCAGAAAACCTTTTAACTAAATAAATTAATACTGTAGAACACTCACATCTTGGTCCTCTTCATTTACAATTAACAAGTCCAAGTCATAGCCCTATTAGCATAACCGGACAAGTTCGGGCCAAATTTGTTTCTGCAAAAGCCATACATATCCATTTCAGAACCTTCTACACAACCGCGGACTAGTCCATAGTTATTTCCACTAAAGCCAGTCAAGTCGACGATTTACAGCTTTCCCATGAGCATCTTGCTGGACTGATTACTATGTACCACTTTCAGAGGAAGCGTTCCAGGACTGCAGACGAAGAAGGATGTTGTAATCGGACAGCTGCAGTTTCCTGCAAGTTGAGAGTGGAAGACAGGAGTATTCCCTAGATTTCATGGAATAATTAAGGACGGACTGTACAGAATGGGTAACTGTAGAGTAATGTATGGGCAGTCTCGAAAACATAAAAAAGCAGACCAAAAAAGACAATAGAGAGCCGACTGTTCAGTCAATTTAATTCAGAGAAAGTCCTTTAAAGTATAGCAATCACTACCGTATACTCTGCGCAATAGCCCGAACTGGAAATACCTACTAGAAGATTTGGCCATAATTGATATGCATCACGAATTTTTTACGAAATACCATATGAATGTTTCCTATAAAAGCTACTGGGTAGAGTAAAAAAAAATTATCATACATTTTGGATATTCCAGTTTTGATACATGCACTACATACATATAATTCATTGAGCAGCAAAATAAAAGATATTTTTAGAAGAGTCAATTAGCACTATAAAAAAATTGCACTTAAAAAGGGCAGAAGATTTTGTAAGCATGAAATGAAACTATATCGTAAAAGCAAAATAAGAGCTCCGTAACTGTATTTCATTAGGTTATTAGCAAAACCTGCCCCTATCGCACTTGCAGTGAAATGCCAACGTTACTTTCCTATGCAAGACACTTATGGTACAACGTTTTTGGGATTCACAGTCTCGTATTAACTTTCTCAACTCGAGCTCTATCAAAAATATGACCTACGTTTGCGAGGCTCATTGTAATAGATTTAAATGTTGTTGTCTCGAATACCCTCTGATTTTATTGTTGTATCTCCACAAAAACTCTGCAGCTATGCAAGGGGTGTAGTAACTGTAGATCATAGACTGTGCGCATAACAAAATTTGCGTCACGGAATAATCTATAGTCACTGACAGTCGCCGACTATAGTATCACCATCGACTGCATTCCACGCGATCTGAAGTCCCCCTTCACTAGGATACCTACATCTGCATCTACATCTACATCTACACACACACTCCGCAATCCACCATACGGTGCGTGGCGGAGGGTATCTCATACCACAACTAGCATCTTCTCTCCCTGTTCCACTCCCAAAGTGAATGAGGGAAAAATGACTGCCTATATGGCTGTGCACGAGCCTTAATCTCTCTTATCTTATCTTTGTGGTCTTTCCGCGAAATGTAAGTTGGTGGCAGTAAAATTGTACTGCAGTCAGCCTCAGATGCTGGTTCCCTAAATTTTCTCAGTGGCGATTCACGAAAAGAACGCCTCCTTTCCTCTAGAGACTCCCACCCGAGTTCCTGAAGCATTTCCGTAACACTCGCGTGATGACCAAACCTACCAGTAACAAATCTAGCAGCCCGCCTCTGAATTGCTGCTATGTCCTCCCTAAATCGGACCTAATAGGGCTCCCAAACGTTCGAGCAGTACTCAAGAATAGGTCGTATTAGTGTTTTATAAGCGGTCTCCTTTACAGATGAACCACATCTTCCCAAAATTCTGCCAATGAACCGAAGACGACCATCCGCCTTCCGCACAACTGCCATAACATGCTTGTCCCACTTCATATCGCTCTGCAGTGTACCACTGAAAGGCTCCATCGATCTGATAAGCAAGAAATTCGACAACAACCTAACAAGGCTCTTCGGGTTCGTGCTCCCCTCAATATACTTCCCGTTCGACGGAAATTATTATGAACAGACAGATGGCGTCGCCATGTGATGCCCGCTTTCACCTTTTGTAGCCAACTTTCTTATGGAGAATTTCGAGGAGAAGGCACTTGAAAAAGCCAAACAAAAACCAACTTGTTTCTTCCGCTACGTGGATGACACGTTCGTCGTTTGGCCACATGGACGGGACAACTTAAATGAATTTCTCGAACAGCTCAACTCGCTGCACCCCAACATACAGTTCACTATGGAGGTGGAGCAGGATGGTGACGTACCGTTTCTTGACGTCCTGGTGAAACGGAAACCTGACGGGAAGCTGGGGCACAGTGTATACAGAAAACCTACACGCACCGATTTGTACATAATGCCTTCAGTTGCCACCACAACTCCCAGCGTGAAGGCGTTTTGCGCACACTTGTTCACAGGGCACGATCGATCTGCGATCAGGAGAGCCTTCCAGCAGAACTGCAGCACCTCGAGAGAACATTTCGGAAAAATGGGGACAACCAGAAGCAAATAAGACACGCACTCAGAGAGACTGCGCCAAGAGATCAAGAAGAAGAAACAGAAGAACACAAGTCATTGGCGTGCATTCCGTTTGTCGGAAACACCTCAAGAAAAATCGATAGAATCCTGGGGAAACACAATGTGAACGTGTATTCCGACCACCTGCAAAAACCTTGACTCTACTGGGTTCAGTGAAAGGTGACCTAGGCCTTCGAAACCCAGGCGTTTATCAAATTCCCTGTCAGTGCGGAAAATCATACACTGGGGAGACAGTCCGCAATGCAGAAGAGAGGTGCCGCGAACACAAGCGCTATATCGAATTACGCCACGCCACTAAATCAGTCGTGGCTCGCCATTGTATAAAGACTGGTCATACTGTGGACTATGAAAAAACAAAAATACTCTGTCATTCCTCCTACTTTTGGGACTGCGTTACTAAAGAGGCCATCGAAATCAGACTACAGGACGATGTGATAAATAAAGACGGCGGCCTTCAACTTAGTCATGCTTTGAACCCTGCGCTCAGCCTGGAGAGAAAGATGCGGTCCCAGAGATCCAGCACCGCCCCCAAGGCGTAAGCAGGGAGACTGCAGACCCCAGTTCAGACCCAGGCGCCGCTTCCCCCACCACCTCCAGCAGCCTGGAGAGGAACGGTGGAGGGGTAACGGCTAGTATATATAGGGTGCAAGGGGAACAGCACAACATTCGTCAGAACCAAGTGAAGATGGCAGCGTGTACGTCTGCCGAAGTATTGTGGAGAAATTACGACGCTACCCAATCGAATACCCGATAACTGTTCAAATTCAGACTGTATTCCACTCTCGGATGCTACATTAACAATTGTTAATAAAGTTCCCGAATTTACTGCCCACCAGGAAAGTTCTCGCCCTCGAATTATTCTTGGGACCGAGAGATGGCTGAGAACCGAAGTGGAAAGCTCTATTTTAGGAGTCTGGGAACGTATATCGGAAAAACGGATTACAGGTCATAGGAGAGGAAGTGTTCATTGCAGTTGGAAAATTTTTATATCTCTATTGATATCGAAGTTGAGTGTGACAGTGAAATAATCTGGTCGCCTATAACACGTGTAGGTGAAACTAAGTTAATTGTTGGATGTTTTCACCTGCCATCTGATTCTGCTGTGACAGTTGTAGTCATTCAAAGAAAGCCTACTGTCAACAGACGTAAATATCCAGATCGTGCAGTACCAGTTGGAGGCGATTTTAACCGACCGAATGTATACTGGGATGTCTATGGATTCACTTTTTCTTAAAACTGTCTTGAGCAGCTAGCTCGGCAGGTCACACGCAATGGAAATATGTTAACCTTTGTAGCTACAAATAGGCCGGACCTTATCGACTGTTCTTAGCATCTCACTTAGACACTGAATTGGCATAACTTAATTCCAGTAAGACGGAGGAAGTGGAATTATGAACAAAATTCAAGCAGAGTGTGAATCATAATCAGGAAAGTTATGCGTCTAGTAAGTGGATAAAGGATGGAAAAGATCCACCACGGTTGAATAACGAAATTCTTCGGACGCTAAGGAAGTAGAAGGTGTTCCACTCTCGATTCAAAAGGGAAGGCTCAAAAGGTGATAAGGGAACGTTAGTAGAGATTCGTGCGTCTGTGAAAAGATCTATGGCGAAGCATGCCACAAGTACAACTGGTCTTACGTAAAATCGCTAAGCGGGTAAAAGGCTTCCCTTGTTGACCAGCCTAGGGTGGCTTCAGAAGACAGCAAAACGAAAACCGAAGTTTTAAATTTCACGTTTAAAAAATCGTTCACACAGGAGAATCGCGCAAACATACCTTCGTTTGGCCAAAGGACAGACTTCCGCATGGACGATGTAGTAATAAGCATAGCTGATGTAGAGAAACAACTGAGAGATGTGAAAGCAAATAAATCACCAGTTTCGGATGGAATCCCAGTTAGATTTTAAAAAGAATACGTCATTGGCCCGTTACCTAGCTTGCTTTTGTCATGAATTTCTCTCCCAGCACAGAGTCTCAAGCGACTGGAGAAAAGAGCAGGTGAATCCAGTTTATAAGGACGGTAAAATAACGGACCCGCAAAATTACAGACCAGTGACTTCGGTTTTCTACAGAATCCTTGAACATATTCTCAGTTCGAACATAATAAACTTTCTTGAGTCTGATAAGCTTTTGACCACGAATCAGCATTGTTTTAGAAAGCATCACTCATGCGAAACTCAGCTTGCCCTTTCCTCACGTGATATACTGAGAACTATGGATGAAGGGCAACTGGCAGATTGCACGTCTCTAGAATTTGACACGATACCCCGCTGTAGCCTCTTAACAAAGGTACAAGCGTATGGAACAAGTCCACAGATATGCGAGTGGCTCGAAGACTTCTTAAATGATAGAATCGAAAATGTTATCCTCAACAGCGAATGTTCATCAGACACAAGGGTATCATCAGGAATGCCCCGGGGAAGTGTGATAGCACTGATGTTGTTCTCTGTATACGTAAATGATACGGTGGACAGGGTACGCAACAATCTGCAGTTGTTTGCTAATGATGCTGTGGTATGCGGTAAGGTGTCGAAGTTGAGTGACTTATACAAAATTTCTGGTTGGTATGATGAATGGCGGCTAGCCCGACACCTACAACGTGCTGACATGAGGAAAGTTTCCAACCGATTTCTCATACAGCAGTTGACCGGCGTTGCCTAGTGAAACGTTGTTGTGATACATCGTGTAAGGAGGAGAAATGCGTACCATCACGTTTCCGACTTTGATAAAGGTCGGATTGTAGCCTATCGCGATTGCGGTCTACCGTATCGCGACATTACTGCTCGCGTTGGTCGAGGTCCAATGACTGTTAGCAGGATATGGAATCGGTGGGTTCAGGAGGGTAATACGGAACGCCGTGCTGGATCCCAACGGCCTCGTATCACTAGCAGTCCAGATGACAGGCATCTTATCCTCATGGCTGTAGCGGATCGTGCATCCATGTCTCGATCCCTGAGTCAACAGATGGGGACGTTTGCAAGACAACAACCATCTCCACGAACAGTTCGACGACGTTTGCAGCAGCACGGACTAATAGCTCGGAGACCATGGCTGCGGTTACTCTTGACGCTGCATCACAGACAGGAGCGCCTGCGATGGTATAATCAACGACGAACCTGGGTGCACGAATGGCAAAACGTCATTTTTTCGGATGAATCCAGGTTCTGTTTACAGCATCACGATGGACGCAATCAGGTTAGGCGACATCGCGGTGTACGTACATTGGAAGCGTGTATTCGTCATCGCCATACTGGTGTATCTCCCGGCGTGATGGTATGGGCTGCCACTGGTTACACGTCTCGGTCACCTCTTGTTCGCATTGACGGCAGTTTGAACAGTGGACGTTACATTTCAGATGTGTTACGACCCGTGGCTCTACCCTTCATTCGATCCCTGCGAATTTCAGCAGGATAATGCAGGACCGCGTGTTGCAGGTCCTGTATGAGCCTTTCTGTATACAGAAAATGTTCGACTGCTGTCCTGACCAGCACATTCTCCACCAATTGATAATGACTGGTCAATGGTGGCCGAGCAACTGTCTCGTCACAATACACCAATCACTGCTCTTGATGAACTGTGGTATCGTGTTGAAGCTGCATGGGCATCCAAGCACTGTTTGACTCAATGCCCAGGCGTATCAAGGCCGTTATTACGGCCAGAGATGGTTGTTCTGGGTACTGATTTCTCAGGATCTATGCACCTAAATTGCGCGAAAATGTAATCACATGTCAGTTCTAGTATAATATATTTGTCCAATGAATACCTGTTTATCATCTGCATTTCTTCTTGGTGTAGCAATTTTAATGGCCAGTGCTGTACATTGCTCGTAAAGACCATGAAGATGAAGTTCGAGAAATTAGGGTTCTCGTGGAGTCGTGGAGGGATATAGAAAGTCGCTTTTCTCTCGCTCTGTATGCTTGTGGAACAGTTCTCTCCCCCCTCCACCCCACCCCCCTCCCGCCCCCGCCACACAGCTGACTGTGGCTTGTGGAGTATCTATGTAGATGTAGACACCCAAACATATACAGCTATGTAAAGTAGCCTGTGGGGTCCTCAGATGTCAAGCTACGTCGACACCAAACCATCGGCTCAGCTGGAGACTCGTGAAAACTTAACAGAGCTACTTTAGCATTTAATAATGTTGGCTTTGGTATGCAGGTATGTATTAAAGACATTGAGAATTGAATAAGCGTTCTACTCGTTATGTTGAATCATAATGTGTAGAACATATCAACCAGTTTCACAAACCATTTTCACATGATGAAGTTCAAAAGTGAAGGACTTAATAGCTTTTTTAAAAAGAGTGTATGTTTTCGTTAATTCACGTACCGCTGCTTTTTTGAGTAATCTTTGTTCTTGCTCAGGATTCAAGTAATCTCATACGAAATTTCATGGATACCGGTTCAGCGATTTAGCCGCGAAAGTTAAGCGACACAGTTACTTTCCCGTTTATAACACTGATATGGACTAAGATGGATTAACCGTTTTCCGAAACACACAGTATATTTTAAAAGTGAACTGAAGTTGTTTCTTTTCACTAGATCATTTCTCTTAGTTAACATTTGTTCCGTCCATCCCTTGCATTGATGTTAACACATTACAATGTATTAAACGTATTAGAAGTATAGCATGAAACGTCCTAAGATCATAAATGTAAAATCACGCGTCACTCAGCAGTCCCAATTAATTATACAACAAACGAAACCAGCTGCGTTTGCTGAATATTGTGCCCATGTTACCGTTAAAACGATGCGTAATGAATTCAGCTTCTCTCAGAATGTTTTCAGTTACAACATACTTTGTATTATCATTTCTGTATTAGAATATCTCGTAGCTTGATGTTCTGAAATTTCCAGTTTAAACAGTTCACCAGTCAAATATTTGTTTTTCGCCGCGCCTCTGCTAAGGTTCGCGTGCGGCCTCAGGACTCACAGCCGGTATTCACTGTTACATAATTGTCCTGTTACTGTTCCCGCTCGGGCGGCGTAGATGAATTGTTTTTATAGAACTTGTGTGAGTAGTTCCACACAATATGTGATTCGTCTTCCCCTCTTTATTGCATTTTACATGTTTCAAGATTGCAGTGACTTTTAGTGTCGGATCGTAATGTCGTTTTTTTTTCGAATTTCTCTATGTCCTCCTTTTATCCTTCTGACACGAAACTTTTGTTTCATGGCGGCACTGGAGTAAAGTTGACCTCAGATGGTCAAGTGATTTTATTTTTAAGTAACGTCTTGCTATGTTTTGTAATTTATTTTAATTCAGTTCAGAAATTTTACCCGCATGGCTCCTTATCTCACACTTCAAACGTGAGAATCCCTTCCTATGATCTTGTAACATAATACTTTCAATATTACAATTTACACCATATGATGGAACTTAAAGCATTCAGAAACCGGTCGAGTATACAATAAAAAAACTATTATTCAGCAACTGTTACGCGATTTCTTCATTTTACAAAATTTTCAAATTAATAAAATTTACATCTTTGACTTCTTCCAGCATTGTGGTATGGTTCCTGTGAGACATTAATGGGAAACCATGTGGTTGACTTATTAGACGTAAAGAAGCCCTTAGTCTTTCCAGTTAAAAAAATCACTTGATAACATAAATAGTAAAATCCCGTGGGATAACTTCTGGTTTGTTCCAAATCGTTTCAGACGTAAAGACGATTTATCAGAGTTTGTTTCAACGGTGTGCAGGAATAAATTATAAGAGATTGAAAAGGTCCGGACTATCTGATAATGACAGAAGCAGCCTAAGAGAACGCAACAAAAGGCATAGAACTTTTGAACGAGACAGATGAAAATGCAACCTGCAAACATCGTTTGAAAAGAGGTAACCCATGACCAATGAGAATAACTCACCAGGAATTTTAAAGACCAAATACGAAAACATGAAGAAAACACTCAACTTCAAATATGTGGTTCGAAATATAAACATAAAAAGTGAAACAGAAACAATTCAAATCGGAGGTGAAAAGATGAAAACAGCCTACGGAATCTTATAACTTTGTGCAATAAAAAGTTTTTCTACGGAAATTAGATTTATGCATTATAACAAAGCTGTAGAATCAGAAGTCCTCCACGGATGGAACCACTATTTTTAACTGGATACTAAATAGCATTATCATATTTGGAAAAGGAGGAGAGAAGAACCTTTCGAAAAAAAATAGGTGTAATCAAGAACAAAGATAGCAATTGTATTTTGAGATCAAACAAGTACGTATACACAATCAACCCAAAAGTAACAGATCGGATCAGTAAAAGACATGTTAGTCTTTATGGACATCTACAGAGAATGAAGGGAGACAAAGAAATAAAGAAAATGGGTGGGTCGTATAATGAACCTAGCGCCACCGCAACTTTTGTTCAAGCAATGAAATGCTGGCACCATTTTTGTTAGCCGGACTCGAGTTCACTTTACTACGTAAATTATTTATGAAAACATTAAGTTTTCTAACTGTGAAATAAAATTTTCCCGTGAACATATTTTTCTACTTACACTTCTATATACAATCAAGTATCGATTTTACAGCATCAAAATTGTTAGTCACATTTTAGGAGTGCATTATCTGAAATGTCTGCATTAGATACAAGAATCTGCATTTATGAGTGTTAATCTTTAAACAAAATATCTCCAGCGACCTTTATTATTTTGTTAACTTTACTACTTGTTAATGACCATTAGGCCCGCAAATCTTCACTAAAATAATTATTTTCAGAAAATTATATATATAAATTAAAACTGATAAACAATTTCAATTACAGAAGACATGTTTATACTAATTCAGACTACTTCCTGTTCTAGAAGGTACTGGGAGCAGGTACTGTATTTTGGCGCCAATAGCGTCAGAGGGTTCGTCGATATAGTTGGACCAGTATTCCGAGAGAGAGAGAGAGAGAGAGAGAGAGAGAGAGAGAGAGAGAGAGAGAGAGAGCGTGGGGGCGAGGGGGGGGGGAGCATTGTTATTGTGTACTTAACGTTGCTCTCCAGCTAAGACACTTCTCTGATAGAAGCATTTTTAATGTATAAGAAACGTTTATTACGTTATGCAATGGAAAACATTTACTCTAATGTGAAGGAAGAAATTAACTTCAATTATGAATTAAAAGTGTTAATTTTGCAGGTAAAGCTCACGGTAACAGCCAGGACCTGAGTTCATAGAATATTGAGCAGCAGGACAATATGTCCAGACACTGAAGCTATACTATGTGATCAAAAGTGTCCAGACACCACCAAAAACATACGTTTTTCATATTAGGTGCATTGTGCTGCCACCTGCTGCCAGGCACTCCATATCACCGACCTCATTAGTCATTAGACATCGTGAGAGTGCAGAATGTGGCGCTCCGCAGAACTGACGGACTTCGAGCGTGGTCAGGTGATTGGGTGTCACTTGTGTTATACGTCTATACACGAGATTTCCACACTCCTAAACATCCCTAGGTCCACTGTTTCCGATGTGATAGTGAACTGGAAACGCGAAAGGATACATACAGCACGAAAGCGTACAGGCCGACCTCGTCTGTTGATTGACAGAGACCGCCGACAGTTGAAGAGGGTCGTAATGTGTAACACGCAGACATCTATCCAGACCGTCACAAAGGAATTCCAGATTTCATCAGGATCCACTGCAAGTACTATGACACTTAGACGGGAGGTGAGAAAAGCCATACATCATGTCGGTAAATGACAAACAACGAATCGCTTGATGCAACGGGCGTAAACATTGGACGATTGAACAGTGGAAAAACGTTGTGTGGAGTGACGAATCGCGGTACACAATGTGGCGATCCGATGGCAGGCTGTGGGTATGGCGAATGCCTGGTGAACGTCATCTGCCAGCGTGTGTAGTGCAAGCAGTAAATTTCGGAGGCGGTAGTGTTATGGTGTGGTCGCGTTTTTCGTGGAGGGGGCTTGCACCCCTTGTTGTTTTGCCTGGCACTATCACAGCACAGGCCTGCATTTATGTTTTAAGCACCTTGTTGCTTCCCACTGTTTAAGAGCAATTCGGGTTGCCGATTGCATCTTTCAACACGATCGAGCACCTATCTATAATGCGCAGGTTGTGGCGGAGTGGTTAAAAATGGTTCAAATGGCTCTGAGCACTATGGGACTTAACATCAGAGGTCATCAGTCCCCTAGACCTACAATTACGTAAACCTAACTAACCTAAGGACATCACACACATCCATGCCCGATGCAGGATTCGAACCTGCGACCGTAGCAGCAGCGCGGTTCCTGACGGAAGTGCCTAGAACCGCTCGACCACACCGGCAGGGCTGTGGCGGAGTGGTTACACCACAATAACATCCCTGTAATGGACTGACCTACCCAGACTTCTGACCCGAATCCTACAGAACACCTTTGGGATGTTTTGGAACGCCAACTTCGTGCTAGGCTACACCAGTATCAGCTGCAAAGCGATTTAGAAAAGATTGCTGTATGGTGTGTCAGGTGGAAGTTGACGCTAAATAACGAAAAGTGTGAGATGATCCACATGAGTTCCAAAAGAAATCCGTTGGAATTCGATTACTCGATAAATAGTACAATTCTCAAGGCTGTCAATTCAACTAAGTACCTGGGTGTTAAAATTACGAACAACTTCAGTTGGAAGGACCACATAGATAATATTGTCGGGAAGGCGAGCCAAAGGTTGCGTTTCATTGGCAGGACACTTAGAAGATGCAACAAGTCCACTAAAGAGACAGCTTACACTACACTCGTTCGTCCTCTGTTAGAATATTGCTGCGCGGTGTGGGATCCTTAGCAGATGGGATTGACGGAGGACATCGAAAGGGTGCAAAAAAGGGCAGCTCGTTTTGTATTATCGCGTTATAGGGGAGAGAGTGTGGCAGATATGATACACGAGTCTGGATGGAAGTCATTACAGCATAGACGTTTTTCGTCGCGGCGAGACCTTTTTACGAAATTTCAGTCACCAACTTTCTCTTCCGAATGCGAAAATATTTTGTTGAGCCCAACCTACATAGGTAGGAATGATCATCAAAATAAAATAAATCAGAGCTCGAACAGAAAGGTTTAGGTGTTCGTTTTTCCCGCTCGCTGTTCGGGAGTGGAATAGTAGTGAGATAGTATGATTGTGGTTCGATGAACCCTCTGCCAAGCACTTAAATGTGAATTGCAGAGTAGTCATGTAGATGTAGATGTAGACCTACGTCGATAGCTCCCCTTACTGCAGCACTCCGTGAAGAATGGGATGCCATACCCTGCACCTGATTGAACGTATGCCTGCGAGAGTGGAATCTGGTATCTACGTTACGCGTGGGCCAACACCATATACCAGCATTACCAATGGACTGCGCCACGAACTTGTAAGTCATTTTCAGCCAGGTCTTCGAATACTTTTGATCATACAGTGTATATTTGAAAAAGTAAGTACCGACTTGTTAGTGTGATGTATTGAATCTTTCCCTTATCCTAGGAATCATAGATACGAAATGAGACAAACTGACGTAACAATGTTACACTGAGGTGATAAAAGTCATGGCATAGCTCCTAATTTCGTTTTGGACCTCCTTTTGTGAGGAATAGTGGAGCATCTCTACGTGGACTCAAGAAATCGTCAGAAGCCCATTCAGAAATATTGAGCCACGCTGCCTCTGTAGCTATTCGTAACAGCGGAAGTGTTACCAGTACATGAATTTGTTGCAGTAATTGATGTATCGATTATGTCCCATATATGTCGGGTTATGTGGGTGGCCAATTCCATTCACTCAAAGTGTCCAGAATGTTCTTTAAATCAATCGCGAACAATTGTGACCCGGTGACGTGGCTGTTTGGGAACATGACGACCATAAACGGCTGCGAACTGTCTCCAACGTTTCCAGTCAATGATGGGTTCGGTTGGACCAGAGGACCCAGTCCATTCCATGCAAACACAGCCCGCACCGTTATGGAGCCACCACCAGCTTGCACAGAGCCTTGATGACAACTTGGCTCCAAGCCTTCGTGAGGTCTGCGCCACGCTCTAACCATACCATCAGCTCTTACTAACGAAGTCGGGACTCATCTGGTCTCAAATCCAATCGATATGGTCATGACCCCAGAACAGACAGTGCAGTTAATGTCATGCTGTTGGCAAAGGCATTCGTGTCGGTGGTCTGCTGCCATAGCCCATTGACGCCACATTTCGCCGCCCTGTCCTAACAGGTACGTTCTTCCTACTTCCCACATAAATTTGTGCTGTTATTTCGCGCAGTGTTGCTTGTCTGTTAGCACTGACGGAAATGCCACTGCTCTCGGTCGTTAAGTGAAAGCCGTCGGCCAATGCATTGTCTGTGATGAGAGCAATGCCTGAAATGTGGTATACTGGCAGACTTCTGACACGTTCATCTCGGAATATTGAATTCCCTACCAATGTCCGAAATGGAATGTTCTATGTGTTTAGCTCCCAGAACCATTCCATGTTAAAAACCTTAATTTCCATTGTGCAGCCATAACTATGCGGGAGACCTTTTCACATGAATCCTCTGAGCACAAATGACAGCTTAAACAATGGAGTGCGGTTTTATACCTTGTGTACGCGATACCACCACCATCAGTATATATGCATATAACTATCCCATGATTTTTGTCATCACAGTGTATTATAAAGAATATGACGAAAAGTAAAAATTCAGTGACAATCCATTTGCTGTGAACCACCCACTGATACAAATATTTCATTAGCTGATTGCTCAGTGAGATCACGGGTAGTGTTCTTTATAGCAATACTTGTATCATCTGCAAATAAGACAAAATTTGCATTTTGTGGCACTGCATATGGAGGGTCATTATTTTAGGTCCCTTGTTATTACTACTATATATTAGAGCCCGGAGCCACCCCTTGTCTGATGGTTTCATGTTTTGAATGACTTGTTATGTGGTAAGCCTGAAACAGACACACACAGTTTTCTGTTAAAAAGACAGGATGGGAACCCTGAGCCTGCTACTCCCGTTATCCCATTATACACTCCTGGAAATGGAAAAAAGAACACATTGACACCGGTGTGTCAGACCCACCATACTTGCTCCGGACACTGCGAGAGGGCTGTGCAAGCAATGATCACACGCACGGCACAGCGGACACACCAGGAACCGCGGTGTTGGCCGTCGAATGGCGCTAGCTGCGCAGCATTTGTGCACCGCCGCCGTCAGTGTCAGCCAGTTTGCCGTGGCATACGGAGCTCCATCGCAGTCTTTAACACTGGTAGCATGCCGCGACAGCGTGGACGTGAACCATATGTGCAGTTGACGGACTTTGAGCGAGGGCGTATAGTGGGCATGCGGGAGGCCGGGTGGACGTACCGCCGAATTGCTCAACACGTGGGGCGTGAGGTCTCCACAGTACATCGATGTTGTCGCCAGTGGTCGGCGGAAGGTGCACGTGCCCGTCGACCTGGGACCGGACCGCAGCGACGCACGGATGCACGCCAAGACCGTAGGATCCTACGCAGTGCCGTAGGGGACCGCACCGCCACTTCCCAGCAAATTAGGGACACTGTTGCTCCTGGGGTATCGGCGAGGACCATTCGCAACCGTCTCCATGAAGCTGGGCTACGGTCCCGCACACCATTAGGCCGTCTTCCGCTCACGCCCCAACATCGTGCAGCCCGCCTCCAGTGGTGTCGCGACAGGCGTGAATGGAGGGACGAATGGAGACGTGTCGTCTTCAGCGATGAGAGTCGCTTCTGCCTTGGTGCCAATGATGGTCGTATGTGTGTTTGGCGCCGTGCAGGTGAGCGCCACAATCAGGACTGCATACGACCGAGGCACACAGGGCCAACACCCGGCATCATGGTGTGGGGAGCGATCTCCTACACTGGCCGTACACCTCTGGTGATCGTCGAGGGGACACTGAATAGTGCACGGTACATCCAAACCGTCATCGAACCCATCGTTCTACCATTCCTAGACCGGCAAGGGAACTTGCTGTTCCAACAGGACAATGCAACGTCCGCATGTATCCCGTGCCACCCCACGTGCTCTAGAAGGTGTAAGTCAACTACCCTGGCCAGCAAGATCTCCGGATCTGTCCCCCATTGAGCATGTTTGGGACTGGATGAAGCGTCGTCTCACGCGGTCTGCACGTCCAGCACGAACGCTTGTCCAACTGAGGCGCCAGGTGGAAATGGCATTGCAAGACGTTCCACAGGACTACATCCAGCATCTCTACGATCGTCTCCATGGGAGAATAGCAGCCTGCATTGCTGCGAAAGGTAGATATACACTGTAGTAGTGCCGACATTGTGCATGCTCTGTTGCCTGTGTCTATGTGCCTGTGGTTATGTCAGTGTGATCATGTGATGTATCTGACCCCAGGAATGTGTCAATAAAGTTTCCGCTTCCTGGGACAATGAATTCACGGTGTTCTTATTTCAATTTCCAGGAGTGTATTTTAACTTTTGTATAAGGGTACCACGCTTAACACAATCAAAAGCTTCAGCCAGATCACAGAATAATAACTTTTGATTTATCGATACTAATATATCATCTGTAAAAGTGAATATAGCTTGACCAGTGGACAATCCTTTCGCAAATCCAAACTGGTTGTGAATGAGAATATTTTTCCGTACTTACTGTTTATAAACTCTGTTGTACATAACCCTTTCAAACACTTTCGAAAATACTGCCAATAATGAAATGGGATTGAAGCTGTTCACTGATGATTTGTCTCCTTTTTTGTGTAATGTTTCGACAATAGCATATTTAAGCCCATCTGGAAAAGTACCACTGTGGAGGGATTCATTATATAAGTGACTCAGTATGTCAAAAAGTTCTGAGGAGCAACATTTAATTATGGTAGTCCCGATTTCATCATAACCACTGGAACATTTGTTTTTAAGAGAGCTAATAATATATGAAATCTCTTTCAGTGAGGTACGATATAGTTGAATTTTGTCAAACTTCTGCGGAAATGCAATTTTTAAATATTTTAAGCTGTCTTTTGAGGAACTATGCAAACCTACGTTGTCTACTACTGAAAGGAAAAAGTTGTCGAAAGTGTCAATAATTTTGGAGGTATCAAGTTCAGACAATCAGTGCAAAACGTAAAGGTTTCTAGCAAGCTAAACAAGAATACCAAATGCAGTCAGATGAGAAGAATGTGACAGTTTTGGAGAAGCATGAATAAAAAGGGAAATAGACTGTTACTTTGTCGTGGTCCTAAGTTGAAACAATGTAAAGAAAAGAACAGCTGGTCACGTCGGAATGTGTTGTTGTGCGGCAGTCCATCAGGACGTAGGATCACAGGCTACTGCCTCCTGGCGAATAACCGTACAGCTGCGAGGGTAATACCAGCTCTAGGGAAAAACTACTGGGCAGTAAAAAGACGCGGAAGTGAATTCTCACCAGAGAACTGAGCCGTGTCTCTGGATTTTATAGCACGCGTGAGCTGATTTTCTCTTGTTGCCGATTTAATTTTTCCCGAGCCGAAGGCCGACGCAATGGAAATGCAGTCGACGTCCGGGTTTCTCTCATTGCTTTTCTTTCCTAGCTGCGTTATGTGACGGCCCCGTAGTGCAATTCCGGCGCCGCACGTTGGACATGAAAACAGATTCCAGTCTGGTCACTTCTGAAAATTATGTGTAACACGCATGTAGGCGCCAAAGTCTTGTGGCTGACCTGACACGCACTAGATCGCGTGTAGCATTTTGGAGCGTTGTAGTACAAACTAAAATGCCCTGGGGGACGGACGAAACACGTGATCATATATGTCTATATCTGCATCTATGTGGTTACTCTGCTATTCGAAATGAAGTGCATGACTCGGGGTTCAATGAACCACTCTCAAGCTGTCTCTCTACCGTTCCACTCTCGAACGGCACAAGGGAAAAACGAGCACTTAAATTTTTCCGTGCACAGCCCTGATTTCTCTTATTTTATCTTGATGATCATTTCTCCCTATGTACATGGGTGCCAACAGAATGTTTTCGCAATCGGAGGAGAAGACTGGTGATTGAAATTTCATGACAAGATCCAGTCGCTCTAAAAGAACTACAGGACAACAAAGCAACGGGTATTGATGACATCCCTGCAGAACTAATAAAGAATGCTGGTGACGGCATGAAAATGATGCTGCTTAAACTTATTAGGTCCATCTATAACACAGGAGAGATACCGACAGACTTCCAGAAATGTATCATTGTTCCTATACCAAAGAAGGCAGCAGCTACAAAATGTGAACAGCACCGAACTCTTAGCCTAATATCACATGCGTCAAAAATTCTCATAGAAATAGTTCTGAAGAGAATTGAAGAGAAGGTGGAGGATATGCTGAGTGAAGATCAGTTTGGTTTCAGAAGGGGATTGGGAACAAGAGAGGCGATTCTGGCACTAAGACTCATTATCGAAAAGCAATTACAGAAAAATAAACCAACTTATATTGCCTTTATAGACATGGAAAAGGCATTTGATAACGTCATCTGGCAAGAGATGTTCAGAGTGCTGAGGAAAATTGGAATAAAGTACAAAGACATCCGCGTGATACTCAGTTTCTATAAGAATGAGGTGGCAGTGATTAGGAACTGTCACCAGGAACAACAAGCAAATATTAGAAAAGGGGTAAGACAAGGATGTGCTCTCTATCCTCTTATATTCAATGCTTACATCCAGGAAGCTATAGACCAAGTTCGAGAAACTACTGAGGTGGGGATCAAAATTAATGGGCAGAAGATAGACATGGTACGTTATGCAGATGATATTGCTATAGTCACGGAGACAGAAGAAGATCTAGAGGAAGTCCTCAGAACAACGGAAAAAATTCTATACAATCAGTATGGAATGAGAATAAACAAAAAAAAGACTAAAGTGATGGTATGCAGTACAGGAGCAGAATATGAACCTCCGAGAATTAGAATTGGAAGAGAGGAGCTGGAAGTGATACAGGAATTTACTTACCTGGGAAGCAAAATCACAAGGGATGGTAGAAGCCGGAAAGAAATTGCGACCAGAATACAAAAGGCCAAAATTGCATTTAATCGGAGAAGGAACTTACTCACCAGCAACAACATCAGTCTGAAAATAAGGAAACGCATCATGAAAGGTTTCGTTTGGAGTGTGGCCCTATATGGATGTGAAACTTGGACAGTTGGAAGAGCAGAGAGAAGACGGCTAGAGGCCCTGGAGATGTGGTGCTATAGAAGGATGATGAAGATTAGCTGGACAGACAAAGTAACAAATGAAGAGGTGCTTAGAAGAGTACAGGAAACCAGATCTCTGTGGAGGCACATCCAAACAAGAAGAGACAAACTTGTAGGGCACATCCTACGACACAACAATATCATTGGAACAATAGCAGAAGGAGTTATTGAGGGAAGGAATCGGCGGGGGCGACCAAGGATATCATACATGCAACAGATCATGAATGACGTTGGATGTAACACATATGTGGAAATGAAGAGGAAAGCAGACAGAAGAGAGGAATGGCGCTCTGCTGCAAACCAACCTCAGGGTTGAACACTAAAAGAAAAAAAGAAGATCCAGTCGCAACGAAAAACGTCTTTCTTTCTAATGCTTTGTCACTCCAGTTCAAGTATCATGTCTGTGACACTATCTTCCCTATTTCGAGGTAATGCAAAACGAGCTGCCCTTCTTTGAACTTTTTCTATGACATCCGTCAATGCAATCTGATGCGGAGTCCACATCGCATAGCAATACTCCAGGATAGGGAGAACAAGCGTGGTGTAAGCAGACTCTTTAATAGACCTGTTGCACCTTCTAAGTGTTCTGGCATTGAATCTTTCGTTTGCTTTACCCACAACATTATCTGTGTCATCTTTAAGTTATTTATAATTGTAATCCGTAAGTGACGAATAGAAAAACTGGTAGAAGCCCACCTCGGGGAAGATTAGTTTGGATTCCGTAGAAATGTTGGAACACGTGAGGCAATACTGACCCTACGACGTATCTTAGAAGAAAGATTATGGAAAGGCAAACCTACGTTTCTAGCATTTGTAGACTTAGAAAAGGCTTCTGACAATGTTGACTGGAATACTCTCTTTCAACTTCTGAAGGTGGCGGGGCTAAAATACCGGGAGCGAAAGGCTATTTACAATTTGTACAGAAAGCAGATGACAGTTATAAGAGTCGAGGGACATGAAAGGGAAGCAGTGGTTGGGAAGGGAGTGAGACAGGGTTGTAGCCTCTCCCCGACGTTATTCCATCTGTATATTGAGCAAGCAGTACAGGAAACGAAAGAAAAGTTCGGAGTAGGTACTAAAATCCATGGAGAAGAAATAAAAAGGTTGAGGTTCGCCGATGACATTGCAATTCTGTCAGCGACAACAAACGACTTGGAAGAGAAGTTGAACGGAATGGACAGTGTCTTGAAAGGAGGGTACAAGATGAACATCAACAAAAGCAAAACGAGGTTAATGGAATGTAGTCGAATTAAGTTGGGTGATGCTGAGGGAATTAGATTAGGAAATGAGACACTTAAGGTAGTAAAGGAGTTTTGCTATTTGGGGAGCAAAATAACTAATGATGGTCGAAGTAGAGAGGATATAAAATGTAGACTGGCAATGGCAAGGAAAGCGTTTCGGAAGAAGAGAAATTTGTTAACATCGAATATTGATTTAAGTGTCAGGAAGACGTTTCTGAAAGTATTTGTATGGACTGTAGCCATGTATGGAAGTGAAACATGGACGATAAATAATTTAGACAAGAAGTGAATAGAAGCTTTCGAAATGTGGCACTACAGAAGAATGCTGAAGATTATGTGGGTAGATCACATAACTAATGAGGAGGTATTGAATGGAATTGGGGAGAATTGGAGTTTGTGGCACAACTTGACTAGATGAAGGGATCGGTTGGTAGGACATGTTTTGAGACATCAAAGGATCACCAATTTGGTATTGGTGGGCAGCGTGGGGGGGTAAAAATCATAGAGGGAGACCAAGAGATGAATATACTAAGCAGATTCAGAAGGATGTAGGTTGCAGTAGGTACTGGGAGATGAAGAAGATTGCACAGGATGGAGTAGCATGGAGAGCTGCATCAAACCAGTCTCAGGACTGAAGACCACAACAACAACAACAACAACAACAACAACAACAATCCCGATGTATTTAGTTGAATTTACAGCCTTCAGATTTATGTGACTTACAGCGTAATCAAAGTTTAGAGGCTTTCATTTAGTTATCATGTGAATAACTTAACACTATTCAAGGTCAATTGCCACTTTTCCTACCATACCGATATCTTCTGTAAATCATTTTGAGAATGATGTTTTATTTGTGGGGCGCTCAACATCGCAGTTATAACCGCCCGTACAAATTCTGAATCTGTACACAGTCCAATCTCACCACGTACACGAATGAAGATGAAATGATGAGGACACCAAAAACGCCCAGACCCCGAGCAGAGACAAAATCCCCAACCCGGCTGGGAATCGAACCTTCCCCTCTACCCCCCCCCCCCCCCCCCCCCCATCAACACCAAACACGTAACGTTTACGTATGTTACCTTCAGGGCCATCACCACGTGTTATTCAACGTTATATCATTGGGAAAATGCTCCTGCCAGAGCACAAGAAAGGTGGATATGCTCTTGTTTCAAAGACTGACTTTAAAGTGCTGTAATCGCTGGCTCTACAAACACCTTTTAAAATTCTGGCATGCGAACATATTTCCGCTCTTGCAACTCGCCTCTCTCTCTCCCACAAACTCCCCTTACGTAACTCGCTCACAGCCACCATACCACCGCCTGAAGTCGCTCATGTCCACACACTCCCACTAGCCCATCCTCACTCACTCATTCAGTCCAACTCATTGTCAATATCTCTTTGTGCCTCTCCAATTGTCACAGTCTCCTTCGTTCTGTTCTACTGCTACTGTACGGTCCCTCTATCACTATCTCCCTGCCGGCCGGGGTGGCCGAGCGGTTCTAGGCGCTACAGTCTGGAACCGCGCGACCGCTATGGTCGCAGGTTCGAATCCTGCCTCGGGCATGGATGTGTGTGATGTCCTTGGGTTAGTTAGGTATAAGTAGTTGTAAGTTCTAGGCAACTGATGGCCTCAGTAGTTAAGTCCCATAGTACTCAGAGCCGTTTGAATCATCTCCCTCTGGCTGAAAATGACTTACAAGTTCGTGGCGCCTCCATCGGTAAAGCTGCAGTTCAGTGTAGTATTGGCCCACCCTTAGCCTTCATGAAAGCTTCCACTCTCGCAGGCATACGTTCAGTCAGGTGCTGGAAGTTTTCTTCGGATATGGCAGGCCATTCTTCACGTAGTGCTGTACTGAGGAGGGTTATCAATGTCGGTCAGTGAGTCCTGGCACGAAGTCGGCGTTCCAGAACATTCCAAAGTTGTTCTATAGGATTCAGGTCAGGGATCTGTGCAGGCTACTCCATTACAGGGATGTTATTGTCGTGTAACTACACGACAGTCCATGCATTATGAACAGGTGTTCGATCGTGTTGAAAGATACAATCGCCACCCCGAATTCCTCTTAAACAGTGGGAAACAAGAACGTAATTGAAACACCAGTGTTGGCCTGTGCCGCGATAGTGGCACAAAAAACAACAAGGGATGTATCCCCCTCCACAAAAAACACGCCCACACCATGTCACCACTGCCTCGGAATTTTACTGTTGGCACTACACACATTGGCAGATGACGCTCACTGGGCATTCGCTATACCAACACCCTGCCATCGGATCGCCACACTGTGTGCCGTGAATCGTCACCCCACACAACTTTTTCCACTGTTCAATCGTCCAATGTCTACGCTCCTTACGCCGGGCGAGGCGTCGTTTTGCATTTACCGGCGTGATGTGTGGCTTATGAGCAGTCGCTCGACCATTAAATCTAAGTTTTATCACCTCCCGGCTAACTGTGATAGTACTTTCAGTGTATCGTGATGCAGATTGGAATTCCTTTGTGATAGTCTGGATAGATGTTTGGCTATTACACATTACGAGCTTCTTCAACTGTCGGTGGTCTCTGTAAGTCAACGAACGAGGTCGGCGTGTACGCTTTTGTTGTGTACATGACCCTCCACATTTCCACTACACTATCACGTCGGAGGCAGTGCATCTAGGAGTGTGGAAATCTCGCGTATGACACAAGTGACACCAAATCACCTGACCACGTTCGAAGTCCGTGAGTTCCGCGGAGTGCCCCATTCTGCTCTCTCACGATGTCTAACGACTACTGAGGTCGCTGACACGGAGTACCTGGCAGTGGGTGGCAGCACAGTGCCACTAATATGAAAAACTTATGTTTTTCTGGCGTCCTGATACTTTTGATCACATAGTGTATGTTCCGCTGCCAATTTGTTGCCTGTTTCTCTCACGCTCCTATTGTCCCTCCCCTCTTTTTATACCACAATCACTGTCTACGCTGTCTTCTCTCTCAAG
Organism: Schistocerca gregaria; assembly: GCF_023897955.1. Classification (NCBI taxonomy): domain Eukaryota; kingdom Metazoa; phylum Arthropoda; class Insecta; order Orthoptera; family Acrididae; genus Schistocerca; species Schistocerca gregaria. The sequence goes on from NC_064929.1 coordinate 79,370,003, forward strand.
CTCAAAAACGCGCGAATATTTTCGCATGCCAAAATTTTTGGGAAAATTTTTGAAGGTGTTGAAATTACGAGGGTTGCCCAGAAAGTAATGCACCGCTTTTTTTTCTCAGCCGAAAACAATGGTACGAATGCGAAACGTTACATATGTATTATTTAAAGGTTTCTGTCACTTTCGACACATAGTGTAGCTGCAGGACTGTTTTAAAATGGCCTCTGAAGGTGATGTACGTTACAAGCAACGTGCCGTCATTGAATTTCTCAATGCAGAGAAAGAAACTGGGTGGAATATTCGGAATCGCCTGTGCAAAATCTATGGAGTATCTGCTGTCCACAGAAGTATAGTCAGCTGCTGGGCATGAAGGGTGAGTTAATCAGAAGGAGGTTCGGCGGAGCTCCACGATTTGCAGCGGTCAGGGAGACCATACTGTTGTGTACATAGTTCCGCGTAGTCAGTGCATACTCAACTTTCCCACTAGAGCGCGCCCCGCTAAGCACAACAGCGCAGGCGCAGCGCTCGTCCGTCTCCGCACTATGAGATGGCGCTGCTTTAGAGACGGACCAAATTCTGCTTCTGCCATCCGCGTATTCATATGTAACGCAGCCAATGAGATTGCTGCTAACGTAGAACCTCTTCTCCTCACGGATCACACTCGTGCAGTGATACATGAACACACAGGGTATTATAACGAGTGTTCAGATCTCCGATTAGTCAGTCTGCATTTGTCTGCACCAGTCTGTACCAGTCTGTATTAGTCTGTACCAGTCTATAGTCAAGTTTTAGTCTCCGCCTAATAAGACTATCATATTCCTGTTCATAGCCATGAAGATAAATGTATAGACACTTTTGTCAAGTATCAGAGAAATGTGAGAATAAGATTAACGCACCAAAACAAAAGGAACTACAGGTTGTCAATTTAAAACAGCATCCAGAATCCAGTTATGTAATGTCTATGCTTTTTATTATTTTAATAAATGTGTGTGAAAATTAATCAAGTTCTGTTTAAAGTTGGTCACCGTCAATCTGCTACTCTAAGCGTGCCAGTGGCATTTCTATCGTCAGACCTAATGGAAGAAGATAAACACGCCACGGTAAGACCACAAGACATATTGCTGACACTCGCCTACTTCGATAGAGCGACAAGTCAAATAACCTGATGGTGTGTGTACCGAAGGTCTTACAGTATGCACACCACACATACCACCCATAGCAGTCACACCTGACATGTTGCAGCGAGCTGAAGTTTTCATTCGCCAGGACATTACGACTCGTCAGTTGGCGCCTGATCTTTCGATCAGCAAAAGAAGTGTGGATTTAATTATCCGAACTCTCGGATGTTCAAAAATGTGCCCACGTTGTACCCCATGTAGTCTAATGGTGCATCGCAAAATGCACAGAAAAAACATTTCTCTTGATCTGTTGGAAAGTTTTGAAACTGAGGGGGAGACCTTCTTGTCGCGCACTGTGACAAGTGATGAAATCTGGGTTCATCATTTTGAGCCCGAAACAAAATGACAGTCGATGTAATGGCGCCATTCCCACTCAGTCCCCACAGAAGAAAAAAATCAAAGCACCTGCTTCCGCCGTTAAGGTCAGATCACCGTGTTTTGGGACTATCAAGCTGTGATGCCAAGAGGCAGTACAATTAATTCTAAAGCATATGTCAACATACACTCCTGGAAATGGAAAAAAGAACACACTGACACCGGTGTGTCAGACCCACCATACTTGCTCCGGACACTGCGAGAGGACTGTACAAGCAATGATCACACGCACGGCACAGCGGACACACCAGGAACCGCGGTGTTGGCCGTCGAATGGCGCTAGCTGCGCAGCATTTGTGCACCGCCGCCGTCAGTGTCAGCCAGTTTGCCGTGGCATACGGAGCTCCATCGCAGTCTTTAACACTGGTAGCATTCCGCGACAGCGTGGACGTGAACCGTATGTGCAGTTGACGGACTTTGAGCGAGGGCGTATAGTGGGCATGCGGGAGGCCGGGTGGACATACCGCCGAATTACTCAATACGTGGGGCGTGAGGTCTCCACAGTACATCGATGTTGTCGCCAGTGGTCGGCGGAAGGTGCACGTGCCCGTCGACCTGGGACCGGACCGCAGCGACGCACGGATGCACGCCAAGACCGTAGGATCCTACGCAGTGCCGTAGGGGACCGCACCGCCACTTCCCAGCAAATTAGGGACACTGTTGCTCCTGGGGTATCGGCGAGAACCATTCGCAACCGTCTCCATGAAGCTGGGCTACGGTCCCGCACACCGTTAGGCCGTCTTCCGCTCACGCCCCAACTCGTGCAGCCCGCCTCCAGTGGTGTCGCGACAGGCGTGAATGGAGGGACGAATGGAGACGTGTCGTCTTCAGCGATGAGAGTCGCTTCTGCCTTGGTGCCAATGATGGTCGTATGCGTGTTTGGCGCCGTGAAGGTGAGCGCCACAATCAGGACTGCATACGACCGAGGCACACAGGGCCAACACCAGGCATCATGGTGTGGGGAGCGATCTCCTACACTGGCCGTACACCTCTGGTGATCGTCGAGGGGACACTGAATAGTGCACGGTACATCCAAACCGTCATCGAACCCATCGTTCTACCATTCCTAGAGCGGCAAGGGAACTTTCTGTTCCAACAGGACAATGCACGTCCGCATGTATCCCGTGCCACCCAACGTGCTCTAGAAGGTGTAAGTCAACTACCCTGGCCGGCAAGATCTCCGGATCTGTCCCCCATTGAGCATGTTTGGGACTGGATGAAGCGTCGTCTCACGCGGTCTGCACGTCCAGCACGAACGCTGGTCCAACTGAGGCGCCAGGTGGAAATGGCATGGCAAGCCGTTCCACAGGACTACATCCAGCATCTCTACGATCGTCTCCATGGGAGAATAGCAGCCTGCATTGCTGCGAAAGGTGTATGTACACTGTACTTGTGCCGACATTGTGCATGCTCTGTTGCCTGTGTCTATGTGCCTGTGGTTCTGTCAGTGTGGTCATGTGATGTATCTGACCCCAGGAATGTGTCAATAAAGTTTCCCCTTCCTGGGACAATGAATTCACGGTGTTCTTATTTCAATTTCCAGGAGTGTATTATCAAAACTCGAGATTCGCTTCTGGTGACTTCGGCGTCACAGCAACCCAGGAGATGTTTTGCTCCAACAAGATAACGCTCGGCCGCAGACAAATCTGAGGACTAAAAAAAATTGTTCAAATGGCTCTGAGCACTATGGGACTTAACATCTATGGTCATCAGTACCCTAAACTTAGAACTACTTAAACCTAACTAACATAAGGACATTACACAACACCCAGTCATAACGAGGCAGAGAAAATCCTTGACTCCGTCGGGAATCGATCCCGGGAATCCGAGTGCGGGAAGCGAGAACGCTACCGCACGACCACGGGCTGCAGACCAAATCTGAGGACTGATGAGCACATCGCAAAACAGGGTAGGACGGTGTTACCCCATCCACCCTACAGCCCTGACCTAGCTCCCTCGGACTCACTAGGTTGGGCCATTAGAGGATGCCATTCGAGGAAGACATTTTGAGGACGATTAGGACGTGATTCACACAGTGAAGCACTGGCTCCGCCACCAGGAGAAAGATTGGTACCGACAGGGCATACACGCCCCTGTTTCGCTGTGGAGGAAGTCCATGGAACAGGACGGGGATTACATAGAAAATAGGGTGTGTAGATAAAACATCGTTTCTTTCTGTGTGTAATTCTCACTATGTTCAATAAACAATTGTTGAAGAAAAAAATGCGATGTATTACTTTCTGGGTAGCCGGAGTATTATTAGGCAGCTGGTGTCCCGATTTCCACACAGTGTCATGTAAACGGGAGTATATTGTCCCTTTGTATTTTGGGAGGACTATTTTCCCGTGGTTCTCATCTTTTATTTGGCACAGCAGGCCGTATCAATCCTACGAAAATAACTTCGTGGGGCAGCAAAATTTAGATAGTTTATTATGTGTAACTGAAATAATACCAGACTAATTTTACAGCTCAGATCTGATTCAAAAATATGGCATTTCACCCTTTGATCGCTATTTTTTATTTTCAATTACCGGTTTCAGGTTAGCTGCCCATCTTCAGATCATATATTCCAGTTACAGAATAACTTGTCAGTACATAAGTATCAGTTCGCTGTCACAACTGACACCAGTTATGACAGCGAACCGATAGTTCTGTACTGACAAGTTACTCTGTAACTGGAATATATAATCTGAAGATGGGCAGCTAGCCTGAAACAGGTAACTAAAAATAAAAAAATAGCGATCACTGACTGAAATGCCATATTTTTATTTAATGAACGATCGCGTAAATCCCACTAAGACAATCATGTCTAGTCTTGATAAACAGATCTAATTTAACGTGCACAAAAATTTTGCATTTGCTTCAGTACTACAACACGGATTTTCCAAAACCCTTCTGATAACAGAGACATTTTACAGGTCATTTCTCCCTATGATGGCACTATATAAGTACTTTTTCTCCTCACAGGTAGGATAGCTTTGAACCTCTGAGTCTCGGAAACGGGTAAAGTTATGAACCAATTTTTCAAGTTTATTGGAGATCGGGATCTTAGGAATAAATCGTAAAAATTGCTCACATTTGTTGTGCCTAGTCGTCTTGGTATTTTCGGATCTGGTTTTGGTGTCCAAAACCATGTTTGTGGTGTGTATCTCGAAAACGGTAAAGATTCTTGTAAAATTGAAGCTGGCAATTCTAAATAAATTCCTAGAGATTATAATGTCGAAGTTCGGGAAATCTGCTACGACATTATTCAGATTTCGCCTCATACTGAATTTTATGTGCCTATGATACGTGTAGAATTAGGCTAACATTGAACCTCTGTGTCTCGGAAACGAATAAAGATATAAAAATTTTCGAGAATGGTCGATATCGGTGTTTTAGGAATGTATGGCAAAAATATCAGCCATTTGCTGTGCATAGCCATCTTGGAATCTACGGCTTGCTTTTTGGTAGGGAAAAAATCTAACAAACAACTTATTTGATGTTTCCTAAGGAACCGCCCATGAACTAACGGTGCCTCCATAAGCCCCTAAGGACGCACCGTAGATCACGTCTAACGCATAAAGAACCAACCGGTTTTCTCCATTTGCCTAAGTTCGAGAAGGTGTGTAATATTCATAATTTGACCCTGCTCTGTAGGAATAAACACACTAAGACGATTCTTCTGTTCGGCATACAAATGGTCCCTACCCCAAGGGCTATACAAGACTGTTGACAACACTTTTCTGTCACCGACAGGGCCCGATGTAGGAGTCACGGCGGAATCCCGTTATGTGTGGCGTTTTGGAACATAACGGAAGCGCATGGTGCCGATATTGCTGTGTTTCCTGTTTATGTATAAAATAGTATCCAACGAGAAAGAAATTATATGGAAAAAGAGAATTATCTAAGGTTTAAATTTTCTGCTATCGTAATTAAAACTGACTGCGAGAAAGAAAACAAAAGCGCTCAATCTCACACAGCATAGGATTTTCCTTTTGTGACCTGTTGTTTAAAAAATATAGCCTCTGACCACTTGAATATCAGAGCATTGAGTAAAAATTACAAGTAAATAGATCAGTAATTTTTCTCAATTTTTGGTACTAATGTTAAACATCAGTTTCTCTTTATGTAGCAGTATAGATAAAAATGAAATGAGCAGATGTTATCGTTGGCTGGAAGGCTACGATGTGGGGAAGTTCGGCCGGCAACTGCAAGTCTTATTTAATTCGACGCCACATTGGGCGACTTGCGCGTCGGTGAGGAGGATGAAATGATGATGAAGACAACGCAACACCCAGTTCCCGAGGGGAGTAAATCTCCAACCCAGACGGGAATCGAACCCGGGCCCCATTGCATGGGGGCCTAGCACGGTACCATCCAGCTAAGCAGGCGGACAGCACTGTAGATGGAGTTACATTATTAAGTTCATGAAACGGTTTAGAAAATTGTGTAGATAAATGGCTAAACATAATGTAACTTGTAATGTTGTTGCATTAATTTGATGTGAAAGCGGTGCTGATAGACAATAAAAGCGGGTTAAAAGCTGTGAGCTGTCTGGGGAAGTTAACCTTGCATTACTGCGCAACTGTTTCACCAGGTATCCAGTCTAGCTTACCAAATTCCCAACCAGACTAACATTAATTATAATCTTTTGATAGTCATACGAAAACCGGTGATATATAAACAAAAAAGAGAATTTAAATAAAAAGAAATAAATCAGTTTATATTTGGAAATTTATTTTAACATTGATCATTGAAATTTCAGCATATTAAACTTGAGTCATAAATAAGCTGGTGCCTTATTTAGGATTGTGAAAATGTGAGTTTGTAATCTTACGGAACACATCAAATATGGAGCCAGGATTGGGAGACTGCATACAACACTGCATTCATAAAATAACACACGAAGAACGTTGAAACACATGCAAGAGGAAATTAACCACAACCAACCGATTCAATTTCCACCCAAAGAAGCTACGTTCGTAGCGCAATCCTGTCCTTCATGTACACTCCTGGAAATGGAAAAAAGAACACACTGACACCGGTGTGTCAGACCCACCATACTTGCTCCGGACACTGCGAGAGGGCTGTACAAGCAATGATCACACGCACGGCACAGCGGACACACCAGGGACCGCGGTGTTGGCCGTCGAATGGCGCTAGCTGCGCAGCATTTGTGCACCACCGTCGTCAGTGTCAGCCTGTTTGCCGAGGCATACGGAGCTCCATCGCAGTCTAACACTGGTAGCATTCCGCGACAGCGTGGACGTGAACCGTATGTGCAGTTGACGGACTTTGAGCGAGGGCGTATAGTGGTCATGCGGGAGGCTGGGTGGACGTTCAGCCGAATTGCTCAACACGTGGGGCGTGAAGTCTCCACAGTACATCGATGTTGTCGCCAGTGGTCGGCGGAAGGTGCACGTGCCCGTCGACCTGGGACCGGACCGCAGCGACGCACGCATGCACGCCAAGACCGTAGGATCCTACGCAGTGCCGTAGGGGACCGCACCGCCACTTCCCAGAAAATTAGGGACACTGTTGCTCCCGGGGTATCGGCGAGGACCATTCGCAACCGTCTCCATGAAGCTGGGCTACGGTCCCGCACACCGTTAGGCCGTCTTCCGCTCACGCCCCAACATCGTGCAGCCCGCCTCCAGTGGTGTCGCGACAAGCGTGAATGGAGGGACGAATGGAGACGTGTCGTCTTCAGCGATGAGAGTCGCTTCTGCCTTGGTGCCAATGCTGGTCGTATGCGTGTTTGGCGCCGTGCAGGTGAGCGCCACAATCAGGACTGCATACGACCAAGGCACACAGGGCCAACACCTGGCATCATGGTGTGGGGAGCGATCTCCTACACTGGCCGTTCACCTCTGGTGATCGTCGAGGGGACACTGAATAGTGCACGGTACATCCAAACCATCATCGAACCCATCGTTCTACCATTCCTAGACCGGCAAGGGAACTTGCTGTTCCAACAGCACGAACGCTGGTCCAACTGAGGCGCCAGGTGGAAATGGCATGGCAAGCTGTTCCACAGGACTACATCCAGCATCTCTACGATCGTCTCCATGGGAGAATAGCAACCTGCATTGCTGCGAAAGGTGGATATACATTGTACTAGTGCCGACATTGTGCATGTTCTGTTGCGTGTGTCTATGTGCCTGTGGTTCTGTCAGTGTGATCATGTGATGTATCTGACCCCAGGAATGTGCCAATAAAGTTTCCCCTACCTGGGACAATGAATTCACGATGTTCTTATTTCAATTTCCAGGAGTGTAATTACCACACACCGGTATACTAAATTCATACTAACTCTCTGTGAAATCTTCCCGAAAATAATAGCTGAGGGCTACTTTGATGATTACACCACATGCTTCACGTGGTCAACTTGGTTTACACAAGGAGTGTAACTCCACAATAATTCTGACAATTAAAATAAATTAGATCGAAAAGCAGTGTACAAAAGAAAAACCTCTAACTGGTTACTATCGTCTTACTATTAACCTGATGGGTCCAGCAATTGTATAAGCACGTGGTACTGGTCTCACAAAGTACACCCCACGTGGGTTGAACATAAAGAAAAGTTGCTATATTGAAAAATATTGTCGAGGCGAGACGTTATAATCTCACGCACATTCGCATTTAAGATTGATGATCTTAGAGTTTTTGATCAACACGTGGTTCCACTTTACTCACAAAGTAGTGACAAAGCAACTACTGGAAGATATTCTAAAGTTGACACTCGAAATACACTGCGTTGCAACTTAAGATAACATTAGATATTTTAGAGCTAAAACCTGAAATAAAGGTGATTAAATTTTCAGTTAGGCTGAACTTAAGAAATCCATTGTTCTGTGGACTTAGCAGACACGCGCTTAGCCGGAGGTCTTACCACTTCAGACGCTCACCGCGGACAGACTGACCTGCGCTCCTACCGAGCGTGCTTCCGTATACAAAACGGAAGTGACCAGAGAGGCAGCTTCCTATACCAACATGACAAGGGACGGACAGGACAATACTAAGGATAGAAACCTCTTTGCTTTTAGAAAGCGTAGCTACCTGTTCCGACGTTGGTCCTACTGTTCTCTAGCAGACAGGCTTGTCTGCTACCATCAAGCATGCAACTAGAAATACATTTGCTCATTCATCCTCTCACACAGAAGGGAAGGGGGATGGCAGTATCTTATCATATACAGTACATAAAAGAAAGCGGATGTAGGTTCCGTATGAGACTGTGTGACATGAATTACATATAAACTATGTTTTAAAGTGTAGTAGTGTGACAGATCGTTCTTGTTTATGTGTAAAAGTAACACGTTCCACTACTCAGTCTCCTCCCAGATAGTCAGAAACACCACAGTAAATTTAGACGAGGAATTTATGCCGTAAATGACAACAGATTTAAGAAATTAACATGAAAGGAATCCAACAGAGACCTTTGAAACTTATGACGCAGAACGTGAAAGTGGCCCGAGCCAACAAGTTAGTTTGGACAACCACGGCGAACAAGGCAAGGAAAGCATTTTGTGCGCTGGAATTTTCCTGCTGTGAGTCGTTAGTGAGTCTGAAAACAGGTATCTGTGCTAAGTTCAGCGGCAGTTTTCAGCTGTGTAGGGAAATGGTACGAGAAATTCGAGCAGGGTGATTGTTTGTACAGTGCAAAAGGCTCGGGCTACCCGAGCATGTCAGAACACGGAGTCGACCTTATCAGGAATGTGATGCTGTGATGTTCCACAAACTCTACCCACCGACCTAGAACAGCTTCCAACATTTCTTAACCAACATCCCTCCTAAATGATTAAGACTGATGCTGCAGTAACTGCAAGTCCTGCAATCTGTAAGCCATAACAACAAACTGCACCGTCTACAGTTCCGAATCGATATCCAGTACCATCTTGAAAACGTTGACTTCACGAGGAAGTTACTCTGCGGTTACGAACCCACTTTTCATCTTCCAGGAAATGTAAACTGACGACACGTGGCAGTTGGGGACAGAGAATACACACCTGGAACTATGGGAGAGTTCACATGTTCCAGAGTATGATCAACAGGAGGCTACAGACCATTGTTCTTCTCTGGGAATAACGGCTCATGCCACAACTCCAAACTGACTGCATGGGTTTCGTCTTTCAACATGGTGGCGATCCTCCACAGCTCCATAATTGTCTACAAGTCTACAGTTCGCGTAGAATACGGTGGCCGATTCGCAGTGACAATTTTCGTCCAGAGCACTGGACGAGTTAATCCGTTTGTTGGGAAGGTGACCGACAAGTGTTTTTCCCTTTTCGGCCAGTCGCCGATAGCAAAATCGAGACGTACGCTGTGCTGTCTTTATGAAACGTTTTTACGGAAACTATGCAGTGAAACAATTTCGTTTGTGCATTACGTGTAACTTTACATGTCGGCTTCACGGCGATGTCCCCATCGTTTCGTTAGTGGTGTCATTATTGTGATATCTGCGTGAAAATAGCACACAGCTCGAAATTCGAAAAAGTTTGGAATGAAAAATACGGAACGCTATGATTCTGCATTTTGTGCATATTACGTAAAATGTTGCTGTATGTGAAACTTAGTTAACATATTTAATTTTTGTTCAGATTTGGGTGGAGGTCTCTATCTGTTAACAGCGTCGAGAAAACTGATCTAATGTAACAATTTTCGTTGGCGAGCGGTAGCAATTAAGCCAGAGTGAATATCCGCAACATTCCTCATACTTCGTAAACTGTTTGTAGGTTGGAAATGAGATTTTGGTAAATGAGAGGATACAAGTGGGAGAGTATTTTGCCATATAGTTATTATTCAAAAGTTAATTATCTATTGTGTTATTCATTAGCTAAGTTGGATAGATCACGTAACTAATGAGGAGGTATTGAATAGGATTGGGGAGAAGAGAAGTTTGTGGCACAACTTGACTAGAAGAAGGGATCGGTTGGTAGGACATGTTTTGAGGCATCAAGGGATCACAAATTTAGCATTGGAGGGCAGTGTGGAGGGTAAAAATCGTAGAGGGAGACCGAGAGATGAGTACACTAAGCAGATTCAGAAGGATGTAGGTTGCAGTAGGTACTGGGAGATGAAGAAGCTTGCACAGGATAGAGTAGCATGGAGAGCTGCATCAAACCAGTCTCAGGACTGAAGACCACAACAACAACAACATACTTTTCTGATGAAATAATACAATTGTTATGGGCCATCGATAGGTGTTGTAACGAAAAATGCTCTCGGTATTGAAACAACGTGGATGAAGACATTACCTGTCTATTTTTGTCCCGAAGATGCAAGTTTTCACATGCTACTGACCTTACTTTTCCTTCGTTCCTTAGTTAATAAACCACTGTCTGAGAATCCTCTCGCAGCTGCGTCTGCACAACATCTTATGAGATGAGACTATGTAAACTTCGCTGCCTTATGACAAAAGAAGCAAAGTTTAACATAGCAACCACAGAGATGTGTAGGTTTTTTTCCAATCCATTTGTGGCCTATAGCAAACCAGTGCTTAACAGTATTGGTTAAAACCAGTTTTTTAGTTTTCAACCACGCGTTTCTCCTTATTTAGGTATCTTCAAGTAATCTACATAGAAAACGGAGAACAAATACATCTATTTAAGAATCGCGATAGAGCTGTGCAGACTTGGATAACCCATAAGCATGTATAAACAGATCAACTATTGAAGGAGCAAGTACCTTAATTTGGTATTTCTTTGAAGAATCCCTCAGAACAGTGTAGCCAAAAGGCATCGCCGAATATATCACTTCCTTCGTTAAACTCAGTAAAAACTAGAAATATAAAATAATAAAATCATTGTGATTTCTGAAATTTTCCCGGCGTATTTGTTCTTCTAATAATTTCCGGGTATGCAGCCGGATCCCGTCGACATTCTGCCACGATATTTCGGCCCAGAGACGTATTCGGTATAAATACCGCGACTGCACCTGGGCTCTTCAGTAGTTGTGTACTCACCTGATGATGGCCGGACGTCTCTGGGCCGAAATATCGTGGCAGAATGTCGACGGGATCCGGCTGCATACCCGGAAATTATTAGAAGAATAAAATCATTACCTTTTCTAGTGGCACCAAGATCTCCATAACGTATTCCCGTTCACAGGAGCGAGTAACAGAGTAAAATGGGGGCTCAGGCAGTAAGCATAATACGCCACAGCGTCGTGTGCCAGTGCTGAAGCCTAATACAGGATCAGCTCAAGAGGTGGCGCTGCGACGCAGCAGTAATAAAAATGAGAGATCGTAAACTGGATACACGTACCCACTGAAACTTTGTAAATGTAATGCACATAAAACATTGATAAGATGGAATTACTGGGGGCAACACCTGTGCATAACTTATCCTAAAATATTGACGAAGTAAAATGAAGGCGATAAATTTAAAATGACGAAAACAAGGTGTATAATACAACACACAGATGCACTACATAAACAGATGATGATGCCGGCCGCGGTGGTCTCGCGGTTCTAGGCGCCTCAGTCCGGAACCGTGCGACTGCTACGGTCGCAGGTTCGAATCCTGCCTCGGGCATGGATGTGTGTGATGTCCTTAGGTTAGTTAGGTTTAAGTAGTTCTAAGTTCTAGTGGACTAATGACCACAGCAGTTGAGTCCCATAGTGCTCAGAGCCATTTGAACCATTTGAGCCATAAACAGATCTTTCGTATCACATACCACTAGAACGAGAACATTAAAAACACAGGACCGTAACTTCAGATAAAGGGGCCGCCCATATAACTCAATACCGCGTCATTCGGAGCTAGAACTTCTAGCAAGAAAAGTTTTTTATAAAATACAAGTAAAATTATTAGGCTTACAAAAAATACACACCAACGTGAAAGACGTACGTTATGCGGGTAAACTTTTTCCCCCTTTTTATAGCTACATTGAAATGTGTAAAATGCGTCATCATTTAAAGCGACAAACTCGCAAGTATCTTATTTGAGCAAAAAAGAAAAAAAAGAAAAAGAAAAAAAACCTTAATGGCTTGGCTAAGAAGACGACATAAGGCCAGCGAGGACAGGGTTCATATTTAGGAAGAATTACGAGAGCTGTAGGTTTACATTAATAATACCGATTTCATAACTTCTGTTCCTCTCTAGTTTTATGCCGTCATCTTAGCCAAGCCATTAAGGATTTTTTTTTACTCAAATAGGATACTTGCGAGTTTGTCGCTTTAAATGATGACGCATTTTTCACATTTCAATGTAGCTATAAAAAGGGGGGGGGGGGGGGGAGTTTACCAGCATAATGTACGTCTTCCACGTTGGTGTGTATTTTTTGTAGCCTAATAATTTTGCTTGTATTTTATAAAAAAAGTTTTTTTGCTAGAAGTTGTAGCTCCGAATGACGCAGTATTGAGTGTTACATGGGCGGCCCCTTTATCTGAAGTTACGGTCCTGCGTTTTTAGCCGGCCGGAGTGGCCGTGCGGGTCTAGGCGCTACAGTCTGGAGCCGAGCGATCGCTAGGGTCGCAGGTTCGAATCCTGCCTTGGGCATGGATGTGTGTGATGTCCTTAGGTTAGTTAGGTTTAATTAGTTCTAAGTTCTAGGCGACTGATGACCTCAGAAGTTAAGTCGCATACTGCTCAGAGCCATTTGAACCACTTTTTGTGTTTTTAATGTTCTCGTTCCATTGGTATATGATACGAAACATCTGTTTACGTACTGCATCTGTGTGTTGTATTATAGACCTTGCTTTCTCATTTTAAATTTACCGCTTTCTTTTATATTATACTTCGTCAAAATTTTAGGTCATCCCATCTACACTGTTGGCAGAAGAGCCAACACCGTGTTACTAGAGGAGACCGAAATGCACACGTTTTAGCTCACGCAGGATGGCGCGAGGAGGAAAGGGCTATACTGACGTGAGGTCTGGAACATGACAAGGAATTAGAATTCAGAAAGCGGACGTAATTAGTTTGATACTTAACTTTAATCCATTAATGATGAACGTCGCTCTTGACGGTACATGATTCACAATATTATCAGTTCAGAATATATTCTTGAAGAATATGGTGCCTTGCTACGTCGTAGCAAATGACGTAGCTGAAGGCTATGCTAAACTGTCGTCTCTGCAAATGAGAGCGTATGTAGACAGTGATCGCTAGCAAAGTCGGCTGTACAACTGGGGAGAGTGCTAGGGAGTCTCTCTAGACTAGACCTGCCGTGTGGCGGGGCTCGGTCTGCAATCACTGATAGTGGCGACACGCGGGTCCGACGTATACTAACGGACCGCGGCCGATTTAAAGGCTACCACCTAGCAAGTGAGGTGTCTGGCGGTCACACCACACCATCGTATCAATGTTTTATGTGCATTACATTTATAAAGTTTTAGTGGGTACGTGTATCCAGTTTATGATCTCTCATTTTTATCACTGCTGTGTCGCAGCGCCACCTCTTGAGCTGATCCTCTATTAGGCTTCAGTACTGGCACGCGACGCTGTGGCGCATTACGCTTACTACATGAGCCCCCATCTTACTCTGTTACTCGCTCCTGTGAACAGGAACGCGTTATGCAGATCCTGGTGTCTCTCACGTCCATCTAGAAAAGGTAATGATTTTACTGTTTTATATTTCTAGTTTTTACTGAGTTTAACGAAGGCGGTGTTGGCCTGATGTATTCGACGATGCCCTTTGGCTACACTGACTAAAGGATTCTTCTAAGAAATGCCAAATTACAGTATTTGCTCTTTCAATAGTTGATCTGTTTATATACGCTTATAGGTTATCCAAGTGTGCACACTGCGATAGCGATTCTTAAATAGATGTAATTGTTCTCTGTTTTCTATGTAGATAACCTGAAGATGCCTAAATAAGGCGAAACGCATTGTTGAAAAATAAAAAAATAAAATTGCAACCAAGACTGTTTTTAACTAATACTGTGTAGGTTTTACTGAAAATTCGCTATTCGTGATGCTTCTCTGAAAATAAAAAATGGTTTGTTAAACCAGCGAAAATAAGTCGTTGCTTTTAAAGGAGAGGTGACACATGTTTCTCTATTATCACCACGGAGCTGTGAGCGTGGGGGCGCTCCACATACTATTTATGAAAAGAAAGTGAGTGTAGGCTTCAGTTTAGAAGGGCACTTCCCCTCCAGCGCTCGGCATTTCCCCTACAGCGCTCTGAGTCACCCCCACCACTACCGCTCTCCCTACGCATGCCTTGCCACTGCTCATCTACCGGCCACGGTCTCCTGCGCCGAATCTACCTGAGTGAGACGTTGCCACGTCGCTGCAGAGGCCGTGTCGTGGCCGGCGGCCTAGGGCACCTCGATTGTCGACTATAGCCGCCAGGCTTTACGCCTTTATTCCTGCTGCCTTTCCATGTTGCGCCCCTACCACAGAATCTCGAAAACTTCTGACACGGCATCAAAGCAGCTGTTGGTTCCGTCTCTCCAGATGTGCCACGTCAGGTATGGGCAGAATATTTACTCTACGTAATGTGGACACACAGAATTTTTATAAACGCTGCAAAAAGAATCTTTGAGAGTTTTTCTTTTATATACTGTTGCGTTAGTTTCATTAAACCGTCGGCACACGGACCGTGCATCTGAGCGTTGAGCGTGCCGAGTTTCTGACGTCATAGCGTGGAATAGCATGTTCGGGAGTCTTTCCGACCGTGCAGAGAAAAATCGAGCATGTCAGATATTCTGAGCGTGCGTCTGAGCGTTGACCAATGAGATAGCAGAACGCCATCTACGTCACACGCACGCCATCTCTCTTCAACACAAAGTTATGAGGCACCATATTAGCATTCATTTCAAGCCTGCACGTACAAATGCCGCTTTTGAGCACCAGCGAATTGAGAATCACTGGAAAGCTGGTTGTTAACTGTGTGATTCGTTCCAATAAAATAATGAGAAACATCATATTCGTGGCAGAAGAATCATTGTAACGTGCGTATTATGAGAGTATGTTATTTGAAGGCAGCAATACGCTGAGGATGCATCCAAAACGCATTGTTCTTGGTACAATTTGTTTTAATTAAATTACAGTTAGTATCATAGTTACGAGTAAACCATTCAGCAAGTCCTAAGATTGGTAAGATCCCAGGAATGGCAATTAACTGTAAACTGTTGGTTTTATTTGGTGAGTAGCGTTTATGTTTGGGCGGTGCTTCGCGACTCGCCAGTATGTAATTTCTTTTCCTAACATTTGCGTTTTTATTAGGTTCTGTTACTTTATTATTAGTTTAGACTAATATGACTACATACTATAATTTTTGATGTTATGTAAATATAAGTTCACCTTTCTTTGGGTGTTCGATTGGCTTGATCTACAGGACACCTTGCGCTACTTGTGTAAAGCTATTTTTCTCCTCGTTCTTTTACGCTTCGTAATTCACGTGTTGCAAAGATTCTGCTACTGGGTAGGAACAGTGATCAAGTAAGACTGACCTTAGAGTTTTACTAAAATGTGGGAATTATGAAATAATGTTTATCTTATGTGAAGAAGTATTGCAGATTTGTACAGCACTGTTTGTAATGGAACTTTTATAAGCCTGTGTCCTTCTTGATTGGACGTGGTTCTTTCCTTTTCATGGACGATGGAGGAAATCGTTTTAATAGAGCTAACTGCACACAGGAAAATTAAAGAGACAAAAAATGGTTCAAATGGTTCTGAGCACTATGGGACTTAACATCTGTGATCATCAGTCCCCTAGAACTTAGAACTACTTAACCTAACTAACCTAAGGACATCACACACATCCATGGCCGAGGCAGGATTCGAACCTGCGACCGTAGCAGTCGCGCGGTTCCGGACTGCGCGCCTAGAACCGCTAGACTACCGCGGCTGGCAAAATTAAAGAGACCTTTGGAGAAAAGAAAACCACTTCCATGAATATCAAGAGCTCAGATGGAAACCCAGTTCTAAGCAAAGATGGGAAAGCAGAATGGTGGAAGGAGTATATAGAGGGTCTATACAAGGGCGTTGTACTTGAGGACAATATTATGGAAATGGAAGAGGATCTAGATGAAGATGAAATGGTAGATACGATACTGCCTGAAGAGTTTGACAGAGCAGTGAAAGACCTGAGTCGAAACAAGGCCCCAGGAGTAGACAACATTCCATTAGAACTACTGACAGCCTTGGGAGAGCCAGTCCTAAAAACTCTAAAATATAATAATTCCAATCCCAAAGAAAGCAGGTGTTGACAGATGTGAAAATTACCGAACTATCAGTTTAATAAGTCACGGCTGCAAAACACTAACGCCAATTCTTTACAGACGGGTGGAAAAACTAGTAGAAGCCGACCTCGGGGAAGATCAGTTTGGATTCCATAGAAATACTGGAACACGTGAGGCAATACAGACTCTACGACTTATCTTAGAAGCTACATTAAGGAAAGGCAAATCTACGTTTCTAGCATTTGTAGACTTAGAGAAAACCTTTGACAATGTTGACTGGAATAATCTTTGAAATTCTGAAGGTGGCAGGGGTAAAATACAGGAAGCGAAAAGGTATTTACAATTTGCACAGAAACCAGGGACATCAAAGGGAAGCAGTGGTTGGGAAGGGAGTGAGACAGGGTTGTAGCCTCTCCCCAATGTGGTTCAATCTGTATATTGAGCAAGCAGTAAAGGAAACAAAAGAAAAATTCGGAGTTGGTATTAAAATCTATGGAGAAGAAATAAAAACTTTGAGGTTTGCCGATGACATTGTGATTTTGTGAGAAACAGCAAAGGACTTGGAAGAGTAGTTGAACGGAATGGACAGTGTCTTGAAAGGAGGGTATAAGATGAACATCAACAAAAGCAAAACGAGGATAATGGAATGTAGTCGAATTAAGTTGGGTGATGCTGAGGGAATTAGATTAGGAAATGAGACACTTAAAGTAGTAAAGGAGTTTTGCTATTTGGGGAGCAAAATAACTGATGATGGTCGAAGTAGAGAGGATATAAAATGTAGACTGGCAATGGCAAGGAAATAATTTCTTAAGAAGAGAAATTTGTTAACATCGAGTATAGGTTTAAGTGACAGGATGTCGTTTCTGAAAGTATTTGTATGGAGCGTAGCCATGTATGGAAGTGAAACATGGACGATAAATACTTTGGACAAGAAGGGAATAGAAGCTTTCGAAATGTGGTGCTACAGAAGAATGCTGAAGATTAGATGGGTAGGTCACAGAACTAATGAGGAGGTATTGAATAGAAGAGGAGTTTGTGGCACAACTTGACTAGAAGAAGCAATCGGTTGGTAGGACATGTTCTGAGGGATCAAGGGATCACCAGCTTAGTATTGGAGGGCAGCGTGGAGGGTAAAAATCGTAGAGGGAGACCAAGAGATGAATATACTAAGCAGATTCAGAAGGATGTTGGCTGCAGTAGGTACTGGGAGATGAAGAAGCTTGCACAGGTAGCATGGAGAGCTGCATCAAACCAGTCTCAGGACTGAAGACCACAACAAGAACAACTTACGAGCTAGAAACATCCCTCAACTGGCGCTGGAGTGCGTTGCGATCGCGTACACCACGTTGGGGCCCACGTACCGTATGCACGAGTCGCATCGTTCCTGAGCATCGATCAGCACTTTGAACTTGGCACGCTCAACGTTGACGTTCGACAGCACGGTCCGTGTGCCGACGGCTTGACTATTGTCCGTTTTCCTGTACCGATTCTTTGAAGTGTTTCATGCGCTTTATAATTGATCAGTGTTGCACTGTGAGATTAAGAGTTACCGCTTAACTATACACACAGTCAGGTGACATTAATGTGACCGTGGTGAGTTGCGGAAAAGAGTGCAGTGGTTGTCGTACTGTAGAAACGGAGCATTTTATCTGATGTCCACGAGTTCATGATCATTGGCTTTCAGGCCATGGGTGGAAGCATTTTGGAAGTGGCTAATATTGTAAACTGTTGGTGTGCCATCATGGTTAAAGTGTACCATGCACAACAAAATGGTGCTATCGAAAATGGGTGCTGAAGCAACTGTAGTGCACCACGGTCTATAGATGACAGGGGTGAACGACGGCTGAAGAGATGTGTACAGGCGAATACGTGTGCAACGAGCGATTGTGTGCCCAAACGAACCCGGAGCTACCAGCAGTGTCTCCTCATCGACCATTCAGCGCAATGTTTCTGTGTATAGACCTCCACAGCAGGTTCATCGTTTGCACACCTATGCTGAATTCATCCACGGCGAAGGCTGGGATTTAAGTGCCACCACCCCAACTGAGCCTCCACTGAGCGGCAACAGGTGGCATTTTCACATGACAGATGGCCGTTAACATGTACGGCGTGAAAATCCTCAAAACAAACACGTTCCAAAAATCGCTGGAAGGGCTCAGGCCAGAGGAGGATTGAGCATTATGGTCTGCAGAATGGTTTCGTGGCGTTCACAAGGTTATCTCGTCCTTGTGGAAGGAACAACGGATCAACACCACCATACATCCTTGGGTATAAGGTCCAACCCTATGTGCAGTATGTTTTTCCTCGGCACTGTGCCGTCTTCCAGCAGGACAATGCTACATGTCACACAGATCGCAGTATACGTACGTGGTTCAAAGAGCATTGGGATTAGTTTAGCGTACACCACCGGCCACCAGACTCTGCAAACCCAATCGAGAACCTGTGGTACCACCTCGATTGGGGTGTTACACCATAGATCCTCAATCGCCAGTGCAGCTTGTAAGTAGGCTGTTTAGGTTCTTATATTGGTAACGCCACGGCCACGTAGCGCTCTGTATGAAAGTCACTGGCTGTGCTGTGTGCAGTCTGTGGCTGGTTGGCATTGTTGTAATATTCGCTATTGTAGTGTTGGGCAGTCGGCTGTTAACAGCGCGTAGCGTTGCGCATTTGGAGGTGAGCCGCCAGCAGTGGTGGATGGGGGGAGAGAGATGGCGGAGTTTTGAGAGCGAATGATCTGGACAGAGACAGTAAATTTGTAAGACTGGATGTCATGAACTGATTTTGAACACTATTAAGGTAAATACATTGTTTGTTCTTTATCAAAATGTGTCATTTGCTAACAATGTCTATCAGTAGTTAGTGCCTTCCGTAGTTAGAATCTTTTATTTAGCGGGCAGTATTGGCGCTCGCCGTATTGCAGTAGTTCGAGTAAGCACGATTTTTGAGAAGGTAAGAATTCATGAAAGGTATAGGTTATTGTTGGTCAGGGCCATTCTTTTGTAGGGATTACTGAAAGTCAGATTGCCTTGCGCTAAAAATATTGTGTTTCACTTTAGTGAATGGCTGAGTATGTTCAGTTTTGCTCAGCTGTTTGAAAATCAAATAATGTAAGAGGTTTATCAGCACAGTAATTCATTAATTTTTCTAAGGGGACGTTTCAAGCTGGCCACGGCTCCTCATCCCTGACCTTCTAGAACGTGACTATCTCTCTTCCTGCACGTTTCGCAGCAGTCCGCGATGCAAAAGGTGGACAGTCAGACTTTTGGCAGGTGATCACATTAATGTGATTGGATAGTATAACTCGCAGTACCATTATTGCAATAATGTTAATTACTTCATAAAATAAAACAGCAATCTCGCCCTAATTCGAGTGACGAGTATACGGTTTTCCTCATTATCTGTTCATAATTCTTAAGTTATTGGAAAATGAAAAGCGTAGCCTGAAGTATCCTATTATAATTGGACTACTTCGTGTTTAGAACACACTATTACGCTTATCGTTCGTGTTTCACCACTGGGGAACGAAATGGGCTTTAACTCTTCAGTCCGAAATATCTAAAATATTTTCAAGTAATTTTTTTCTCCATGTCCATCTGCCGGCCGGAGTGGCCGTGCGCTTCTAGGCGCTATAGTCTGGAAACGAGCGACCGCTACGGTCGCAGGTTCGAATCCTGCCTCGCGCATGGATGTGTGTGATGTCCTCAGGTTAGTTAGGTTTAATTAGTTCTACGTTCTAGGCGGCTGACGACCTCAGAAGTTAAGTCGCATAGTGCTCAGAGCCATTTGAACCATTTTGAACCATCTCTATCTAAATGTTTACATTTCTTTAAAGTCAGTACCGCCACTACACTATTGTTTATTTACAGTGCTACATTACACTTACACAATCATGATTTCGGCTTCGAAGTACCATCATCAAGTGTTTTAAGTGTTATTAATTGCCTAAGATGGCATGCTGTCCTTTTTTTTATAACACTTAAAACACTTGATGATGGTATTCTGAAGCCGAAATCATGTAAGTGTAATGTAACACTGTAAATAAACAACAGTCTAATGGCGGTACTGACTTTAAAGAAATATATTATGACACTGTGGACCCGCATTATGAAAAAGTTATTAAATGTTTCGTTCCTAGGGAAAAGACTAGAGAAACGTTTATAGGCCAACGGATTCCCACTGATTAAGGGCGATAGTAACAGAAATCGAGACAGGTTTTCTTCTATGATGTTTCACATCGAAATTTTTGCTCTGAGTTGATACGAATTGAAAATTAAACACCTACACAAGGAACGCAAAGTTGATTATAGGAAGGTAATTTGTAAAGATTATGGAATTACCAACAGATATCAGCCCTGGCGCAACGAAGTTACCGGGCAGTAATGGCTAATTCTTTATGACTAAACACCTGACGTATCTGTGCTCTCGTTAGGAATCTGCGGTGGTGGCCGAGCGTTCCTAGGTGCTACAATCTGGAACCGCGCGACCGCTACGGTCGCAGGTTCGAATCCAGCCTCGGGCATGGATGTGTGTGATGTCCTTAGGTTAGTTAGGTATAAGTAGTTCTCAGTTCTAGGGGACTTATGACCTGACAAGTTAAGTCCTATAGTGCTCAGAGCACCATTTGAATCTGCGGTGATGTCGCCCCTGTCTTATTCTTCCCGGATAGTGATTTGTGAAGATGGAAGAAAATCCACATTTGAGCAGTTATTAAGTATTTCGTGAGCAAAAATGTGATTGCAAACGAAATTCTACGGATTTTTGTAACACGCTGGGACACTCTGAAACTTCATATTAGACTCGTGTCAAGTGGACAAACAAGCTAAAATTTGGTCGGTACAGTAGAGATGAAGATCCGCGCAATTGTCGCTCAGAAATTATTGCAATAGTGTACAAAATAATCATGGACGATAGCCACTGAAAGTACGATAAATTCCTGAAGTTCTAGGAATGTCATCTGACTGGGCATATCACAGTTTAACAGTGGAATTGTAATCATATGGTAGATGGATGGCGCGACTATTAAAGCAGCAGAAGAAACGCATTGGAATGGAAATATGCGAACAACGTTTGACCCGTTTTCAGAGCAACCAACAATAATTTTATGAAAACTTTGGTCTTTTGGTATTCTCCAGAGACGAAACAACAGTCGAATTAGCGGAATCACTAGCACCACCAAAGAAAGAAAAGGTGATACCGACGACTAGAGAGTACGTGCTGTCAGCCTTTTGGGATGCGAAAGCGATACTGCTGATAGCTTATCCTCCCATATTTCGATCTGACACAGCTTCTACGCTAACCTCCTGGACGAAATAAAGCAAAATAAAGCAAAAGATACTCGAAAAAAAAAGATACATATACCAGAAGGATTTCGGAAAAAACATGAATCCACCACACAGGCGGTTGTTGTGAAAACAGGACTGAAGGAAAATCAAGACACGTTCGTTGGATTTGTCGACCTGGAAAAAGTATTTGCCAGTGTAAAGCGGTGCAAGATGTTCGACATTCTAAGAAAAATAGGGGTAAGCCATAAGGAAGGATCGGTAATATACAATATGTACGACAACGATGAGGGAACAATAAGACTGGAAGAATAAGAACGAAGTGCTCGCATTAAAAAGAGTGTAAGACAGGGAAGTAATCTTTCGCTTTCACTGTTGCATGTGTACAACGAAGAAGCAACGACGGCGATAAAAGAAGAGTTCAAGAGTGGAATTAAAATCCAAGGCGAAAGGATATCAGTGATAAGATTCGCTAATGACGTTGCTATCCTCAGAGAAAGCGAAGAAGAATTACAGGATTTGTCTGAGTACAGAGTACTGACTGAGAATAAATGGAAGAATAACGGAAGTAATGAGAAGTAGCAGAAATAAGAACAGTGAGAAATTTAAAATCAGAATTGGCGTTAACGAAGTAGACGCAGTTAAGGGAGTCTGGCAGTAAAATTGCAAGGCTTCCCCGATATGCTCAGTAGTGTTCATGTCTGGGGCTTTGGTGGCTAACGGAAGTGTTTAAACTCAGACGAGTGTTGCTGGAGCCATTGTGTAGCAATTATGGACGTGTGGGTTGTCGCATTGTCCTGCTGGAATTGTCCAAGTCTGCAGCAATCCAGAATGGACATAAATGGATGCAGGTGATCACATACTATGCTTACGTACGTGTCATTTGCCATAGTGTTACCTAGACGTATCAGGAGGTCCCATATCGCTTCAACTGCACACGCCTCACACGAACACAGAGCCTCCACCAGCTTCAGTAGTCCCCTGCTTACAAGAAGGATCCATGGATTCATGAGGTTGTCTCCATACAGTCTGGAACGAGACTCGTCCGACCAAGCAAGCCGTAAGGCTTCGTATCGTGCAGTCATGAAGGTTACACAAATGGGCCTTCGGCACCGAAAGTTGATATCGAGATGTTTCATGGAATGGTTCGCACGCTGACACTTGTGGATGACCCAGCAATGAAATCTGTAACAATTTGCGGAAGGGTTGCACTTCTGTCCCGTTGAACGATTCTCTTCAGTCGTCGTTGGTCCCGTTCTTAAGGATATTTTTCCGTCCGCACCGAAGTCGGAGATCTGATGTTTTACCGGAGTCCTGACATTCAGGGTAAACTTGTGAAATGTTGGTACGGATAAATCCCCACTTAATCGCTGCCTCGGAATTCAGTGTCCCATTGCCGTGCGCCGACTATAACACCACGTTCAAACTCACTTAACTCTTGATAAGCTGCTATTGTAGCAGCAGTAACCGATCTGACAATTGCGACAGACACTTGTGTTCTTGTATATGGATTGCCGACCGGTGCGCCATATTCTGCTTGTTTACTTATCTCTGTATTTCAATACGCCGGCCTGCACCAGTTTCCATGGCTCTTCAGTGTATTTACTTTAATGTTTATACAGAGCCAGCCTCTTGAGCATGCATTTTCCCTTAATAGTCTGTGTCAGGAAGAAGAAAGATATCACACAATCTCTAGTTATTCAATGCACTGTAATAACAAAATTATTTTGTGAGACCATAGTGTATATTTTATCAGTGCTCAATGATCTTGAAATGACCTGTCGCTAATACAGAAAAAGTATAAAAAGGTTTCTCTTGCTTTTTCTAAGAACTCGCCATGACTCGTTCTTGTTTTGTCATTCTTCGATAATCTAATGTAGTAAAAAGCCGTGCTATATAATTTATGTTTAAAATTGAGTGTTTGCTGACTTAAAAAATTAAATGTGACACCAACTTAAACTACTGTAATTATTTTAAGTTACCTACGTCTAGCGTGGATAATTACCTAACTTTCGCTGTTTCATAACATGTTTCACACCGCATATTGCGTTCAGTCATAAATTTGCCTTTGCTCATAGCAATTAGCGTTCCTGAGATTAACGCATCTTCCATTCATTTCATGGAAGAGATTATCTTGTCATTAGTCTTCGAACAATGCTGGCATCTCAGACACCGGCCCCGGTTATAACAATTAGATGGTCCACCACCTTAAAATGGTATGTTATACCCCATAGGAATCAGAAAATTAAAAAAGTAAATAAAGTAAAAAGAGGTAAAGAGTCATTTTATGGGGGCCAAGGTGAGACAAAGAAAACTAATTGTATGTGCATTACTGTTTCATGTATTTCACACGAAAAACCATTGGGTGTATTTCATGTATTTTACCCCCCCCCCCAAAAAAAAATAGTTGGTAGTACCAGTTCTGCTCAGCGAAGCAGTATATCATGCAGTTGTAAAACACTATGAAAGACGGATTTTCACTTCTGGAGAAAAAGAAAATTTGTGTTACCATACAACATTGTAAAGAAAAGGTAAGAAACACCAACGCTTTTCGCCTGTTTTACATGGTTTGACAGCTTTCTCAACTGTTTGGCTGGGTAACTCATGACTCATTTCGTATTTTGAACAGTAAATTTTCATTAGTTGTAAAATAATTCAGAGCACTGTTAAAATGAATTTTCAGACACTGCAACTTTTACGTTGTGCACCGGAAAAATTGAGTGCTTGTCGTTCCAATCTTTTGTTTCGTGAGCGTCCATCTTGTCTGTATGATTTACGACGTAATTACTGCAGTGCTTACTTGTTGCAAGTTTTAACTCAGATCTTGTGACTAGCGTTTAAATATTACAGCATTCTGGAAACTGGATTATGACAAAAATCGGGAAACCGACAATGATGGAAACGTATCCATAGACTGAAAATCATGTCCTTGTCGACGGCGGCAGTGTTGCCGGTCTGACAGTGGGAAGGACGGATTCAGATGCAAATGTTTCAGAGTCTGAAATTGTATATGTCAGCGATATTTGGGAGGCGGCAGCCATAGAATCGGCAATTAGTGAGGAGTAGGGTATGGGAGCAGGTTAGGTGCAGTTTTTTTTTATTACCATTCCTCTGTGAATTCACTTTTCTTCAGGGAAATAACCAAAATGAATGGATAACGAAAACATGCAAAATACTGTTAAATGGCCAAGAATAATAGGCAACAAAAACCGGCATTCAGAGGTGAAACAGGGAACAGCCTTGCCGCAGTGGATACACCGGTTCCCGTGAGTTCACCGAAGTTAAGCGCTGCCGGGCGTGGTCGGCGCTTGGATGGGTGACCATCCAGGCCGCCATGCGCTGTTGCCATTTTCCGGGGCGCACTCAGCCTCGTGATGCCAATTGAGGAGCTACTCGACCGAATGGTGGCGGCTCCGTCAAAGAAAACCATCGTAACGACAGGGAGAGCGGTGTGCTGACCCCACGCCCCTCCTATCCGCATCCTCGACTGAGGATGACACGGCGGTCGGATGGTCCCGGTAGGCCACTCGTGGCCTGAAGACGGAGAATAATGATCCACGTAACGTGTATCCACAGGACATGTGGCCTGTAGTTGAAGAAGTGCCATGATGATCTCTCCATTGGCAAAAGATTCCGGAATAGTCCCCCATTCGGATCTCCGGGAGGGGACTGCCAAGGGGAGGTTACCATGAGAAAAAGATTGAATAATCAACGAAAGGATAATGTTCTACGAGTCGAGGCGTGGAATGTCAGAAGCTTGAACGTGGTAGGGAAACTAGAAAATCTGAAAAGGGAAATGCAAAGGCTCAATCTAGATATAGTAGGGCTCAGTGAAGTGAAGTGGAAGGAAGACAAGGATTTCTGGTCAGATGAGTATCGAGTTATATCAACAGCAGCAGAAAATGGTATAACAGGTGTAGGATTCGTTATGAATAGGAAGGTAGGGCAGAGAGTGTGTTACTGTGAACAGTTCAGTCACCGGGTTGTTCTAATCAGAATCGACAGCAGACCAACACCGACAACGATAGTTCAGGTATACATGCCGACGTCGCAAACTGAAGATGAACAGATAGAGAAAGTGTATGGGATATTGAAAGGGTAATGCAGTATGTAAAGGGGGACGAAAATCTAATAGTCATGGGCGACTGAACTGCAGTTGTAGGGGAAGGAGTAGAAGAAAAGGTTACAGGAGAATATGGGCTTGGGACAAGGAATGAAAGAGGAGAAAGACTAATTGAGTTCTGTAACAAGTTTCAGCTAGTAATAGCGAATACCCTGTTCAAGAATCACAAGAGGAGGAGGTATACTTGGAAACGGCCGGGAGATACGGGAAGATTTCAATTAGATTACATCATGGTCAGACAGAGATTCCGAAATCAGATACTGGATTGTAAGGCCTACCCAGGAGCAGATATAGACTCAGATCACAATATAGTAGTGATGAAGAGTAGGCTGAAGTTCAAGACATTAGTCAGGAAGAATCAATACGCTAAGAAGTGGGATACGGAAGTTCTAAGGAATGACGAGATACGTTTGAAGTTCTCTAACGCTATAGATACAGCAATAAGGAATAGCGCAGTAGGCAACACAGTTGAAGAGGAATGGACGTCTCTAAAAAGGGCCATCACAGAAGTTGGGAAGGAAAACATAGGTACAAAGAAGGTAGCTGCGAAGAAACCATGGGTAACAGAAGAAATACTTCAGTTGATTGATGAAAGGAGGAAGTACAAACATGTTCCGGGAAAATCAGGAATACAGAAATACAAGTCGCTGAGGAATGAAATAAATAGGAAGTGCAGGGAAGCTAAGACGAAATGGCTGCAGTAAAAATGAGAAGACATCGAAAAAGATATGATTGTCGGAAGGACAGACTCAGCATACAGCAAAGTCAAAACAACCTTTGGTGACATTAAAAGCAACTGTGGTAACATTAAGAGTGCAACGGGAATTCCACTGTTAAACGCAGAGGAGAGAGCAGATAGGTGGAAAGAATACATTGAAAGCCTCTATGAGGGTGAAGATTTGTCTGATGTGAAACAGGAGTCGATTTAAAAGAGATAAGGGATCCAATATTAGATTCGGAATTTGAAAGAGCTTCGGAGGACTTACGGTCAAATAAGGCAGAAGGGATAGATGACATTCCATCAGAATTTCAAAAATCATTAGGGGAAGTGGCAACAAAACGACTGTTCACGTTGATGTGTAGAATATATGAGTCTGGCGACATACCATCTGACTTTCGGAAAAGCATCATACACACAATTCCGAAGACGGCAAGAGCTGACAAGTGCGAGAATTATCGCACAATCAGCTTAACAGCTCATGCATCGAAGCTGCTTACAAGAATAATATACAGAAGAATGGAAAAGAAAATTGAGAATGCGCTAGGTGACGATCAGTTTGGCTTTAGGAAAAGTAAAGGCACCAGAGAGGCAATTCTGACGTTATGGCTAATAATGGAAGCAAGGCTAAAGAAAAATCAAGACTCGTTCATAGGATTTGTCGACCTGGAAAAAGCGTTCGACAATATAAAATGGTGCAAGCTGTTCAAGATTCTGAAAAAAGTAGGGGTAAGCTATAGGGAGAGACGGGTCATATACGATATGTACAACAACCAAGAGGTAATAATAAGAGTGGACGATCAAGAACGAAGTGCTCGTATTAAGAAGGGTGTAAGACAAGGCTGTAGCCTTTCGCCACTACTCTTCAATCTGTACATCGAGGAAGCAATGATGGAAATAAAAGAAAGGTTCAGGAGTGGGATTAAAATACAAGATGAAAGTATATCAATGATACGATTCGCTGATGACATTTCTATCCTGAGTGAAAGTGAAGAAGAAATGATCTGCTGAACGGAATGAACAGTCTTATGAGTACACAGTATGGTTTGAGAGTAAATCGGAGAAAGACGAAGGTAATGAGAAGTAGTAGAAATGAGAACAGAGAGAAACTTAACATCAGGATTGATGGTCACGAAGTCAATGAAGTTAAGGAATTTTGCTACCTAGGCAGTAAAATAACCAATGACGGACGGAGCAAGGAGGACATCAAAAGCAGACTCGCTATGGCAAAAAAGGCATTTCTGGCCAAGAGAAGTCTACTAATATCAAATACCGGACTTAATTTGAGGAAGAAATTTCTGAGGATGTACGTCTGGAGTACAGCATTGTATGGTAGTGAAACATGACTGTGGGAAAACCGGAACAGAAGAGAATAGGAGCATTTGAGATGTGGTGCTATAGACGAATGTTGAAAATTAGGTGGACTGATAAGGTAAGGAATGAGGAGGTTCTACGCAGAATCGAAGAGGAAAGGAGTATGTGGAAAACACTGGTAAGGAGAAGGGACAGGATGATAGGACATCTGCTAAGACATGAGGGAATGACTTCCATGGTACTAGAGGGAACTGTAGAGGGCAAATTCGTATCTCAGTTTGAGGAATATGAATTGGTGGAAGGAGAATAGAATGTATAAGATTTGCTGATGACATAGTATTAGTGGCAGAAAGTGTGCGGACAGTGAATAACATACTGAAAGATCTGAAAAAAGCTTGTGCGGAATATGGGATGAAAATAAACACAGCAGAAACAAAGATTATGGTCATCAGTACAAGACGCAGACTGTCCAATATTAAAATAGGACAGTCTACAATTAGACAAGTAAGTGCATTCAAATATCTCGGAAGCACAATAAC
The DNA here is from genome assembly GCF_023897955.1 of Schistocerca gregaria. Lineage (NCBI taxonomy): Eukaryota > Metazoa > Arthropoda > Insecta > Orthoptera > Acrididae > Schistocerca > Schistocerca gregaria. The sequence goes on from NC_064929.1 coordinate 79,398,629, forward strand.
TGAAGACTTGAGATGTCACCAGCAGGTGAAAACTCGAATTGCCATAGCGAAGGAGGAATTCAACAGAAAGAGGAGACTCTTATGTGGCAAATTAGATAAAGGACTAAGGAAAAGGCTTGGCAAATGTTTTGTCTGGAGTGTGGCACTATATGGGGCAAAAACATGGACGCTGAGACGAGAGGATGAAAAAAAGGTTAGAAGCATTTGAGAAGTGGATGTGGAGGAGAAAGGTGAAAATAGGCTGAATGGAAAGAGTGAGTAATGAAAGAGTATTGGAAAGGGTTCGTGGGAGAAGATGTCTGCTGAAGGTTGTAAGAGAAAGGAAAGAGAACTGGTTGGGACATTCATTAAGAAGGGAGTCCTTGCTAGCAGATGCTTTGGAAGGATTGGTTTGTGGGAGAAGACTGAGAGGAAGAAGGAGATACGAGATGATAGACGACGTAAAGGGAAGAGGAAATTATGCAGATCTGAAGAGGATGGCAGAAGACCGGATAGCCTGGAGAATTACCATGTGAAAACCTGCTGTATGGCAGAACACTGATGATGATTGTGACAAAATAATCAAACTCATTATTGACCACCATACAGATTTCTTCTTCATATCTAGTATTCAAATATTCATATTTAGTATTACTATACAGCACATTTACTTGTGGTTGACTAAGTTCCTTAAACAATTACACCTGCTTGTGTTGTTAAACTTCTTCATTAGCGCACCCATTTATACAGAACAATTTGTTGATAACATAAAAAAGTTAGTTATAAATGCAGAAAATCTAAAAACAGCGATTTCTTGATTTGGATGATTTTAGTGGAAACAAGCTATCGAGTTCTTTAATTTATATATATTTTTAAGGAAGAAAATTATTTGCATGAGAAAGAGAAATTATTTGCAACTACAAATTGTTTTAAAAAAGAATTATGCTGGTAACTCTGGTGAAATAATAAAAATACAAAAACTTTCTGATTCTCACAAATAACAGAAAACACTTACACGAATTACTAGCAAACATAAGAGTAACTGAACAAAATTTATATGTGATATATGAACATTTATAACTCCTGGAAATTGAAATAAGAACACCGTGAATTCATTGTCCCAGGAAGGGGAAACTTTATTGACACATTCCTGGGGTCAGATACATCACATGATCACACTGACAGAACCACAGGCACATAGACACAGGCAACAGAGCATGCACAATGTCGGCACTAGTACAGTGTATATCCACCTTTCGTAGCAATGCAGGCTGCTATTCTCCCATGGAGACGATCGTAGAGATGCTGGATGTAGTCCTGTGGAACGGCTTGCCATGCCATTTCCACCTGGCGCCTCAGTTGGACCAGCGTTCGTGCTGGACGTGCAGACCGCGTGAGACGACGCTTCATCCAGTCCCAAACATGCTCAATGGGGGACAGATCCGGAGATCTTGCTGGCCAGGGTAGTTGACATACACCTTCTAGAGCACGTTGGGTGGCACGGCATACATGCGGACGTGCATTGTCCTGTTGGAACAGCAAGTTCCCTTGCCGGTCTAGGAATGGTAGAACGATGGGTTCGATGACGGTTTGGATGTACCGTGCACTATTCAGTGTCCCGTCGACGATCACCAGAGGTGTACGGCCAGTGTAGGAGATCGCTCCCCACACCATGATACCGGGTGTTGGCCGTGTGTGCCTCGGTCGTATGCAGTCCTGATTGTGGCGCTCACCTTCACGGCGCCAGACACGCATACGACCATCATTGGCACCAAGGCAGAAGCGACTCTCATCACTGAAGACGACACGTCTCCATTCGTCCCTCCATTCACGCCTGTCGCGACACCACTGGAGGCGGGCTGCACGATATTGGGGCGTGAGCGGAAGACGGCCTAACGGTGTGCAGGACCGTAGCCCAGCTTCATGGAGACGGTTGCGAATGGTCCTCGCCGATACCCCAGGAGCAACAGTGTCCCTAATTTGCTGGGAAGTGGCGGTGCGGTCCCCTACGGCACTGCGTAGGATCCTACGGTCTTAGCGTGCATCCGTGCGTCGCTGCGGTCCGGTCCCAGGACGACGGGCACGTGCACCTTCCGCTGACCACTGGCGACAACATCGATGTACTGTGGAGACCTCACGCCCCACGTGTTGAGCAATTCGGCGGTACGTCCACCCGGCCTCCCGCATGCCCACTATACGCCCTCGCTCAAAGTCCGTCAACTGCACATACGGTTCACGTCCACGCTGTCGCGGCATGCTACCAGTGTTAAAGACTGAGATGGATCTGCGTATGCCACAGCAAACTGGCTGACACTGACGGCGGCGGCGCACAAATGCTGTGCAGCTAGCGCCATTCGACGGCCAACACCGCGGTTCCTGGTGTGTCCGCTGTGCCGTGCGTGTGATCATTGCTTGTACAGCCCTCCCGCAGTGTCCGGAGCAAGTATGGTGGGTCTGACACACCGGTGTCAATGAGTTCTTTTTTCCATTTCCAGGAGTGTATAATAATTAGGACTGTATTCAAGAAATATCAAATAAAGAATTAAAAGAAGAAGTGGACCGTCACTTATATGTAGTAAAGCCATATATACAGGGTGAGTCACGTAACGTTACCGCTGAATATATTTCGTAAACCACATCAAATACTGACGATCCGATTCCACAGACCGAACGTGAGGAGAGGGGCTAGTGTAACTGTTTGATACAAACCATACAAAAATGCACGCAAGTATGCTTTTTAACACAAAACTATGTTTTTTTAAATGGAACCCCGCTAGTTTTGTTAGCACACCTGAACATATAAACAAATACGTAATCAGTGCTGTTTGTTGCATTGTAAAATGTTAATTACATCCGGAGATATTGTAACCTAAAGTTGACGCTTGAGAACTACTCCTCCGCTCTTCGATCGTGTGTATCGGAGAGCACCGAATTACGTAGGGATCCAAAGGGAACGGTGATGGACATTAGGTACAGAAGAGACTGGAGCAGCACATTACGTCCACATGCTAACACCTTTTTATTGGTCGTTTTCAGTGACGCACATGTACAGTACCATGAGGGTTGAGGTACACGTACACACGTGGTTTCCATTTTCAATTACGGAGTGGAATAGAGTGTGTCCCGACATGTCCCCAATAGATGTTCAATGTGGTGGCCATCATTTGCTGCACACAATTGCAATCTCTGGCGTAATGAATGTCGTACACGCCGCAGTACATCTGGTGTAATGTCGCCGCAGGCTGCCACAATTCGTTGCTTCATATCCTCTGGGGTTCTAGGCACATCACGCTACACATTCTCCTTTAACGTACCCCACAGAAAGAAGTCCAGAGGTGTAAGATCAGGAGAATGGGCTCACCAATTTATGCGTCCTCCACGTCCTATGAAACGCCCGTCGAACATCCTGTCAAGGGTCAGCCTAGTGTTAATTGCGGAATGTGCAGGTGCACCATCATGCTGATACCACATACGTCGACGCGTTTCCAGTGCGACATTTTCGAGCAACGTTGGCAGATCATTCTGTAGAAACGCGATGTATGTTGCAGTGGTATCCGATACACACGATCGAACAGCGGAGGAGTGGTACTCAAGCGTCAACTTTAGGTTACAATATTTCCGGATGTAATTAACATTTTAGAATGGAACAAACGGCACTGATTACGTATTTGTTTATATGTTCAGATGTGCTAACAAAACTAACGTGGTTCCATTAAAAACACGTAGGTTTGTGTTAAAAAACATACTTCCGTGCATTTTTGTATGGTTTGTATTAAACAATTACGCTAGCCCCTCTCCTCACGTTCGGTCTGTGGAATCGGTTCGTCAGTATTTGATGTGGTTTACGAAATATATCGAGCGGTAACGTTAGGTGACTCACCCTGTATATAAGGTGCTACACTCCACGTTGGTCTCAAGCAGTATTCAATTTAAGGCTCCCAACTTCAGTATTCAGAACATAACGTACAGCATACTGCCCAACACCCTCTGATAAATTCACTCTGTTGACGGACTAAGATGGCGCACTAGAAGTAACGTCAGACAGACAAAAAATCCTAAGCCGATTGTACAGTAAAAAATAAATTCCAGTTACCTGCAGAAGTCTGACGAGCTGTTACATCTACAACAGTCCTTCAAAATATCATCCCCACCGTCAATGCTGGGACTGAATTGTCTCACAATGCTCTTTCTTCCCCGCTCTAATATCCCCTATGTCATCTGATTACCTATTGGCTAACCCTCTTTCGTCTCGACAGTGGTCTGGTGCACAAGACTTGTCACATGATTCCACAAGAAGAAGTCAAGTGGGGGAGACCAGGTGCAACACAACCTCCTCTGCCTATCCACTGATCCAGGTACTCACGAACCTTCAGTTCCAAGTGAGATGTTGGAACTATTTCTGTTGAGGAACCGGGATCCGGTACTGATACGTGTATTTTGCTGTCAGAACTATCATATTGATTTTAGCTTACAAGCTTATACCTTTCGACTCGACTGTTTCGCATAATGATACAGTTATCCTTCTCCATCGCCCCTGAAAGCTTTCATCATCGCCACGGAATAACCCTGCATATTGCTTCTGCCTGCCTGTAACTCGAGGAAAGACCACGAAGGAAAGACTACAGATATTCCAGACTTTGTTTCCCACGTGCTGTTTGTGATGATGACAGGATAGGGAACGAGTGACATTGAAATACAAACTGCCCTCCGTGACCCACCATAAGATAGCTTGAGGAATACAGATGTAAATAGATATCTAGACAATAAGAACCTGCTTCTGACACGCACATCACAGTGATTCGCAGGTGTTAGAAGAGAAATGCGCCACTGTTTTTGAGATTTTCATTCTTTTCAGTCTGTGTGAAATACGTAAAGTGAACTTTTCTGTGTGGCTGGTTCCGGCCATTCTCGAAGGTGGTGCGAGGACTCTTTCACATTAAGAGTAGGGAACACAAAGAGAAAACAACAAAATTACGTTTGCACGCCGTTCTCGACAGCTTTTGCAAGTGACTACCACGAAAGATACGGCTGGGAAACCCATCTTTACCGAACCGCAGGAGGATGTGCTAAAGGCTAGTGTGACTTTAACCTATTACAGAGCGTATAAATAGTGGCCGACTTTCCAGGTACTCTGTTTGCCAAGTACAGGGAAACACGTTGCGCGTCATACAGTAACTAAAGCCGAAAAGAGAAGAGTGTGACTTAGGAAGTCGGGATTAGCATGGAAGGTCAAGGCCCCTATAATGTCACTCCTTAAATACTACAACTATTAGATTAATAACTTATTCAATACTATAATTATAGAAACAGCTAACATACAATCAACACGTGGCCATCTTTAAACAATCCCCAAAATGACCAATGGCTTCCTTGTCAAACAAGCAGCAAATTAGAATTACTTAATGAACAATAAACTACAATCTGAAGTAATTTAAAAAGGTGGCTCAGATAATTTTTTTTTTGAGCAATAACACAACCAGCACAATACGTTGCACTTAATATAATTCACTGGCAAACTAATTTAAATTTTTTTAACTTCTTGAGAGATGTTAAATTGTAACACCCCACCCGACACTTATCTGGTTTTCGCGTGTGTTCACCCCAGCTAATTGACTAACAGATCAACAGAGAGTGCAAAACTGCCGCAATATCGGATAACGCAAAGAAAGTAATAAGGCCCTGTGATTCCTGATTGAGCTGCGGTGGCAGTGTTGACATTAATTGATTCAGATTTGATCCCTTTTAAATAAAAAGGGGTGCACATTGATGTTATATTCAGCTATTGAACACGAGATGCAAATGTTGAACATTAAATTAATTAAGAAAGTGGATTGGGATTTGAACTACTTGATTGAAAAGAGATCCAGTCGATTAGCACAAATTTATTTTAAGTCACGACCTTCAATCATCACATTACATGACTCTCCTAACAGGCAGTGGTAATAAATTGCGTTTGCGTGGAGTAAAGCGCGATAAATCAAAAGTAATTCCTACCGACTAACGCAGGCGTAATGCGAAGTGCGAGAAGAAGTCTACAATACATGGTCCATGAAACCCTCGTGGAGACTTTGCCGACGTGATCCAACAAATTAATCAGTGGCCGGAGCGGGCGCAATATCACCGAATACAGCGTGGTGGGGAGGTGTCGTTGTGTGAACGTCGGCCGACCTCGTGGTGCTGCAAGGCTGCGCTCTATTCACTCCTAGCTATCTTGCTCAGTACGTAGCTGAACCAAAACTTCCTATCTCCAAGCTCAATCGTTCCGTTTGCTAATTCCTAAATCGCAGAGATGCTCACTCTCTCTCAGGTAAGCTGAGTAAAGAACGCCACGACCGCACTCTAGGCAAGCTGGGAACGGAAGACCTCTACGGAGACTTCTGCCAGTCCGCTCTTCGCCTCAGTTTCCCTTCCAGCAAAATCACTGATCCAATTGCAGCGCAAGTCGCGTTAATTATGCGTCACTTCCCAGCGCCGACCAGTGCCTGCTCTGGGAAGTGAACAAATTCCCACAAAATTTCCCTTCTTCTCAACTTCTGCTATATAGCTCCTCATAGGCCACCCATCAAGGTTAGTGTCTGCACAAACACCAATTTTTCCGAAATTCCGACTCCCAGGAGAGTACTCCAAATTCCTCGGTCCTACATTCCCATCGGAGGTCGGCGTATTTCATTCTGTCGCTCTTCACCTGATTTACTTCAGGCTCTGCTGACCGTGAATTCACCGTAAAGTTGCTATAGTCACGACCACGCATATTTCGGCCTCTGTTGACCGCTCCACCATAGCTTTGCGCGGCTTTCTCGCGTGTTTCACAGAAAACGGGACGGCAGACATTTATCACAGGCGTACAAGTTCTCCGTCTGCTTCCATGTACACCAGCATCGGGTTGACCACCCACTTACTGTCACTCATCTTAAGGCAGCTGGAGGCCGCACCCCATTACCGCTTTCTCAGAGTTTGAGCCGCCCTAAGCTGCCTGTTCTAGCTTACCTTCGCCTGCCGCAGTCAACTCTAAATACTTCCCTGGGATAAACTACCCTCCAGTAGATCGACGTGTCTCCAATAAAGTTTTCACGTCATGTGAATTATTTTAAAATCATCACTCAACATTAATTGTTCCAATACGTCCATACTATACCCTCTACAAGATGCATTGTGCCTTGTCAGTCATTTTTGTTCAGCCCTACTGTTCACTCAACATGAGTTAGGTGAACTTTAATGACTTCATGTAAGGGGCATAGCTCTTGCCATCTTACAAAATGTTTGTCAAATGGGCAGTCACGCCAGACTACCCTGGCAAAAGGTGACTTAACTTAAAATGCCGGAAGCAGCAGACCACCAGTCCAAAACAACACCTAAACGCCGGGGCCCAGCCAGGAGTAACTTCCAATCAGACGACACCTCAAGGCTTCTGTGCACCGAAGCGGGATGTGGCGCCGGTCCCACACACCCCAACTCGCAGAAAAACTGGAACACAAACAGACCGCAGGAAACACTGCAAACACCAAGCAAACATCAATCAGTATAAGTTAAGAACCGCTGGCTGTGGTGACCGGCCGGTTCGAGGCGCTACAGTCTGGAACCGCGCGACCGCTACGGTCGCAGGTTCGAATCCTGCCTCAGGCATGGATGTGTGTGATGTCCTTAGATTAGTCAGGTTTAATTAATTCTAAGTTCTAGGCGACTGAACACCTCAGAAATTGTCCCATAGTGCTCAGACCCATTTGAATCATTAGAACTGGCCAATAAAATTGCTGCAAAAAAAAGAAATGCAGATGATAAACGGGTATTCATTGGACAAATATATTGTACTAGAACTAACATGTGATTACATTTCAACGCAATTTGGGTGCATAGATACTGAGAAATCAGTAACCAGAACCACCACCTCTGGCTGTAATAACGGACTCGATACGCCTGGGCATTGAGTCAAACAGAGCTTGGATGGCGTGTACAGGTACAGCTGCCCATGGAACTTCAACACGATACCATAGTTCATCAAGAGTAGTGACTGGCGTATTGTGACGAGCCAATTGCTCGGCAACCATTGACCGGACGTTTTCAGTTGGAAAGAAATGTGGAGAATGTGCTGGCCAGGGCAGCGGTCGAAGATTTTCTGTATCCAGAAGGCCCGTACAGGATGTAAGGTGTCAAGTAAATCCAACACCTTCCATGAAAACCATGACATGATAAGCAAATCCAGTAGTATGTCACATAGCTCCGAATAAATCGTGACATTAAATTAACCAAAGTAATACGAGTAACGAGTGAGCAAATGGAATACCACAGACTAACACAAGAATGCCTAAATGCATGTCTTACGTTCCCACCATGAGGCAGACGCAGTTCCGAGAGGAAAAACGAGGACAGAAGCCGAGAGCAGAACCGTGTTAAGCTAGAAGGCCTTACGATAAGGGAAGGTCTGGACACCTACGGTGCCAGCTAACAAGTAGGGCCACACAACCCGCACGTTTTCGCGTCTCAGGTACGTCAAGGACCACCTCCCCGCCCATGTTAAAAGCTAGAGCCCTCCGGAAAAACAGTATAGATCTTACGATAACACAAAAAGGGCCACTACCACCCGCAAGTTTTAGCGTGAGACTTTTTCGTGTCTCGGGTACGTCAAGGACCACCCCCCAGCCAATGTTAAAAGATAGAGCCCTCCAGAAGAACAGTATAGATCTTACGATAACGCTAAAAGGACCACACCAGCTGCAGATATTAGCGTGAGACTTTTTAGCGTCTCTGTTGCGTTGCAAACTTTAAAAACATTGCCCCACCACGAAAAGTATAACGTTTCTCATTGGATAGACAGAATTTTTGTAGGCGGAGCTTAAGGTTAACATTGAGGCCCTGATTGGTCAGATGAAAACACAGCCAGATAGTTTTTTTAAACCAACTTAGGTAAATTGTAGTAAGGAGAAGTTAGAAAAGAGTTAGTTCCGAGACGGCGAGCTGGATGGCTGGTGCGCCGGCCGCTGTCGCCCTGACGCTGCCTAAACACCGATAAGGTAATGTACGCACGCGATGCCGCATTTTTGAGCGCATAAGGCTTCACTCAGAACTGAAGAAGACTCATCTGTTACACCCCTTTTTTGCGTAATGCTAGTGTCGATCGTTAATTAAAACTCATGGTGTTCACATTTGCCACTTGAAGAACAGATCTGAAACGCGATGATTTTTCTTTTATATAGTTGTTGAGAAGGCACATCAGCCACTGTAATTTACGACAAGTTAAATAAGTAACTAAAGATAATTGAGGGTCGCTGTAGACCATTTTGATAGTTTTCTTTTTTGTGAAAGTCAAATTAAACCTAGATTATAGATGTGATATGGTATAGGTCATCCTTCGATCGATTGTAGAACTTGGAAACCCATTCAGGGAATATTCGTTCAGATTTTTGTTGAACGCAGTTGGTTTTTACCATCCTGTATTAAAACATTTCCTTTTATCAATAGTACAATTTATAAACGATGTTTTGTGAGTAGAATAAAATTTCCAATGGTAATCTTTACTGCTCTTTCGACGTTATTTTACCAGCTAACTAAAAATAGGAAAGCCTTGAACCCTTTCCACTAAATTTAGTTAGCATTAAGATTCTTTTACAGGGAGTGCAGTGGAGCTGACGCTCAAATCATTTAGTATTTGGTTATATCATCGCTAGTCTCACTGAACTCTTCTGAATTCTACATGTCATGTGTGGTCTGGCGTCTCCTTATCAGCAACAGGTCCCAGGTTCAAACTAGTTAATTCCCTAAAAAACACGCTCAGAGCGTCGTTGCGCGAAAGTGGTAGGGAGACACGATATAGAACAATCAGACACCACCATGAATGTTTAGAAGGACCTCCAACATGCGTTCGTGCATTATCCTGCTCAAATGTAGGGTTTCTCAGAGATCGAGTGAAGGGTAGAGCCACGGGTCGCAAAACATCTCAAATGTAACGTCCACTGTTCAAAGTGCCGTCAATGCGAAGAAGAGGTGACCGAAACGTGTAACCAATGGAACCTCAAACCATAACGCCGGGTGATACGCCAGTGCGGCAATGACGAATACACGCTTCCAATGTGCGTTCACCTAACACGGATGCGAACAACATGATGCTGTAAACAGACTCTGCATTCGTCCGAAAAAATGACGTTTTGCCATTCGTGCACCCAGGTTCGTCGTTGAGTACACCATCGCAGGCGCTCCTGTCTGTGATGCAGCGTCAAGGGTAACCGCAGCCGTGGTCTCCGAGCTGATAGTCCACGCTGCTGCAAACGTCGTCGAACTGTTCGTGCAGATGGTTGTTGTCTTGCAAACGTCCCCATCTGTTGACTCAGGGTTCGAGACGAGGCTGCACGATCCGTTACAGCTATGCGGATAAGATGCCTATCATCTCGACTGCTAGTGATACGAGGCCGTTGGGATCCAGCACGGCATTCCGTATTACCCTCCAGAACCCACAGATTCTATATTGTGTTAACAATCGTTGGATCTCGACCAACGCGAGTAGCAATCTCGCGATACAATTAACCGCAATTGCGATAGGCCACAATAAGACCTTTATCAAAGTCTGAAACGTGGTGGTACCCATTTCTCCTAGTTACACGAGGCATCACAACAACGTTTCACCAGGCCGCTCAACTGTGGTTTGTGTATGACAAATCGGTTGGAAACTTTCCTCATATCAGCACGTTGTAGGTGTCGCCACCGGAACCATCCTTGTGTGAATTTTCTGTAAAGCTAATTATCTGCAATTCACAGCATCTTCTTCCTGTCGGTAAATTTCGCGTCTGTAGCACATCATTTCCTGGTGTATCAGTTTTAATGGACAGTAGCGTAATTTTAAAAAAAAAGAATAAGTGTTTTCAATAGGACGTCTAAAATATCAGGTTTTTACACTCTCATAGTTAGGGAAATAATATTTGCACATATCATTAAGGCTCTGGCTCTGAGCACTATGGGCCTTAACTTCTGAGGTCATCAGTTGCCTAGAACGTAGATCTACTTAAATCTATCTAACCTAAGGACATCACACACATCGATGCCCGAGGCAGGATTCGAACCTGTGACCGGAGCGGTCTCTCGGCTGCAGACTGTAGCGCCTAGAACCGCTCGGCCACCCGGGCCGGCAGCAGAGGACAGTACGTTCAGTTTTGAGTAAGAAGCAGGCAAACATTTTAATAGAATGAAATTTTCACCCTACAGTGGAGCGTGCGTTGATATGAAACTTCCTGGAAGATTAAAACCGTGTGCCGGACCGAGACTCTAGAAACATCCTCCAGTCTGTGGCTAAGCCATGTCTCCGCAATGTCCTTTCTTCCAGGAGTGCTAGTTCTGCAAGGTTCGCAGGAGACCTTCTGTGAAGTTTGGAAAGTAGGAGACGAGGTACTGGCGGAAGTAAAGCTGTGAGGACGGGGCGTGAGTCGTGCTTCGGTAGCTCAGTTGGCAGAGCACTTGCCTGCGAAAGGCAAAAGTCCCGAGTTCAAGTCTCGGTCCGGCACACAGTTTTAATCTGCCAGGAAGTTTCAAATATTTTAATGCTCATAAGCGAAGGATCGAATCAGAGCAAATAATTTGAATCTTTAACGGGTTTCTCTTCCAATATTCCTCTCATCACAATCCTTAATCTGTCCATTCTGCTAACTCCTGTTCTGCTTCTTTTAATTTTGTCTTGTAAGACTCTCTGCTGCTTCCCACCTCATTTTTATTCATTACTAGCATTCTAAAGTGAGCACTCAAGCATATCCCGGGTATAAAATTTGATTAATTTTAGATGGTACATCTCTATTGGGAGCCTTAACCTCATAGAATGCATCCTTAGGTGGTGGATAGGAGAATGCTTTTCAGCATCTCCTGGCTGTCGAAGGTATTTGGCAAATAAGACCTCCCATGGTCCAGAGAGGCCGGAGGGAAAAATATTTTCAACTGCTTTTCTGCAACGGATAGCTGGAATCAACCCAAATAAATACTGCTCACCACATCCTTCGTGTTACCCCAAAGCAATCGTCGATTTGTTTCCCATTACGAAGAAAATGATTTTAGTGGAATTAAACGTGCCCTTTGACAGACCGGACAAAAATTAGTGTAGTGCAACATTTGAATTACCAGTATGATATAACAGGGGAAGTAAAGCAGGAAGAACGAACAGTCCTCCAGCAGCGACAACCACGCCCTGGCCCGCATTGACTGCAACGGCCGTGGAGCAGCGCTGCTCAGTCGCTACTGGAATACAGATTGTTCAACTTATATATTCACAATACGTATCGATAAAATGATTATCGTGCTAGACTAATTTGGGTCTGTTCTATCGAATGGGCCCGTACAATTCAGATTTGAAAATCATTTTGTTTATACCAAACCGACGCTTTTCGTCGGAACTGGGCTTCACACAAAACATCTGTTGAGCATTATTTGAGCTGATTCCATCACATTGCAATAACCAATTTGCATATTATATCTTCTGAAGCTCATTCTAAAATGCGCCTACGAGAATTATGAGAGACAGACTGTAGAACAGAGGGCGACTCGGCTGCCCCTACCACTGTCGTTTTATGCAACCCGCAAAGTCGTATCTGGCCTTCACGATCCACACGGGAGATTTTCTTTTTTTGTGGCTATCTACAGGCAAACTACTAGTCCTACTGAAAAAATGAACAGAATCTATTTCTACGAAATTTAATGTAATTAAATTTTGTACTGGGACACGTTTTCGCTGGAGGCCACGACTTTCGATGATGATGTTTGCTTTGTGGAGCACAACTGCACCGTTATCAGCGCCTGCACAAATCCCCAATCTTTGCTGAGTCCAATCTAGCCACTTTCAAGAATGATGATGAAATGATGAGGACAACACAAACACCCACTCATCTCGAGGCAGGTGAAAACCCCTGACCTCGCCGTGAATCGAACCCGGAACCCTGTGCTTGGGAAGCGAGTACGCGATCGCGAGCTGCAGACAATGCTTTCGAGTTATACAAGTAATACGTACAGAATTGTGCTCCAAATGGACCTCCACCTCACACTCGTATCTCACCAGTCGCAATCTCCACAATACTGTTCGTAGTGCTCCCTCTTACCACTGTACAAAAATATCCGACTACACAAACTATTCCCGACGTTCAAAATTTTTTGGGTTTCTATTGATAGGAGTATAAGTCACCAGAACAGTCAAAAATCTTTCAAATGGCTCTGAGCACTATGGTACTTTATATCTGAGGTCATCAGTCCCCTAGAACTTAGAACTACTTAAACCTAACCTAAGGACATCACACACATCCATGCCCGAGGCAGTGGCACGGTTCCAGACGGAAGCGCCTAGAACCGCTCGGCCACAACGGCCGCCAGCAGAATAGTCTTCTTAGTCAAAACTAAATCAATTTAAAAGCGCCGGTGAGAATAATGAACAAAAAACGACTTTTGGAAACGTTACGCTAAAAGCAATTGCGTTGACAATTCAATCCAAGCTAACCATTAAAAGCACAGTGGTTCCCCAGTCAGAAATCCTTACGATTACGCCATATAATTGTTTATTTTATGCTATTAAAATTCATAGAATTGTTATGCAAAGTTTACACAAAAGTTATTTTTCAATTTACAAGTGCTCCACTAAGGTACTGCCATAGTAAGACCAGTCAGTGAAGACCAAAAAAAGTCGAATGTGGGAAATAACTCGTGCAGTCAGAAATTTTTGCTCCGTGGTAGGAGGGACTACCAAGGCCTTGCCGCAGTGGTAACGCCAGTTCTCGTCAGAACACCGAAGTTAAGGGCGGTCGGGCTGGGCTAGAACTAGGATGGGTGACCATCCGGTCTGCCGAGCGCTGTTGGCAAGCGGGGTGCACTCAGCCCTTGTGAGCCAAACTGAGGAGCTACTTGACTGAGAAGTGGCTCCGGTCTCGTAAACTGACATACGGCCGGGAGAGCGGTGTGCTGACCACATGACCCTCCATAGCCGCATACAGTGACGCCTGAGTACTAAGGATGACACGGCGGCCGGTCGGTACCGTTGGGCCTTCATGGCCTGTTCGGATGGAGAGTCGGAGGTAGGAGGGACTGAGTGTGGGAATAAGGCTGCGTTTTAAAGTAACTTTCGCACGTTTTTCTTGAATAACGCAATCTATGGCCTTCAGCCAAAAAGTGACACGAACACATTTAGGTACATTAAATATTGTAAAAAAGATATCATTTATTCTTTTCTGTAGGACTAATAACGTGCACGTAGCTAGCGAGACATTATGAAAATCTCGGACATGTTTTATAAAGGTCAGCTATTACGTTGGTGCATGGCATTAAGCTCGCTGTGGATTTATTTCCCCATTGTCATTTGTTATTTATAGTTGACTGTTGTTACTTGTGTTTGCATATTGTCGTTTTATCGTTTGTAGAGAGTGAGCAGAACTGTGAACGCTACGAAATGGAATACCAAGTGGGAAAATCTGAACATTTCCGACGTATTCCTCTGTTTGAGTTCAGTAGAGGGTTGAGAGCAGTGGATGCAGCCAGGAACATTCACGCCGTGAGTGGGAATAATGCCACAACGAAGAAATGGTTTCTCATTTTAAGGAGGATCAAATGGTTGAAATGGCTCTGAGCACTATGGGACTTTATATCTGAGGTCATCAGCCCCCTGGAACTTAGAACTACTTAATCCTAACTAACCTAAGGAAACCACACACATCCATGCCCGAGGCAGGATTCGATCCTGCGACCGTAGCGCTCGCGCGGTTTCATACTGTAGCGCCTAGAACCGCTAGGCCACCCCGGCCAGCTAAGGAGGATCGTTTCGACATTAGTGAATCTCCACACTCAGGAATTCTTCAGGCTTTCATGAGGATCGTTTCAACACATTAATACACAATAATCCAAGTTAGTGGACTCGTGCACTCCCAAATGTGGTGAACTGCGATCATTCCACGACCGCGGGATTATTCCAAGCAGTCGAATCGAGTCTAAGCCAAACCTACAAAAGTCAGTAGGGGACATATGTGCATCTCAGCTCGTTCGTCATCAACTGGCTCCTGAACAACGCCGACCGTTCCATCCTGTATAGCTACTCGTTACGAGAAATGGTACACTACTGGCCATTAAAATTGCGACACCACGAAGATGACATGTTACAGACGCAAAATTTAACCGACATGAAGAAGACGCTGCGGTATTGAAATGATCAGCTTTTCAGAGCATTCACACAAGGCTGGCGCCGGTGGCGACACCTACAACGTGCTGACACGGGGAAAGTTTCCAACCGATTTCTCATACACAGACACCAGTTGACCGGCGTTGCCTGGTGAAACGTTGTTGTGATGCCTCGTGCAAGGAGGAGAAATGCGTACCATGACGTTTCCGACTTTGATAAAGGTCGGATTGTAGACTATCGCGATTGCGGTTTATCCTATCGCGACATTGCTGCTCGCGTTGGTCGAGATCCAGTGATTGTTAGCAGAATATGGAATCGGTGGTTCAGGAGGGCCTCGTATCACTAGCAGTCGAGATGACAGGCATCTTATCCGCACGGCTGTAACGGATCATGCAGCCACGCCTCGATCCCTGAGTAAACAGATAGGGACGTTTCCAAGACAACAACCATCTGCACGAACAGTTCGGCGACGTTTAGAGCAGCATGGACTATCAGCTCGGAGACCGTGGCTGCGGTTACCCTTGACGCTGCATCACAGACAGGAGCGCCAGCGATGGTGTAGTCGACGACGAACCTGGGTGCACGAATGGCAAAACGTCATTTTTTCGGATGAATCCAGGTTCTGTTTACAGTATCATGATGGTCGCGTCCGTGGTTGGCGACATCGCGGTGAATGCACATTGGAACCGTGTATTCGTCATCGCCATACTGGCGCATCAACCGGCGTGATGGTATGGGGTGCCACTGGTTACACATCTCGGTCACCTCTTGTTCGCATTGACGATACTTTGAACAGTGGACGTTACATTTCAGCTGCGTTACGAACCGTGGCTCTACCCTTCATTCGATCCCAGTTTTAGTGTAATATATTTGTCCAATGAATACCCGCTTATCAGCTGCATTTCCTTTTGGTGTAGCAATTTTAATGGCCAGTGGTGAATCTTTGTACTAAGTTAAGGAAAGGAAAGGAGCGACTGATCCCAAGCGAAGCAGCAATTTCACCATAGAAAAAGCCACCACATGCAAGAGATGTTATGCATCTGGTGGAACAGCGACGGTGTGCTGAGCTACGAATTTCTTTCCCGACGTGTAGCCATCACTGCTAACATCACTTGGTGACCACAAATGGGACGTCTTGCAGACTCAGTCCCAGAACAAAGACCACGGAAACTGAGTGAAGTGCCGCTACCTTGCGATAACGCCGGCCCGCATTCTGCTAGACTGACAGAAAGCACCATACAGGAACTGGGTTGGGAAGTAATTGCACACGCACCTCATTCCCGTCAACTTAGGCCCTCAGATTTTCTCTTTTTCCTCTCTCTGCCGACCAATCTTCGAGTAACTTCCTTTCCATATGGAAATGTGCTCCGAACATGTGTCTAGTTCTTCGCCTCAAAACCGTGTGATTTCTTCAGTTGCAGAGTTTAAAAGTTACCCCAGCGTCGGCCGACTGTTGTAAATAGTCAAGGAGAATATGTTATTGATGACCAAAATATCTGTTACCTTTATCTATCGCATTTGTTATACTTGTGGAAAAATGCCACGAACTTATGCCTTAAGCCAGTAGAATATTGCGGGTTGCACAAAATGAGGGCGACAGGGGTAGCTCAATCATGCTTTATTTTTGTAAGATGGAGTTCCATGCTGGTTATAGACGACAATTGGTGCACAAATGGAGACAGATCTGCTGATCGAGCACGCCAAAGCAACATGTCCTCACTCCGAAGAGCAAGTTGGGTTATGTGGTGTGTGTACTGTAAGACCTTCGGTACACACACCATCAGATTATTTGACTTGTCGCTCTAACGAAGTAGGCGAGTGTCAGCAATATGTCTCGTTGTCTTGTCGTGGCGTGTTTATCTTCTGCCATTAGGTGAGACGATAGAAATGCAACTTGCACGCGTATAGTAGCTGACGGTGACCAACTGTAAACAGAACTTCATTAATTTTCACACACATTTATAAAATAATAACAAGCAAAAAATTACTTAACTTGGTTGTGGATGCTATTTACAATTGACAATCTGAAGTTCCTTTGGTATTGGTACGTTAATCTTATTCTCACATATATATCTGATGCTTGACAAAAGTGACTATACATTTATATTCATGGCTATGTACAGGAATGTGGTAATATTATTAGGTGCACGCTGAAACTTGACTATAGACTGGTAAAGACAAATGTAGAAGTCGTACAGACGTACAGACTAATGCAGACTGGTGCAGGCAAATGGAGACTGACTAACCGGAGGTCTGAACACTCGTTATAATACCTCGAGCATTCAGGTATCACTGCGCAAGTGTGATCCGTGAGGGGAAAGGGTTCTACGTTAGCAGCAATCTCATTGGCTGCGTTACATATTAATACGCGGATCAGCGGAAGCAGAATTTAGTCCGTCTCTAAGGCAGCGCCATCTCGTAGTGCAGAAAGGGACGAGCGCTGCGCCTGCGCTGTTGTGCTTAGCGGGGCGCGCTCTAGTGGGAAAGTTGTGTACGCGCTGACTACGTGGAACTACGTACACAACACACCAAAACTTAAACGATGCTAACAGCGGAGACTGGAACAACAACCAGAACGGATCACAGACAACCCATAAGCTGCGGACGACCCAAATACACGTCGCCTAATCAGACGACCGACCAAACGACCGAGCAAGGTCGTTGCCACTCCAGCGTGTGTGTCGGCAATCTGTCCCTTCTCGCTACCCCACGCCAACCGACCAATTCAGAGCCAGTACGCCGAGAACCTTTAAATAACTTGTCAGTCAAATCCACATAAACTACACACAGTTTCACGAACACTTGCACAGAGAACTAGACTATGCTAACGGCAGTCACTGAGCAAAAGAAGGACGAATCACGAGTCAGCACACACACAGCCAACCCTTAAGCGATCGCCGGCTAAATACACGTCTTCCGACAAGACGAGCGACAACGATCAAACAAGGTCGTCCCAACTCAAATCATGTGTGGCGGCAATCATCGGCGAGTGACGGCTATCTACGGCTCCCTGCCGCTTCATGCCCCACTGGTGCTACGACGTGACTGCGCCAACCGACCAACTGCTACACATCAGCACGGAGACAGCACTAAAATAACTGGGCAGTGAACTCCACAGGCTACAAAAAATGGTTCAAAAGGCTCTGAGCACTATGGGACTTATCTTCTGAGGTCATCAGTCCCCTAGAACTTAGAACTACTCAAACCTAACTAACCTAAGGACATCACACACATCTGTGCCCGAGGCAGGATTCGAACCTGCGACCGTAGCAGTCACTCGGTTCCGGACTGAAGAGGGCCTACATCGATAAGCGCTGCTGCTGCCGTTCACGGGCAGGCAAGGCAGCAACTCAGTGGCACCAGTGATTGAAAATTAACATAACGAGGCGGCAGTACGGTAAAAACAGGGAGTTAAATAAGAGATGGCACGGAGACGAGCCACGCACGGCTCAGCTAGCAACAGAGTAGACTATTCATTACGGCTTAGCGTCTTTATCGTCCAGCATACGGAACCATAGTATAACAACATATCATTCTTGACTAATATAGGGAGAATGTCAGCAATATTGCAAAGTGTACTGTTAAAATAAGAAAGAGATGTGTTGCTAAGCGACATTTGCTGTATAGTCTTAGAGGACTTACATACAGATAAAGTATCTACGTCGCTTCCATACTACACTACTGGCCATTACAATTGCTACACAACGAAGATTACGTGTTACAGACGCGAAATTTAACCGACAGGAAGAAGATGCTGTGATATGCAAATGATTAACTTTTCAGAGCATTCACACAAGGTTGGCGTCGGTGACGACACCTACAACGTGCTGACATGAAGATCGTTTCCGACCGACTTCTCATACACAAACAGCTGTTGACCGGCGTTGCCTGGTGAAACCTTGTTGTGATGCGTACCATCACGTTTCCAACTTTGATAAAGGTCGGATTGTAGCCTATCGCGATTGCGGTTTATCGTATCGCGACATTGCTGCTCGCGTTGGTCGACATCCAATGACTGTTAGCAGAATATGGAATCGGTGGGTTCCCAACGGCCTCGTATCACTAGCAGTCGAGATGACAGACATCTTATCCGCACGGCTGTAACGGATCGTGCAGCCACGTCTCGATCCCTGAGTCAACAGACGGGGATGTTTGCAAGACGACAACCATCTGCACGAACAGTTCGACGACGTTTGCAGCAGCATGGACTACCGGCTGGGAGACCGTGGCTGCCATTATCCTTGACGCTGCATCACAGACAGGAGCGCCTGCGATGGTGTATTCGACGACAAACCTGCGTGCACGAATAGCAAAGCGTCATTTTTTCGGAT
This sequence comes from Schistocerca gregaria, assembly GCF_023897955.1. NCBI lineage: Eukaryota > Metazoa > Arthropoda > Insecta > Orthoptera > Acrididae > Schistocerca > Schistocerca gregaria. Next base: position 79,418,057 of record NC_064929.1, read on the forward strand.
GAATACAGGTTCTGTTTACAGCATTGTGATGGTCGCATCCGTGTTTGGCGACATCGCGGAGAACGCACATTCGAAGCGTGTATACGTCTTCGCCATACTGGCGTATCACCCGGCATGATGGTATGGGGTGCCATTGGTTACACGTCTCGGTCACCTCTTGCTCGCACTGACGGCACTTTGAACAGTGGGCGTTACATTTCAGATGTGTTACAACCCGTGGCTCTACCCTTCATTCAATCCCTGCAAAACCCTACATTTGAGCAGGATAATGCACGACCGCACGTTGCAGGTCCTGTACGGGCCTTTCTGGATACAGAAACTGTTCGACTGCTGCCCTTACCAGCACATTCTCCATATCTCTCACCAACTGAAAACGTCTGGTCAATGGTGGCCGAGCAACTGGCTCGTCACAGTACGTCAGTGACTACTCTTGATGAACTGTGGTATCGTGTTGAAGCAGTATGGGCAGCTGTACCTGAACACGGCATCCAAGCTCTGTTCGACTCAACGGCCAGGCGTGTCAAGAAAGTTATTACGGCCAGTGGTGGATGTTCAGGGTACTGATTTCTCTCGATGTATGCACTCAAATTGCGTGAAAAGGTAATCACATGTGAGTTCTAATATAATATATTTGTCCAACGAATACCCGCTTATCATCTGCATTTCTTCTTGGTATAGCAATTTTAATGGCCAGTAGTGTATATTCATCACATTTGTTTTAAAAATCTAGATTATTTTAGACATTTACTGTGTTACATATCATGTCAGGGATAAGTACTTCCACATTACGCCTTTGATCAGCACTTCAGAAGCAGATACACTCACAACATATGAAGTGTTTACTTACGAAGACGGGTGTCGCATCCGTGTTTGGTGACATCGCGGAGAACGCACATTGGAAGCGTGTATACGTCTTCGCCATACTGGCGTATCACCTTAGATTTAAGGTTAAAAATGTTACAAATTCAGAAAAATTACACGTTACATATTATGAAAATGAAATTGTTACCTGATTATAGAATCACACTGTCAATTACTGGCCAGTTATATAATGTAAACCAATTTGTCGGCTGGGGTGGCCGAGCGGTTCTAGCGCTTCAGTCTGGAACCGCGTGACCGCCACGGTCGCAGGTTCGAATCCTGCCTCGGGCATGGATGTGTGTGATGTCCTTAGGCTAGTCAGGTTTAAGTAGTTCTAAGTTCTAGGGCACTGATAACCTGAGATGTTAAGTCCCATAGTGCTCTGAGCCATTTGAATCATTTTCTAATTTAATGTCTTCCATCTAATGTAGACGGAGTGATTTTTTGCACTGTGAAGGAGAAGTAGAAGCATGAGACTCCTAATACTTAATTTAAGAGGAGTAGCGATTGTGCCAACTAAACCAGACGCTGTAACAGCTGATTTCTAGACGCCATATTCGATTGGGAGAACAAATCCGATTCAAGCCTTAACATGTAAACATGACAGCGAAAACAGATTTCCAATAATATTATCTTGGAACTCTTCCATTTGGCCCGTGTTTGCGTAGAAAAATAGTAATATCACAAACTGAGTCCGCCTTGATGCGCACACCGTAACTGTAGCGCTACAAATTCTCATAGTCTTTCTCGCCACTTGCGATACACCTCTCGCGACACTCGCGAACAGCAAGATGGCGTAAGATTATGGATCAGAAACGAAGTGCAAAAGTTTTGTTTTTCTGTGTAAAAAGCAGCCACACATCATCCAACGAATGTGAGTACACGAATAGCTAAGCAACAGCTAAATACACACCAAAGTAACTGGTTTCCACAAACACTACAACAACCCCAAGTATATACTGCTGACATACGAAGTTCACCTTTGGGTATTTATTTACTAACAGCCGCTCACGTGGTTGCAGGTGACATGATGTTCGCTAAGTATAAAAAGACGACAATATAAAAGTGCACAGAAAATATGTCACAAACAGCGTCAATAATAGCTTAAAACATGCTGCAGCATACAATAAATAATGTAGTATAAAAGTATCAATATAAAACTATATTTCAAAAGACGATTTGTAAAAATGTAATTATGTTTTACTGTGTTTGTACAACCATACCATTTTCTCAATGTGTTAGATTAAAAAAAAACACTGATGATGGTGATATTTGTCGCTGAAACTAGTTTGGGACAGTAAAGAAATAAACAAATAACACGGTGTTTGCATCACGGTGGACTCAATTTGCGATATTACCAGAATTTCCGAAATTCGGTTATCGTGTTCCGGAAGATGTGTCGCATGAAAATGTAGTGGTAGTTACTCTTTCAGCAACTAAATCTGTCCCTTACACGTAGCGACTTAGCGCAACAACACTGCCGCCAGGGAAAACCCCGGTGTCTGAGAAGTTCGTTTTGGCGCCTACTGTTACGTGTGGCAAGGAAGTCAACGCGTAGTGAACAGGCGTGGCCGAATGTCACACGATGTTGACGACATACGGGCGAGTGCGGTGATGACTTCGACAAATGTGTAGTGTTCGTGGAGGAAACTGAGAAGTCACCAATACTAGAAGCGAGTCGTTAGCAAAGATCAGTAGAAGCAATGTTTTCTTCATGGAACTAATAACAAGCCGAAATTAGAGTGAACGTGAGTACGTTCCCCACTGTGTGTTCCTGTATGAACTATAGCCCACACACGTCCCACTCTAGAAAAGGCCTACGTTTTACCACAACAATGTACCCACACATTGTTATTCAACTTGAAATTCCTAGCTGCGCGGTCTTAGGCGTCATGTCACGATCCGCGCGACTTTGTCTTCGGAGGTTCGAGTCCTCCCTCGGGCTTGGGTGTTCGTGTTGTCCATAGCGTAGGTTAGTTTAAGTAAGATTAAGTAGTGTGTCAGCTTAGGTACCGATGACCTAAGCAGTTTGGTCCCACAAAATTTACAATTTTTAAAAAAAATTCCTATGCTAACCTTTTACTAAACACAACCTAAATCGAAGTGGACTGTAAGTGGTCTGAACACAGCTTGTCTTTATATTAACTGCACAAGTGAAGTAATACAATTATACGGCCCTAATCAAAATTTCCACTTATCTCGCGTCTTTACTACATTGTTGCAGATTTCTCGAAAGCACAACAGCAAGTAGACAGCGGCTAAGCGAAATTTGTATTTTTAAATAAAATTTCCAAACAATATTCTAACTGTTGCATACCACGTGGTGCAATGTGGTAATGCGTAATGATAAACCATCTATAAACAGTCAGATGGGGAGAAATTATGTTTCAGGACAACGAATTTAGAATGAAGCATGTATTCGAAAAGACAGAGTAAAACTTCACGCGATCTTGACAAATAACACTGGGTTGCACAATAGTATATTTAACAATGTGAAAAGTTATTTAAAAAGGCTATCATGTCAACAGAGAATTTCTATAAAAACAAAACAGCGTAATCAGTTGATATGTTAATGAATGACTCTTTCTCTCAGTTCTGACCAAGTGAACAAAGCTAATTAGCTAACAATAGTAATCTGTCAAACTAGCTACACAGTCAGGTTACCCTCCATTCAGAGGCTGTTGCACGCAGCGACCGTTATTTTGATATGTAAAGAGTAGATTTCAGCTATCAGTCGTCCTTTGGAATTTTTATTGGCAGATATAGATTTCAGCTAGAAACTAGCCATTCTCAATGCACTATCATTTTTTGGTCAATGCATGTAATGTCTATTGGTCTGGCTTTGTACACAGCTCACTCAATACTCTGTACAAAGCCAGATCAACAGGCATTACATGCATAGACCAAAAACAGATAGTGCATTGAGAATGGCTAGTTTCTAGCTGAAATCTAGATCTGCCAATAAAAATTCCAAATATCTACACAGTGCTACAGTCTTACCTCAAACTTCTTCTCTTAAAAAAAGCTACATTATTCAAAAATTTATTCATTTTGCCTTTCAATATATACATCTTATTCACCCTTTACAATAGATCATTCTTCAACTGACAGATACTACCACAAGTCAACACAGCACTACAGAATATGTCCGTCACCGACCACGCTGCAGCAAAGAACGTATGAGGCTGCGTAGAGGCAAAGACTGGCCCACAACAAGATCAAAGATTGTGTAACAGTAACGTAACTTGCACTGTCTCACTCACGTGTACACCGATAAGCTACAAAAATCAAAAGGACACGCTCACCTTACAGTGTGAGCAGAAACTTTAGGAACGTCTAAATTTTTAAAAAATGGTTCAAATGGCTCTGAGCACTATGGGACTCAACTGCTTTGGTCATAAGTCCCCTAGAACTTAGAACTACTTAAACCTAACTAACCTAAGGACATCACATATATCCATGCCCGAGGCAGGATTCGAACCTGCGACCGTAGCAGTCGCACGGTTCCGGACTGCGCGCCTAGATCCGCGAGACCATCGCGGCCGGCTGTAAATTTTTATAACATGTATGAATATCGTTTTTTCTTTATTTAATTTTGATTTAATACAGCCTAGAATGAGATTTTCACTCTGCAGCAAAGTGTGCGCTGATATGAAATTTTCTGACAGGTTAAACTGTTTGCCGGACCGAGACTCGAACTCGGGACCTTTGCCTTTCGCGAGCAAGTGCTTTACCATGTGAGCTACCCAAGCACGATTCCCGCCCCGTCCTCGCAGCTTTACTTCCGCCAGTACCTCGTCTCCTACCTTCCAAACTTTACAGAAGTTCTCCTGCGAACCTTGCAGAACTAGCACTCCTGGAAGAAGGGATATTTCGGAGACATGGCTTAGCCACAGGCTGGGGATATTACCTGGATGAGATTTTCACTTTGCAGAGGAGTGTGCGCTCATATGAAACTTCCTGGTAGATTAAAACTGTGTGCCCGACCGAGACTCGAACTCGGGATCTTGTGGCTAAGCCATGTCTCCGCCATATCCTTTCTTTCAGGAGTGCTAGTTCTGCAAGGTTCGCAGGAGAGCTTCTTTATAGTTTGGAAGGTAGGAGACGAAGTACTGGCAGAAGTAAAGCTGTGAGGACCGGGCGTGAGTCATGCTTGGGTAGCTCAGCTGGTAGAGCACTTGCCCGCGAAATGCAAAGGTTCCGAGTTCGAGTCTCGGTCCAGCACACAGTTTTCATCTGCCGGGTAGTTTAAATAGAGCCTACATGGCGCACCCTGCTAGGCTGAAGTTACCAGTGAAAACGCTTTCAAAATCTATCTAGTAGTTTTGGAGATTCGAGTGTTCAAAGACAAAGAGACGAGTCGGTTTTACAGATTTATTTTCAGTTCTCGATAAGTTCTCAATGTGATCCAGAACGCTGTAGAGAACAGCGATCAGCTTCATGCCGTGTTCCTTCACTTGATTCTCGCTGATGTTTGGTGAAAAAAATAAGAGTTTATCGAATATCGGAGCAGATTTGCAACTGGATTAATAGACTTCCTTGCAGATAGAACTCAACACGTCGCTCCTAAAGGATCAAAATCGACAGATGTAAAGGTAATATTTATAGTACACCAAGGTAGTGTGATAGGACCGTTACAGTTCACAATATATTTAAGACCTTTCTAGACTCTGAGAAACTCATCTGCAGAAGCACGGTTTTAGGAAACAGCGGTCTTGCGAGACACAGCTGGCCCTCTTTTTGCATGATATACACTCCTGGAAATGGAAAAAAGAACACATTGACACCGGTGTGTCAGACCCACCATACTTAATCCGGATACTGCGAGAGGGCTGTACAAGCAATGATCACACGCACGGCACAGCGGACACACCAGGAACCGCGGTGTTGGCCGTCGAATGGCGCTAGCTGCGCCGAATTTGTGCACCGCCGCCGTCAGTGTCAGACAGTTTGCCGTGGCATACGGAGCTCCATCGCAGTCTTTAACACTGGTAGCATGCCGCGACAGCGTGGACGTGAACGATATGTGCAGTTGACGGACTTTGAGCGAGGGCGTATAGTGGGCATGCGGGAGGCCGAATTGCTCAACGCGTGGGGCGTGAGGTCTCCACAGTACATCGATGTTGTCGCCAGTGGTCGGCGGAAGGTGCACGTGCCCGTCGATCTGGGACCGGACCGCAGCGACGCACGGATGCACGCCAAGACCGTAGGATCCTACGCAGTGCCGCAGGGGACCGCACCGCCACTTCCCAGCAAATTAGGGACACTGTTGCTCCTGGGGTATCGGCGAGGACCATTCGCAACCGTCTCCATGAAGCTGGGCTACGGTCCCGCACACCGTTAGGCCGTCTTCCGCTCACGCCCCAACATGGTGCAGCCCGCCTCCGGTGGTGTCGCAACAGGCGTCAATGGAGGGACGAAAGGAGACGTGTCGTCTTCAGCGATGAGAGTCGCGATGGTCGTATGCGTGTTTGGCGCCGTGCAGGTGAGCGCCACAATCAGGACTGCATACGACCGAGGCACACAGGGCCAACACCCGGCATCATGGTGTGGGGAGCGATCTCCTACACTGGCCGTACACCTCTGGTGATCGCCGAGGGGACACTGAATAGTGCACGGTACATCCAAACCGTCATCGAACCCATCGTTCTACCATTCCTAGACCGGCAAGGGAACTTGCTGTTCCAACAGGACAATGCACGTCCGCATGTATCCCGTGCCACCCAACGTGCTCTAGAAGGTGTAAGTCAACTACCCTGGCCAGCAAGATCTCCGGATCTGACCCCCATTAAGCATGTTTGGGACTGGATGAAGCGTCGTCTCACGCGGTCTGCACGTCCAGCACGAACGCTGGTCCAACTGAGGCGCCAGGTGGAAATGGCATGGCAAGCCGTTCCACAGGACTACATCCAGCATCTCTACGATCGTCTCCATGGGAGAATAGCAGCCTGCATTGCTGCGAAAGGTGGATATACACTGTACTTGTGCCGACATTGTGCATGCTCTGTTGCCTGTGTCTATGTGCCTGTGGTTCTGTCAGTGTGATCATGTGATGTATCTGACCCCAGGAATGTGTCAATAAAGTTTCCCCTTCCTGGGACAATGAATTCACGGTGTTCTTATTTCAATTTCCAGGAGTGTACAACAGGCTCTAGATACCGGCTCCCAGGTTGATGCCATATTCCACGAGTTTCGAAAGGCGTTAGACTCAGTTCCGCACTGTCGCTTGCTACAAAAAGTCCGCGCTTACGGTCTATCCAGTGACATTACCGGTTGGATAGAAAGTTTTCTAACAGACAGTGAGCAGTGCGTCATCCTGAATGCGGTGACTTCGACAGAAACAAGAGTAACTTCAGGTGTGCCCCAGGGCAGCGTAATAGGTCCTCTGCTTTTTACGATTCACATAGACGATCAGGTTGATGGTATTGACAGCGGCCTTAGACTGTTTGCCGATGATGCTGTAGTCTACAGGAAAGAAGTATCACACGAAAGTTGTGAACAAATCAATGACGATTTGCAGAAAATAAATGCTTTGTGTAATGAGTGGCAGTTATCTCTCAATATTAGTAAGTGTAACCTACTGCGTATAACAAGACGAAAATCCCCATTAATGTACGAGTACAAAATAAATGATCAGGCTTTGGAAGCGGTAACATCAGTCAAGTATCTGGGTGTGACTATTCGAAATGATCTCGAATGGAATGATCAGATTACACAAGTAACGGGTAAGGCGAACTCTAGGTTGCGGTTTATTGGTAGAATCCTGAAGCGATGCAGCCTTCAACAAAGGAAATAGCTTACAGTACGTTAACTTACAGTACGTTAATTCGTCGAGTATTAGAGTAGTGTTCGTCTGTATGGGACCCTTACCAATTGGGTCTGCTTCAAGAAATTGAGAAGGTCCAAAGAAGAGCAGCAAGATTCGTGACTGGTACATTTAGCCATCGCGAGAGCGTTACAAAACTCATAGAAAGTTTGAAATGGGACACACTTGCAGATAGACGACGCGCTAAACACAAGGGGCTGCTCACTAAATTCCGGAATCCAATCTTCACCGAGGATGTAGAACAAATATTACTACCACCAACTTTCAAATCACATAATGATCATTATTCAAAGATAAGGGAAATAAGAGTTCGTACTGAGGCGTTCAGACAGTCGTTTTTCCCTCGTGCCATCCGCGAGTGGAACAGAGGGGGGGAAATATGACTTTGGCGCGAATTGTGCCCTCTGCCACACACTGCTTGGTGGCCAGCGGAGTATATATGTAGATGTAGATGTAGATACAAAGTATCGGAGTCTCTCTAGGGCTGTTCGGTTGTCTTAACAAAGTAGGAACGATAGAACATAGTAAGGACTTGCAGAATGGCCTCCAGAGAATCAAAGAACGGTGCAGGCTCTGGCAGTTGACCTGGAACGAAAACAAATGTAACATTTTGCGTATACACTAGTAAACATATCCACTACCGTACAGCTACACCATTGATGACAACCGCTCGAAACAACATCTACCTTAAAATATATAGGAGTAACAATCCCGAGCAATCTTAAGTAGAATGGCTATATAAAACAAATAGTAGGAAATGCAGATGCCAGACTTAGTTTCATTGGAAGAACCTTGAGGAAATGTAACTCATCCACGAAGGAAGTCGCTCCTAAGGCGCTTGTTCGACCGATTCTTGAGTGCTGTTCACCTATATGGGATTCCTATCAGGCAGGACTGAGAGGAGGTAGAGAAGATACAACGAAGAGCGGCGCATTTCGTCACGGGGTAGTTTAGCGGCTGCGAGAGTGTTACAGAATATGCTCAAGGAACTCCATTGGCAGACGTTACAGCAGAGGTGATGTGCATCACGGAGAGGTTTACTATTGAAATTTCACGAGAGCACTTTCAGGGAAGAGTCGGACAACATATTATTGTAGAGCCTTTTTGATAATCATTCTTCCCAGGAACCATTCGCGAGAGTAACAGGGTTGGAGGGCTCCGTTAGGGGTGGGAAAAGTACCCTCCACCATACACCATTGGCTGGCTGCGGAGTACAATGTGCATGTAGATGTTAATACAGAGTACAGCTAACGACATCATCTGAAAAAAGTGTGAGATAGATGTGCACTGCGAGGTAACTACACTACTGGCCATTAAAATCACTACACCACGAAGATGAGGTGCTACAGACGCGAAATTTAACCTACAGGCAGAAGATGCTGTGATACACAAATGATTCACATTTCAGAGCATTCACACAAGTTTGGCGCCGGTGGCGACACCTACAGCGTGCTGACATGAGGAAAGTTTTCAACCGATTTCTCGTACAGAAACAGCAGTTAACCGGCGTTGCCCGGTGAAACGTTGTTGTGATGCCTCGTGAAAGGGGGAGAAATGCGTGCCATCACGTTTCCGACTTTGATAAAGGTCGGATTGTAGCCTATCGCGATTGCGGTTTATCGTATCGCGACATTGCTGCTTACGTTGGTCGAGATCCAATGACTGTTAGCAGAATATGGAATCGGTGGGTTCAGGAGGGTAATTCGGAACGCCGTGTTGGATCCCAACGGCCTCGTATCACCAGCAGTCGAGATGACAGGCATCTTATCCGCATGGCTGTAACGGATCGTGCAGCCACGTCTCGATCCCTGAGTCAACAGATGCGGACGTTTGCAAGACAACAACCACCTGCACGAACAGTTCGACGACGTTTGCAGCAACACGAACTATCAGCTAGGAGACCATGGCTGCGGTTACCTTTGACGCTGCATCACATACAGGAGCGCGTGCGATGGTGTAATCGACGACGAACCTGGGTGGACGAATGGCAAAACGTCATTTTTTCGGATGAATCCAGGTTCTGTTTACAGCATCATAATGGTCGCATGCGTGTTTGGCGACATCGCGGTGAACGCACATTGGAAGCGTGTATTCGTCATCGCCATACTGGCGTATCAGCCGGCGTGATGGTATGAGTGCCGTTGGTTACACGTGTCGGTCACATCTTGTTGGCATTCGCGGCACTTTGAACAGTGGACCTTACGTTTCAGATGTGTTACGACCCGTGGCTCTACCCTTCATTCAACCCCTGCGGAAACCTACTGCAGGATAACGCACGACCGCGTGTTGCAGGTGCTGTACGGGCCTTTCTGGATACAGAAAATGTTCGACTGCTGCCCTGGCCAGCACATTCTCCAGATCTCTCACCAATTGGAAACGTCTGGTCAATGGTGTAGCAATTTTAAAGGCCAGTAGTGTAATATACAATACGCAAATCGTTACTTGTACAACTCACGGTGACTCCCTATCCATGACAATATGTTGCGTCCTCCCTGCGAATAAATTCTGAATGTAGTTCCAGATATCACTTGATATAAGATCGTCGTTTTCTTGGTAAGCGTTGATGCATTAGAGTCAAACGCATTACAAAAATGGAGGTAATGATCGACAAGGTTGATATCTTACTGACACTTGTCGCCACACGACAACATTTCCTCAGCTGGTACGCAGTATACGTCTCTACAGTTATAATCCAGTTGCGAAAGTGACGTGTTTGCAGACTACAGTTTTCTATCTAGGTCAGTAACATTACGCTGAGTGTGTCAGCTGTCTCCCCTCTGCTAACTGTTACCCAACACGCCCACTTAGGTTCCGCCACCATTTCTTTTCTTTTCTCCACAGTGCTGACAGACGCTTTCGCTTTCTGTCAGTCACGCTACGACTATTAGCCAGCCCTGGTGGCACCAATACATGCGAGACGCACAATAGGACCGGGTCATTGGCCGGCGGGTGACTTGAAAATGGCTGAGCCTTTTGCAATAGACTTCCCAGCTAGAAAGCTCTTGTGAGTATCTGCTGTTCATGTCTATGGGTGTAGTTCGCTTGTCCCGCTCACAGATTTCTTTTCTGCTATCGCGTGATTTCAGTCGGAGCTACAATTATTTTTCTGTCTGAGCAACTCTCAGCTGCCAAATCTGTTGCTTACTTCATCTGTCATTGAAAACGAAAAACTTAAAATCTGACGTGCTTCTCTCATGTTTCTTTATTTATCGAGTCGATTGCCTTTGTTGCGACACCGCTTTTAACGACATGATGGAATGATCATATAAAGTTGATCGTCGGTTAAGCAGATGCCAGACTGAGATTCATTGGAAGAATCCTAAGGAAATGCAATCCGAAAACAAAAGAAGTAGGTTACAGTTAGCTTGTTCGCCCACTGCTTGAATACTGATCAGCAGTGTGGGATCCGTACCAGATAGGAACGATAGAAGAATAGAGAAGATCCAACGGAGAGCAGCGCACTTCGTTACAGGATCATTTAGTAACAGCGAAAGCGTTACGGACATGATAGATAAACACCAGTGGAAGACTCTGCAGCAGAGACGCTCAGTAGCTCGGTACGGGCTTTTGTTGAAGTTTCGAGAACATACGTTCACCGAAGAGTCAAGCAGCATATTGCTCCCTCCTACGTATATCTCGCGAAGAGATCATGAGAATAAAATCAGAGAGATTAGAGCATACCGACAATCTTTCTTTCCACGAACAATACGACACTGAAATAGAAGGGAGAACCGACGGAGGTACTCAGGGTACCCTCCGCCACACACCGTCAGGTGGCTTGCGGAGTATGGATGTAGATGTAGACATACCAGAAAAAAAATCCTGAATAACATTATTGTAGGCGGAGCTTATGAAGTACGCTTTTTTGAAAGTAGATGTGCACAGAGCAACTCATTGCCAGCTCAGTGCCGTCTGTGATGTCGACCTGGCTTGTTCTGTTCATGTGCATTGACTGTTTTTGCTAGCGCTGTTTTGTTATTGTTTCCTATTTTATGATGGCAAGTTTAAGTGGACGACGTGCAGCTGTGAAAGTTTGTTTTCTGCTCGCTAAAAATGCTGCTGAAGCTGCTCTAATGTTGAAAACGACTTAACAATATGACGCTATGGGAAAAAATCAACTGTACGGGTGGTTTGCTCGATTTAAAAATGGCGACATCTCCATTGATGAAAAATCTAGCGCTAGACGTTTGTCAGCTGCCCGAACGACGAAAATATTGAAAAAAAATTGGTAAGCTTGTGCTCACAGACCATCGACGGAGCACTGATCAATAGTCAGAGATTATCTTGGAATTGTAACGGAAGAATTGTGAATGAAAAGTGTTGCTGGCACGTTTGTTCGTCGGGTTCTGACTATCAAAAGGAACGCGGAGTTGAAACACGTAGTGCTTTGAAACAACAGCTAGCTTGAAAATCATCCAAATTTTCTGTCAAAGGTCATTACTGGTGTTGAGTCGTGGTGCTATGTTTACGACCCAGAAACAAAGCAACAAAATGATTTAAATGGCTCTGAGCACTATAGGACTTAACTTCTGAGGTCATCAGTCCCCTAGAACTTAGAACTACTTAAACCTAACTAACCTAACGACATCGCACACAGCCATGCCCGAGGCAGGATTCGAACCTGCGACCGTAGCGGTCGCGCGGTTCTAGACTAGCACCTAGAACTGCTCGGCCACCCCGGCCGGCAAGCAAAGCAGCAGTCAAGCCAATGGAAGATAGCCGTGTCACCCCATCCAACAAAAGTCGGCAAGTCAAATCAAACAACAAAACAATGCTGATTTATTTTTCTGATGCCAAGGGTGTAGTTCGTTCAGAGTTTGTTCCCCCAAGTCAAACTGACAAACAAACCTCCAGCCGGAAGTTTTCAGAAGATTGCTGAGCAGTATTTGTCAAAAAGAGACACTATTTGTGGCAGACAAGAGACTGCTTCTTCCACCAAGACATTGCACCTGCACACACAGGCAACTCTGTCAGGCAGTTCTCTGGCTTAAAATGGCATGTTTTCGCTGCTGCAGGCACCTTACTCGCCTGATCTGGTTCCATGCAACTTTATCTTATTTCCATGCATGAAAAGGCGCATGAAAAGACATCGATTTGACAACATAGAAGAAGTCAATAGGAAATCGTGGGAGGAGCTGTAGGCCATGTCTAAATATGACTACAAAAAATGGTTCGAACAGTGGAAGCACAGGTGGGGCAAATGTTTTAGTTCTAATGGATAGTATTTTGAAGAGGATAGGTAATCTTTTAAACGATTTTAAAGTATACAGCCTTTGAAAAATAATTCCGTTTCCTTCCCCGCAACAGAAAAATGTAACGGTACAGCCTAAATCTCGTGTAAACGCTATATATTGAAAAGTCGCTTAGTACTGTAAGTAGGCTGTTTAGGTTTCTATGTTGGTAACGCCACGTAGCGCTCTGTATGAAAATCACTGGCTGTGCTGTGTGCAGTCTGTGGCTGGTCGGCATTGTTGGAATATTCGCTATTGTAGTGTTGGGTAGCTGGATGTGAACAGGGCGTAGCGTTGCTCAGTTGGAGGTAAGCCGCCAGCAGTGGTGGTTGTGGGGAGAGAGATGGCAGAGTTTTGAGAGCGGATGATTTGGACTTGTGTCTGTCAGAAAACGGAAATTTGTAAGACTGGATGTGATGAACATATAATGACTTTTGAACACTATTAAGGTAAATACATTGTTTGTTCTCTATCAAAATTTTTCATTTGCTAACTATGCCTATCAGTAGTTAGTGCCTTCAGTAGTTTGAACCTTTTATTTAGCTGGCAGTATTGGCGGTCGCTGTATTGCAGTAGTTTGAGTAACGAAGATTTTTGTGAGGTAAGTTATTCATGAAAGGTATAGGTTATTGTTAGTCAGGGCCATTCTTTTGTAGGGAATATTGAAAGTCAGATTGCGTTGCGCTAAGAAAAATATTGTGTGTCAGTTTAGTGTCGATCAGAATAAGTAAAGAGAGAAATGTCTGAGTACGTTCAGTTTTGCTCAGCTGTTTGAAAATCAAATAACGTAAGAGGTTTTCAAGCACTGCCATTTATAAATTTTTCTAAGGGGATGTTTCATATGTCGACCCTTAGCCGAGGATACCTCACTGGAATCTTCTGATGTTTTTTGGAGTTTGTGTATCTAGTGAAGCTATTGCTTAGTGCTAGAGTATTTGTAGAGAGAGTCTTCTTTGTAGTTGTAGTTTTTCATTGTTGTACTGTAAAACAGTTGTGGCATGCATGTAGATTTGCACCAAGAAATTCGCAGCCGTGCTTGGAATTAATTAGATATTATTTTCAGTGCAGTGTTAATGTATTTTCTTGTTTTTGCTCTTCAGATTGTGCTTTTTTTTATCATCAATCTACTGACTGGTTTGATGCGGCCCGCCACGAATTCCTTTCCTGTGCTAACCTCTTCATCTCAGAGTAGCACTTGCAACCTACGTCCTCAATTATTTGCTTGACGTATTCCAATCTCTGTCTTCCTCTACAGTTTTTGCCCTCTACAGTTCCCTCTGGTACCTTGGAAGTCATTCCCTCATGTCTTAGCAGATGTCCTTACATCCTGTCCCTTCTCCTTATCAGTGTTTTCCACATATTCCTTTCCTCTCCGATTCTGCGTAGAACCTCCTCATTCCTTACCTTATCAGTCCACCCAATTTTCAACATTCGTCTATAGCACCACATCTCAAATACTTCGATTCTCTTCTGTTCCGGTTTTCCCACAGTCCATGTTTCACTACCATACAATGCTGTACTCCAGGCGTACATCGTCAGAAATTTCTTCCTCAGATTAAGGCCGGTATTTGATATTAGTAGACTTCTCTGGGCCAGAAATGCCTTTTTTGCCATAGCGAGTCTGCTTTTGATGTCCTCCTTGCTCCGTCCGTCATTGGTTATTTTACTGCCTAGGTAGCAGAATTCCTTAACTTCATTGACTTCGTGACCATCAATCCTGATGTTAAGTTTCTCGCTGTACTCATTTCTACTACTTCTCATTACCTTCGTCTTTCTCCGATTTACTCTCAAACCATACTGTGTACTCATTAGACTGTTCATTCCGTTCAGCAGATCATTTAATTCTTCTTCACTTTCACTCAGGATAGCAATGTCTTCAGCAAATCGTATCATTGATATCCTTTCACCTTGTATTTTAATTCCACTCCTGAACCTTTCTTTTATTTCCATCATTGCTTCCTCGATGTACGGATTGAAGAGTAGGGGCGAAAGGCTACAGCCTTGTCTTACATCCTTTTTAAAACGAGCACTTCGTTCTTGATCGTCCACTCTTATTATTCCCTCTTGGTTGTTGTACATATTGTATATGAACCGTCTCTGCCTATAGCTTACCCCTACTTTTTTTCAGTATCTCGAACAGCTTGCACCATTTTATATTGTCGAACGCTTTTTCCAGGTCGACAAATCCTATGAACGTGTCTTAATTTTTCTTTAGCCTTGCTTCCATTATTAGCTGTAACGTCAGAATTGCTTGTCTCGTGCCTTTACTTTTCCTAAAGCCAAACTGATCGTCAGCCAGCGCATTCTCAATTTTCTTTTCCATTCTTCTGTATATTATTCTTGTAAGCAGCTTCGATGCATGAGCTGTTAAGCTGATTGTGCAGTAATTCTCGTACTTGTCAGCTCTTGCCGTCTTCGGAATTGTGTGGATGATGCTTTTCCGAAAGTCAGATGGTATGTCGCCAGACTCATATATTCTACACACCAACGTGAATAGTCGTTTTGTTGCCACATTCCCTAATGATTTTAGAAATTCTGGTGGAATGTTATCTATCCCTTCTGCCCTATTTGACCGTAAGTCCTCCAAAGCTCTTTTAAATTCCGATTCTAATACTGGATCCCCTATCTCTTCTAAATCGACTCCTGTTTCTTCTTCTATCACATCAGGCAAATCTTCACCCTCATACTTTTCTTGTTATCTTGTGAAATACGTGATAATTATGGCGTGCGAAAAACGAATGATCTA
The DNA here is from genome assembly GCF_023897955.1 of Schistocerca gregaria. NCBI lineage: Eukaryota > Metazoa > Arthropoda > Insecta > Orthoptera > Acrididae > Schistocerca > Schistocerca gregaria. The sequence continues at coordinate 79,433,721 of NC_064929.1, forward strand.
TTTTGTACCTTTGTAATTATATTCTCATGTCGTAAATTTGTAATTGTATAGACATAATTTCTTCAGATTAAGTTTCATTTCACTGCACACGTTTCTGTTGTTCATAGTATATGCATAATATGTGAGAAGTTAAAAAAAGGGGACTGTTAGTGTTTGCACGTGTGTTGATAATTCAGCAAGGGACTGGTTAACAGCATTGCTGGTTCTAAGAACATTTCAAAAAAAATTTTTGTTAGTGCACAAGTGGTGGTTCATGGACTTGCTATATTATCCGCGAGACTCTTTGGTGGTGGTTGTGCAACCGCACGACGGCGCTTATTGCGACTTATCGTATGTAACGACGTGTTTGTGATTACATTTTCGTAGAAATATATCGGCCATAACGTCCAATTTCGGAGTAGGTATCAAAGTCCATGGAGAAGAAATAAAAACTTTGAGGTTCGCCGATGACATTGTAATTCCGTCAGAGACAGCAAAGGACTTGGAAGAGCAGTTGAATGGAATGGGTAGTGTCTTGAAAGGAGGATATAAGATGAACATCAACCAAAGCAAAACGAGGATAATGGAATGTAGTCGAATTAAATCGGGTGATGCTAAGGGAATAAGATTAGGAAATGAGACACTTAAAGTAGTAAAGGAGTTTTGATATTTGGGGAGCAAAATAACTGATGATGGTCAAAGTAAGGAGGATATAAAATGTAGACTGGCAATGGCAAGGAAAGCGTTTCTGAAGAAGAGAAATTTGTTAAAATTGAGTATAGATTTAAGTGTCAGGAAGTCGTTTCTGAAAGTATTTGTATGGAGTGTAGCCATGTATGGAAGTGAAACATGGACGATAAATAGTTTGGACAAGAAGAGAATAGAAGCTTTCGAAATGTGGTGCTACAGAAGAATGCTGAAGATTAGATGGGTAGATCACATAACTAATGAGGAGGTATTAAATAGGATTGGGGAGTAGAGGAGCTTGTGGCACAACTTGACCAGAAGAAGGGATCGGTTGGTAGGACTCGTTCTGAGGCATCAAGGGATCACCAGTTTAGTATTGGAGGGCAATGTGGAGGGTAAAAATCGTAGAGGGAGACCAAGAGATGAATACACCAAGCAGATTCAGAAGGATGTAGGCTGCAGTAGGTACTGGGAGATGAAGAAGCTTGCACAGGATAGAGTAGCATGGAGAGCTGCATCAAACCAGTCGCAAGACTGAAGACCACAACAACAGCAACAACGTCCAAACTTCATTTACGTTTGTTGCGTATTTGGGGATTACTGACAACAACGTAGCACACCGTAGGATGCCTACTCCGGTTATTCCTATCTACCACGGCCAAGTTTCTCTCTAAAATCAGCTGTGATGATATAACCACGAAGATCAGACCAATGTTTATGCTGCATAGCTTAAAGTGGACATCTTACTCGGATGTAAGATGCACGTGAAGACTAAAAACGGGACCGTGCGCCTACCGATAGATGCCCTGTCAAAATCAGCTCAGTAGTCATTAAAAATCTTCACACTCAAATGTAACAGACATGAAAAGGATTCGACAGAAAATATTGACTTCATAGAAATAATAGGTCTATTGTCTCCAGTACAAGGCACAGTATATGTTCCTAAACTTACTGTGTGCACTGTAAGGTGGTCATCTCATTTTGATTTCTGTTAGTTATCGATGTGCTCGTCAGAGGAGGAGGAAGTTATGTAACTGTTAATCAATGTTTAGTCTTATTGTGGCACAGGCTTTGCCTCTGAGCAGACTGATACATTCTTAGTTGAAGTGTGGAGTACTGCTTTGTTGACCTGTGATTATATCTGTTAGATGGAGAAAGATTTATTGTAAAGGACAGCAAGGATGAATGTTATGTACAGGGTGATCAAAAAACCAGTATAAATTTGAAAACTGAATAAATCACAGAATAATGTAGATAGAGAGGTACAAATTGACACACATGCTTGGAATGACATGGGGTTTTATTAGGACCAAAAAATACAAAATTTCAAAAAATGTCCGACAGATGGCGCTTCATCTGATCAGAATAGCAATAATTAGCATAACAAAGTAAGACACAGCAAAATGATGTTCTTTACAGGAAATGCTCAAGATGTCCGCCATCATTCCTCAACAATAGCTGTAGTCGAGGAATAATGTTGTAAACAGCACTGTAAAGCATGTCCGGAGTTATGGTGAGGCATTGGCGTCGGATGTTGCCTTTCAGCATCCCTAGAGATGTCGGTCGATCACAATACACTTGCGACTTCAGGTAACCCCAAAGCCAATAATCTCACGGACTGAGGTCTGGGGACCTGGGAGGCCAAGCATGACGAAAGTGGCGGCTGAGCACACGACCATCACCAAACGACGAGCGGAAGAGATCTTCCACGCGTCTAGTAATATGGGGTTGAGCGCAATCATGCATTTTGGTTCTAATAAAACCTCATGTCATTCCAAGCATGTGTGTCAATTTTTATTTCTCTATCTACATTATTCCGTGGTTTATTAAGTTTTCAAATTTATACTGGCTTTTTATCACCCGGTATATATTGAAAGGCGGAAAGAATATACGTTTTGAATAATGCATCAAAAAGAAGTGTGAGAGAGAGAGAGAGAGAGAGAGAGAGAGAGAGAGAGAGAGAGAGGTAGCGGGAGGTAAGCTGCAGCAAGTTTGTCGGAATGATTATCGTCAGCTAGTTAACTTGGTCAGAGCTCAGGGAACCACCGTCTCACTGTTGTGAGTCACGCAGTAACTATCAACTGATTACGCTGTTTGGTTTTCATCAAAATCTGCTGCTGTCACTGTACCCTTTTTAAATCGTTGTTCACTTTGTTAAGCATACTGCTGTTGAGATCAATTTTATGTGTGAAGACCATGCGAAGTTTCACTCTTTTTGAACACATACTGCATTTTAAACTCGTCGTCTTGCAATATCATTTTATAGGAGTAGTTACTCTCCCCATCCCACTGTTTGAAGAAGGATTATCATTACGCATTACCACCTTGGACCATGTGGTACGCAGCATTTTGAGTGCTGTTTGGAAATTTTGTTTAAAAATTCTTTTACTTCAGTTGCGCATTTCATATAAAGACAAGCTGTATTCAGACCAGTTACAGCTCAATGCAATTTACGTTCTATTTAGTCAAAGGTTAGCATACGAGTTGAAGTTGAGTAACAGTTTCTGGGTACATTATTTTGGCAAAACGCGACCTTTTACCGATTATGACGCAACTTTGGACTAAATTTCATACAGAAGCACATACTGAGAACTCACACCATGTACTCACATTTACTCTTATTTCGGCTTACTCGTATGAAATAAATATTGCTTCTACCGATGTTTGCTGACTACATAGCTTCAACTATTTATGAGTTCTCTCCACCACCTCTGTGACATTTAACGGATAAACCAACCTTTTTACGGCACGTGCCCTTGTGTCGTCCATACTAGGTCTGTTGATATTTTAAAAAAAAAATATTAGGATCCGATATATAGATTGTTAAAAAATGTCAGTATTGTCCCTCGATATAGCGGGAAAACTTATGGCTATATCGACACATCGATGAAAAAAATATCGTCGCTCCGGCCTATAAAAATGTCGGCTGCACATTGTAAATACACTTCCAGTTTTAGAGGTGTATATTCAAGTATTGATTTATTATTAGATATTCTGTACATTAACAAGCATATCCGTCCTAGGGCATAAATTGAAAGAAAATCGATGCACGTTCACGCTTTGCGATTACCGCTTTGTTAACGAAGGTAACTGCAAGTAACGATAAAATAAAAGGTGCCCGTTGAGTCCGTTATTCAGTTTCGTCTACATCTACATCTACATGCATACTCTCCAAATCACATTCAAGTGCCTGGTAGATGATTCATCGAACCACCTTCACAATTCTCTATTATTCCAATCTCGCTTAGCGCGCGGAAAGAATAACAGCTATATGTTTTGGAACGAGGTCTGATTTCCCTTATTTTATCGTGGTGATCGTTACTCCTTATGTAGGTCGGTGTCAACAAAACATTTTCGAATTCGGAGGAGAAAGCTAGTGATTGGAATTTCGTGATATGCTTCCGTCGCTACGAAGAGCGCTCTTTCTTTTAATGATTTCCATCCCAAATCCTGTATCATTTCTGTGACACTCTCTCCCATATTTAGAGATAATACAAAACGTGCTGCCTTTCTCTGAACTTTTTCGATGTACTCAGTCAGTACCCACACCGCGCAGCAGTATTCTAAAAGAGGACGGACAAGCGTAGTGTAGCCAGTCTCCTTAGTAGGATTGTTGCATTTCCTAAGTGTCCTGCCAATAAAACACAGCCTTTGGTTAGCCTTCCTCACAACATTTTCTGTGTGTTCCTTCCAATTTAAGTTGTTCGTACTTTTAATAGCTGGGTATTTAGTTGAATGTACGGCTTTTAGATTTGACTGATTTATCGTGTAACCGAAGTTTAACGAGTTGCTTTTGACACTCATGTGGATGACCTCACACTTTTCGTCATTTAGCGCCAACTGCCACTTTTCGCACCACTCATATCTTTTCTAAATCGTTTTGCAGTTGTTGTTTTTTTCTTCTGATGACTTTATTAGTCGATAAACGACAGTGTCATCTGTAAACAACCGAAGACGGCTGCTCAGATTGTCTCCCAAATCGTTTATATAGATAAGGAACAGCAAAGGGCCTACAACACTACCTTCGGGAACGTCAAAATCACTTCTGTTTTACTCGATGACTTTCCGTCAATTACTATGAACTGAGAACTCTCTGACAGAAAATCACAAATCCAGTCACATAACTCAGACGATATTCTATTAGCACGTAATTTCACTACTAGCCGCTTTTGTGCTGCAGTGTCATAAGCCTTCCGGAAATCCAGAAATAAGGAATCGATCTGAAATCCCTTGTCAACAGCACTAAACACTTCATGTGAATAAATAGTTGTGTTTCACACGAACGATGTTTTCTAAACCCAAAAAAATGGCTCTGAGCACTATGGGAGCTAACGTCTGATGTCATCAGTCCCCTAGAACTTAGAACTACTTAAACCTAACTAACCTAAGGACATCACACACATCCATGCCCGAGGGGGGATTCGAAACTGCGACCGTAGCGGTCGCGCGGCTCCAGAGTGTAGCGCCTAGAACCGCTCGGCCACACCAGCCGGCTTTTCTAAACCCATGTTGACCGTGTGTCAATAGACACATAATGGTAATTCATAATGTTCGAACACAATATATGTTCTAATATCCTGCTGCATATCAACGTTAATCATTTGGGCCTGTAATTTAGTGGATTACTCCTATCCTTTTGAATACTGGTGTGACCTCTGCAACTGTCCAGTCTTTGGGCACGGATCTTTCGTCGAGTGATAGGCTGTATATGATTGTTAAGTATGGAGGTAATGCATCAGCATACTCCTAAAGGAAGCTAATTGGTATACAGTCAGGACCAGAACAATTGCTTTTATCAAGTGATTTAAGTTGCTTCACTACTCCGAGGATATCTACTTCTACGTCACTCATGTTGGCAGCTGTTCTTCATTCGAATTGTGGAATATTTACTTCGTCTTCTTTTGTGGAGACATTTCGGAAGATAGTGTTTAGTAAGTCTGCTTTGGCAGCACTGTCTTCGATGTATCTCCATTGCTATCTCGCAGAGAAGGCATTGATTGCTTCTTGCCGTTAGCATACTTATCATACGAGCAGAATTTCTTTGGATTTTCCTCCAGGTTTCGGGACAAAGTTTCGTAGTGGAAACTGTTACAAGCATCTCGCATTGAAGTCCGTGTTAACGTCGAGCTTCTGTGGAAGATCGCCAGTCTTGGGGATTTTACGTCTGTTTAAATTTGGCATGTTTGTTTCGTTGTTTCTGCAACAGTGTTCTAACCCGTTTTGTGTACCAAGGAGGATCAGCTCCGTTGTTTGTTAATTGATTTGGTATAAACCTCTCAATTGCTGCCGATACTATTTCTTTGAATTTAAGCCACATCTGGTCTACACTTATATTATTAATTTGGAATGAGTGGAGATTGTCTCACAGGAAGGCGACAAGTGAATTTTTATTTGCCGTTTTTAATATGTATATTTTTCGCTTATTTTTCGAGGATTTGGGGATTACAGTATTCTATCTCGCTACGACGACTCTGTGTTCCCTAATCCCTGAATAGGTTTTGATGCTCGTTATTAACAGAGGATTATTTGTTACTAAGAGGTGAAGTGTGTTTTTGTAAGGTGTCGGGCAAATCCAACACCTTCCATGAAAACCCTGACATAATAAGCAAATCTACTACACTCCTGGAAATGGAAAAAAGAACACATTGACACCGGTGTGTCAGACCCACCATACTTGCTCCGGACAATGCGAGAGGGCTGAACAAGCAATGATCACATGCACGGCACAGCGGACATACCAGGAACCGCGGTGTTGGCCGTCGAATGGCGCTAGCTGCGCAGCATTTATGCACCACCGCCGTCAGTGTCAGCCAGTTTTCCGTGGCATACGGAGCTCCATCGCAGTCTTTAACACTGGTAGCATGCCGCGACAGCGTGGACGTGAACCGTATGTGCAGTTGACGGACTTTGAGCGAGGGCGTATAGTGGGCATGCGGGAGGCCGGGTGGACGGACCATCGAATTGCTCAACACGTGGGGTGTGAGGTCTCCACAGTACATCGATGTTGTCGCCAGTGGTCGGCGGAAGGTGCACGTGCCCGTCGACCTGGGACCGGACCGCAGCGACGTACTAATGCACGCCAAGACCGTAGGATCCTACGCAGTGCCGTAGGGGACCGCACCGCCACTTCCCAGCAAATTAGGGACGCTGTTGCTCCTGGGGTATCGGCGAGGACCATTCGCAACCGTCTCCATGAAGCTGGGCTACGGTCCCGCACACCGTTAGGCCGTCTTCCGCTCACACCCCAACATCGTGCAGCCCGCCTCCAGTGGTGTCGTGACAGGCGTGAATGGAGGGACGAATGGAGACGTGTCGTCTTCAGCGATGAGAGTCGCTTCTGCCTTGGTGCCAATGATGGTCGTATGCGTGTTTGGCGCCGTGCAGGTGAGTGCCACAATCAGGACTACATACGACCGAGGCACACAGGGCGAACACCCAGCATCATGGTGTGGGGAGCGATCTCCTACACTGGCCGTACACCTCTGGTGATCGTCGAGAGGACACTGAATAGTGCATGGTACATCCAAACCGTCATCGAACCCATCGTTCTACCATTCCTAGACCGGCAAGGGTACTTGCTGTTCCAACAGGACAATGCACGTCCGCATGTATCCCGTGCCACCCAACGTGCTCTAGAAGGTGTAAGTCAACTACCCTGGCCAGCAAGATCTCCAGATCTGTCCCCCATTGAGCATGTTTTGGACTGGATGAAGCATTGTCTCACGCGGTCTGCACGTCCAGCACGAACGCTGGTCCAACTGAGGCGCCAGGTGGAAATGGCATGGCAAGCCGTTCAACAGGACTACATCCAGCATCTCTACGATCGTCTCCATGGGAGAATAGCAGCCTGCATTGCTGCGAAAGGTGGATATACACTGTACTAGTGCCGACATTGTGCATGCTCTGTTGCCTGTGTCTATGTGCCTGTGGTTCTGTCAGTGTGATCATGTGATGTATCTGACCCCAGGAATGTGTCAATAAAGTTTCCCCTTCCTGGGACAATGAATTCACGGTGTTCTTATTTCAATTTCCAGGAGTGTAGTATGTCACATAGCTCCGAATAAATCGTGACATTAAATTAACCAAAGTAATAATAGTAACGAGTGAGCAAAATGGAATAGACTAACACAAGAATGCCTAAATGCATGTTGTACCTTCCCACCGTGAGGCAGACGCAGTTCCGAGGGGAGAAACGAGGACAGAAGCTGAGAGCAGAACCGTGTTAAGCTAGAAGACCCTACGATAAGGGACGGACACCCACGTCTCCAGCTAACCACTAGGACTCACCACCCGCACGTTTTGGCGTGAGACTTTTTCGCGTCTTAGGTACGTCAAGGACAACCTCCAGCCCATGTTAAAAGCCAGAGCTTTCCAGAAAAACAGTATAGATCTTACGATAACACAAAAAGGGCCACTACCACCCGCAAGTTTTAGCGTGAGACTTTTTCGCGTCTCAGGTACGTCAAGGACAACCCCCCAGCCCGTGTTCAAAGCTAGAGCCCTCCAGAAAAGCAGTATAGTTCTTACGATAACACAAAAAGGGCCACTACCACCCGCAAGTTTTAGCGTGACACTTTTTCGCGTGTCTGTTACATTAGGACAATCCTCCAGCCCATGTTAAAAGATAGAGCCCTCCAGAAGAACAGTATAGATCTCACGATAACGCTAAAAGGACCACACCAGCTGCAGGTTTTAGCGTGAGACTTTTTAGCGTCTCTGTTACATTGCAAACTTTAAAAACATTGCCCCACAACGAAAAGTATAACGTTTCTCATTGGATAGACAGAATTTTTGTAGGCGGAGTTTAAGGTTAACATTGAGACCGTGATTGGTCAGATGAAAACACAGCCAGATAGGTTTTTTTAAACTAACTTCGGTAAATTGTAGTAAGGAGAAGTTAGAGGAGAGTTAGTTCCGAGACGGCGAGCTGGATGGCTGCTGCGCCGGCCGCTGCCGCCCTGACGCTGCTTAAACACCGACAAGGTAATGAACGCACGCGCTGCCGCATTTTTGAGCGCATAAGGCTTCACTCAGAACTGCAGAAGTCTCATCTGTTACACCCCTTTTTTGCGTAATACTAGTGTCGATCGTTAATTAAAACTCATGGTGTTCACATTTGCCACTTGAAGAAAAGATCTGAAACGCGATGATTTTTCTTTTATATAGTTATTGAGAAGCCACACCAGCCACTGTAATTTACGACAAGTTAGATAAGTAATTAAAGATAATTGAGGGTCAATGTAGACCATTTTGATAGTTTTCTCTTTTGTGAAACTTAAATTTATCCTAGATTATAGATGTGATATGGCATAGGTCATCCTTCGATCGATTGTAGAACTTGGAAACCCATTCAGGGAATATTCGTTCACATTTTTGTTGAACGCAGTTGGTTTTTACCATCCTGTATTAAAACATTTCCTTTTATCAATAGTACAATTTATAAACGATGTTTTGTGAGTAGAATAAAATTTCCAATGGTAAATTTAACTGCTTTTTCGACGTTATTTTACCAGCTAACTAAAAATAGGAAAGCCTTGAACCCTTTCCACTAAATTTAGTTAGTATTAAGAGTCTTTTACAGGGAGTGCAGTGGAGCTGACGCTGAGATCATTTAGTATTTGGTTATATCATCGCTAGTCTTACTGAACTCTTCTGAATTCTACATGTCATGTGTGGTCTGGCGTCTCCTTACCAGCAACAGGTCCCAGGTTCAAACTAGTTAATTCCCTAAAAAACAAGCTCAGAGCGTCGTTGCGCGAAAGTGGTAGGGAGACACGATATAGTACAAACAGACACGACCATGAATGTTTAGATTTTCACAACCGTTTACTATTCGCGTGGGCTCATGAACTAACTGCTCGAAATAATTTTCAGAGAATGCGTTTAGCACAATTTCCGGTGATATTTTATGGGTACCTCCGTAATTAAACATGTATTTTCGCCAACATATCGAGCGTAAATTAAAGTCAGCACCAACTCTTATCGTACGAGTCGGTTTCATTTCTGAAAACGCGTCGATTTCGTCAGTATTTACCCTCCAACGCAGTCGCCCATCGCAAAGACCAAATTTTTCCGTTTGAATTTTTATTCATCACTTTCAGCTACTGTTTTTGAAGAATCCCGATGTGAGGAAATAGCACACTAGTTGGGTTAAAAATTGTTTTTGGAAATCTTGTTATTCCTTTCACAACGCCACCTGTCGGCTCAATCGGACATCTTCTTTTTGCCACCAATACTTGCTTCACACAGTCGAAGAGAAAAACTGGACGTGATGAAAGCTCGAAAAGTAATTAGACTGCTTCACACAGTGGAAGTAGATGTATGTTTCAAAAGAACACTTCAAATATTTACCGGAAATTGCGAAAGAAATATGATATGAAATTAAAATATCGGCTCTCGATATTGCCATTGGAAATGGATGTATAGGATACCGTAGTTAAATATCGATATTTCTTGGAAGACATGTCGATATTTCGAGGTGTCGATATTTCATCAAGAGCCCTCGTTCTTTCTAGCAAGTCCGATTTCCAGCCACACCTCCCCACATCGGCTTGACTTCCCCGCCGCAAATAACGGCTGGGACCGAACAGTGCTTCTCGATCTCTGGGGGTTCCCCTGTTATCTGTGTTGCTACGCTAGGCCGCTACGTGTGAGGCGCTGACGTCCATACTGAAAGAGTAACTATCGATACGTTTACATGAGACACATCTTCCGGAAGACGAAAACAGAATTTCGGAAACCGTTTTTCGCTGTCGTGTATATGCGGTATGGCCTGAAGCGGATTTTATAACACGGCGTGTGGAAAGCAGCTGTCCCGGTTTTTGATTTAATTGCCATAATCGCAATTTCTCGTAAAATAAATATTAGAAGTAGACAGCTTGTGCTCAGTGTCATATTTCTACTTCTCGTTCACAGTGCAAGAAGTCACTCCGTCTATATTAGATGAAAGTGTTTAAAACAAGTCGTAATCTGACAGCCCAAGCAAGTATCAAAAACAGTTGTGCGTTTACGTGATAACGATAATCGATTGCGGAAGTGGAAAAGCGGCTGCAAGAAACGGATATCCATAATCGATTTTGTTACATTTACGCGACCAACCAAAAGCGGTGTTGGTAAATCCGTTTACGTAACCCGGTTTTGGGATACTATGTAAACGAATTTTATATTTGTAACCATGTAACGCTTATTTCCGAAACCTTGTTTCCTGTAGATTATTTGTTTCCAATCCAGGCGTTAAAACGCATGAATAGCTAAATGAACATCTTAAATACAAAGCGCAGCCAAAGATAACTGCCGGCCGGTGTGGCCGAGCGGTTCTAAGCGCTTCAGTCTGGAACCGCGCGACCGTTACGGTCGCAAGTTCGAATCCTAGCTCGGGCATGGATGTGTATGATGTCCTTAGGTCAGATGTTAAGTCACATAGTGCTCAGAGCCATCTTAACCAAAGATAACTGGTTACCTTAAGTAGAACAGTGTTACTTTACTGTATTTTAAATTTAAACCCACTAATTAAAAGGGTAAACAACACTGTCTTTGCTGCGACTGTAAAAAATTAGAAAATTAAATTTTGTAAAAGTACTTAAGTGGAAAAATAGTGTATTAGTTAGTGACATTTTGTGGCTGTGTGTGCTAGATATTAGCAATGTGTTAGGTACAGTACATCACATATGTATAGCATTTTAAGCAGAAGTAGAGGAGAAATTGTAGACCTTCGTTTAATTTACACGGAATACTGTCTTTTCATTATGGTACTGCTAATTACAAATGGTTTAAATGGCTCTGAGCACTATGGGACTCAACATCTGAGGTCGTCAGTCACCTAGAACTTAGAGCTACTTAAACCTAACTAACCTAAGGACATCACACACATCCATGCCCGAGCCAGGATTCGAACTTGCGACCGTAACGGTCGCGCGGTTCCAGACTGAAGCGCTTAGAACCGATCGGCCACAGCGGCCGGCAGTTATCTTTCGCTGCTCCAGTTTCAATAAGGTTATTTATCGATTGTAATTTTTGGTTTGAAGATTAAGTTGTGCCTGACTTTACATAACTGAATTTTTCGGCTGTGATCGTGTTTATGACTGGATGGTCAATATTACTGTGCCATTAAGCATGCCACACGTATTTACGAATGCTGACTATAAAGTACATTATTGGCCATTAAAATTGCTACACCACGAAGATGACGTGCTACAGACGCGAAATTTAACCGACAGAAAGAAGATGCTGTGATATGCAAATGATTAGCTTTTCAGAGCATTCACACAAGGCTGGCGCCGGTGGCGACACCTACAACGTGCTGACATGCGGAAAGTTTGCAACCGATTTCTCATACACAAACAGCAGTTGACCGGCGTCGCCTGGTGAAACGTTGTTGTGATGCCTTGTGTAAGGAGGAAAAATGCGTACCATCAAGTTTACGACTTTGTTAAAGATCGGATTGTAGCTTGTCGCGATTGCGGTTTATCGTATCGCGACATTGCTGCTCGCTTTGGTCGAGATCCAATGGCTGTAATACGGAATGCCGCGCTGGATCCCAACGGCCTCGTATCACTAGCAGTCGAGATGACAGGCATCTTATCCGCATCGCTGTAAGGGATCATGCAGCCACGCCTCGATCCCTGGCTTAACAGTTGCGGACGTTTGCAACACAACAACTATCTGCACGAACAGTTCGACGACTTTGCAGCAGCATGGACTATCAGCTCGGAGACCGTGGCAGCGGTTACCGTTAACGCTGCATCACAGAGAGGAGCTGGGTGCACCAATGGCAAAACGTCATTTTTTTGGGTGAAGCCAGGTTCTCTTTAGAGCATCATGATGGTCGCATCCGTGTTTGTTGACATCGCGGTGAACGCACAGTGGAAGCGTGTATTCGTCATCGCCATACTGGCGTATCACCCGGCGTGATGGTATGGGGTGCCATTGGTTACACGTCTCGGTCACCTCTTGTTCGCACTGACGACACTTTGAACAGTGGACGTTACATTTCAGATGTGTTACGACTCCATCTCTTCTTGTCAGATTCTCTCTCCACATTATGACTGTACCCTGTTCGGAGGCTGCTGGTTCTTACACCTCTAGCATTTCTTTTTAAGTACTAAACAACATGTGTCCCAAGTTTGGTTGAAATCCATCCAAGTGTTTATAAGGAGCTTTTTACGCAGGGATTTGCCCACATACCCACAGGCTGCATATATTTCACTTATACAAGGTGAGTCGCTAACTGTTGCCTCCTAGAATATCTTCGAAAGTATGACAGTAGCTGAAAAGTTTGTGGGACAGTAGGGGCCGTAATATGACATTGCTGGGTGGGTTCGCCTCAGAAATATATATATTTTTTTAATGGGATGTTATAGTTTGGTACTTATTTTCTGATAACAGCTATCGACACGAATCCAATAATGTGTAACAGGAAGGTCTTCGAAGGTCAACGGTGCCTAAAAAGGTGGCATGAACGTCTGTTTACAGAAGGTGTTCGAAATGATGGCCACTGGTATCAATGCAATACTGCGACCTTCGTATCATGGATTGAGTGGTATTCCTTATCACTTCGGCACTTATCGAGGCACACGCTCTGACACTTCTCTCTCGTTTATCGTGCAAACGGTAAATATTCGCCGAATACGTGCCACTGACATGTAAACACCATTCTATAGTTTCGCAATACAACACTAATAGGAACGGTAAGACTAGTATCGTCGCATCAAACGGATGTGAATGTTACACATTCGAAGAACAAGTCTATATGTTTCTCATTTACGGAGAATTCTAACGAAATTCAGTGAGAGCTACAGACGTATACGCTGAAAGATATTCTCAACGCACTCACCCTACACGTCGTAACTTTAAATATGTGTATGATAAATTCAGAACAAAAGGATCTTTAACGCGTCGGGAGCATATCCGGCAAAGTAAAGTTACTAACGAGGAAACGGAAATTGGCACGTTGCCATTGTGGTTCGAGATCCTTGTGTTAGTTCGTTCCAAATCGCATGTGGAATCCGGCATAAGCCAGAGCAGTGTTTTTCGTGTTCTACATATCCAATAAGCCGGCCTTGGTGGCCGAGCGGTTCTGACGCTACAGTCTGGAACCGCCCGACCGCTACGGTCGCAGGTTCGAATCCTGTCTCGGGCAAAGATGTCTGTGTTGTCCTTAGGTTAGTTAGGTTTGAGTAGTTCTAAGTTCTAGGGGACTTATGACCTCAGCAGTTGAGTCCCATAGTGCTCAGAGCCATTTGAACGAATATCCAATAAATATCATCCTTATCGGTCTCCACCAAGAATCAAGTGGTACGACTTGTATTTCATCACATCGAATTCTGCCGATGGGCTCAACTTCAGATTCAGAAGGGAGGACACATTTATTAATCTGACTTTATTTACTGAGGAGCCTACATTGACGAACCATGGAAATGTTAATTTAGATAACATGAATTATTGGGCAACTGAAAATCCATGTTGGCTGCGGCAAGTTGCACTACAAAAAGCGTGGTCGGTGAATGTATGGTGTGGGATTCTGAAAAACATAATTATAGGCCCCTATTTCATCGAAGGAAATCTTATTGGCAAGAACTACATCATATTCGTGCAAGAAACATTAGGTCTGTTATTGGAAGAAATACCTTTAGGAACAGAATGTTCTCTGGCTCGTGATGACTGGGTGCTGTGTGATGTCCTTAGGTTAGTTAGGTTTAAGTAGTTCTAAGTCCTAGGGCACTGATGACCATGGATGTTAAGTCCCATAGTGCTCAGAGCCATTTGAACCATTTTTTTAACAGAATGTGGTAACAACACGATGGGTGTCCGGCACATTTCTCCCTGATGGCTAGAAAAGAGCTGCAGTGACAATTCCCAAATTGTTGGATTGGAAGTGGAAGGAGATGTGTCGTGGCCGGCTCGTTCGCCAGAGTTGACGCCTTTGTTTTTTTTTTCTTTTTATTCGGGGATCTGGGGGAAGGGGGTAATTCGAAAAAGACATTGTTTACAAAGATGATTCAACTACATTTGAAGAAATGCGAGAGAGAATTGTCAGAGCACGTGGTTCGATAAGTAATACCACTCAATCCAAGATACGAATTGTGCAGCATTACATTAATACCAATGGTCATCACACCGAAAACCTTTTTTATGGACTTTTATGCCACATTTGGGACTTTCGTTAAATTTCAAAGACCTTCCTATTACACATCATTGAGTTGGTCTCGATAGCCGCTATCACAAAATAAGTACCAAACTATAGCATCCCATTTAAAACAGTTGACCTTCATATTTCTGTAACAACCTCACCTAGCATCAAAATATCAACGTCATATTATGTCCGCCGTTGTGCTATGCAACTTTTGTCCTTCGAACTTTTCAGCTTCTATCATACTTTCGGAGATATTTTGGTGGCAATAGTTAGTGACTCATCCTATACTAAAAAATATTTCACACACATTTGTACACACATTTCACCTGTATCTCTAGCGAATTTCCTAGTGCAGTTTGGTTTACACGAAGTTCACTATTTATGACATATCTGCGGAACTATGTGTCTTACAATGATACAATTTCGTAGGTACATTCAGCTGCATATGCGTATACTGTCGGCGAAATTTGTTGCGAATAAAATTACTAATAACGAACTAATAAATTTTAATGCCGTGCATGATGCGGCAGTTTTGCTGCATGTCAAGAGCGATAACGTTTTTCCCCATTCGTCGTTTTCAAAGGGTAATCAGCAACAAAAAGTTTCGAAAGTTCTGAAATTGTGCGTAAACTTTCTTGCCTATGATTAAGTGCTTTCAATCTCTAATACTGGATGAATAAAGCCTGGTGTTCCTACGTCGTGGGCCATACTTCCTTTTCACCTCCACCCTACCCCCTTAATAGATAAGTGGTTCTTACACTCATAGACAGTGATATGTGTTCACCTCCATGGTGAACTGGAGATTACTGTTGATGCCACTGAGGTGTTCCAAAAACTCGTCTAATTTTTCACGTCCGTGTGGCTAAATGACGAACGTTTCGTCAACGTATCGAACGGAAGACTTCGGCTTCAGTGACGCAGTATCTATGGCAATATCGTAAAAATTCTTCATGAACAGAATATCTAGTCCAACATGGAGGTGGAAAAAGATAGTGCACTGAACTTCCTCGACGTCCCTGTCCACCATAAACCAAGTGGGTGCCTCGGCCGCAGCGTCTACAGAAAACCCACCCACACAGATCTGTACCCGCACGCCACCAGCCATCATCATCCAGCACAGAAGCGCACATTCGTACAAACATTGGTGCATCGTGCGAGAGTAATATCAGACGACGATAACCTGCCCCACGAACTGAGCCACCTACGCAGAGTTTTCAGGAATAACGGCTACAGCGCCTATCAAGTGAAAGAAGTGATTTCTGGGAAATATCATAACAAGACCACCGACGAAGAGCAGGAAAAGAAACTTGCTTTGCTGCCACTCTGTGGCTCTGTGTCGAGCAAGATAAGCCGCCTGTTGAAAAGACACAAGATCAAATCCATCTTCAGGCCTCCAACGAAAATCCGTCAATTACTGAGACCAGTTAAAGACGCTGTAGGTCTGAGAACACCTGGAGTCTACGAAATACCTTGTGAGTGTGGCCAGAAGTACATCTGACAAACAGTGCGCCTGTGGAACAACGCAGGAAAGAACATGAGAGCTATTATCGCCTACGCTATCCAGAGAAATCTGCATTAGCTCAGCATGCGTTAGAAAACGGTCACCACATAAAATTTGACGATACCTCTGTCGTGGCTCGCACTAACGGCTTCTGGGACACTCTAATACAGGAGGCTATTGAAATAAAAATTACCGCAAACACCCTGAAATAGAGACGGCGGCTTGCAGCTAAGCGCAGCGTGGGATCCAGCGATCGCGCGGTTGAAGAGGGCACATCGAACGCCGACTCAAAATATACCCATATATGGCAATGTCACGAGCACCAGTGACGTCACAGCCGGCAGCTAGCGTAGATAAGGGCGCACCAACAGCCCACCGGCAGTCATAACACTTGACAATGGCCAAGGAGTGCTTGGCCGAAAGCTCTTGTAGTTTTAAGCAATTGACGCGGTTGGAAACGCGAGAACATTTTATTCAATCTTATCGCCGCGAGACTCTGCATTCATACATCAAGATAGAAACATATTTAAAGAAGTGAATCTTCAGGTTTGGGCGGTGCAAAGACTGTTCCATTAAGTTTCGGGTGTGCAGCCGCCAGAATTCTCCTTCTTCTTCTTCTAATATTTCGGCTGTATACCGTCCAGCCACCTTCAGAGTCAGTCGCAAGACCGCCGCTCCAGTGCTCTCCTCATCCCTTTATACTCGTGTACCGCGCGACTGCGCAAGGGGCGAAAGATGCAAATGCCCCATAGACGTTGGTCGGCGGCAGAGACGTGCATAATGCGCGAGTTGTGTCTATGACTCCGCAGTTGATCTTGTGTTACCATATCAACCAATTCACAATAACCACCTTCCCGCTGGTGGGCAAACGGAGAAGAATGGTGGGACGACCCCAAAACAAAGCGGCTGGTCACCTCACCAACAAAACAGGTAGAATCTAACAAGTAAATGAAACAACATATCGCGAATCACTTAACTTCTAATAAACTGCGATTTCTGGCGAAGACCTGGAGCAGCACCCCCAACGCTCTCCCAGCCGCTTCAACGGACGCAGGAAGGCGCGCCGACCTCCCGTCTCACAGCGTCGCAGCTCGCTCCGGCCAGCCCGATGTCGTGGGTTGACTCCTGTTGCTCTCGTGTGAACCACGAAGCCACTACCCCTGGCTATACGGCTCTGTCCCCTGGGCTCACGTGGCGACCTCACACGCGCCGACGCTCAAGGCCGACAAGTCATCTCGTGTCTCAGTGCGCGACCGACCAACCGCCGATCCAACCGCCAATGACCGTTGCCCGAGCAACTCGAGCAGACTGGCGGCCTAACGCGGAGACTCAGATGCAGGAACTCAGCCCCGACCGGGCGACCACCAGCTTTCTGTTACTGGCGGAGTGGCAAGACTCTCATTTTCTGGCTTAAAATTTGATCCAAACGACAGACATAGCCTTAAATGCACGTGAACGGGCAACCTTTCCCCTTTCCCACCAGAGGGAGACACCAAAGCTGCGATTGCCACAGCGGCGGCACCGCCAGAAACGGATGGCGACGGCTAACACATCGGAAACAGTGGACCTAGGTATGTTCAGGAGTGTGGAAGGACCTAGGTATGTCCAGGAGTGTGGAAATCTCGCTTACGGACGTATCAGACAAGTGATAGCCAATCAACTGACTACGCTGGAAGTCCGTGAGTTCCTTGGACCGCCCCATTCTGTTCTCTCACGGTGAGTAATGACTACTGAGGTCTCTGATATGGAGTACCTGGCGGTTGGTGGCAGCGCAATGCACCTAATATGAGAAACGTATGTTTTTGTGGGGAGGGATCCGGATACTTTTGGTTCAAATGGTTCAAATGGCTCTGAGCACTATGGGACTCAACTGCTGTGGTCATTAGTCCCCTAGAACTTAGAACTACTTAAACCTAACTAACCTAAGGACATCACACACATCCATGCCCGAGGCAGGATTCGAACCTGCGACCGTAGCAGTCGCACGGTTCCAGACTGCGCGCCTAGAACCGCGAGACCACCGCGGCCGGCGGATACATTTGATTTCATAGTGTATTTCAATGTATTAATTACATCACTTTGTGTCAAAAAAAAATGATGAGTGTGACAAATATTTAGATACTTTTAAAGCCAATTTCTTATGTTGCAACGTTTTTGTGAATTTGTACTGTAATAACATCGTTACTGTCATGTAAGTAATAAAGTGTTGGGAAGAAATGACAGTTTATGCATATGGGAAATTTGGTCGGATGTGAATAAAAATTTTTTGAGAAATGTGAACCAGCTTTAGTATAGTCAACCATAACAAATACGAGGCAGTGTTGATAAGTCCTTGACTTGATGAAGAAAAAATGTTAAGGGTTTTAAAAAATATATTCATCATATTCCCCCTTGAGCTCAACGTAAGTTTTTTCATCTTATTTATTCTTTTTTTAAAGAAATAAGATTTTGATTGTGCTCCAAAGCAGTCATACGCAGCTTTCCTGGCTTCCGCCGTGTTCATAAGTCGTATTCCCCTGAGATGTTTCTAGGTGTTTTCGAACAGATAATAGTCTGAAAAGGGAGAGAAGGAAACGTAGTAGGTGAATATGGACTGGGGCAAAGAAATGAAAGAGGAAGCCGCCTGGTAGAATTTTGCACAGAGCACAACTTAATAATAGGTAATACTTGGTTCAAGAATCATAAAAGAAGGCTGTATACATGGTAGAAGCTTGGAGATACTAAAAGGTATCAGATAGATTATATAATGGTAAGACAGAGATTTAGAAACCAGGTTTTAAATTGTAAGATATTTCCAGTGGCAGATGTGGACTCAGACCACAATCTATTGGTTATGACCTGTAGATTAAAACTGAAGAAACTGCAAAAAGTAGGAAATTTAAGGAGATGGGACATGGATAAATTAAAAGAACCAGAGGTTGTAAAGAGTTTCAGGGAGAGCATAAGGGCTAAGCAGGGATGGCTGGAAGACAAATGTAAGGATGTAGAGGCTTATCTCACTAGGGGTAAGATAGATACTGCCTACAGGAAAATTAAAGAGACCTTTAGAGATAAGAGAACCACTTGTATGAACATCAAGAGCTTAGATGGAAACCCAGTTCTAAGCAAAGAAGAGAAAGCAGAAAGGTGGAAGGAGTATATAGAGGGTCTATACAAGGGCGATGTACTTGAGGACAATATTATGGAATTGGAAGAGGATGTCGATGAAGATGAAATGGTAGATACGATACTGCGTGTAGAGTTTGACAGAGCACTGAAAGACCAGAGTCGAAACAAGGCCCCCAGAGTAGACATCATTCCATTGGAACTACTGACGGCCTCGGGAGAGCCAGTCCTGACAAAACTCTACCATCTGGTGAGCAAGATGTATGAGACAGGCGAAATACCCTCAGACTTCAAGAAGAATATAATAATTCCAATCCCAAAGAAAGCAGGTGTTGACAGATGTGAAAATTACCGAACTATCAGTTTAATAAGTCACAGCTGCAAAATACTAAGACGAATTCTTTACAGACGAATGGAAAAACTAGTAGAAGCCGACCTCGGGGAAGATCAATTTGGATTCCGTAGAAATGTCGGAACACGTGAGGCAATACTGATCCTACGACTTATATTAGAAGCTAGATTAAGGAAGGGCAAACCTACGTTTCTAGCATTTGTAGACTTAGAGAAAGCTTTTGACAATGTTGACTGGGATACTCTATTTCAAATTCTGAAGGTGGCAGGGGTAAAATACAGGGAGAGAAAGGCTATGTACAATTTGTACAGAAACCAGATGGCAGTTATAAGGGTCGAGGGGCATGAAAGTGAAGCAGTGGTTGGGAAGGGAGTGAGACAGGGTTGTAGCCTCTCCCCGATGTTATTCAATCTGTATATTGAGCAAGCAGTAAAGGAAACAAAAGAAAAATTCGGAGTAGGTATTAAAATCCATGGAGAAGAAATAAAAACTTTGAGGTTCACCGATGACATCGTAATTCTGTCAGAGACAGCAAAGGACTTGGACGAGCAGTTGAAGGGAATGGATAGTGTCTTGAAAGGAGGATATAAAATGAACATCAACAAAAGCAAAACGAGGGTAATGGAATGTAGTCGAATTAAGTCGGGTGATGCTGAAGGAATTAGATTAGGAAATGAGACACTTAAAGTAGTAAAGGAGTTTTGCTATTTGAGGAGCAAAATAACCGATGATGGTCGAAGTAGAGAGGATATAAAATGTAGACTGGCAATGGCAAGGAAAGCGTTTCTGAAGAAGCGAAATTTGTTAACATCCCGTATAGATTTAAGTGTCAGGAAGTCATTTCTGAAAGTATTTGTGTGGAGTGTAGCCATGTATGGAAGTGAAACACGAACGAAAATAGTTTGGACGAAAAGAGAATAGAAGCTTTCGAAATGTGGTGCTACAGAAGAATGCTGAAGATTAAATGGGTAGATCACATAACTAATGACGAAGTATTGAATAAGGTTGGGGAGAAGAGAAGGGATCGGTTGGTAGGACATGTTCTGAGGCATCAAGGGATCACGAATTTAGTATTGGAGGGCAGCGTGGAGGGTAAAAATCGTAGAGGGAGACCAAGAGATGAATACACTAAGCAGATTCAGAAGGATGTAGGTTGCAGTAGGTACTGGGAGATGAAGAAGCTTGCACGGGATAGAGTAGCATGGAGAGCTGCATCAAACCAGTCTCAGGACTGAAGACTACAACAACAACAACAATAGTCTGAGGGGGCCAGCTTAGGTGGTTAGGGCGGACGTTTGAGGTTTCAAAGTGAAGACCTCCCAATTTTTGCTGCTTGAGGAGGGCCATTGTCTTAAGGAAACAAGATGCCTTTTCTCAGCCTTCCTAGACGTTTGAAGACCAGTTGCTGCTTCAGTTTGTGGAGAAGTTTAACATAGCAGTTTGCCGTGAAGGTTTCACCATGCTCTAAGAAATTAATCCCAAAAGACGGATGAGAGCAGCCGGCGTGCTGATCTTTGCGTTTTGAACTTACTTGGACGTGGAGAAATACTGTGTCGCCATTCTTTGGACTGCGCTCTGTTCTCTTGGCCATAAGTGTATACCCATGTTTCATCCACGGTGTCGAGACAATCCAGAAATACCACAGGATCCTAGCAGAATTTACTCGTTTACATTTGCCTGCATTGAGACTCTTGGGAATCAATTTCACTGAGAGCTTTTTCATGTCTACATCTACACCCATACTCCGCAAGCCACCTGACAGTGTGTGGTGGAGGGTACCTTGAGTACCTCTATCGGCTCTCCCATCTATTTCAGTCTCGTATTGTTCGTGGAAAGAAGGATTGTCGGTATGCCTCTGTGTGGGCTCTAATCTCTCTCATTTTATCCTCATGGTCTCTTCGCGAGATATACGTAGGAGGGAGCAACATACTGCTTGACTCCTCGGTGAAGGTATGTTCTCGAAACTTCAACAAAAGCCCGTACCGAGCTACTGAGCGTCTCTCCTGCAGAGTCTTCCACTGGAGTTTATCTATCATCTCCGTAACCCTTTCGCGATTACTAAATGATCCTGTAACGAAGCAAGCTGCTCTCCGTTGGATCTTCTCTATCTGGTGCGGATCCCACACTGCTGAGCAGTATTCAAGCAGTGGGCGAACAAGCGTACTGTAACCTAATTCCTTTGTTTTCGGATTGCATTTCCTTAGGATTCTTCCAATGAATCTCAGTCTGGCATCTGCTTTACCGACGATTAACTTTATATGATCATTCCATTTTAAATCACTCCTAATGCCTAGTCCCAGATAATTTATGGAATTAACTGCTTCCAGTTGCTGACCTGCTATTTTGTAGCTAAATGATAAGGGACCTATCTTTCTATGTATTCGCAGCACATTACACTTGTCTACATTGAGATTCAATTGCCATTCCGTGCACCATGCGTCAATTCGCTGCAGACCCTCCTGCATTTCAGTACTATTTTCCATTGTTACAGCCTCTCCATATGCCACAGCATCATCCGCAAAAAGCCGCACTGAACTTCCGTTGTCATCCACCAGGTCATTTATGTATATTGTGAATAGCAACGGTCCTACGACACTTCCCTGCGGCACAGCTGAAATCACTGTCACTTCGGAAGACTCCTCTCCATTGAGAATGACATGCTGCGTTCTGCTACGTAGGAACTCTTCAATCCAATCACACAGTTGGTCTGATAGTCCATATGCTCTTACTTTGTTCATTAAACGACTGTGGGGAACTGTATCGAACGCCTTGAGGAAGAAACAAGGCATCTACATAGGAACCCGTGTCTATGGCCCTCTGAGTCTCTTGGACGAATAGTGCCAGCTGGGTTTCACACGACCGTCTTTTTCGAAACCCATGCTGATTCCTACAGAGTACATTTCTAGTTTCCAGAAGAGTCATTATACTCGAACACAATACGTGTTCCAAAATCCTGCAACTGATCGACATTAGTGATATAGGTCTATAGTTCTGCAAATCTGTTTGACATCCCTTCTTGAAAACGGGGATGACCTGTGCCCTTTTCCAATCCTTTGGAACGCTTCGCTCTTCTAGAGACCTACGGTACACCACTGTAAGAAGGGGCAAGTTCCTTCGCGTACTCTGTGTAAAATCGAACTGGTATCCCATCAGGACCAGCGGCTTTTCCTCTTTTGAGCAATTTTAATGGTTTGTCTATCCCTCTGTCGTCTATTTCGATATCTACCATTTTCTCATCTGTGCGACAACGTAGAGAAGGAACTACAGTGCAGTCTTCCTCTGTGAAACAGCTTTGGAAAAAGACATGTAGTATTTGGGCCTTTAGTCTGTCATCCTCTGTTTCAGTACCATTTTGGTCACAGAGTGTCTGGACATTTTGTTTTGATTCACCTACCGCTTTGACATAAGACCAAAATTTCTTAGAATTTTCTGCCAAGTCAGTACATAGAACTTTTCTTTCGAATTCATTGAACGCCTCTCGCATAGCCCTCCTCAAATTACATTTCGCTTCGCGTAGTTTTTGTTTGTCTGCAAGGCTTTGGCTATGTTTATGTTTGCTGTGAAGTTCCCTTTGCTTCCGCAGCAGTTTTCTAACTCGCTTGTTGTACCACAGTGGCTCTTTCCCATCTCTTACGATCTTGCTTGGCACATACTCATCTAACGCATATTGTAGGATGGTTTTGAACTTTGTCCACTGATCCTCAATACTATCTGTACCAGAGACAAAACTTTTGTGTTGAGCCGTCAGGTACTCTGTAATCTGCTTTTTGTCACTTTTGCTAAACAGAAAAATCTTCGTACTTTTTTAGTATTTCTATTTACGGCTGAAATCATCGATGCAGTAACCGCTTTATGATCGCTGATTCCCTGTTCTGCGTTAACTGTTTCAAATAGTTCGGGTCTGTTTGTCACCAGAAGGTCTAATATGTTATCGCCACGAGTCGGTTCTCTGTTTAACTGCTCAAGGTAGTTTTCAGATAAAGCACTTAAAAAAATTTCACTAGATTCTTTGTCCCTGCCACCCGTTATGAACGTATGAGTCTCCCAGTCTTTACCCGGCAAATGTCTAGGAGCTTCTGAATAATATGACGAACACGTTCTCAGGATATGCCCAGTGTCTCTGTTATGTTTTAGCAGCTATCCTCCGATCACCCAGAATCATGGCATGAATACCGTCAATGATTTCCTGAAGTATGACCTGTGTTGGTCTTCTAGGATTCTCTTCGTGTTCAGTGGTGAAATGCCCTATTTTAAACGCACCAACCCGATTATTGCTGGTGGGGCAGGAAGAGCAGTTACCAACCATTGGAACAAACATTATAAATCTGTTTTGCCGTGTTCCACTTTAAACAAAGCACGACTCTTTCACTGTCAGTTCTCTATTTTCTTGCACCATGTCCATTACAAAGGCCGGCCGCGGTGGTGTAGCGGTTCTAGGCGCGCAGTCCGGAACCGTGTGACTGCTACGGTCGCAGGTTCGAATCCTGCCTCGGGCATTGATGTGTGTGATGTCCTTAGGTTAGTTAGGTTTAAGTAGTTCTAAGTTCTAGGGGACTTATGACCACAGCAGTTGAGTCCCATAGTGCTCAGAGCCATTTGAACCATTTTTTTTTTTTTCATTACAAAGTTACACGGAAAATTAAGAACCAATGTTACTGATACCCAAAGATTATCACATAAAAGGTTAAGAACAAGGTTTAGTACGAAAACATCAGAGTTGATCTACATTAGCATCAAAGAGGACGATCCAAGCACTTATCAGCAGCCCCCCCCCCCCCCCCCCTTAAAAATGACGTACAATCCTAGGTCTCAGCTTTGTCAGTCAATCAGTTTGTATGATTGCTGAGTAAGTATTGTTGGAAAAATGACTCAATGGTCCGTAAATGTCAAGCAGTTAACGTACACCAAGGAAGACGCAAACTGTTCACCGACATCTTGTGTTTGCAAAATGTCGAGGTTGAAATAAGGTGACCCGTGTCTTAGATAAGTGGTTTTGCCTGCACCCGAGTTCAATGTTTCAGAGAAGCTCGGTTTCCTCGTGTTGTGTTGTGATGTTCGAGCTTAGAATATGCTCTAGGATTCTACAACAGACTGACATTAACCATATTGGTTTCAGTCGGCAGTTCGCTATGAGACATAACGTTTGTGTGTGACATTGTTTATTTTTTATTCTTTCGCGCGGAGTGTGGTCGATATCGATGGTATGTAAGTAGAAATACAATAAGGATTTTGGAGCAAGTTTGCACTTAAATTAGGTATTGAAGTATGCGATACTACTGTCGTCACTGATAAGATTTCCCAGTCATGTAGGCAACCCGCTTGCAATTTTCTAGGTCGAGGGCTGCCATCTTAGATGGCGTCGCATTTCCTACTTCATTACGTCATTTAAGTACGAACTTGCTTACACACAGTACGTGACAAAGAGGTGGACAATACGCAGAGCTGCTCCAGCAACTTATTTAGAGCTTCCTGCAGTGCCTGGGCGTACTATACAGGGTGGTCCACTGATCGTGACCGGGCCAAATATCTCACGAAATAAGCGTCAAACGAAAAAACTACGAAGAAAGAAACTCGTCTAGCTTGCCTTCCTGGCTCTATGTTATTCATGAAGCCTCTATAATTTTTAGTACTTTAAACAGACAGAAATAATGAACAAGAAGCAGTCGTAAACAGTAGTCTGCTAATGTTTGGTCTACTTAAAATGGCGGTAGGGCCCACACGCTCGGACGCCAAAGCAACGTACAACGCAAGTCTGTAATGCCATTTCCGTTCTTTTTTTACCTCCATGGATTTCACACTTTGCTACGTGTGATCTTTGGCTTGAGATACATAGTATTACCACAGTATTACAGTACAGATGTTACATGTATAGAATTTATACGTAAGCGAATTTTGCTAGCTGCAGAGTGTTCTTATATTGGCAGTATGCGTGTGACTGAGTTAAAAGTTATACAAAAGATAACCAAATAAAGTGAGATATGTCTTAAGTTATTAAAATTTAGTGCGGAACAGAATACCATAGTTGTTATCTGATTAGTGGAAGAAAATTTATGCGAGCAGATGAATATATCTCATTATTGTCTTTTCCGGTGTTTTGGTGCCTAGGTGTCTCTGAAATTCTGCAGGAAAATTTTCTGCATTAATTCAGTTTTTTCATTAAGAATTTTTTGGAGGTGATTTTAGTTTGTGAACGCCAAACTCTAATTGTTGAAGGTTCAAATGGCTCTGAGCACTAAGGGACTTAACTTCTGTGGTCATCAGTCCCCTAGAACTTAGAACTACTTAAACTTAACTAACCTAAGGACATCACAGACATCCATCCCCGAGGCAGGATTCGAACCTGCAACCGTAGCGGTCTCGCGGTTCCAAACTGCAGCGTCTAGAACCGCTCGGCCACTCCGGCCGGCTAATTGTTCAAGGAGATCTATCTGAAAGCCTTTCTCAGCGTAATGTAGCACAGAAAGATTGTCATTGGTGTCATCAACAGAGTGTTCATGATGAGCAATATGTGACAGAAAACCGGGCTTAAGTTTTTGAGTCGAATGGGGTCCATTTGTTCTTTGTAGCGTGTTGTGAAATTTCTCCCTTTTTGTCCTATGTAGAAGCAAGAATATGAGCTTTTACTTTGTGTATGCTGGAACTTTGATGACAATCTGCTGTGTATTTATTTTTTGAACAATTTCGTTTCTTAGTTTACTGTCAGGGCGGAAGTACATTTTTATGTTATTTACTCTGAAAAGGTTTGCCAACTTATGTGACACTTCTCCAAGGAATGGAAGACAGACAAATTTTTTTATGAGATCCTTGCTCCACAATATAAAGTTCCTGTAACACTTCCGTCTGATGATGAGCCTGCAGTGACTCGAAAACTACTTATTGGTACAATAAATCGTATCTAAAATCCAAAAAAGCGACTGGTTGCAAATTTTGAAAGGCGGCTTCACTGAGTCGCAGCGCCAGAGATTGCGCCAAAGATTATTACTCCGCCTCCTCCACTGGTGCAGCAGTAGTTCAGAGGATGTCGAGAGCAGTCGGTGTTCTGTTGCACGGGAGAGTAGATGATGTGAGTGTTGACGGAAATGTTGTACTGTCTGGTCGGTGTAATGTACAGATGGAAGAAGATGCAATTGTCAGAATATATTTGAGAAAGGAGATGGACTTTTGATTTATGATGCTGGTGTAATGGAATCTTTTCGTCAATATATAATGAGGTAAAAAGGTATTACAGTTTTCTTTAATAACAATCCCTCTTGCTCACAGGTACAGTCAACAAAGCATCTGGCTCATGTTCAGTTATTAGACTTGTAATCCTGGTTTCTATCTGCAATTATAGTATTTCTGGTTTTTCAGTTAGTTCATTGTAAATGGTGTTTAAAATATCTTGTCGTATTGAGGATGAACCGAGCGAGATACATGTACGTTGAGTCACACTAACACACACAGAACAGTTACGCCTGTGCTTTGTTGTTTCGTAGCTGTTATAGTTGCAGGGGACTTAATCAATTGTGTTAATGGAAATTCCTTGTCATTCTTTATTTTTATTTTATGCAGTCAGATTGCGTGCTAATACTAGCGAGGGCCAACCGTTTACGAGACTTCGTAACCGGTCACACAGCTAGTAAACTTATTGCATTTATTCATTAATATTAGCCTTTTCTTTTCAATTAAGCCCCTTTGCAATTCATTCTCAAATAAATACACCAGTAAAGTTCTTACAGTTTTTCATCAAAATTATAATTTGTTGCTCCCGTCTATTGATCCTAGTTTTCGAGATTATTGCTTCTGCAACCAGGGCTGCAGCTGCAAATACAGGATCGTGATGTCACTCGTTTTCTCGAACATCGGAAGTCTTACGAGAGGGCGCTGTTTCTTGTACGTATCTCCTCTCTTATTGTGGGTACTGAAGCGGCTTTGAAACGCAGGTACGTTGTTTTACTGAGGAAACGGCCAGGAGGTTAGCCACAAAGTACCCTGCCGCAATGAGCCGTCTTCATAACACGGCGCACACCTTCTTGACTTCGCTATGTGTGCAACAGGTTGCTGTCGACGACACGTTTCTGAACAAAGCGTTTCGTCGTCTGAAGCTGGAGACTTCCTTAAAGGCAGCAAAGTTAGCTTTGGTCACGCGTTTGACACCACCCTCAGCCGATAGACGTCACTGGATGCGGATATAGAGGAGCAAAGCGGAAAATAGAGGGCTAAGAAACATACGTACCCTTTGCTGCCTCGCATCACATTACGGAGTTGGCATACAAACACACCCTTCAATTAAAATACACTCCTGGCCATTAAGATTGCTACACCAGGAAGATGACGTGTTACAGACGCGAAATTTAACCGACTGGAGGAAGATGCTGTGATATGCAAATGATCAGCTCTTCAGAGCATTCACACAAGGTTGGCGCCAATGGCGACACCTACAACGTGCTGACATGAGGAAAGTTTCGAACCGATTTCTCATACACAAACAGCAGTTGACCGGCGTTGCCTGGTGAAACGTTGTTGTGATGCCTCGTGTAAGGAGGAGAAATGCGTACCACCACGTTTGCGACTTTGATAATGGTCGGATTGTAGCCTATCGCGATTGCGGTTTCTCGTATCGCGACATTGCTGCTCGCGTTGGTCGAGATCCAATGACTGTTAGCGGAATATGGAATCGGTGGGTTCAGGAGGCTAATACGGAACGCCGTGCTGGATCCCAACGGCCTCGTATCACTAGCAGTCGAGATGACAGGCATCTTATCCTCATGGCTGTAATGGATCGTGCAGCCACGTCTCGATCCCTGAGTCAACAGATGGAGACGTTTGCAAGACAACAACCATCTGCACGAACAGTTCGACGACGTTTGCAGCTCGGAGACCGTGGCTGCGGTTACCCTTGACGCTGCATCACAGACAGGAACGCTTGGGATGGTGTACTCAATGACGAACGTGGGTACACGAATGACAAAACGTCATTTTTTCGGATGAATCCAGGTTCTGTTTACAGCATCATGATTGTCGCATCCGTGTTTGGCGATATCGCGGTGAACACATATTGGAAGCATATATTCGTCATCGCCATGCTGGCATATCAACCGGCGTGATGGTATGGGGTGCCACTGGTTACTTCTCTCGGTCACCTTGAATAGCGGGCAGTACATTTCAGATGTGTTACGACCCGTGGCTCTACCCTTCATTCGATCCCTTCTAAACCCTACATTTCAGCAGGATAATGCACGACCGCATGTTGCAGGTCCTGTACGGGCCTTTCTGGATACAGAAAATGTCCGACTGCTCCCCTGGCCAGCACATTCTCCAGATCTCTCACCAACTGAAAATGTCTGGTCAATGGTGGCCGAGTAACTGGCTCGTCACAATACGCCAGTCACTACTGTTGATGAACTGTGGTATCGTGTTGAAGCTGCATGGGCAGCTGTACCTGTACACGCCATCCAAGCTTTGTTTGACTCAATGCCCAGGCGGATCGAGGCCGTTATTACGGCCAGAGGTGGTTGTTCTGGGTACTGATTTATCAGGATCCATGCACCCAAACAGGGTGAAAATGTAATCACATATCAGTTCTAGTATAATATATTTGTCCAATGAATACCCGTTTATTATCTGCATTTCTTCTTGGTGTAGCAATTTCAATGGCCAGTAGTGTAAAAGCGCAATTAGACGATCTCCATCGGATGCCATGTGAAAAAGAAAACCTCGGCAACACATAAATTAAATTTAGATGCTGCTGACTTTTTGTGAGCAAGCGATTTATCAAAACGGTGGAGTAAAACAGGGACATTGATGCGAATGCGATAACCTCTTGCAACCAATTCTTATAAAAGTGCAGCCGTCTACTTAGAACGTGCTATTTTTTTTATTTTTATTTTTTTTATTTATTAATTTTTTTGTGTCATCGGTCTTCTGACTGGCTTGATGCGACCCACCACGAATTGCTCTCCTGAGCCAACCTCTTCACCTCGGGGTATCACTTGCAACCTACGTCCTCAATTATTTGCTAGATGTATTCCAATCTCTGTCTTCCTCTACAGTTTTCGCCCTATACAGCTCCCTCTAGTACCATGTAAGTCATTCCCTCATGTCTTAACAGACGTCCTATCATTCTGTTCCTTCTCCTTATCAGTGTTTTCCACTATTCCTTTGCTCTCCGATTCTGCGCAGAACCTCCTCATTCCTTACCTTATCAGTCCACCTAATTTTCAACATTAGCCTGTACCACCACATCTGAAATGCTTCGATTCTTTTCTGTTCCGGTTCTCCCACAGTCCAAGTTTGACTACCATACAATGCTGTGCTCCAAACGTAGATTCTCAGAAATATCTTCCTCAAATTAATAGACTTCTTTTGGCCAGGAATGCTCTTTTAGCCATTCTTCTCTGCTATTGATGTCCTCCTTGCTCCGCCCGTCTTTGGTTATTTTGCTGCCTAGCTATCGGAATTCCCTAACTGCATCCACTTCGTGATCATCAATACTCCTGTCAAGTTTCTCGCTGTTCTCATTTCTACTACATCTCATTACCTTCGTCTTTCTTCGATTTACTTTCAGTTCATACTCTGTACTCATTAGACTGTTGATTCCGTTCAGCAGATCGTGAAATTCTTCTTTACTTTCACTCAGAATAGCAATCGTTTCATTGATATCCTTTCACCTTGAATTTTAATTCCACTCCTTAACCTTTCTTGTATTTCCATCATTGCTTCCTCGGTGTACAGAGTAGAGTAGGGGCGAAAGGCTACAGCCTTGTCTTACCCCTTCTTTAATACGAGCACTTCGTTCTTGATCGTCCACTCTTATTATTCCCTCTTGGTTTTTGTACATATTGTATATGACTCGTCTCTCCCTATAGCTTATCCCTACGTTTCTCAGCAATACGAAAACTAGCACCATTTTACATTGTCGAACGATTTTTCCAGGTCGACAAATGCTATGAGCGTTTTTTTTATTTTACTTTAGTCTTGGCCGACCGCGATGGCTGAGCTGTTGTAGTAGCTTCAGTCCGAAACAGCGCTACTGCCACGGCCGCAGGTTCGAATCCTGCCTCGGGCATGGATGTCTGTGATGTCCTTAGGTTAGTTAGGTTTAAGTGGTTCTAAGTCTAGGGTGATACAGAAGAATGCTGAAGATTATATGGGTAGATCACATAACTAATGAGGAGGTATTGAATAGCATTGGGGAGAAGAGAAGTTTGTGGCTCAACTTGACAAAAAGAAGGGACCGGTTGGTAGGACATGTTTTGAGGCATCAAGGGATCACAAATTTAGCATTGCAGGGCAGCGTGGAAGGTAAAAATCGTAGAGGGAGACCAAGAGATGAATACACTAAGCAGATTCAGAAGGATGTAGGTTGCAGTAGGTACTGGGAGATGAAGAAGCTTGCACAGGATAGAGTTGCATGGAGAGCTGCATCAAACCAGTCTCAGGACTGAAGACCACAACAACAACAACAACAACAACAACAAGGTCTAGGGCACTGATGACATCCGATGTTGTCCGATACTGCTCAGAGCCATTTGAACCATTTCTTTAGTCTTACTTCCATTATTAACCACAACGTCAGAATTGACTCTGTAGTGCCCTTACCTTTCCTAATGCGCAACTGATCGTCACCTAGCACATCCTCAATTTTCTTTCCCATTCTTCCGAATATTATTCTTGTCAGCAACTTGGACGCATGAGCTGTTAAGCTGATTGTGACATAATTCTCGCACTTGTCAGCTCTTGCAGTCTTCGGAATTGTGTGGATGATGCTTTTCCGAAAGTCAGATGGTATGTCGCCAGACTCATAGGTTCTACACACCAACGTGAATAGTCGCTCCGTATCCACTTCCACCAACGAATTTGGAAATCCTGACAGAATGTTATCTATCCCTTCTGCTTTATGTGAAGTCCTCCAAAGGTCACATCTTGCCAATACGACGTGGTTAAGACCGCTACTGCCGCAGTGTCCAGACGTGACATTCTTCAACCGATATAGTTGCGCGGGGTAACACGCCTCACGCCAATGATGGAAGTCACGTGACGTCTACGTAGCAGCACCGGGGCGAACCGTGGCCACACCGACTCAAAGGAGGCCTCGGCCCTTGCTCGTGACGTCACGTCAGCTAGGCGCGGCGAATGCCAGGTCTGTTGCAGGCATACTCATAATGGTGGTGTCTCCCTCTCTGACACAGGATAATGTGAAACTATTGGCGGTAGTTGACCAACACACATTGTTCTGAGAGATTTCTGCAATCAATTAATTGTGCAGGTCATTACACTTCTTAACAAATGGTGTACCCCTGAACTTAAATTTCCACCTGTTTTAAGGATTGACATACAAAAACAACTTCATGGTCGAGCACCAACAGAATTCGTGCTTCTTTACCTTATTTGTAAATCTGAGGAAGTTACGTTTGTACTGGGTTGCTTTTACAAGAAACTGTGAACATATTGGTGCTCTTCTTCAGGTATCTCGGTTGACTATGGGGCGAGGAGCACTGAATGTTAATGAAATATCTTGCGATTGTACACGTTGGGGGAGGGGATGGGGTACAGAAGAAGAGGCAAAAGAGAGGTACTTGTTTTATCAAATAATTATTTTTCATCTTATAAAGTTTCTCCTTTCAGTTGCAAGAGGGAATATTTATCTTTTCTAATGTGCATGTGTAAAAAAAGTTTAAGCTCAGCAATATTTTCGATATATGAAGCTATTTTGTTTCCTGTTTAGAATTCCTTTCGTTGAAAACGACTGTAATCTAATGACTGGCAACTATTGGACATTTACACATGTAAAGTAGTTGACATTTCCAGTGACGATGTCAAACGAAAATAAATAAATAAATAAAAGAAATGAGTTCATTGTAAGGGGGTTGAGGTAAGTTTCGATAGCAAAATGGATCACGTAAATATAGTTACTTGAATGTAAAATTTCCAAAGCTTGCAAAGGGGCAAAGCGTCTTCTCATATTGATCTACGTTTGCTTCGACAGGATTCAGTAATACAGAACTGTGATCTTCATTTGTAGCTTTACGATAGTAAGAAAATCTTCCATCTAAATAAAGGTGCAGAATCCAAAACAATACGAAGCATTTTGTCCAAAAATAAGAGATTTATAATGATACGCACGCCCAGCCGTTTCTGCGTTTCTGCGTTCGCCGTGCCTAGCTGACGTGACGTCACCAACAAGCGCCGAGGCCTTCATTTGAGTCGGTGTTGACCGTGGGCGAGACATGTTTGCTTCTATTGCCGCCAGGTGGCCACCCTTAGAGAGCTGAGAGAGATGCCGTTCACAGTTGTAAAAGCGATAAGCAGCCTTCCGTATCGATTGGGCGTAACTGGCCTTGTATAACACTCCTATGGCAAGGCGGTCAATAGCATCATACTGAAGAGTGCCGTGATGGGTGACATTCAAATCTCCTAAAATGAATGTGAACGGTACTTGGAGGTTGCAAACCCGTACACGAAATTAAAAATTGCGCTCTCGCTGGCTCCAATGCTGCGCTATCGTGTTCATTGTGGATGCAGCCCCACAACGTCCTTAGAGAAGGGTTGAAACGTTCACGGGTTTCAGCAGCGTCAAGGGATGTCAAGAACAACTTCCTGTTGCTCACCGCACGCCCTGCGAACTGTGCAAAAGTGAGCGGATCAGCGCACCAGGGAAGGGAGTGGTTTAACTGACGCTCTTTATCCCACCCCCTGAGGCCTTTTAGTGCCGATTTTGAGCTGTGGTGTCTCTGGAATGTTCTCCTCCGCCTCTCAATAGAAACCGCGTGATTTAAACGCTGCGTGTAGCGGCGTTGACATCCACCACAGAGACTTCAAAACAAGGGGCTGTGACTACGTTCCCAACGTGAGACACGTCCACAGCAGCTTTGGGGACAATTGTGGTGCAGGCAGGTGCCAATGTGACACCGTTCACCCAACTTACACCTCACGTGAAATTCTGAGATCTCGTCTTTTTTTGCGTGTATCGCCGGCCGCTGTGGTCGAGCGGTTCTAGACGCTTCAGTCTGGAACCGCGCTGCTGCTACGGTCGCAGGTTCGAATCCTGCCTCGGGCATGGCTGCGTGTGATGTCCTTAGGTTAGTTAGGTTTAAGTAGTTCTACGTTCTAGGGGACTGATGACCTCCGATGGCGAGTGTCATGGCGCTTAGAGCCATTTGAACCACTTGTGTATATCGACACCTTGCTCTTTCTATCGCCGACACGCTTTTACACCATCACAGACGACGTTTGTACTCGACTTTGGGCCATATTTCAAACTTACGCGTCGTAATGGGACACAATAACTGAGTTTCCAAATAGTGATCTTTTAATTCTGTTGCATAGCGCATATGAATGATTTACGAGGCAATCTGAGCAGCCCTCGTTGCAGATGATACTGTGTCTTACCGTCTGGAGGAGTCATCAGAATATAAAAAACAGCTGCAGAATGATTTAGACATCTCTGTGGTGGGAAAAGCGGTAATATATGTGAGGTCATCCGCACTAAAAGAGTATTAAAAGGGATCCGCTAGATTTCCGTTAATCACACAGTCTCAAAAGCTGTAAATTGAATTAAATATCTGAGGGTTACCACTAGGAACATTATAAATTTGATTACGTACTTAATGTTTTGTGGAAGGTGAATTAAAGATTGCGTATTATTGGTAGAGTAGTTAGAAGATGCGGCAAGTGTACAGAAGAGACTGTCTACACTGCGATTATCCGTTCTCTGCTAGGGTACTCTGTGTGGTATGGGATCCTTACGAGACAGGATTGACGGAGTACATTGAGAAAGTTCAAAGAGGGGCAGCTTGTTTTGTATTATCGCGAAATTAAGCGCTGTCGGGCTAGGGTAACACTTGGTTGGGCGTACATCCGGTCTGCCGAGCGCTGTTGGCAAGCGGGGTGCACTCAGGCCTTGTGAGGCAAACTGAGGAGCTACTTGACTGAGGAGTAGCGGATCCGATCTCGTAAACTGACATACGGCCGGGAGAGCGGTGTGCTGACCACATGGCCCTCCATATCCGCATCCAGTGACGCCTGTGGGCTAAGGATGACACGGCGGCCGGTCGGTACCGTTGTGCTTTCAAGGCCTGATCGGACGGAGTTTATTAAATTTGAGAACAGAAGTCACGATCTATCTAGTACTGCCCGTGTGAAGATAACTCAACAAAGGCACAGACTTCAAAATTCCCAAAAAAAACTGAAAAATTAATAAATTCAATACTGCGCTCAGCGTCGATACTTTCCTTCAATTTACTTCATCCATTGGTGGTGAATGTAAAGCATGAATACGTGAGATGGGTTGGCAGTCACTAAAACAAAGGCATTTTTCGTTCCAGCAGGATTTTATCATGAATTTTCAATGACCAGCTACGAAAATATTTTATTGTCTCCCACGTATATAGGGGAAATGACCACCGTAATAAAAGAAGAGATTTCAGAGTTCGTCCGGAAATATTTAGTGTTGGTTTCTCCCACGAGCTATTCGAGAGTGTAACGGTCGAGAAGTAGTGTGAAGGGCTTTCCATGAAACCTCTGCATGGTAGTTCTGTAGATGTAAACACAGAGCAATAGTAGATTCACATTGATAGTTTCTCGGTGCAGATGACAGGGACGATAAATTATTACTCCCTTCAGATTTAGGCACCGGCCTTGCCGGAGTGGATACACCGGTTCCCGTCAGATCACCGAAGTTAAGCTCTGTCGGGCGTGGCCGGCACTTGGATGGGTGACCATCCAGCCACCATGCGCTGTTGCCATTTCTCGGGGTGCACTCAGCCTCGTGATGCAAATTGAGGAGCTACTCGACCGAATAGTAGCGGCTTCGGTCAAGAATACCACCGTGACGGCCGGGAGAGCGGTGTGCTGATCACACGACCCTCCTATTCACATCCTCATCTGACACGGCGGTCGGATGGTCCAGATGGGCCACTTGTGGCCTGAAAACGGAGTGCTTCAGATTTGCCTTCGTAGAATTATCTTAAGTAATATTTCGTTTAGTTTCATCTTAAGAACATATCTTCAATTGTTGGGAATGTGTTCACGTTTTTCTCTTAGTTTAATCCAGGGGAAGAATGCGCAGCATACATTTTTCTACGTTTGCTGGCTGTCTTCATCTACATCTAGATAGGTTCTCCGCGACCGACCGTACCGTGTGTGGTGGAGGTCACACTGTACCACTACTAGCTATTTCCTTTCCTGCTCCACTCGCAAACAGAGCGAGGAAGAAACGACTGTATATGTGCCTCTGTATGAGCTCTAATTTCTCCTATATTATCTTCGTGGCTCATACGCGCAATGTATGTTGGCGTCAGTAGAATCGTTTGGCTGTCAGCTTCAAGTTCCAGTTCTCTAAATTTTCTCAGTAGTGTTTCGCAAAAAAATATCACCTTCACTCCATGGATTCCCAGTTGAGTTCCCGAAACATCCCCGTAACACGTGTTGTTCAGACCTACCGGAAACAAATCTAGCAGCCCACCTTTGAATTGCTTCGATATTTTCCGTTAATCCGAGCTGGTACTGATCTCAAACACTCGTGTAGTACACAAGAATCGCACCAGCGTCCTACACTGGGTTCCTTTACGGGTGATCCAATCTTTCCTATAATTTTCCCAATAAACCGAACCTGACCATTCGCCTTCTCTACCACAGTTCTTACACGCTTGTTCCGTTTCATACCGCCTTGCAACGTTACACCGAGATATTTAAATGAAATTTCTGTGTCAGGCACGACATTAGCAATACTGTAACCAAACATCCTCACGCTCATTAACTTACATTTTTCCACATTTAGGGCTATCTGCCATTCACCACACCAACTGGAAATTTTGTCTAAGTCGTTTTGTGTCTTCCTACAGTCATTCAACTTCAACACCTTGCTGTACACCAGCAAACAACACCAGATCATTTATGTAGATGGAAAATAACAGCCGTCTTACCACACTTCCCTGGGGCACTCCTGACGATACCTTTATCTCTTACGTACACTTGCCGTCGAGGACAACATACTGACGACGGTTCAATCTCGCGTTCGGCCATCCTGATTTAGGTTTCCCGTTATTTCCCTAAGTCACTCCAGGCAAATGCCGGGGTGGTTCCTTTGGAAGGTCACGGCCGACTTCCTTCCCCGTCCTTCCCTAATCCGATGAGACCGATGCCCTCGCTATCTGGTCTCCTCCCCCAAACAACCGAACCCAACCCAACAACAGACTGGGTTCTATTAACTAAGAACGTGTGAAGTAGTGTGAACATCTTTCCGTGAAACCTCTGTCTATGACTTACGTGTGAATCGCAGGGCAGTCATGTAGATGCAAAAAAAGAGCAATAGTCTATCCACACTATATATGTGAACATATTCCGTATGCTCGTACCTTCGTTAACAGCCTGTAATGGGGAACCGCGTAGAACTCCTCCCGGAAGTCTAGAAATATGGCCTCTGCCTGTTGCCCTTCATCCATGGTTCTGAGTACATCATATTGATCCTTAATTTTGCGGGTCTGTTCTTTAACCATTCTTGTATACTGGAGACCGCTGCACTTTTTCCAGTCGCTTCGGACTTTGTGCTGGGCTAGATGTTCAAGATAAATGGAGGCCACGTAGGGGGCCAAAACCTTAGAGTACTCTTTATAAAACGGACTTGGGATTCCATTGAAAACAGTGATTTATTTGCTTTCAAATGTTTTTCCACACTAAGGATTACTATCTCGTCCACACTGGAGTCTATCCGATGGTCAAATGACAGTATGTTTGCACGATTATCATAAGTGAACGACTTGTTGAACGTGAAATTTAAAATTTCGGCTTTCTTTTCCCTGTCTTCAGTTGTCACATCGGACGTGAACAAGGAACTGAATGGAAGCCTTAGACTTGCTTAGCGATTTTACGTAGGACCAGAAATTTCTGGGGTTAACTGCCACATTTCTTGCTAAGGTACAACGGTGGTAGCTGTTGTACGCTTTGCACACAGATCTTTTCACACGCGCACGAATCTCTACTAACCTTTTATTGTCGTCGTTCGTGTGTCGTCTTTTCAACCAAGTGTTTTATCAGCAACTTCCAAATTTCGTTGTTAAACCAACGTGAACGTTATCCATCCTTTATCCATTTACTACACAGGTAGCTCTCCAGACCACGATTTACAATATGCTTAAACTATGCCTGTAATTCCTTTATGTCCGTCTTACTGGAATTAAGCGATGCCAATTAAGTGTCTCAGTGAGATGCTAATAGCTGCTTATCTGCTGTATCTAGCACAAACACTCTCCTACCGTGATTTACTCTTTTATAATCATAGTTGCTATAATTACATCATGATCGCTAATCCCCTTTTGTATACTGACATTGTCGATAAGATCCGGCCTATTTCTTGAATAGGTACCCACTTCCATTTACCTTTACGCCCGCACTCTACAAATTATTGTGAATTGCGTAGTAGAAATAACTTCATAGTATACCTTTCGTTGAGGTGTCCTTGCGTTCTGTGACGTACACACTGTGGGAAGCATAACTGCTTCCCCATCTCTGTTCGAGCTGTTATTATGGTACGATCGTATCAGCACCACCTATGCGGAATGTACACTCCTGGAAATGGAAAAAAGAACACATTGACACCGGTGTGTCAGACCCACCATACTTGCTCCGGACACTGCGAGAGGGCTGTACAAGCAATGATCACACGCACGGCACAGCGGACACACCAGGAACCGCGGTGTTGGCCGTCGAATGGCGATAGCTGCGCAGCATTTGTGCACCGCCGCCGTCAGTGTCAGCCAGTTTGCCGTGGCATACGGAGCTCCATCGCAGTCTTTAACACTGGTAGCATGCCGCGACAGCGTTGACGTGAACCGTATGTGCAGTTGATGGACTTTGAGCGAGGGCGTAAAGTGGGCATGCGGGAGGCCGGGTGGACGTACCGCCGAATTGCTCAACACGTGGGGCTTGAGGTCTCCACAGTACATCGATGTTGTCGGCAGTGGTCGGCGGAAAGTGCACGTGCCCGTCGACCTGGGACCGGACCGCAGCGACGCACGGATGCACGCCAAGACCGTAGGATCCTACGCAGTCCCGTAGGGGACCGCACCGCCACTACCCAGCAAATTAGGGACACTGTTGCTCCTGGGATATCGGCGAGGACCATTCGCAACCGTCTCCATGAAGCTGGGCTACGGTCCCGCACACCGTTAGGCCGTCTTCCGCTCACGCCCCAACATCGTGCAGCCCGCCTCCAGTGGTGTCGCGACAGGCTTGAATGGAGGGACGAATGGAGACGTGTCGTCTTCAGCGATGACAGTCGCTTCTGCCTTGGTGCCAATGATGGTCGTATGCGTGTTTGGTGCCGTGCAGGTGAGCGCCACAATCAGGACTGCATACGACCGAGGCACACAGGCCCAACACCCGGCATCATGGTGTGGGGAGCGATCTCCTACACTGGCCGTACACCTCTGGTGATCGTCGAGGGGACACTGAATAGTGCACGGTACATCCAAACCGTCATCGAACCCATCGTTCTACCATTCCTAGACCGGCAAGGGAACTTGCTGTTCCAACAGGACAATGCACGTCCGCATGTATCCCGTGCCACCCAACGTGCTATAGAAGGTGTAAGTCAACTACCCTGGCCAGCAAGATCTCCGGATCTGTCCCCCATTGAGCATGTTTGGGACTGGATGAAGCGTCGTCTCACGCGGTCTGCACGTCCAGCACGAACGCTGGTCCAACTGAGGCGCCAGGTGGAAATGGCATGGCAAGCTGTTCCACAGGCCTACATCCAGCATCTGTACGATCGTCTCCATGGGAGAATAGCAGCCTGCATTGCTGCGAAAGGTGGATATACACTGTACTAGTGCCGACATTGTGCATGCTCTGTTGCCTGTGTGTATGTGCCTGTGGTTCTGTCAGTGTGATCATGTGATGTATCTGACCCCAGGAATGTGTCAATAAAGTTTCCCCTTCCTGGGACAATGAATTCATGGTGTTCTTATTTCAATTTCCAGGAGTGTATATAGTGGTCAGAAACGTACTGAGAACCTTGTAAGGGGAGATTGTGCTGAGAAATAAATGTTGAGAAAAAAAATCTGTACATTATGCCGTTTCCGAAGTATTTAGCATTGAAGTTAGCCAGTCGGGTTGCAGTGGGCACAATTTGAAACACCCTGCCGTAGACACTGTCACCAAACGTGTTCTTCCTTCGGGTTTTTCAAGGCTCACAAACGTAGTTTTTGCTCATGTATGTTAAATTTATTTCTTCCGAAAAAGGGACAGTTTAGCTGATAATGAACATATGAGTAAGTGGTAATTCACCGACCCACAGACATCTGTGCATATCGCAGTTTAGTGCATGCAAGTGCTTCAATTTGCTCACGCAATGGCCTAATTGGCTAAATTCAATTCTAAATAACTCGGAAGGAGTGCAACTGTAACGGCTCTTCTTCTTGATGATTTGGTTTGATTTGTACTTGGCCTCGGCTAAAACTCGGCGACAGTCGGTAGAGTCTTGAGATCGTTATCAAGTTACGAAGACGACGTTACACAATATAACAGTGTTGAACCGAAATGTCGACGTGCGTGAGATTTACTTCACCACGAATCGTAATTAATCGTTCGTAGTCGATGTTTAACTGATTATTGATGAAATATTAATGATAAAACCAATACAGTCACACCCACAACAAATTCCCTACAAGCTGGTCGTAATTTCAAGTATCTACGAAACGTTAACAGTGGGCTTGATATTTGAGTCAAAGATTCTACACAATTATCACTCGGCAGTTTCATGTCAATAATTTGATAGAATGTTAAATTACAAATGCACAACTTGGCACGAGAGGGTGTATTATTTGCACAATAACAGTCACTTCCTAATCGAGCCTTGAGGAGAAAACTTTCCCAGTTGTTGGGGGGATTTAAATTATATACTTCGGACCTATTATTGAAGTGCCGTAAACAACTCGCTATCATGAATTAAAATTGTCTATCAGTGTTCGTTGCCTAAACCACTGTCTATGTAATGTTTAGTTCAATTATCTAGTTAAAAGTTCACTTTATTCTAGTAGGTAAAAATCTTCCGTTCCAATTCTAATGCTGTGACATTTGAAGTCAGGAGATCGAATTACTGCGTCATAATAGATCGCAATTATTCAATCTCAAAAGCAATCTAAGCGCGCCTACATGTACGAGCATTCGAATATATGACCTGCTTCGGCTAACTCTCGTAACGTAGTGACAATGCATTGAATTATACTTAGTCATTACTCACGATTCCCAAAGAGTATTCACACGGAGTATTCTTTGGGATCGTTGGTTCTACTTTGCGAACGTTAATTTATGCTAATTTTACAATTTATTACGATTTTTATTTTAATTTCACTGAAATTTAATCTTTCTTTCGTAGATTAAATTGTCATGTCTTATATTCCTGATTTGTTATTGTCCTAGTAATAGTGATAAATGGAACTTCGTTCGCTTATTCACTTTTCTGTGAATTTGGGACTTGGGAGTAAATCTTTGGGGTATTGAGAGCTAATTTTTGATTTTTATTTCTCGTCCGAGGAAGTGGCATTAACAACGTATCGAATTTTTTTTCTTACCAATTATTTTGGCAGCACAACGTATCCCGCACAAACTTTCCAGACTGTTTCTGACCAACTTGTACACATGGGACAGACAGGAAACGCGTTAGCATTCAAAACAGCCAACCGTCGTCTCCGAATGGATAAATCTGTATGGTTTTCAAGGGAATCTCACACCGCTCTTCTTGCAAAGGAGAGGCAAGTTCAAGTAATGCTAATGGTTCAAATGGCTCTGAGCACTATGGGACTCAATATCTTAGGTCATAAATCCCCTAGAACTTAGAACTACTTAAACCTAACTAACCTAAGGACATCACACACACCCATGCCCGAGGCAGGATTCGAACCTGCGACCGTAGCAGCCTCGCGGTTCCGGACTGCAGCGCCAGAACCGCACGGCCACCGCGGCCGGCCTAATGCTAATGGAGGTGGATACCAATCACACGCCCTTCTCTCCACAGTATATTACGAAGTCGCAATAGTATTGAGGTATGGTGACTGTGGGGGTCGCCATTCACTTTCGTGCTCACAAAACCATCTTGGACGATACGAGCGGTGTGAACAGGGGGCGTGTGGCCTTGTAACACAGCACTGCCATTGGGAAGCAAACACTGTACCATGGGATGCACCCGATCAGCGCAAATGGTCACATTATCTTTGGCAACAAAGGGATCTCGCAAATTAACCGTGCGCCCCCGTGCAATACCACGACATGGCTGGCCGAACGACACAGAACCCCCGCCACGTTTTACTCCTGGAACGCAAATTCGGCCAGAAGTTGGGAATAGTGTAAAACAAGGCTCATTCGAGCAAACGAGGTTCCTTTATTGCTCCACAGACCAGTTTTTATGGCTTCGACGCAACGTTTCCTATTACGGTCATTCGCGTCACTGATGAATGGTTTCATCGTT
Source organism: Schistocerca gregaria (assembly GCF_023897955.1). NCBI lineage: Eukaryota > Metazoa > Arthropoda > Insecta > Orthoptera > Acrididae > Schistocerca > Schistocerca gregaria. The sequence continues at coordinate 79,475,920 of NC_064929.1, forward strand.
CCAGCTAGTGCTGCAATACCCTGGTTATGGAGACGGCGTTGTTTTGGCGGCTGACAAGGTTCAAGAGTGCGACATTGAGTTCTGCAGTGACTTTTGCAACTCTCGCCCTCTTTGGTTTTCGTCACATTGCTCTTCAACGACCGCCTGTCACGACCCCCCAGCTCATTCATTCTTCCGCATTGTGACTTAGCAGACGATGGTTTTCCTCCGTCCTGTTTGCAGTACAAATCTTCAATATGGGGCTTTCTGAAACATCAAACAATCCGCGTACGTTGGCTACCAAAGTACCTATCATAAGAGCACGAACTAGTGTCCCACGTTGGAATTCACTTGTCTCCGAGATGATGCACTTACAACTACACTGGAAACTGCTCTCACCCTGACTGACGCTTCCAATGTACTGAGGACTTCGCACACGTGCCGTTAGTGGTAAGTCTGCAGGCTTGGCTAGCATCTCCTTTTGTCTGTAAGCACGCAGTGTCCACATTGTATCCATTTTTTCCCAACTCCTGTATGCCCGTACACTACTACTACTACTACTACAACGTGATCAGGCCCAGTGGACCGCACGCATCTACAAGTTTCCTCCTCCACTGTATTCTGTCCATTGCTGCTATCCGCCATCCGTCCACATCTACTGACACTCGGTTTAAATCTTCACGCAGTCCATCCCTCCAACGCTTCTTCTTGGGTCTCCCTGGCGGTCTCTCCCCTGTAGGTGTGAAATCCAGGAGCTTCCGAGGCCATCTGTGATCCTCCGTCCGGGCCACATGGCCGGCTCGCTGCATTCGTTTGGCTTTGACAGCTCCTGCTATGTTGGACTGCTGGTATAGTTCCTCAAGCTCTAGGTTGTATCTGATCCTCCATTCCCCTGTATCTGCATCCAGAACCGGACCGAAGATCTTCTGAAGCACTTTTCTCTCAAAAACGAGGAGCTTATGGAAGTCCTGTATCCGGATACTCCATGTCTCACAGCCATATAGAAGAACAGGCTGGATCAGGGTTTTGTACAGTCGAATCTTGAACTGTCTGGAGAGATATCTGGACCGAAGCAGTTGTGCTAGGCTGTGGTAAGATCGGTTTCCTGCTTGTATTCTGGCATTGACCTCTGCTTCACATGACGAGTTCTCAGTGAAAAGTGCCCCTAGGTATTTGAATTCTTGCACTCCCTTGTAGGACTGGTCCCCAACCTGCAGAGATTGTAAATGATCAGCAGTCTGACAATGACCACGCGTCATAACGAGGTACTCTGTCTTGGCTTCGTTTATGTTTAGCCAGCAGCCTCCTTCAGTGCTATGGTCATTTGCTCCAACTCCTCTTCCGACCTAGAGAGTAAACAGATGTCTGAATAGGCTAAGTATACCTGTCTCTTTCCTTCGATTTCAATCTTTTCGTTCTCTTGGAAGGTCTCACGTACAATCTTCTCGACGAGACAGGATAGGGGACAACCCACCTCCTTGCCTGAGTCCTGTCACAATTTCAGATTCCTCAGTTACGCGATTTCCCATCTTCACCTTTGCACGTGTTTCACTCAGATAGATCTTTATCAGATTGATGAGTTTCTCTGCCATGCGAAACTCCCTTAAGCAGTTGAGCAGGCTCTTGCGATGTACTCAGTCGTAGGCCTTCTTAAAATCAACAAATAAAGTATGCAAGTCTTTACCATATTCACCTAGTTTCTCACTGAGCTGAAGATGTGATCTGCTGTTGACCACCCTCTCCAGAAACCTCCCCGGTACTCCCCAATCACCGTTTCTGCCACTGGCCGAATTCTGTGTATGAGGCGACAGCATCTTATAGCACACGTTAAGGGGGGCGATTCCTCGATAGTTGTCACATTTCAGTTTGTCGCCCTTCTTATGTATTGGACAAATCAGGGCTGTTTTCCATTCTCCTGGTAGTTCTTCTTTAGTCCATTGTGCCTGTATCAGTCGGTGTATTTTTTCTGCAAGTTTCTCTCCTCCTGCAAGGGTCATTTCAGCTTATATTCCATCTTCACCTGGACTCTTATTCTGTTTAAGGTGTCTGATTCTGGTTTCTATCTCATCCAGGGTAGCTAGGGGATAGTCTGCATCGGCTGTAACTGGGTATTGGCAATCAAACTGCAGTTCGGGTTCATCACAATATAGCATCTGGCGAAAGTACTCTTTCCATCTCTCAGCTATGTCCCTATCGTTCGTCAGGATCTTATCATGGGAACTTTGACAAATTTCTGTTTGGCCTGGTGACCTTTGCTGAGATACTTCACCTTCAGAAACAATTCCCTAGTCTTTTGTCCTCTGAATGTCCATACAGGTGCAAAGAATGTTCACAATTTCTGTCCTGAAAGGCGGTTCATGTACTAATCTTAGAATATTTTCTTTGCAGAGACGCCGGCCGGGGTGGCCGAGCGGTTCTAGGCGCTGCAGTCTGGAACCTCGCGACCACTACGGTCGCAGGTTCGAATCCTGCCTCGGACATGGATGTGTGTGATGTCCTTAGGTTAGTTAGGTTTAAGTAGTTCTAAGTTCTAGGGGACTGATGACCTGAGAAGTTAAGTCCCATAGTGCTCAGAGCCATTTGAACCATATTTTGCAGAGACGTACAGCGACAGCATTACTCTTCGAATGTGCCAGCTAATATCTTTTCAGGTATCACATACGACTTGTTAACCGGCAGATAATCGTGTTAACATTCGCACCACCCTCTTCGTGTACGCTCGAAATTTCCTCTCAGTTCTAGTGATGTGTATTCCACGCACTTGAGACATATTCCAGTATGGTGCATACGAGTGTTTTATAAGCAATCTCTCATGTAGACAAACTGCAATTCCCCATTATCGTACCACTGATTTGTGTCCTGCCGATTTACTTATGTATAGTTGAGCACATGAGGCGTCGCAGGTCATATCTCAAAACATCATAAACAGACAGATGTAGGACACGGTCCGCCTGCTTGGCTTGCCTACCATACAGCGGGCCCAGGTTCGATTCCTGCGTGGGTTGGAGATTTAATCCGGTGGTGGACTGGGTGTCATCTTGTCGTCCACATGGTTTCATCATCAAGAGTACTTTTTTTTTGTGGGGCATGACTGTCTTTAGATGTGACTCATCGGTCCTCTAGTCAGAGAACACCGCACAGCTTTCTATTTCTCTAATCTGAGAGGAAGTTGCCAGGCGATGTAGTAATGTGATATTTTATCGATGTTTAAGTGAATGTTACAGTAATTTCAAAAACATAAAATTTTCTTAGAGATAACATCCCCCCCCCCCCCCCATTAGCCATGGACTTTTCCGTCTGTGGGGAGGCTTGCGTGCCTCAGCGATACAGATAGCCGTACCGTAGGTGCAACCACAACAGAGGGGTATCTGTTGAGAGGCCAGACAGACTTGTGGTTCCTGAAGAGGGGCAGTAGCCTTTTCAGTAGTTGCAGGGGCTACAGTCTGGATGATTGACCGATCTGGCCTTGTAACACTAACCAAAACGGTCTTACTGTTCTGGTACTGCGAACGGCTGAAAGCAAAGGGAAACAACAGCCGTAATTTTTCCCGCGGGCATGCAGCTTTACTGTATGATTAACTGATGATGGCGTCCTCTTGGGTAAAATATTCCGGAGGTGAAATAGTCCCCCATTCGGATCTCCGGGCGGGGACTACTCAAGAGGACGTCGTTATCAGGAGAAAGAAAACTGGCGTTCTACGGATCAGAGCGTGGAATGTCAGATCCCTTAATCGGGCAGGTAGATTAGAAAATTTAAAAAGGGAAATGGTTAGGTTAAATTTAGATATAGTGGGAAGTAGTGAAGTTCGGTGGCAGGAGGAACAAGACTTTTGGTCGCGTGAATACAGAGTTATAATATAAGGTTGTATACATGGAAGAACCCTGGAGATACTAAATGGTTTCAGATAAACTGTACAATGGTAAGGTGTATATAAGGTTGTATACGTGGAAGAACCCTGGAGATACTAAAAGGTTTCAGATAGATTGTACAATGGTAAGGTATATATAAGGTTGTATAAATGGAAGAACCCTGGAGACACTAAAAGGTTTCAGATAGATTATACAATGGTAAGACAGAGATTTAGGAACCAGATTTGAAATTGTAAGACATTTCCAGGGGCATATGTGGACTCTGACCACAAGCTATTGGTTATGAACTGTAGATTAAAACTGAAGAAATTGCAAACAGGTAAGAATTTAAGGAGATGGGACCTGGATCAACTGAAAGAACCAGAGGCTGCACAGTGTTTCAGGGAGAGCATAAGGGGACAATTGACAGGAATGGGGGGAGAAATACAGTAGAAGAAGAATGGGTAGCTTTGAGGAATGAAATACTGAAGGCAGCAGAGGAGCAAGTAGGTAAAAAGATGAGGGCTAGTAGAAATCCTTGAGTAACAGAAGAGGTGCTGAATTTAAGTGATGAAAGGAGAAAAAACAAAAATGCAGCAAGTGAAGCAGGCAGAAAGGAATACCAACGTCTCAAAAATGAGATTGCCAGGAAGTGCAAAATGGCTAAGCAGGGATGGCTAGAGGACAAATGTAAGGATGTAGAGGCTTATCTCACTAGGGGTAAGATAGATACTGCCTACAGGAAAACTAAAGAGACCTTAGGTGAAAAGATAACAACTTGCATGAATATCAAGCTCAGATGGAAACCCAGATCTAAGCAAAAAAGGGAAAGCATAAAGGTGGAAATAGTATATAGAGGGTCTATACAGGGGCGATTTTCTTGAGGACAATAACATGGAAACGGAAGAGGAGGTAGATGAAGTTTGACATATGATACTGCGTGAAAAGTTTGACAGAGCACTAAAAGACTTAAATCAAAACAAGGCCCCGCGAGTAGACAATATTCCATAAGGATTACTGACCGCCTTGGGGCAGCCAGTCCTGACAAAACTCTACCATCTGGTGAGCAAGATTTATGAGACAGGCGAAATACCCTCAGACTTCAAGAAGAATATAATAATTCCAATCCCAACGAAAGCAGGGGCTAACAGATCTGAAAATTACCGAAGTATCAGTAAATAAGTCACAGCTGCAAAATACTAACACTAATTCTTTACAGACAAATGGAAAAACTGGTAGAAGCCGACCTCGGGGAAGATCAGTTTGGATTCCGTAGAAATGTTGGAACACGTGTGGCAATATGACCTTACGCCTTATCTTAGAAGAAAGATTAAGGAAAGGCAAATCTACGTTTATAGCATTTGTAGACTTAGAGAAAACCTTTGACAATGTTGCCTGGAATACTCTCTCTCAAGTTCTGAAGGTGGCAGGGGTAAAATACAGGGAGCGAAAGGCTATTTACAATTTGTACAGAAAGCAGATGGCAGTTATAAGAGTCGAGGGACATGAAAGGGAAGCAGTGGTTGGGAAGCGAGTGAGACAGTGTTGTAGCCTCTCCCCAATGCTATTCGATCTGTATATTGAGCAAGCAGTAAAGGAAACGAAAGAAAAGTTCGGAGTAGGTATTAAAATCCATGGAGAAGAAATAAAAGTAGTAAAGGAGTTTTGCTATTTGGGGAGCAAAATAACTGATGATGGTCGAAGTAGAGAGGATATAAAATGTAGACTGGCAATGGCAAGGAAAGCGTTTATGCAGAAGAGAAATTTGTTAACATCGAGTATTGATTTAAGTGTTAGGAAGTCGTTTCTGAAAGTATTTGTATGGAGTGTAGCCATGTATGGCAGTGCAACATGGACATAAATAGTTTAGACAGGAAGAGAGTAGAAGCTTTCGAAATGTAGTGCTACAGAAAGACGCTGAAGATTAGATGGGTAGATCACATGACTAATGAGGAGGTATTGGAGACAATTGGGGAGGAGTTTGTGACACAACTTGACTAGAAGAAGGGATCGGTTGGTAGGACATGTTCTGAGGCATCAAGGGATCACCAATTTAGTATTGGAGGGCAGCGTGGAGGGTAGAAATCGTAGAGGGAGACCAAGAGATGAATACACTACGCAGATTCAGAAAGGATGTAGGTTGCAGTAGGTACTGGGAGATGAAGAGGCTTGCACAGGATAGAGCAGCATGGAGAGCTGCATCAAACCAGGCTCAGGACTGAAGACCACAACAACAACAACAACAACAACAACAACAACAACATCTCTTAAAAAGCACGCAATTTAACGAATGCTCTCTGTTGAGTCGTTACAATACAACCTGGTCGAAACAAAACAGACCCAGAAAGCGTTTCATACTCCTTGGCATAGCCATTCCAACTACCATTTACACCTTGGCTAAAGCTGATGTAAGCTGGGTCGCCTATCTCGAGGTACGTGAAATATTTAGTGTTATATACGATAATGATGTAGACAGAAGCAATAAATTAAAAGTTTCTTACCACCATCAAGATTCTAATTTAGGTCTCCTGCTTAGTACAGTGATGTGCAGGAGTTAGCACCACACTCTGGCATAGCGTTCATTGCACCTGCATAGTAACTGGGAGACCGTGGTTCAAACCCCATCGTTGGTACAAATTTTAATTCACTGTCTCAGCCTTAATGTTATCATGGAAAAAGGTGAGACTCAGTGTTACTCAAGATCATCAACTGTATGTTGTTGTTGTGGTCTTCAGTCCAGAGGCTGGTTTGATGCAGCTCTCCATGCTACGCTATCCTGTGCAAGCTTCTACATCTCCCAGTACTTACTGCAACCTACATCCTTCTGAATCTGCTTAGTGTACTCATCTCTTGGTCTCCCTCTACGATTTTTACCCTCCACGCTGCCCTGCAACACTAAATTGGTGATCCCTTGATGCCGGAGAATATGTCCTACCAACCGATCCCTTCATCAAATCAAGTTGTGCCACCAACTTCTCTTCTCCCCAATCCTATTCACTACTTCCTCATTAGTTATGTGATCTACCCATCTAATCTTCAGCATTCTTCTGTAGCACCACATTTCGAAAGCTTCTATTCTCTTCAAACTATTTCTCACCCACGTTTCTCTTCCATACATGCCTACACTCTGTACAAGTACTTTCACAAACGACTTCCTGACACTTAAATCTATACTCTATGTTAACAAATTTCTCTTCGTCAGAAACGCTTTCCTTGCCATTGTCAGGGTACATTTTATATCCTCTCTACTTCGACCATCATCAGTTATTTTGCTTCCCAAATAGCAACAGTCATATACTACTTTAAGCGTCTCATTTACTAATCTAATTAGCGCAGCATCACCCCATTTAATTAGACTACATTCCATTATTCTAGTTTTGCTTTTGTTGATGTTCATCTTATATCCTTCTTTCAAGTCTATTCCGTTCAGCTGCTGTTCCAGGTCCTTTGCTGCCTCTGACAGAATTACAGTGTCATCGGCGAACCTCAAAGGTTTTATTTCTTCTCCATGGATTTTAATACCTACTCCGAATTTTTTTTGTTTCTTCTACTGCTTGCTCAATATACAGATTGAATAACATCGGGGATAGGCTACAACCCTGTCTCACTTCCTTCCCAACCAGTGCTTCTCTTTCGTGTCCCTCGACTCTTATGACTGCCATCTGGTTTCTGTACGAATTGTAAATAGCCTTTCGTTCCCTGTTTTTTATCCCTGCCACCTTCAGAATTAGAAATAGAGTGTTTCAGTCAACATTGTCAAAAGCTTTCTCTAAGTCTACAAATGCTAGAAACATAGGTTTGCCTTTCCTTAATCTATTCTCTAAGATAAGTCGTAGGGTCGGTATTGCCTCACGTGTCCCAACACTTTTACGGAATCCAAACTGATCTTCCCCGAGGTCGGCTTCTACCAGTTTTTCCATTCGTCTGTATATGATAAATTTACTCAGTTTTAATTTAAACTCGGTTTTGCAGATGACTGCAAGTGAACAATATTTTCTCAGTATTAAAGTTGCTACATGTCTGATTTAAAACTTGAGCTTTCAGATAAATTAATCATCTTCTTCGTGAGGAGCAGGCTAACATCCAGAATGTAACGTTACACATATTTAGGCGAGCTATATGGTCAATTACACTTCGTATGAGATGAGGTGCACTTGTTAGTCGCTGAGCAGTAGCCAGTGGGCCAAGGTCGCAGTGTGCGGCATCTCCGGGCCAGCTGAGGTGACCAGCGCAGATCAGCCCAGGTTCAAAGGCCAGCTGTGCTTAGCTGAGAATGGGTAAATCCCAGAGGTGGAGGACGGGGACAGCAGTTTGTCACACGGTCAGATGTTCGAGAAAAGGTGGACTTTAAGGCGGTCTGAAATATGGCTACCTACAGCTCTTATAAATTCAATAACAAATCACAGATACGTAGTAAAGCAAGTCTGAATACATCTGCGATCTCAGAAAGATGAGGTGGATCCAATGAAACTACAATATTTTCATTATATCAAACAATGGAAAATCCAGGATGGAATGTAGCAATACAAGAGAAGGAACGTTGCTACTCACCATATAGTGTGGTCTCAGGTCCCTCAGACTGCAGATGTCTGTGCAAGTTGCGTTGTGTGTGTGTGTGTGTGTGTGTGTGTGTGTGTGTGTGCGTCTGTGATGTGTGTCTACTGCTGAGAAATGCCTTAATGGCCGAAAGCTTTAATTGTGTGAATCTTTTTGTTGTGCCTATCGCGACTCAGCATCTCCGCTATATGGCGAGTAGCAACTTTCCTTCTCTGTTATGGTTTCATTATGAAAAGAGCTACAAAATTTAATATATTATAATGACTAAATATTTTCACTATGAGCTTTAACTAGGTTTTAAATGCTTTTTGCATGTTCAATAGACATTGTCTCAGATGATAGCACAGTGCTATAGGTCCTGAAAGTTACATATCTGTATCTATTTCATTAATTGACTTATTACGTTTTTATACGGTGTTCAGTATTCAAATGTTTGTCAGAACATTGTAACCTCCACAGTTACACAGCGGCTGCTTACAGCTTTAATACCTCGTATCTTCTTATACCTATGGCATTATTTAACCAATATTCTACTACTTTTGCCATTAAGTTTATGTACATGAGATTACAATCGACATTGGTCCAACGGCCTTGCCACAGTGGTAACAGAACTTCCCATCTGATCACAGACGTTAAGCAGTGTCAGGATTGGCCAGCACTTGGAAGGGTAGCCGTTTGGATCTGCCGACCACTGACGTCAAGCAGGTTGTGCTCACTCCCTTTGTGACCAATTAACGAGCTACTTGACTGAGAGGCAGAGACTTCAATCACGAAAACTGACAATGGCCAGAACGGTGTGCTGACCACATATTCCACCATGCTCGCATCCAGTGGTGCCTGTCGGTTGAGAATGACGTGGTGGTCAGTTGGTACCACTCGGCTTCAGAGGCCTATTTGGACCAACTAGTAGTATTGAAAAACCATTATAATTTAAAAGTGTCTGATCGCATATGGACCGGCCGTTGTGGCCGAGCGGTTCTAGGCGCTTCAGTATGAAACCGTGCGACGGCTACGGTCGCAGGTTCGAATCCTGCATCGGGCACGGATGTGTGTGATGTCCTTAGGTTAGTTAGGGTTGAGTAGTTCTACGTTCTAGAGGACTGATGACCTCAGATGTTAAGTCCCATAGTGCTCAGAGCCATTTGAACCATTTTGATATCATATGTTTGCTGACACCACCATCCAAAACAGTGCCAAAAGACGCTTCTATTAAGCAGCCATAAGTTAGCGTTTAAACAATATTTAGCGACATTTCATTCTGATTTAACGTGAGTGTACATGCTCAAGAATTATGTGACAGTGAATGTGATACCAACACGATAGTGAAATGCACACTTTGAACATGCAGTACGAATGCATTTGGATGCAAACTTTGGTGGGAACTGATTAGGGCCGAATGGGCTCGTGGAATGGTCTGCAAGTTCCCCGACTTGACGCCCACTGATTTCTCCTTCTGGGTGAAACCTGCCACAAATCTGTTGTCTGTGAAACACCCACCGAGTCTGACGAAGAACTGACAGCAAGCATTATGGCAGCCTCCGGTGTAATTTCCACTTTGCCAGGAGTGAAAGACTGGGACTATCACTCGTGCGTGCATTCAAGCAACTGGGAGTGATTTCGAGCACTTTTTGTTACAGTTTCAAATAAAGATTATGGAACATCACCCCGACTCCTCATTTATCTCGATGCCAGAAATACACTCCTGGAAATTGAAATAAGAACACCGTGAATTCATTGTCCCAGGAAGGGAAAACTTTATTGACACATTCCTGGGGTCAGATACATCACATGATCACACTGACAGAACCACAGGCACATAGACACAGCCAACAGAGCTTGCACAATGTCGGCACTAGTACAGTGTATATCCACCTTTCGCAGCAATGCAGGCTGCTATTCTCCCATGGAGACGATCGTAGAGATGCTGGATGTAGTCCTGGGGAACGGCTTGCCATGCCATTTCCACCTGGCGCCTCAGTTGGACCAGCGTTCGTGCTGGACGTGCAGACCGCGTGAGACGACGCTTCATCCAGTCCCAAACATGCTCAATGGGGGACAGATCCGGAGATCTTGCTGGCCAGGGTAGTTGACTTACACCTTCTAGAGCACGTTGGGTGGCACGGGATACATGCGGACGTGCATTGTCCTGTTGGAACAGCAAGTTCCCTTGCCGGTCTAGGAATGGTAGAACGATGGGTTCGATGACGGTTTGGATGTACCGTGCACTATTCAGTGTCCCCTCGACGATCACCAGAGGTGTACGCCCAGTGTAGGAGATCGCTCCCCACACCATGATGCCGGGTGTTGGTCCTGTGTGCCTCGGTCGTATGCAGTCCTGATTGTGGCGCTCACCTGCACGGCGCCAAACACGCATACGACCATCATTGGCACCAAGGCAGAAGCGACTCTCATCGCTGAAGACGACACGTCTCCATTCGTCCCTCCATTCACGCCTGTCGCGACACCACTGGAGGCGGGCTGCACGATGTTGGGGCGTGAGCGGAAGACGGCCTAACGGTGTGCGGGACCGTAGCCCAGCTTCATGGAGACGGTTGCGAATGGTCCTCGCCGATACCCCAGGAGCAACAGTGTCCCTAATTTGCTGGGAAGTGGCGGTGCGGTTCCCTACGGCACTGCGTAGGATCCTACGGTCTTGGCGTGCATCCGTGCGTCGCTGCGGTCCGGTCCCAGGTCGACGGGCACGTGCACCTTCCGCCGACCACTGGCGACAACATCGATGTACTGTGGAGACCTCACGCCCCACGTGTTGAGCAATTCGGCGGTACGTCCACCCGGCCTCCCGCATGCCCACTATACGCCCTCGCTCAAAGTCCATCAACTGCACATACGGTTCACGTCCACGCTGTCGCGGCATGCTACCAGTGTTAAAGACTGCGATGGAGCTCCGTATGCCACGGCAAACTGGCTGACGCTGACGGCGGCGGTGCACAAATGCTGCGCAGCTAGCGCCATTCGACGGCCAACACCTCGGTTCCAGGTGTGTCCGCTGTGCCGTGCGTGTGATCATTGCTTGTACAGCCCTCTCGCAGTGTCCGGAGCAAGTATGGTGGGTCTGACACACCGGTGTCAATGTGTTCTTTTTTCCATTTCCAGGAGTGTATATATATGCGAGGTAGGCGCTAGCTACTACCTACATCTACATCCATACTCCGCAAGCCACCTGACGGTGTGTGTCGGGGGGTACTTTGAGTACCTCTATCAGTTCTCCCTTCTATTCCAGTCTCGTATTGTTCGTCGAAAGAAGGATTGTCGGTATGCCTCTGTGTGGCATCTAATCTCGCTGATTTTTATCATCGTCTCTTCGCGAGATATACGTGGGAGGGAGCAATATACTGCTTGACTCCTCGGAGAAGGTATGTTCTCGAAACTTCAACAAAAGCCCGTACCGAGCTACTGAGCGTCTCTCCTGCAGAGTCTTACACTTGAGTTTATCTATCATGTCCGTAACGCTTTCGCGATTACTAAATGATCCTTTATCGAAGCGCGCTGCTCTCCGTTGGATCTTCTCTATCTCCTCTATCAACCCTATCTGTTACGGATCCCACACTGCTGAGCAGTATTCAAGCAGTAGGCGAACAAGCGAACTGTAACCTACTTCCTTTGTTTTCGAATTACATTTCCTTAGGATTCTTCCAATGAATTGCAGTCTGGCATCTGCTTTACCGACGATCAACTTTATATGATCATTCAATTTTAAATCACTCCTAATGGGTACTCCGAAATAATTTATGGAATTAACTGCTTCCAGTTGCTGACCTGCTGTTTTGTAGCTAAATGATAAGGGATCTATCTTTCTGTGTGTTCGCAGCACATTACACTTGTCTACATTGAGATTCAGTTGCCATTCCCTGCACCATGCATCAATTCGCTGCAGATCCTCCTGTATTTCTGTACAATTTTCCATTTTTACAACGTCTCGATATACTACAGCATCATCCGCAAAAAGTCTCAGTGAACTTCCGATGTCATCCACAAGGTCATTTATGTATATTGTGAATAGCAACGGTCCTATGACACTCCCCTGCGGCACACCTGAAATCACTCTTACTTCGGAAGACTTCTCTCCATTGAGAATGACATGCTGCGTTCTGTTATCTAGGAACTCTTCAATCCAATCACACAATTGGTCTGATAGTCCATATGCTCTTACTTTGTTCATTAAACGACTGTGGGGAATTGTATCGCACGCCTTGCCGAAGTCAAGAAACACGGCATCTACTTGTGAACCCGTGTCTATGGCCCTCTGAGTCACGTGGACGAATAGCGCGATCTGGGTTTCGCACGATCGTCTTTTTCGAAACCCATGCTGATTCCTACAGAGTAGACTTGTAGGCTCCAGAAAAGTCATTAAACTCGAACATAATACGTGTTCCAAACTTTTACAACTGATCGACGTTAGAGATATAGGTCTATAGTTCTGCACATCTGTTCGACGTCCCTTCTTGAAAACGGGGATGACCTGAGCCCTTTTCCAATCTTTTGGAACGCTACGCTCTTCTAGAGACCTATGGTACACCGCTGCAAGAAGGTGGTAAGTTCCTTCGCGTACTCTGTGTAAAATCGAACTGGTATCCCATCAGGTCCAGCGGCCTTTCCCCTTTTGAGCTATTTTAATTGTTTCTCTATCTCTCTGTCGTCTATTTCGATATCTACCATTTTGTCATCTGTGCGACAATTTAGAGAGGGAACTTCCTCTTATGGTTTTGAAGAAAAAATGTTATTCTTTCGCTAGTAAAATTTAACTTTTTTTGTACATTAATTATTATAAAACATTTTCTGATTGTTTGGTGATTCTGAATTTACTTATAAATTCTGCAGTACACATTGACCCCATTTCATGTTTATAAGCCCATTACTTCATCAAATAATGGTACCTGAAAGTAAGAAGATGTTGTTTTGAGAAAAATCCATTTAAAGTTTACTATTGCAATTCTAGTACAGTTATTGATGAGAATTACTTAGCACAAATATTTTCCTGGAGCATACTGAGCATCATCTGAATCGTACTGATCTGCTTTTCCTCTCCTAGTCCCTCTTCTTTTCTGTCTGGCTTCTTTGGCGCATTTTAAATTAGCAATATCTGCCTTGCGGATTCTCTCTTTATCTATTTGCACCAAGGATTTCCACTAGATTATAGGCCCAATAATTCCAAAACATCCAGTTTGCTACTTACACCTTCATTGTAGCATCAAATAGTATCATAAACGCCAAATTTGAGGGTTATAAGCTGAACAAATGCAGTTTTCTGCCGGCCGGGGTGGCAGTGCGGTTCTAGGCGCTACAGTCCGGAACCGTGCGACTGCTACGGTCGCACGTTCGAATCCTGCCTCTGGCATGGATGTGTGTGATGTCCTTAGGTTAGTTACGTTTAAGTAGTTCTAAGTCTAGGTGACTGATGACCTCTGCTGTTAAGTCCCATAGTTCTCAGAGCCATTTGAACCATTTTTTCTCCTGTACTTGCACCAGTGTGTCGGGATCGTTCGGGAAAAGGCCTTGCGCCCGGAAAACCATCATATCACACGAAAAAAATGTCGTATTTATATAAAACAAAAACTGTTTTACGCAGAAAGACGAGGCATTTCAAATATTCTAAAACATAAAAATTGAATTTTTGAAGCCCACTTGTCTTCCGTCTGCCCGTAACGTACTTCTAATAGCGGCCTACACCACTACAAAGTAGAAGGAAAGCGTTCCCATCAGTCAGATAGTTCCTCCGGTGAAGAAATTGCGTATCGCTGAAAGCTCGAGTTTCAGTTCAAACACGAACGATCTGAACTCCGAGAAAATCTTATACGTGGATGTGGACGCGAAAAACCTTAGTGCCAAAAATCGAGTGTGCTGAGAATAGAGTCGTTGCTTAGACGCGTGTAGTTGAGGTTCGGCAGACAGTCCTCACGGTGGAATGAGATTCTCACTCTGCAGTGGAGTGTGCGCTGATATGAAACTTCCTGGCAGATTAAAACTGTGTGCTGGACCGAGACTCGAACTCGGGACCTTTGCCTTTCGCGGGCAAGTGCTCTACCATCTGCACTACCCAAGCACGACTCACGCCCCGACATCACAGCTTTACTTCTGTCAGTACCTCGTCTCCTACCTTCCACTCCGTTGCTAGTTCTGCAAGGTTCGCATGAGAGCTTCTGTGAAGTTTGGAAGGTAGGAGACGAGGTACTGGTAGAAGTAAAGCTGTGAGGACGGGGCTTGAGTCGTGCTCGGGTAGCTCAGTTGGTAGAGCACTTTCCCGCGAAAGGCAAAGGTCCCGAGTTCGAGTCTCGGTCCGGCACACAGTTTTAATCTGCCAGACGGTGTCATCAGAGAGACAACAAAGGCGCAAGGCAGAGGACGTCTCTAGGTACTGCCTTACCATGTGACTTGAAAGAGACTCTCCTTGACGAAGCTAATTAATCAGATCCTCCAGATAACTCACTCATAATGTCCCGGCAAACAGGTAATTTCCTGCCTTGGAATACCGCCGTCCTCTCTACTTTAACACGACGCTCACCTCCTGCCAGACGTAGCCACTAATCTTATAGTCGACCCTGGGCAAGGATAGCAGAATAAGTAATGTGCTAAGGCTCTGGACAGGAGGAGAGAGGTAGAGAGAGAAATGTCATCTCCCCCTTACGGCGACGTGAAACTTTCCGTTCAGTTCCGCGGTTTAGACCTTCGCACTTCTGCTCGTTATTCATAGATATCTTTTTCCCAAGTCAGACGTTTCACTTGAGACATTAAGTGCAGTCTCGGCGTAACATTCAGATGTCACTGAAACCCGGAGACGAGGGAAAGGACAAGCGGGAAATTATACGCTGGTACGGGCAGAGAGGAATGCGGACAGGCGCATAAGATAATCAATTAACTGGGTCCGCCAAGTTGTAATGATGTGAATTAGTTAGTATTAGTGTACGAGGACGTGGAGGAAGGGGCGAATGACTTTTTATTCTTGTATTTATGTCTATGTTGTCTCATAACTGTTATTGCTGTTTCCATTAACAAGAGACGCACGAAAGTAGTATTGCTCATTTATTACTGGTTAAATAAGAAAACATTTAAAACAGAGGGGATACGTTATTAGATTTGTCCGCACATCGCGAGATAATATAGCTCCTGAAAAGCAAACGGTCTATTTCTGTAAGGGCGTGCAAAATAGGAGATATAGGGTGCTCCACCAAACAGTTCTTTTATCACTCGTTCAGCAATATGGCCACAACCGAAACGAGTGATTTGAGTGCGACTTCTAGGCTATCTTTGGTGTCTGATCCCTCTCCCCAGGACGAAATGGGACAGACAGAGGGCGAAATTGTAACGCAAAGACACGCCAGAATTTCACTGCTCCTAGAGCAGAACATAAAAAAATGGTAAAATGAGTCAGGCGGCCCTGTCTGTAATCAAAAATTAATTGGCGGCATGGGCTATTGCCAACGCCAAGCTGGAAGGCCGCGTAGAGGAACTACAAAAAGAGAATGACAGGTTAAGAAAGCAACCAACTAAGACCTGGGCTGGTGTGGTCGCGCAAGCGCCACCCAAGCCACAAACCACAAGAGAGACGATTGCTAAGGCAGCTAATAGGCCAGACGCCACGGTCTTTTTGAGGACCTCACCTGGCCAGGATACGAGCGTTAAAAGAATTCAAGAGCTGCTGACAACAACAATAAACCCTGTGAAGGACAAAATAAAAATAAACAAAGTTAAACCAAGTAGGAACTCGGTTATCGTTGAGGTAGCAACAGAGGAGGATAAAGAGAAGTTATTAAAGAACCAGAAACTGAATTCAGTAGTTAAATGTGAACCACCTAGAAAGAGGAATCCATTAGTGATCCTATATGATGTTCCGACTACAATGACCAATGAAGAACTATATGACACAATACGGGCACAAAATTTTGAAGAGCTAAAAGAGGAAGAATTCAAAGAGAGCTTCAAATTAAGATTCAAAACGGGACCTCGGGACCGCGATGTTGTTCATCACGTTGCCGAGGTTACCGCGCCAATGTGGCGAAAGACAACGGGAGTGGGCAGGTTATACATTGGATTTCACGCGGTCAACACCAGGGACTATTTAGTGGTACCTAGTTGCCACAACTGTGGTGACCTGGATCACGTTCTGAGGCACTGCACCAGGGGGTCGGCGTGCTCCAAGTGTGGTGAGGACGGACACGTCCGAGAGGATTGTAAAGCTCCAGGAGTCTGTATTCCATGCAAAAGGCGAGGCAAGAAAACCTGTGGAGCCACGGGACGATATTGCGCCACCTACCGAATGCTGGAGCAAAGAATGATCTCCAGAATAGACTATGGCTGTCTGGGAAGGCGTGCAGGATGCCTAAAAGGAAATCCCCGAGCAAAAGGAGGAGGGATGCTATGAGGGCAAGTGCTTTTAGGGAGTTCTTAAAGTCGCTCTCCAGCGACTTCAAGATCGAGACATCTAATAAGAGCACTCAAACTGACTTTCCTACAACAGGTATCGGCATTCAAACTGACCTCCCTTTGGAGGTCAGTACTCCCTCCTCCTACAGCCGGGACAAGGGGCCGATTAGAGACCAGCTGCGGCAGGGGCATCCTGTAAAAGTGGATCAGCCTAAGGCAGTTACAAATGCAGAAGGATCAGCTATAAATCCAAAACCAATCCAGGAAAACACTGTGACTAGCTCCAGTGCGAGTCCCACCACACAAGACTCACCTATAACAAGATTACCACCTCTTGACCCTGTCAGGGTCTATCCAAATATAGAATTCACTATGCAGTTAGCAAGACTGGAGCAACCGACCACCCTGACCACTGCCTTACGACACGTGGTCCTAGTAGGACATGAAAACGGTAAAAAAGTCACCTTATCGGTAATGGAGGCTGTAAACAGAATACAGCTTAAGTCAGTGAATCTCCCCACCGACTTCGGAGCCCTGCGAGACTTACTCAAGAGACTTTTTGAAAGGAGAGGTGAAAAATTCGACCTGAATGGCATATATAAACAACCTGGCCGAATGCTCGACTGCACACTTACTTTCCATAATGACCAGAATCAATATTGGCCAACTAAACACGCATAACAGCTGACTTGTGATGCAGGAGCTGCGTAAGGAGGTGGAGCAAAGGAGACTGGACGTGCTCTGCCTGCAGGAGCCGTACTCCCTAGCTGGGAAATTAGCTTTTACAGCTGCAACTTGGCAAATAGTCAGCGCAGGAGCAAATCCGAAAGCGGCGATAATCGTAACCAACAGACTTCTGAGAGCCACGATACTCTCGCAATACACAACCACCCACTGCAATGTCATGGAGCTACAACTACCAGTTGGTGACTTTACACTGATAAATATGTACTTCCAGTACGGTGACAACATAGAGGAACATCTTGATCATTTGACAACTGTACTCACGGCATTGCGGGGGCGAAAGATGATAATTACTGCAGACATTAACGCCAAGTGGCCCCTGTGGTACAGCAGCCCAAGGGATTCAAATGGAGGAAAGGTCGAGGAGCTTATCATGGCCTTGCAGCTAGTGGTAGCCAACAAGCCCGGTAACCCTCCAACCTACGCGGCTGGAGGGGGACAGGGCACGAACATTGATGTGACCTTGGTCACACCAAACACAGCAAATCTCATAAAACAATGGAGAGTGGAGGAAAACGCCACCTCTAGCGATCATAACCTGATTACTTTTTCCCTGGAGCATACAGAGAGCTGCTGGGCCACAGGGTGGGAAGTCCGCTACAATTTCAGAAGAGCTGACTGGGAACGCCTAACAAGGGAGTGCAGCATTCCTGGATTTCCAGAAGGTGACACTGACACTGACAACAGAGCTGAACAACTAGTGGGCGCTATAAACAGGGCGGTGAAAGCAGCTGTGTCAACCAAGAGGAGGGCCATGGCGGCCTCCCCGTCGCCATGGTCTGCTGAACTGGAGGAGATGCGCCGATCTGTCAGAAGGCTGAGGAGGCACTACCAGCGCAGTGTCGTCTGGCTGGAAAGACAAAGGTGGCTGATGCGGTATCGAGAGGCAAAGCAGAGGTTTCAAGAGGAGCTACGCTCTGTTAGGTCAAAGAGCTGGGAGACCTTTATACAAAACCAACTGTCTATTGACCCATGGGGTACTCCATATAAGCTGGTGAGGGAGAAAATCCGCTCTCCTATGGAGCTATCAACTGTCAGGCACGGGGACGGGATGACGGAGTCTTGGCAGGAGACTGCTGAGGTCCTTCTCCAGTCCCTGCTACCTGACGACAGCGCGGATGGGGAGACTGAGGAACAGCGCCAGATACGTGAGAAGGATCTGGAAGAATATGTTAACGATACCGCAGTCTACCCCTTCTCTGAGGAGGAGGTAGCAGCTCACATCAAGTCATTAAAGAAAGGAAAAGCTCACGGGACAGACGGCATTGTTGCGGAGGTGGTGCAGTTCTTAGCCCCCCCCCCCAGCGGATTGCACCTCTTACTCATTTATATAATGAATGCTTAAATCAGAAAAAATTTCCCAAGATCTGGGAATCTGCCAACGTTGTTATAATCAAAAAGGGACCCGATAAAGATCCAGTGGAACCAAAATCATATGGACCAATATGTCTTCTAGACCTACTAGGGAAGATATTAGAAAGATTGCTGGCTGACAGATTGGCTGCACACCAAATGCTGTGCGGGATGTGCAACAGGCAGTTTTTTGTTCAGGCCTGGGAGATCAGCATCTGATGGTATCGCCCTGGCGGCCGAAGTCTGCGGCTCTACCCTGCATAGGTATGTGCTCGGCATCATGGTTGACATCAGTGGCGCCTTTGACAACCTGTGGTGGCCTTCGCTCTTCTCCTGCTTGAGGGAGAAGGAGTGTCCAGGGCCGCTATATGGGTGTCTCAGGAGCTATTGTGAGGATCGGGAAGTATGGCTATCATCCCCTAGTGGAAGAGTCATAAAATTAATAACTAAGGGGTGTCCCCAGGGGTCCGTTCTGGGTCCCCTGTTTTGGGAAATCCATATGGAGCCTTTATTGGGCAGTTTGCAACAGAGTGAAGATGTACTAGAGGTGATAGCCTACGCCGATGATCTCCTCTTGCTGGTCGGCGGCCGTAGCCGAGAGGATATAGAACCGAAAATAGAAAGAGCTATTGAGAGACTACAACAATGGTGCCATAATTCAAAAATGAAGATCTCACCCGGAAAGTCAACTTATCTACTGCTCAAAGGTCAGTTAACAAGAAATACAACGGTTAGAATAGAGGGCTCACCGGTTCTTTGGCGACGAGAGACTCGGTACCTCGGGATCATCGTTGACGAAAGGTGGAACTATGGAAAACACATTGAGACTGTAACCCAGAGAGCACGTTTTAAATAATCTCATCTCCATTGGACACACAAGGTTTCATCTTCCACTACACCTCATTAAATTATATCACAACAGTATATTGTCAACAATAGTGGGTTACGGTTCGCGAGTCTGGGCGCACAGGCTCACGAGGGTGGTGCCCGCCATGACAGTGAGAAGGGTACAAAGAAACATGGTCCTGAGATCGGTAGGGGCATGTAGAACGTCACCAGGAGGAGCTTTGCTGATCATCCTGGGGCTTTGTCCCTTGGATATCAAGATCAGAGAGCAAGCTGCCTGGTATTGGGTAAACAAAGGGAACACGGAAAAAACAGAGGATATCTTAGGAACAAGGGTGGAAAACAAGAGGGAAATTAGGCATAGGGGGAACAGTTATGGCAAGAATTGTGGGAATCGGAAGAAACGGGCCGAAGGACCTTCAATTTCTTTCCGAATGTTAGGGAACGGATGGGCGTGAAGCATATTGAGCCAAGCAGGGGACTTTTCCACTTCCTCACTGGTCATGGGCCGTATCCGACGATTCGGCAAAAGGGCTCCGCCCGAGTGTGAATGTGGCGCTCCGGAGGGTACCCCCGACCATGTGGTTTTCGAGTGCCCCCTTTTCAATGACGTTGCATCGACACTACGCAACCAGCTGCCACACCATGACACTTACCACCTACTAAGACAGACAGATACCTTTCAAACCTTGAACAAACTGGCTAACGAGGTATCACTGAAGATTCTGAAAGACTTCTTGAGGTATAGGAACTAATATGACCTCACAATAATTACCGACAAAGTCCGTGCCCTACTTCCATTCCGCCTGTGCGCGGACAGGCCGGCTTTCTTAGTCAGGGATCCGCCGCGTACAGGACTAGGGAGAGTGGGGTACAACTTTCCCGATTGAGACAGCACCGACATTGACCTAGGATAGATTCTGTAGTTTGTAGGACTTATAATAAGATATTAAGTAACAGGAACCTGCAGCGCTAAACATCTTGGCCTGCCCAGTGTCAGGGGCATCGCTCGTTGGGCTTAACTCAACGAGCAAGGCCTCAAATAGTAGGCTTATATTTAATGCTGACACACATGTAACGCTGCACGCAGAAATATTTAGTTAGTTAGTTTAGTAAATCAAATAACAGTCAATAAATTGAAATAAAACTAAATAAGTTTGCCCATTGTCTTAGCCTGTAGTAGTACATTAGTCACATTGTTAGTAACATAGTTTATAGCCCGTAGCATAGTACATTGTAATATTGTTAAACATATTGCAAATAGCTGCAACATAATATTGTATCGATCTATGACCCACTAATCCAATTAGGAAGTAGGTTACTATGTATAAATACAATGAATTGGAAATAAAGATTAAAAAAAAAAAAAAGAACAGTTTGAGTATGGAGCTCGGAGAAGCCAGCTTAAGGACATGATATCGTACTGGCCATTAAAATTGCTAATCCAAGAAGAAATGCAGATGATAAACCGGTATTGATTGGACAAATATATTATACTAGAACTGACATGTGATTACATTTTCACGCAATTTGGGTGCATAAATCCTGAGAAATCAGTACCCAAAACAACCACCTCTGGCCCTAATAACGGCCTTGATACGCCTGGGCATTGAGTCGAACAGAGCTTGGATGGCGTGTACAGGTACAGCTGCCCATGCATCTTCAACACGATACCACAGTTCATCGAGAGTAGTGACTGGCGTATTGTGACGAGCCAGATGCTCAGCCTCCATTGACCAGACGTTTTCAATTGGTGAGATATCTGGAGAACGTGCTGGCCAGGACAGCATCCGAACATTTTCTGTATACAGAAAGGCCCGTACAGGATCTGCAACATGCGGTCGTGCATTATCCTGCTGAAATGTTGGGTATCGCAGGGATCGGTTGAAGGGTAGAGCCACGGGTCGTAACACATCTGAAATGTAACGTTCACCGTTCAAAGTGCCATCAATGCGAACAAGACGTGACGAGACGTATAACCAATTGCACCCCATACCCTCAAGCCGGGTGATACGCCAGTATGGCGATGACGAAAACACGCTTCCAATGTGCGTTCACCACGATGTCGCAAACACGGATGCGACCATCATAATGCTGTAAACAGAACCTGGATTCATCCGAAAAAGTGATGTTTTGCCATTTGTGCACCCACGTTAGTCACAAAAAATGGTTCAAATGCCTCTGAGCACTATGGGACTTAACATCTATGGTCATCAGTCCCCTAGAACGTAGAACTACTTAAACGTAACTAACCTAAGGACAGCACACACATCCATGCCAGAGGCAGGATTCGAACCTGCGACCGTCATCACGGGGCAGAGAAAATCGCAGACCCCGCCGGGAATCGAACCCGGGAACCCGGGCGCGGGAAGCGAGAACGCTACCGCTCACCAGGTTAGTCGTCGAGTACACAATCGCAGGCGCTCCTGTCTGTTACGCAGCGTCAACGGTAACCGCAGCCACGGTCATCGAGCTGATAGTCCATGCTGCTGCAAACGTCGTCGAACTGTTGGTGCAGATGGTTGTTGTCTTGAAAACGTCCCCATCTGTTGACTCAGCGATAGAGACGTGGCTGCACGATCCGTTGCAGCCATGCGCATAAGATGCCTGTCATCTCGACTGCTAGTGATACGAGGCCGTTGGGATCCAGCACGCCGTTCCGTATTACCCTCCTGAACCCACCGATTCCATATTCTGTTAACAGTCATTGGATCTCGTCCAACGCGAGAAGGTCTCGATACGATAAACCGTAATCGGGATACGCAACAATCCGTCCTTTATCAAAGTCGGAAACGAGATGGTACGCATTTCTCCTCCTCACACGAAGCATCACAACAACGTTTCACCAGGCGACGCTGGTCAACTACTGTTAGTGTATGAGAAATTGGTTGGAAACTTATGCCAGCACGTTGTAGGTGTCGCCACCGGCGCCAACCTTGTGTGAATGCTCTGAAAAGCTAATCATTTGCATATCACAGCATCTTCGCATCTGTAGCACGTCATCTTCGTGATGTAGGAATTTTAATGGTCAATAGTGTAGGAATAATACCACATTACTGTGTAATTTCTTATTTACAGTATTTAACTACAAATAGCAACATTGGCACAATGTGTGTACCATTTTACCGTATCTTTCAAAATGTGAAAAAACTGACGGCCATCGACCAAGAGACTGCGGAGGGGAAGGAAAGAAATGAAATATTGATCTTCATAACTCAACGCATCAGTTCCATCCAACATCTTCTCATTATGATCCTCACTTGCAATTGTACTTTTCAATTACTCGTTCGTTACGGAAAATGACAGGTAGTGCATAGTAGACTACGAAGATGCTCGACATAATGAGATACCTCCTACATGCCCATAAGAATGGACACCTAAAACATCGTTCATGCGAAAATAGACTCGCGTTTGTCTCACGCGATATCTTGAAGGCCATAAATCAGCGTTTCTGAACTTTACAGTATTTGGGACCCTACGTTATTTATAATCCGTCTTGACTGCAAAATGTTTATTTATATGACCGGTTTCGGTTCATCTAGAACCATCTTCAGATTGGACATTTCGGTTACAGGAGTAACCCGTCCAAATCCAGCAAGTTTCACAGGTTGCTGGATTTGGACGGGTTACTCCTGTAACCGAAATATCAGATCTAAAGATGGTTCTGCCGGCTGTGGTGGCCGAGCGGTTCTAGGCGCTACAGTCTGGAACCGAGCCACCGCTACGGTTGCGGGTCCGAATCCTGCCTCGGGCATGGATGTTTGTAATGTCCTTATGTTAGCTAGGTTCAAGTAGTTCTAAGTTCTAGGGGACTGATGACCTTAGAAGTCCCATAGTGCTCAGAGCCATTTGAACCATTTTTGAAGATGGTTCTAGATGAACCGAAACCGGTCATATCAATAAACATTTTGCAATCAAGACGCATTATAAATAAGATTGTAAAATCACTGATTGCGGCTATCCTATCAGACATTATGTCTATTTTTGGAAAATATGGGACCCAATTTTCGATCGTAATTAATTTTCATCGTTCCCGCTGCCCACACGCCCTTACTCTCTCTCATACAAGCGTACACAGGTTGTTTCCGTAAGAGCGTGCAAACGTTTAACAGGGCACAGAGGATGCTCCACTGAACAGTTTGAGGTCGGGGACCTGTGGTGGTAGAAGCCAGTTTAAGGAGATAACAGAAATAAAATCACATTACGGTGTGCTTTTTTATTAACATAACTGCAAATACAATCAGTAACACAGTGCCATTTCTACCGTATCGTACAGAATGTGCTGAAACTGACGGCCATAAATCTCAATGCAAGCATGACATTGACGAAGAAGCTTTCGACGCACCCTGAAAAATATCACTGGAGTGTTTCCAATCACATCACAGGGAGCTAAAATTCTGGGAACTAATTCCGTCTCCGTGTCCATCTGGCTTCATAAGCAAGTGACTTTAGATGTCCCCACAACAAATAATCAAGGTTAAAAATGGTTCAAATAGCTCTGAGCACTATGGGACTCAACTGCTGTGGTCATCAGTGCCCTAGAACTTAGAACTACTTAAACCTAACTAACCTAAGGAAATCACACACATCAATCCCCGCGGCAGGATTCGAACCTGCGATCGTAGCAGTCCCACGGTTCCGGACTGAAGCGCCTAGAACCGCACGGCCACCGTGGCCGGCTAATAATCAAGGAGATTCATGTCAGGTGACCTCACAGATCATGGAATAGACCTCCACTTCCAATCCAGTGAGCATGAAACACTGTGGCGGTACATCTACATCTACATCTACGTGACTACTCTGCAATTCACATTTAAGTGCTTGGCAGAGGGTTCATCGAACCACAATCATACTATCCCTCTACCATTCCACTCCTGAACAGCGCGCGGGAAAGACGAACACCTAAACCTCTGTTCGAGTTATGATTTCTCTTATTTTGTTTTGATGGTCATTCCTACCTATGTAGGTTGGGATCAACAAAATATTTTCGCATTCGGAAGTGAAAGTTGGTGACTGAAATTTCGTAAATAGATCTCGCCGCGACGAAAAACGTCTTTCGTTTAATGACTTCCATCCCAACTCCCGTATCATTTCTGCCACACTCTCTCCCCTATTACGTGATAATACAAAACAAGCTTCGATGTCATCCGTCAATCCCACCTGGTAAGGATCCCACACCGCGCAGCAATATTCTAACAAAGGACGAACGAGTGGAGTGTAAGCTGTCTCTTTAGTGGACTTGTTGCATCTTGTAAGTGTCCTGCCAATGAGACGCAACCTTTGGCTCGCCTTCCCCACAATATTATCTATGTGGTATTTCCAACTAAAGTTGTTCGTAATTTTAACACCCAGGTACTTAGTTGAATTGACAGCCTTGAGAATTGTACTATTTATGGAGTAATCGAATTCCATCGGATTTTTTTGTTGGAACTCGTGTGGATCACCTCTCACTTTTCGTTATTTAGCGTCAACTGCCACCTGCCTCACCATACAGCAATCTTTTTCTAAATCGCTTTGCAACTGATACTGGTCTTCGGATGACCTTACTAGACGGTAAATTACAGCATCATCTGTGAACAACCTAAGAGAACTGCTCAGATTGTCACCCAGGTCATTTATGTAGATCAGGAACAGCAGAGGTCCCAGGACGCTTCCCTGGGGAACACCTGATATCACTTCAGTTTTACTCGATGATTTGCCATCTATTATTGCGAATTGCGACCTTCCTGACAGGAAATCACGAATCCAGTTGCACAACTGAGACGATACCCCATAAGCCCGCAGCTTGATTAGAAGTCGCTTGTGACGAACGGTGTCAAAAGCTTTACGGAAATCTAGCAATACGGAATCAGCTTGAGATCCCCTGTCGATAGCGGCCATTACTTCGTGCGAATAAAGAGCTAGCTGCGTTGCACAAGAACGATGTTTTCTGAAACCATGCTGATTACGTATCAATAGATCGTTCCCTTCAAGGTGATTCATAATGTTTGAATACAGTGTATGTTCCAAAACCCTACTGCAAACCTATGTCAATGATATAGGTCTGTAGTTCTATGGATTACTGCTACTGCTCCATCCTACTGTACTGTACGTCTCTCAGTAGCACTGGGTAATGAATGGGTCTGTCATTTATCCACAGGACGTCCTATCATGGGACAGTGTAAATACGATACAATAGACATCTTATGGTCAAGTAAAGTAAACAAAACCTGCATCACGACTTCCTGGTATTCAGGCTCGCCCTCCGTGTTTACTTGCAGGAAATAAAGAATGTACGTGTAAATAAACAGGACTGTACATGTAAACCGGTACGTATGTTAGTTACAAATAAGCTAGGAATGTATAAAGCTAGACAAATCAATAGACAAATTTACTTCCATATCTCCTTCATGGGGGCAGGACGTCAAACGGTTCGACTTGGAGCAGGAGAGTCTCCACACGACATTTTATTATCTACTGTCTATACTTTTACAAATAAATTCATAAAACTTTGTCCGAATGACCAGGAAGGATTCAAGATTCACAATCGTAGCAGCTAAAAAAAATTTTTTTTTACATGTGCAAGTTCATCATTTTTTCACTTCTATTGACTGCATTTGTTGCTATAGGTACATGTTTATTCATAAGTAAGTGTTGTGTACATAGTTCCGCGTAGTCAGTGCGTACACAACTTTCTGACTAGAGCGCGCTCCGCTAAGCACAACAGTGCAGCCGCAGTGCTCGTCCATCACCACACTACGAGATGGCGCTGCCTTAGAGACAGACCTAATTCTGCTTCCGCCGATCTGCGTATTAATATGTAACGCAGCCAATGAGACTGCTGCTAACGTAGAACCTTTTCTCCTCGCGGATCACACTCGCGCAGTGATACATGAACGCTCGAGGTATTATAACGAGTGTACAGACCTCCGATTAGTGAGTCTGCATTTGTCTGCACCAGTCTGTACCAGTCTGCATTAGTCTGTACCAGTCTATAATCAAGATTATCATATTCCTGTTCATAGCCATGAAGATAAATGAACAGACACTTTGTCAAGTATCAGAGATATGTGAGAATAAGATTAACGTACCACAACCAAAGGAACTTCAGATTGTCCATTGTAAACAGCATCCGCAATCAAGTTACGTAATATCTATGATTTTTATTATTTTAATAAATGTGTGTGAAAATTAATCAAGTTATGTTTAAAGCTGGTCACCGTCAATCTGCTACTCTAAGCGTGCAAGTGGCATTTCTATCGTCTGACCTAACGGTAGAAGATAAACACGCCACGATAAGACCACTAGACGTATTGCTGACACTTGCCTACTTCGTTAGAGCGACAATCTGAAGGTGTGTGTACATTCATACACCTGTAAGTATGGTTTGTATGCTGTGCAAAATTCATCGAAGAATCTCCCTTACTTATGAAGAAAAGTGTACCTGTAGCAACAAATGCAGCCAATGACAAGTGAAAAAAAGGTAAAGCACAAATGTAAAACCAATTATTTTCTTATATTTTTGAGCTTCCACCACTATAAGTGTAAATCCTGAATCCTTTCTGGTCATTCTGACAATGTTTTATGAATTTATTTTTAAAATTATAGACAGTGCAAATCAGAAATTCATGTGGTGTCTCTCCTGCTCCAAGTCGGCCCATTTGACGTCCTACCCCCCCTTATGATGGCTTCTCCCAGCCACATTCTCTCTATCAAATTAAATGATAATTAAATCAAGACCCTAAGCTGTCGACAGGCGTTGATGTACATCAACGGGGACAGTTGAAAACGTGTGCCCCGACTGGGAGTCGAACCCGGCATCTCCTACTTACGTGGCAGACGCTCTATCTATCTGAGCCACCGAGGACACAGAGGATAGTGCGACTGCAGGGATTTATCCCTTGCACGCTCTCCGTGAGACCCACATTTCCAACTTAATGTCCACACACTAGATTCGTAGTGGACCTGCCCATTACACTCATTACTCACGGTAGGCAATCTTACCAATTCCTGTAAGAGTTCGGGCAATGCGTGTGCATCCAGCACAGAAGAAGGAGGCCAATGGCGCGTTAGCCTTAACGATATGAACGTGGTATCTGTTCTTTTGGAGATGTCCAAAAGAACAGATACCATCTTCATATACTATTTGAAATTGTTCAGTGGAGCATTCTCTCTGTCCTGTAACATTTTTGCACACTCTTAGGGAAACACCCTTCATAATGCGCTCAAATCCTTTGCAGCAATTGTTTATGCAGTAATGCCGGCGTGCCTGCCCGGTTAGCCGGGCGATCTAACTCACGGCTTTCCGGGCGGGAAGGCTTGCCGGTGGTCGGCACAGATCCGCCTGTTGGATTGGTGTCGAGGTCCGATGTGCCGGACAGCCTGGGGATGGTTTTTAAGGCGGTTTTCCATCTGCCTCGGCGAATGCTGGCTGGTTCCCCTTATTCAGCCTCAGCTACACTATGTCGGCGATTGTTGTGCAAACATTATCTCCACGTACGCGTACACCACAATTTCTCTACCACATAAACATTTGGGGCTCCACTTGTCTGGTGTGGGACGTCCCATTACCCTGCTGGTATTGGCAATGTCTGTCCTAATGTACAACGGACATGAACGGATGCAGCTGATCAGACAGGGTGCTTACGTACGCGTCACCTGTCAAGAGTGGTATGTAGACGTATCAGCGGTCCCATATCACACCGACTGCACACGCCATATCGATGACGTTTCGTCGACTCGATTACTCGCTGACACTTGGTGATGGCCCAACATTGAAATCAGCAGCAATTTGCGGACGGGTTGCACTTGTTTCACGTTGAAAGATTCTCTTCAGTCGTCGTTGGTGCCGTTCTTACAAGATCTTTTTCCGGCTGTAGCGATGTCGGAAATTTGATGTTTTGCCGGATTCCTAATGTTCACGGTATATTTGTGGAATGGCCGTACGGGAAAATCTTCACTTCATCGCTACCTCAGAGATGCTTTTTCCCATCGCTCGTGCGCCGACTATAACACCACGTTGAAACTCATTTAAGTCTTGATAACCTACCATTGTGGCAGCAGTAACCGATCTAACAACTGCCCCAGGCATTTGTTATCATACACTCCTGGAAATTGAAATAAGAACACCGTGAATTCATTGTCCCAGGAAGGGGAAACTTTATTGACACATTCCTGGGGTCAGATACATCACATGATCACACTGACAGAACCACAGGCACATAGACACAGGCATGCACAATGTCGGCACTACTACAGTGTATATCCACCTTTCGCAGCAATGCAGGCTGCTATTCTCCCATGGAGACGATCGTAGAGATGCTGGATGTAGTCCTGTGGAACGGCTTGCCATGCCATTTCCACCTGGCGCCTCAGTTGGACCAGCGTTCGTGCTGGACGTGCAGACCGCGTGAGACGACGCTTCATCCAGTCCCAAACATGCTCAATGGGGGACAGATCCGGAGATCTTGCTGGCCAGGGTAGTTGACTTACACCTTCTAGACCACGTTGGGTGGCACAGGATACATGCGGACGTGCATTGTCCTGTTGGAACAGCAAGTTCCCTTGCCGGTCTAGGAATGGTAGAACGATGGGTTCGATGACGGTTTGGATGTACCGTGCACTATTCAGTGTCCCCTCGACGATCACCAGAGGTGTACAGCCAGTGTAGGAGATCGCTCCCCACACCATGATGCCGGGTGTTGGCCCTGTGTGCCTCGGTCGTATGCAGTCCTGATTGTGGCGCTCACCTGCACGGCGCCAGACACGCATACGACCATCATTGGCACCAAGGCAGAAGCGACTCTCATCGCTGAAGACGACACGCCTCCATTCGTCCCTCCATTCACGCCTGTCGCGACACCACCGGAGGCGGGCTGCAGGATGTTGGGGCGTGAGCGGAAGACGGCCTAACGGTGTGCGGGACCGTAGCCCAAATTCATGGAGACGGTTGCGAATGGTCCTCGCCGATACCCCAGGAGCAACAGTGTCCCTAATTTGCTGGGAAGTGGCGGAGCGGTCCCCTACGGCACTGCGTAGGATCCTACGGTGTTGGCGTGCATCCGTGGGTCGCTGCGGTCCGGTCCCAGGTCAACGGGCACGTGCACCTTCCGCCGACCACTGGCGACAACATCGATGTACTGTGGAGACCTCACGCCCCACGTGTTGAGCAATTCGGCGGTACGTCCACCCGGCCTTCCGCAAGCCCACTATACGCCCTCGCTCAAAGTCCGTCAACTGCACATACGGTTCACGTCCACGCTGTCGCGGCATGCTACCAGTGTTAAAGACTGCGATGGAGCTCCGTATGCCACGGCAAACTGGCTGACACTGACGGCGGCGGTGCATAAATGCTGCGCAGCTAGCGCCATTCGACGGCCAACACCGCGGTTCCTGGTGTGTCCGCTGTGCCGTGCGTGTGATCATTGCTTGTACAGCCCTTACAGCCCTCTCGCAGTGTCCGGAGCAAGTATGGAGGGTCTGACACACCGGTGTCAATGTGTTCTTTTTTCCATTTCCAGGAGTGTATATAGTCGTTGCAGCCCGTGTTTTGCTTGTTTACATATCTCTGTATTTGAATACTTCTGCCTTTACCAGTTTCTTTGGCGCTTCAGTGTAGTATGCCCCCGTACAAGGATAGTGACATGAGCTGAGTGTCTAAGGTGTGCAGTCACTGCCTATAGGTTAACTAAGATAAGTAGCACTTACTGCGCGACCGAGTGTTTGCATAGCCCAACTGACCAGCCAATGCCTCATTCAGCAAATAAAATGATTAATAGCTAAAACTAAAACAGAGTAAAACTAATGACAATAGCAAAAGAAGGTAGGTGTGTGGTGGGCGTACTGTAAGCATCCAGTACACACACCATCAGATTATTTGACTTGTCGCTCTTACGAAGTAGGCGAGTGTCAGCAATATGTCTCGTGGTCTTGCATGCTTAGAGTAGCAGATTGACGGTAACCAACTTTAAACAGAACTTGATTAACTTTCACACACATTTATTAAAATAATAGCAATTATAAACCTTACTTAACTCGATGATGGGTGCTATTTACAATTGACAATCTGAAGTTCATTTGGTCTTGGAATGTTAATCTTATTCTCACATATCTCTGGTACTTGACAAAGTGTCTATACATTTATCTTCATGGCTATGTACAGGAATATGAAAATCTTATTAGGTGCAGACTGAAACTTGACTGCAGACTAATGCAGACTGACTAATTGGAGGTCTGTACACTCGTCACAATACCTCATGCATTCAGGTATCACTGGGCGAGTGTGATCCACGAGGAGAAAAAGGTTCTACGTTAGCAGCAGTCTCATTGGCTGCATTACATATTAATACGCAGATTGGCGGAAGCAGAATTTGGTCCGTCTCTATGGCAGCGCCATCTCATAGAGCGGAGACGGACGAGTGCTGCGCCTGCGCTGTTGTGCTTAGCGGGGCGCGCTCTAGCGGGAAAGTTGTGTACACCCTGACTACGCGGAACTATGTCCACAACACGGTGTAAATGTAATAGGTCACGTAAGGAGCAAACAGGCTCAGGTAAAACAGTGCTCATTATATGCATATACGAGTATAAAGCAGCACAAGAAGAAGTAAATAATTACGGGAACGTGCCAAGTAACTGAAATGAAGCTACTGCTCTCCGTGAAAACATGTTAACATATTGTAAAAAACTCCATAACTACGTAGAGCTGCATTAATCAGCATGTAACTTACACGAAGAAGGTAGTTATAAAAAGGAATGTAACAGATTGAAATAAAGGAAAAATGCGGGGCGGAAAGCAGCTGTGAGTCGTAAAGCATGCTGTGTAAACGAATTAAAATCGGATGGAATAATGTTCTGAGGAAGCAGAGCAGTATACATCGTAAACTGTTGGAATAGAGAATAAAAGCAAAAATGCTTAAAACAGCACTGGCGAGTACTTACATAAGTTGCATGAACAAGATACGTAAAAAAGGTATAAGAAAGTTAACATATGATGATAAATTGGAGGGGGGGGAGAGGAAAAAGGGAGAGTGAAACCATGGGGATACATTACATATGAAACATTAAAAGAGAGAAATTGACTATGGATGACGAAGTGTAATGTATGAAACTACAAAACTAAAAGTAGGCTTGCAAGTAGACGTGTCCTTCAAAGGCTAAAAGCCGCTACGTCTGGCTACGTAGCCAAGTTTACCGCTCGCTGTGTGTTTCTTTTCCTCAGAATTCTGTTTCCATTTATGAAGCATGCTTTCAATTTTATAATTTCATAAAGCCCATTCGTATTTAATGTACTTCTTCGTTTCCTTTCCGTTCTCCCCTTTCCCCCACCCCCACTATTTTCATTGTATTTTAATGTGCTTATATCTTTTTTAAGTACGTTTTTCATGCAAATTACGTACGTACTGCTCAGTGCAGCTTTAGGCGTTTTTCTTTGTATTCACTGTTCTAACACTTCACTGTGTATGTGGCTTGCTGATCCAGCCATTACGCCATAGGTTATAATTCTACCCCCCCCCCCCCCCACCCACGAATGTTTACTTTTATTTTAATCTGTTACATTCTTTCTTATAAACATCTTTCCCCTCATGCCAGTTACGTACTAATGATTTTTTTTTACATTACCTATCACGAAATGTATTGGCATCATTTACTGTTAGATGACACACACCCGTATTTATTAACTAGCTCTTCTCGAGCTACTTTTTGCACTCGTACTCAAATAATCTTCCCCCCATGAACGATGGCCCTTGTTGTTGGTAGCGAGGCTTGCGTGCCTCAGCGATACAGATAGCCGTACCGTAGGTGCAACCACAACGGAGGGGTTTCTGTTGAGAGGCCAGACAAACGTGTGG
This sequence comes from Schistocerca gregaria, assembly GCF_023897955.1. NCBI lineage: Eukaryota > Metazoa > Arthropoda > Insecta > Orthoptera > Acrididae > Schistocerca > Schistocerca gregaria. Next base: position 79,508,454 of record NC_064929.1, read on the forward strand.
TTCCTGAAGAGGGGCAGCAGCCTTTTCAGTAGTTGCAGGGGCAACAGTCTGGATGATTCAATGATCTGGCCTTGTAACAATAACCAAAACGGCCTTGCTGTGCTGGTACTGCGAACGGCTGAAAGCATGGGGAAACTACGGCCGTAATTTTTCCCGAGGGCATGCAGCTTTACTGTATGATTAAATGATGATGGCATCCTCTTGGATAAAATATTCCGGAGGTAAAATAGTCCCCCATTCGGATCGCCGGGCGGGGACTACTCAAGAGGACGTTGTTATCAGGAGAAAGAAAACTGGCGTTCTACGAATCAGAGCGTGGAATGTCAGATCCCTTAATCGGGCAGGTAGGTTAGATAATTTAAAAAGGGAAATGGATAGGTTACAGTTAGATATAGTGGGAATTAGTGAAGTTCGGTGGCAGGAGGAACAAGACTTCTGGTCAGCTGAATACAGGGTCATAAATACAAAATCAAATAGGGGTAATGCAGGAGTAGGTTTAACAATGAATAAAAAAATAGGAGTGCGTGTAAGTTACTACAAACAGCATAGTGAACGTATTATTGTGGCAAAGATAGATACGAAGCCCACACCTACTACAGTAGTACAAGTTTATATGCCAACTAGCTCTGCAGATGATGAAGAAATTGAAGAAATGTATGATAAGATAAAAGAAATTATTCAGGTAGTGAAGGGAGACAAAAATTTAATAGTCATGGGTGACTGGAATTAGTCAGTAGGAAAAGGGAGAGAAGGAAACATAGTAGATGACTATGGATTGCGGTAACAAATGAAAGAGGAAGCCGTCTGGTAGAATTTTACACAGAGCACAACTTAATCATAGTTAACACTTGGTTTAAGAATCATGAAAGCAGGTTGTATACATGGAGGAACCCTGGAGATACTAAAAGGTATCAGATAGATTATATAATGGTTAGACAGAGATTTAGGAATCAGGTTTTAAAATGTAAGACATTTCCAGGGGCAGATGTGGACTCTGACCACAATCTATTTGTTATGAACTGTAGATTAAAACTGAAGAAACTTCAAAAAGGTGGGAATTTAAGAAGATGGGACCTGGATAAACTGAAATAGCCAGGGATTGTACAGAGTTTCAGGGAGACCATAAGCGAACAATTGACAGGAATGGGGGAACGAAATACAGTAGAAGACGAATGGGTAGCTCTGAGGGATGAAGTAGTGAAGGCAGCAATCAAATAGGTAAAAAGTCGAGGGCTAATAGAAACCCTTGGGTAACAGAAGAGATATTGAATTTAATTGATGAAAGGAGAAAATATAAAATGCAGTAAATGAAGCAGGCAAAAAGGAATACAAACATCTCAAAAATGATATAGACAGGAAGTGCAAAATGGCTAAGCAGGGATGGCTAGAGGACAAATGTAAGGATGTAGAGGCTTATCTCACTAGGGGTAAGATAGATACTGCCTATGGGAAAATTAAAGAGACCTTTGGAGAAAGGAGAACCACTTGCATGAATATTAAGAGCTTTGATGGAAACCCAGTTCTAAGCAAAGAAGGGAAAGCATAAAGGTGGAAGGAGTATATAGAGGGCCTATACAAGGGCGATGTGCTTGAGGACAATTTTATGGAAATGGAAGAGGATGTAGATGAAGATGAAACGGGAGATACGATACTGCGTGAAGAGTTTGACAGAGCACTGAAAGACCTGAGTCGAAACAAGCCCCCGGAGTAGACAGAATTCCATTAGAACTACTGACAGCCTTGGGAGAGCCAGTCCTGACAAAACTCTACCATCTGGTGAGCAAGGTGTATGAGGTGTTGACAGATGTGAAAATTACCGAACTATCAGTTTAATAAGTCACAGCTGCAAAATACTAACGCGAATTCTTTACAGACGAATAAAAAAACTGATAGAAGCCTACCTCGGGGAAGATCAGTTTGGATTCTGTAGAAATGTTGGAACACGTGAGGCAATACTGACCCTACGACTTATCTTAGGAAATAGATTAAGGAAAGGAAAACCTACATTTCTAGCAATTGTAGACTTAGAGGAAGCTTTTCACAATGTTGACTGGAATACTCTCTTTCAATTTCTGAAGGTGGCAGGGGTAAAATACAGGGAGCGAAAGGGTATTTACAATTTATACAGAAAACAGATGGCAGTTATAAGAGTCGAGGAGCATGAAAGGGAAGCAGTGGTCGGGAAGGGAGTGAGACAGGGCTGTAGCCTATCCGCGATGTTATTCAATCTGTATATTGAGCAAGCAGTAAAGGAAACAAAAGAAAAGTTCGGAGTAGGTATTAAAATCCATGGAGAAGAAATGAAAACTTTGAGGTTCGCCGATGACATTGTAATTCTGTCAGAAACAGCAAAGGACTTGGAAGAGCAGTTGAACGGAATGGACAGTGTCTTGAAAGGAGGATATGAGATGAACATCAGCAAAAGCAAAACGAGGATAATGGAATATAGTCGAATTAAGTCGGGTGATGGAAGTGAAACGTGGAAGATATATAGTTTGGACAAGAAGAGAATAGAAGCTTTCGAAATGTGGTGCTGAAGATTAGATGGGTAGATCACATAACTAATGAGGAGGTGTTGATTAGGATTGGGGAGAAGAGAAGTTTGTGGCACAACTTGACTAGAAGAAGGGATCGGTTGGTAGGACATGTTCTGAGACATCGAGGGCTCACCAATTTAGTATTGGAGGGCAGCGTGGAGGGTATAAACCGTAGAAGGAGACTAAGAGATGAGTAGACTAAGTAGATTCAGAAGGATGTAGTCCGCAGTAGGTACTGGGAGATGAAGAAGCTTGCACAGAATAGAGTAGCATGGAGAGCAGCATCAAACCAGTCTCAGGACTGAAGACCACAACAACAACAACATGCAATTAATTATCACTGGTTGCGTGAGCCTGCTTTCTCTTTACACGCTGTATGCCTTTAACGTCTCCCTCCCTCATTCCGCCCCTTCCGCCTCTAACAACCCTACCACGACAAAGGTGAAAATTTAATAATGATTGTGGTGTTTCTCACGCTGCTAAATATTGCATTTTCGGGGAACAACAAAGTTATATTATGTGGCAGGTGTCATTAGAGCACAGTTAATAAAGTCATTTCATGAAATATTGGATCAACTAGACACCCATCTTTTCGTGTTTCCCACGCTGGTTTCGTTGTGAATCATGGCTCAATCGTAGAAAATCTAGGTTGTGGTGATTACAAGCTCGGATGCAAAGAGGCCTAGACGTTATTCTGATAAATTCAGAAGTTTTATAAATGTATTTCATAAACCATTCTTGAAGATTAAACTTTTGCAGCTTAGCACAATGGTATGTAAAAAAGTAATGAGCACTACGAATTTAAGTTACACTTCTTTTTTATTACATTTTTAAGTAAGTACCGTTTTGAAATTAAAAAAAGACCGGGACTCACGATTATCGGAGTCATCTTAAACACTCAGTACACAACGTAAACGAGGAAGAATCAGACTGTAATGGCGTAAGTGCGTAGATTAAGGTACAGGCTTTCATGAAAAAATAAAATTATTGAGATATCTTAGCACGTCTTTTTTTTTAATTTCAAAACGGGACTTACTTAAAAAGCACACCTCGTACATTTATGGAAACCATTGCAATGGTTAAAAAACTTTTAATTCTGCAACTGGTTGGTTGTTATTTTGCAATCCTATCAAGTTTACATTTTAAATTACCCCCTAGGTCTGCCAAACAAAGGCACAAGAATTCAATAAAGACGCGGCATGGTCAGCTGTGGATCCGGAAAGAACTCATAAAGACGTCTTTTCGGCGGAAGGTGCTTCACAAACATACATAGCTGAAAATTTCTCCATCGTACCATAGATCAATATCATTATGAGGGGCTAGAAGGGTAGTTAATCTGAATAGGTTTTTCCACACTTAGTAAAATCATTAATTTCAGAATAGTTTGAATGCTAGCTGTGTATGACGTACACATTACTGTTGAATTCCAGCTCTGTAACGCCGTTCCCTAGCGACCATATACACACCGAAAAGAGACGGGTATCTGCAAAAGTAAACGTTTAATTTTAAAGAAACGCTGCAAAACATACTTTCTTGGAACGTCCTCCCTACTGACAACATTGTATTTACTGCACAAGCTATCTACAGCGGCTTCAAAACGAGTAGACACCTGGCTGTGAGGTCACTGCTACGCCCGTGGCATAGCAGTGACCAGAAATGGGTCGTTCGCGAAATAACGGGTCCAAAGGAACGGTTCACCAAGATGAAGGGAACGAGCGAGGAATGAATTGTAAGGAACGATCTTAAATAGCTCACATCGATCGCGGCTTTCTACTTACAGTTCACCGGACCGGGAAACGGTCGGTCTCGTTCCCGCAACGTCACGTCTGTCGGTCTCGTTCCAGCCTCGGTCCCGTTCCCGGCTGCCTCGGTATCGCTCGGCCACTCGCCGCAGTTCCACTGCCGACTTCTCATAGATAGTTCAGTATCGAGTTGTTCGTTTCGTTCGCTTCGAGCTCCCATCTCTGTTTCAAACCTTTTTTGAACTCTGAACTTCTGGTTCCTTTCGTACTCTATTCTGCGTCCACGACCGGTAATTAAAATGTATTCTGTAATTACGTAAATTACAGACAAATTACGTGGTATGTAATGCATACATCTTTTGAGGTAACAAAACGGCGTATCAGCTTACTTCACTATTTCGATAAACCGCAAAAGAAAAACTTGTGATAAGGCAACATTTTTTCTTATCGTACATGCAAAGGACGTCAGCACGGCAGACACGAATGGCCAATTTCCGTCTGTTTTTTTTTAAAAATGTGGCCCTGAGCACTATGGGACTTAACTTCTCAGGTCATCGGTCCCCTAGAACTTAGAACTACACGTGAGGCAATACTGACCCTACGACTTATCTTAGAAAATAGATTAAGGAAAGGAAAACCTACGTTTCTAGCAATTGTAGACTTAGAGGAAGCTTTTCACAATGTTGACTGGAATAATCTCTTTCAGATTCTGAAGGTGGCAGGGGTAAAATACAGGGAGTGAAAGGGTATTTACAATTTATACAGAAACCAGATGACAGTTATAAGAATCGAGTGGCGTGAAAGGGAAGCAATGGCTGGAAAAGGAGTGAGATAGGGTTGTAGGCTCTCCCCGATGTTATTCAGTCTTTATAATGAGCAATCAGTAAAGGAAAGAAAAATTCGAAGTAGGAATTAAAATCCATGGAGAAGAAATAAAAACTTTGAGGTTCGCCGATGACATTGTAATTCTGTCAGAGACAGCAAAGGACTTGGAATAGCAGTTGAACGGAATGGACAGTGTCTTGAAAGGAGAATATAAGATGAACAACAAGAAAAGCAAAACGAGGATAACGGAATGCAGTCGAATTAAGTCGGCTGATGGTGAGGGAATTAGATTAGGAAATGAGATGCTGAGGGAATTAGATTAGGAAATGAGACACTTAAATAGTAAAGGAGTTTTGCTATTTGGGGAGCAAAATAAGTGATGATGGTCGAAGTAGAGGATATGAAATATTGACCGTCAATGGCAAGGAAAGCGTTTCTCTTGAAGAGAAATTTGTTAGCGTCGAGTATAGATTGAAGTGCCAGCAAGTCGTTTCTGAAAGTATGGAGTGTAGCCGTGTATGGAAGTGAAACATGGACAATAAATAGTTTGGACAAGAAGAGAATAGAAGCTTTCGAAATGTGGTGCTACAGAAGAATGCTGAAGATTAGATGGGTAGATCACATAACTAATGAGGAGGTATTGAATAGAATTGGAGAGAAGAGGAGTTTCTGGCACAACTTGACTAGAAGAAGCGGTCGGTTGGTAGGACACGTTTTGAGGCATCAAGGGATCACCAATTTAGTATTGGAGGGCAGCGTGGAGGATAAAAATCGTAAAGAGATGAATACACTATGCAGATGTAAGGATGTAGGTTGGAGTAGGTACTGGGACATGAAGAAGCTTGCACAGTATAGAGTAGCATGGATAGCTGCATCAAACCAGTCTCTGGACTGAATACCACAACAAGAACAACAACAACTGCAAAAGTATATGTTTAATTTTGAAGAAACGCTGCAAAACATACTTTTTTGAAAGGTCCTCTGTGCTGACAACATTGTGTTTACTGCAGAAGCTATCTACAGCGGCTCTAAGGCGACTAGACACCTGGCTGTGAGGTGTAGGTGACGGCAGAAAGCCTCGCTTGCCTCGCCGCTCTCTGACTACTGTTCACGTTTCAAAATTACGAGGGCGCGCGGAGAAGCAAAGCTCCCAGTTTTTTTGTTCTTTTCTAAATATCCGTTGACGTATTGCTCGTCACGCATATTCCTCGGGCGCCTCTCTCTCGCAAGTTGCAACCATTTCTCCCTTCACGGCTCCGACTCGTATTGCGTGACAAGGCAGTCTGTGAGGTAAGCATGTCAGTGTGTGAGAGACGGCACGCCGTAATCGAAAGCGCGGTCTCTACACGCGCGCTGCCCCCTCGTGTCACTGAAGCCGATCAGACGCCGACTTCGCTCCATCCGATTTTCATCTGTTCCCGAAACTTGACCAACATTTTCGAGGTCTTCACTTTGACACTGATGAAGCAGTGCATGCAGAAGTGAGGCTGTGCTTCCGTCAACAAAGTCAAACCTTCCACAGTGACTGTATCAACAAACTGGTCCGTAGCTGGGAGAAATGTATTCGTCGCGAGGGTGACCAGATTGAGAAATAAATATTTAGCCATGAAGAATAAAGATGTAAAGTGTTAATTAAGTTTGGTTTATTTAAAAACTTTACGAGTTTTCACGTAAATTATTCGGAAGTGTTACTTTTGAGAACGAAGCCATATATTTAGCTTACACTGTACGTGTCATGTTGGCTGTTTCTGTTGTACCGATATACCCTTCCTGTAATGGTGTTTGATAGCAAAATTATACAAAAAAGGACTACTTTACTGCAAATGGACCTGAGAGAGGTCTAAAATAATGTGAAAAACTTAAGAAGATAATCTTGTGTTACCCACATGTACTCTGTTATGTCATTTTGCGGCATTTTGACTACTTTAGAAATGGTTACCTTTGGCAAATTAATATACGAGATTTAGTACTTCTATGAACATTCAAGATACTGACAGAGTTTATAACTACAGACACAAACTTTTCTGTCCAGTAGGAACTCCGTGTAGAAAGATGGCGATTTGAAAAGATAAAACAGTGCCAGAGAATGTGTGTGTCACAAAAGTTACAATACGTGCCTAAATGTTACAGCAGAAGTTTTGCAAGTGCCTCGTTTCTGTTTCCACTTTTTTGTACATATTTTTACACAGTGGAATTTCACCATGTCCATTTCCGACGAAATAGCATTCGTTTTATTTTTTTGTTTTACACTTCTAGTTCCCTAAGATGACGCTGAAGAGACAATAAGCATTACATGACGGAGACGATGAGATGCTGACATATGTCACCACAATCAACAGTAGTGTATAGCGTACGAACGTGCATACATTTTTCCAGGAACTCCCCGACAGAATAGAAGCGAGCTCTGAGGAAGTTCTTTAGTTTAGACTTAAAAGTGCTAAGATTTATTAATTCTTGTGGTACCTTACTGAAAGTTAATCCAGCAAAATATTGCGCACCTGTCTGTACAAGAGGCAGAGAGCTGCGATTCAAATGCACATTGGACTTTCGCATGGTACTAACTGAGTGAAAACTCCAAATTTTCAGGATAAAGCTCATACAGTTAACAACAAATGGCATCCAAGACAAATGTGTATTGAGGAACGAATGCCAGAATACCCAGACTCTTGAATTGCGATGGACATGGGGTTCGCAAAGTGACACCACATTTTGTTCGAACAGCCTATATCTGAACCAAGAACACCCTTTTCTGAATGGGGAGAGTTGCCCAAAATTATAATGCAGTATGCCATAATCCACGTCTCACAGGTTCCACGAGGACACCTTGGGGCAACGTACAGGCTTTATTTCATCAGAATCGATACATTGATAAAAAATATATCGTAATTTAAAGTTTTATCTAAAGCTGTCTGCTCAGGTTAGTAGCTCAAATGTTTAACCTTAACGCCGTAGTACACCAAAGGACTAATAGATGGCCTTATTCCTTTTTTTAACACAGCGACAGATACATTTTTCAAAGTTTATGTCAGTGACAGAATTATGCGGCGCCATCGTATCTTTAGTAATACAAACTAACAGCGAATTTACTTGGCTAGTATAGTATTTATTTATATTATTTCCTGCGGAAAACGAATTTATAATGTTCTACATCTACATGCATACTCTGCAAATCACACTGAAGTGCCTGGCAGAGGTTTCATCGAACCACCTTCACAATTCTCTATTATTTCAACGTCTCATAGCGTGCGGAAAGAACGAACACCCACATCTTTCCGTAGGAGCTCTGATTTCCCTTATTTTATCGTGGTGATCGTTTCTGCCTATATAGGTCGGTGTCAACAAAATATTTTCGCATTCGGAGGAGAAAGTTGGTGACTGGAATTTCTTGAGAAGATTCCGTAGCAACGAAAAACGCCTTTCTTTTAATGATGTCCAGGCCAAATCCTGTATCATTTCTGTGATACTCTCTTCCATATTTCGCACTAATACAAAACGTGCTGCCCTTCTTTGAACCTTTACGACGTACTCCGTCAGTCCTATCTTGTAAGGATTCCACACCGCGCAGCAGTGTTCTAAATGAAGACAGACAAGTGTTGTGTAAGTCTCCTTAGTAGATCTCTTACAATTTAGGCCCTGACAATAAAACGCAGTCTTTGGTTAGCCATACCCACAACATATTTTGTGTGTTCCTTCTAAATTAAGTTTTAATACCAAGGTATTTAGCTGAATTTACGGTTTTTAGATTAGACTGATTTATTGTGCAACCGAAGTTTAACGAATTCCTTTTAGCATTCTGTGGATGACCTCACACTTTTCGTTATTTAGGGTTGCAATTTTCGCACCATTCAGATATCTTTTCTAAATCGTTTTGGAGTTTGTTTTCATCTTCTAATGATTTTATTAGTCGATAAACGACAGCATCATCTGCAAACAAGCTAAGGCGGCTGCTCAGATTGTCTTACTTTATATAGCTAAGGAACAGCAAAGGGCCTATAACACTACCTTGGGGATCGCCAGAAATAACTTCTGTGTTACTCGATGACTTTCCGTCAGTTAGTACGAACTGTGACCTCTCTCACAGGAAATCACAAGCCCAGACACAAAACTGAGACGATATTCCATAAGCACAGAATTTGACTACAAGCCGCTTGTGTGGTACAGTGTCAAAAGCCTTAGAAATAAGGAACCTATCTGAAATCCCTTGTCAATAGCAGTCGCTTTGTGATTTGAGTATCTTCTCGTCACATTTTCATTTCATTTTGTTTAGCAATAAACATGTCAATAAAATGGTGGAGTATATCTGAACACACCAGAATGACTAAAAGACTGAGAACTGTGTGGTCTCACCAGTCCAGTGTAGACCATGGGGCGCAAGTTGCTGCTCAACAACATCAGGCTTTAACTTGTTCTTTGGAAGCCCCTTCTAAAAGCTAGTCACGTTGTAGCTCGAATCGTCCTTCATAATCTGGCTCCTCAGAACTGTTCATTCACAATGGCTTAAAGTTTCCTCTCCAGCATAGCATCTTGAAGGAGGAAATTTTGATGGACGATGCAGTTAGCGATTTCTCAAACATGTACCGTTGCCAGTGAGCGTATGATATGCCATGATCATATAAACAAAGCACAAGGGCAGAGGCTGAGCGTCGCAGGCGTCTACCTCAGTGTCTGTTGCTTCTCATACTCCCTCCGCTACATGAGCTCTCTCATGTCACGAAACACAGAAACTATTCGGTGATGTCACCAACCATACTCCTTCAGACGGTTTAACCTTCATGTGCTCGCGCTAGAAATTGTCATGCGAGCGCTCGCGCTATCGGTCGGCCGACAGCCCGAGAGTTACCATCAATCTCTTGAGATTTTCCGATTTTACAGGTCATATTTTCATAAAATATCGACATAGGATATCTCACACAATATTTCAAACACATTTGTAATCAAAATTGTTGATTTAACAATAAAATATTCAATGGAATACAAAAAGGAAGTCCAATACCCAAATGAAATATAAGAACTTTTTTTTAATTGTAATGTTTTGGGACTTTATAATGTAATACTACAGACTAAAATTATTAACTGTCTTACCTCGTCACAAGAAAAGCTAATTTTGCTTTGAAAAAAGAATTTTTGATTGAAAACGTCACAAACATTTCTGTCAGATGAAAAATGCTGATCAGTATGTATCCATTTCATTTCCGTTTTGAGGCTGGCAACAATTATTGCACGTAACTGGCGTGGTTGAATATCGTAGACAGATCTTTCTTCCACATTCACCGCATTTTGAGCCACACAAATAACATATTCCTCTCATTGTAGGGGTTGATACAGCTGGATAAACTACGTCACTCTCTCTGTAATTTTCCAAAAATACCAACAAATCTTTTGGTAAATATTTCAATTTAGCTCTTTCTTTCAGGTTTTTGCTCTTCAGTTCCAAAGATAACGCATGTAACAATTGTCTTCTCGTTTTTTCTTTCATATTACCTGTGTTGAATTGCAAAATGCGTAACGAATTTATTCCTGCCAAGTCAAGTAAGCAGAAAAATATACATGCAGGCCACCTTTCTGTTCTTCTCGATGTTAAAATTCTGGAGCACGTGAGGTCTACAGTATCAGCTCCACCTTTGGTTGAATTATAGTCTGTGATTTGTACAGGTTTTTTTGGTATCTTCATCAATGATGTCGGTATCATGCATTGTGGAGAGCACTACTACAGCTTTCCTTTTTTTGTAATCATCGAAGTCAAAGTTTTGTCATCTTGACAACCAAACATGTAGTCTCCTGCCACTGCATTTCCATTTACTTTCACAAATTAGGGGGGAACTTCTTTTTTATTTTTTCTCATTGTGCCCAAAAAGTGAGGCCTTTGCGAAGGAGGGATTCAGCCAACGGGTAACTTGAAAAATAATTATCAGTTGTTTCATTTGTTCCTTGTATGCATTCAACCAATCTAGCGACCAAGTCGTAAGGTTTGTTGGAGAGTACGTTAGGGCCTGGTACTTGTTTTCCGCAGTACACTTCTACATTGTATGTATAAGAAGTGCGTGCATCACACAATCCATACGTTTTTAACCCGTTTTTGGCTGGTTTTTGCGACATGTAGTGGATGAATGAACATCGTCCTCTAAACGCAACCAACATCTCATCAGCACTGACAAATTCCCCTAAACTGAATGATTGCTGGCTGTTAGCAATGAAAGAAGACAATTTCTCGCTTAGGAGCATGTTTTTCCGTTGCTTGACTTTCCAATCTCGTGTTTAGGTCATCAAATCTTACAGCTCGTAGCAAAACTCTAAATCTATTTAGGCTGCAATCGGCTCGCAAAACTGTCGGACCTGTTCCATTGCTATTGAAATATTCAGAGAAATTTGCACGGTTTCCTCTTTTAACCGCGATCAAAAACAGAGCACCAAACAATGCTAGCATTCCAGCCGCTGTTGTCGGCTTCTAATCCCTTTCACGTACTTCAGAGTTACTGCTTCCTTCTGCCAGTGCTTGACGTGCCAATTTTTTCCTTCCAATATAAATATTCGTGTACCTTACGATCCCTTCAATCATTTCGGGAGTTATTATAAACTGAAAACTTTCCAGCCGAGTTTCACAGTGTCTGGCTCGTCATCTAGGACCTGGTAGAGTTTTGATTATATTTTTTGACTTTCATTTTGTGCTGGTAATATTGCCACTACCAGCCCAAATAGTTTCCATGTCCTTACCTATATAAAATCTGATGTCATTTGTTGGTAGCTCCTGTTGATCTGTGCCACTTTCTCCCCCCGTTTTCCAAATCAATTTCCGACTCACTTTGATGTACATCATCTTCAGTCCCTTATTGTTCATAATATGGGTCATCGGAAACGTCATCTTCTAGAGATTCCTCATCGCCTTTTCCCTTTGCTTCCTCTCTCTCCAATTCAGCCAAGATTCTATGTATGTCATCAGACGCAAGGTTTCGTCGTTCCCTTTGTTATTGTTGTGGTCTTCAGTCTTGAGACTTTGATGCAGCTCTCCATGCTACTCATACAGTAAAGCTGCATGCCCTCGGCCGTAGTTTCGCCTTGCTTTCAGCCGTTCGCAGTACCAGCACAGCAAGGCCGTTTTGATTGATATTACAAGGTCAGATCAGTCAATCATGCAGACTGTTGCCCCTGTAACTACTGAAAAGGCTGCTGTCCCTCTTCAGGAACCACACGTTTGTCTGGCCTCTCAACATGTACCCCTCCCTTTAAAAAATTAAAATAATTGTTACTTTTGCCAACAGAAATTTCTTAGAATGACGAAGTGCTAAAGTAGAAAGAAAAATAGAATTTGTGAATGGCAAAATTTATAGAAAGAAGTGCACATTCATTAGAGAATTGGAAGGGTCTATAAAATTGAGGGAATTACAAAAATAAATACTTACATTCCGAAGGAGACGAGTAGAATAAAGTATCGTAAGCGGTCGCAAGGCGGTAAACTGACCGCCGAACGTATTCGGACCTATTTGAACTTGTCCTGAGAGGCACAGAGGTGCGACTTGGACGAACTTTGAGCAGCATCTGTCGGAAAAAGGTGCAACTAGAGAATAAATGTCCCTCCCGCCGCCTCGTCACCTTTGTGGAGTAAGTAGGCGCGAAATTGCAGAAAGGCGGTCACCACCGCCCGCGCGAGCGCGTGAAATCATACAAAGAAGTTTTAGAAGTAAAGAATTAATTCCACACGTATGAAGTACCCGGCACAGGTATAAACAAATACCCAGGTAATGATGGGTTTCTCAAACAGCATTCAGTTCCTGAACAACATCGTGAACATGAACTATCCATGGCATCTTACCATCTAGGAATTTTGAATATCACTGATCATAAGCCTATTCTGTGCAATAAAAATGTCAGTTTTGCTCTCATCACACAAAACTACTTTCGTCTGGCCATAAGTGTGGGTTCTTTGATCGCTAGCTTAGGTGGCACGTAGGAACTATAACTTATGAAATCGTAGTTCACTTTATTACATTAATGAACTTCGATACACTTCTTTGCCACAGGAGTACTGGATACCTTACAGCAGTCATTCATTACCAAAGCCTCACTTGGTGCACAGATCATCAAACAGTTCTTTTGCTGTACAAAATGCGACATGCACAAAAGTACACTTGATCAGAAACGTGAACAACTCGTTGATCCTACACTGTAATGTTGACTCCTTCGGATGTGATCACGAACTGGGGCTGAACTCTTGCATACTCAGCACTATATTGACCTCAGTGTGAGAGCGCTGCTATGCTGAGACATTGTTGTCTAAAGTGCATCCTCTTCGGTGTCCTGGACTGATGTTGGATCTGCGTATTGATTCGCGTTGCCAACTTTGGTGTGGCGGTGTGGGCTATGGTTCATGCCATAAGCTAGAATTGAACTGTGTGTTAGAAACTATAAAAGCTAAGTCTTGCTATGTTTTAGCTTCAGTTTATTTTCTACAGACCGTCAACTTACAGGTAAGTCTTGAGCTGCATTATTTCATACATGACCTATGTTGCTCTCAACGTTTTTCACTACCAAGATAGTGCCATCAGCAAAAAGAAATATTTTAGAATCGTCTGTGAGATTACATGGAGAGACAGCTGTCGTTACAGAACTGACTCCTGGCACTTTTTGTGCCCCAAAGAGATGTCGCTGCACTCTCGTTTTCATTACTGTCGACACTGACCTTTTGCTGTCGGGTCTAAAATTATGAGAGAAACCAGCTGTGAGCGATTCCTCTCATTCCACAATGTTCCAACATCTGCAATAATATTTTATGTTTAATACAACCAAAGGTCTTTTTCTAACCAAACAAGACGACCAATGTTAGCAACTTTTTGTTTAATCTCTCGAGTGCCTCACAGGGATAGGAGAATATAACATTTTCAGTTGTTAACCAGTTATAAACAAACAGTTTGATAACAAATTATGTGAACTGAAATGGATACCTTTATATATACAGCCGATTCAATAACTTTTGCAGTGCCAAATAAACAGGTCTAAATTTGAGTATATGACCCCTTTATTCTTTTCTACACTCCTGGAAATTGAAATAAGAACACCGTGAATTCATTGTCCTAGGAAGGGGAAACTTTGTTGACACATTCCTGGGGTCAGATACATCACATGATCACACTGACAGAAACACAGGCACATAGACACAGGCAACAGAGCATGCACAATGTCGGCACTAGTACAGTGTATATCCCTTTCGCAGAAATGCAGGCTGCTATTCTCTCATGGAGACGATCGTAGAGATGCTGGATGTAGTCCTGTGGAACGGCTTGCCATGCCATTTCCACCTGGCGCCTCAGTTGGACCAGCGTTCGTGCTGGACGTGCAGACCGCGTGAGACGACGCTTCATCCAGTCCCAAACATGCTCAATGGGGGACAGATCCGGAGATCTTGCTGGCCAGGGTAGTTGACTTACACCTTCTAGAGCACGTTGGGTGGCACGGGATACATGCGGACGTGCATTGTCCTGTTGGAACAGCAAGTTCCCTTGCCGGTCTAGGAATGGTAGAACGATGGGTTCGATGACGGTTTGGATGTACCGTGCACTATTCAGTGTCCCCTCGACGATCACCAGAGGTGTACGGCCAGTGTAGGAGATCGCTCCCCACACCATGATGCCGGGTGTTGGCCCTGTGTGCCTCGGTCGTATGCAGTCCTGATTGTGGCGCTCACCTGCACGGCGCCAAACACGCATACGACCATCATTGGCACCAAGGCAGAAGTGACTCTCATCGCTGAAGACGACACGTCTCCATTCGTCCCTCCATTCACGCCTGTCGCGACACCACTGGAGGCGGGCTGCACGATGTTGGGGCGTGAGCGGAAGACGGCCTAACGGTGTGCGGGACCGTAGCCCAGCTTCATGGAGACGGTTGCGAATGGTCCTCGCCGATACCCCAGGAGCAACAGTGTCCCTAATTTGCCTCGAAGTGGCGGTGCGGTCCCCTACGGCACTGCGTAGGATCCTACGGTCTTGGCGTGCATCCGTGCGTCGCTGCGGTCCGGTTCCAGGTCGACGGGCACGTGCACCTTCCGCCGACCACTGGCGACAACATCGATGTACTGTGGAGACCTCACGCCCCACGTGTTGAGCAATTCGGCGGTACGTCCACCCGGCCTCCCGCATGCCCACTATACGCCCTCGCTCAAAGTCCGTCAACTGCACATACGGTTCACGTCCACGCTGTCGCGGCATGCTACCAGTGTTAAAGACTGCGATGGAGCTCCGTATGCCACGGCAAACTGGCTGACACTGACGGCGGCGGTGCATAAATGCTGCGCAGCTAGCTCCATTCGACGGCCAACACCGCGGTTCCTGGTGTGTCCGCTGTGCCGTGCGTGTGATCATTGCTTGTACAGCCCTCTCGCAGTGTCCGGAGCAAGTATGGTGGGTCTGACACACCGGTGTCAATGTGTTCTTTTTTCCATTTCCAGGAGTGTATATAGCTGTTTTACTCTTGACTACGTTAATCGTTAAGAACACTGATCATTCCCACAGGAAACAGTACACATGTGCCTATGTACAGGGCCAACATATTCAGCATAGTGCTTTAGAATCCTGGTAGATACTGCATTGTATCCATGAGCGTCCTTAGTCTTCAACGATTTAAATAGTAGCCCAGACTCCCCTTTGTCGCTATCACAGGTGTGTATTTCGGATAGCCGTTGTCCAACACACTTAAATGATTCCCTGCAGCAGCAAATGTTTTATTTAATTCACCCCCTATACTGAGAAAGCGACTGTAAAATGATGATAATATACACGAGAAAAAGCGCCATCACAGATGTATCTTGAGAACGTCTTTATTCTATAACACGACTAGTTTCGGCGGAACATTACCTCTGTCCTCAGGAGTTGACGCCGTGTTGTCTCGAATGTGTTGGAGACAACGCAGCTTCGGGTATGGACTGCTGATGACAGCTTTCCCACGTCTGCTATTAACAAGGATCCCACAGCAAGTGCGTCAAGGAAATCGAATGCCAGCGGTGGGGCCTGAGGATGGTGGTAATGTGCGGCCGAAACTTGTGTGATAGAATACAGATACTCTTCACATACAGCGGTAGTGGTACTTTTTCTCATGTACAGGGTGTAAATTTTAAGTTGACAAACGAGAATAACTCCAAAAATAAGCTTCACACGAAAAAATGTGTAGAATCCAAAGTTGATTACTTTCAGGGAGACATTTGCTTGTGCTAAAATTTGCCCGCCAGCCCAGCAACGTTATAAATTTCAAATAGGAACCCCTATTTTTAATTGCAGAATCAGATTCTACATACGAAAACTACGTACATTTTGTCTTAAACAATTGTTTTAATTCTTGGTAGTTGGCGCTCTAATTCAAGAAAATTCATGTTCTCATTTTTTCGTGGAAAATGACTACGGGCAAATAAAAAATACTTATTTACTTTGTAAATTTTGATGCGCTAAAACTAAAAAGATGAACATCAACTAAAGCAAAACGTGGATAATGGAATGTAGTGGAATTAAGTCGGGTGATGCTGAGGGAATTAGATTAGGAAATGAGACACTTAAAGTAGTAAATGAGTTTTTCTATTTGGGGAGCAAAATAACTGATGGTCGAAGTAGAGAGGATATAAAATGTAGACTGTCGATGGCAAGGAAAGCGTTTCTGAAGAAGAGAAATTTATTAACATCGAGTATAGATTTAAGTGCCAGGAAGCCGTTTCTAAAAGTATTTGTATGGAGTGTAGCCATGTATGGAAGTGAAACGTGGTCGATAAGTAGTATAGACAAGAAAGGAATAGAAGCTTTCGAAATGTGGTGCTACAGACGAATGATGAATATTAGATCGGTAGATCACATAACTAATGAGGAGGTATTGAACAAAATGGGAGAGAAAAGAAATTTGTGGCACAACTTGACTAGAAGAAGGGATTAGTTGGTAGGACATGTTTTGAGGCATCAAGGGATCGCCAATTTAGTATTGGAGGACATTGGGAGGATAAAAATCGCAGAGGAAGACCCAGAGATGAATACACTATACAAATTCAGAAGGATGTAGGTTGCAGTAAGTACTGGGAGACGAAGAACCTTTCACAGGACAGAGTAGCATGGAGAGCTGCATCAAACCAGTCTCAGGACTCAAGACCACAACAACAACAACAAAACTAAAACTCTCCCATCTCTCCCCGTATGATGCAGTTGGAGTGAGAGGAATTAGAATTTTACAAATGCTGACCCAAATATTTCTAAATCTGCAGAAAAAATTAATATTTGGGTCAATATCTGTAAAACTTTAATTCCTCTCTCTCAAACCCTACCCTATGGGGAGAGAGGGAGAGTTTTAGTATTAGCGGATAAAAATTTACAAGTTAAATAAGTATTTTTTATTTATCCTTAACCATTTTCCATGCAAAAATGAGAACATGGATTTTCTTTAATTACAGCACCGTTTACCAAGAATCAAAACAAACGTTTAAGACAAAATGTACGTGGTTTTTATTATGAAGAATCTGATTCTGCAATAAAAAATGCAGGTTCCCATATGAAACTTTAATGTTGCCTTCCACCCCACTCCAGGGGGCTGGGGTGGTGGGGTAATTTTAGCACAAGCAGATGTCCCCCTTGAAAATAATCAACTTTTTATTCTACACATTTTTTCGAGTGAAGCTTTTCTTCGAGTTACACTGGTTTGTCACCTTAAAATTTACACCCTTTACGTCATCAGCTGAAGTCCCTCGTCCATGCAATAAGATGGACATTCATTAATCGAGTGACAATATGTCTGATTTCTTAGTAACAAAAATATTTTTACTTCATGTTGGCTATATATCCTTGACCTTATTTGCTGACCACACACTACTTTCATGACATACAATATTTTTTAAGCTGTATACTGCGAATTATCTGTTTTGTTTCCACACCACATGCTTTTTGCCTTAGTAATGGCATTTTTAAGGGCCTTGCAGTACTGTCTGTTTTTGGCTACTGTAGCTCTATTCTGACTGTTTCCAAAGTTTTGATATAATTGTCACTTTGTGTAACATGATATCCTTATCGCATTAGTCAGAAAACTAATTTGCCTGTTAGAGTGTTAGCACCCTCGTTTAAGCTTTCTAAAGAAAAGTATTTTTCAAAGAGCGGAGAAATGAGAAGATCATAACATTACATTCATAGTCTATGTCATCAGCACTAAAAACATCTGCCAATCTTGTTCTTCAATGAGGTTTAAAGGAATCTCTGTTACCAACAGGTTAGAATTTCTAAACGGTTTGCAGTTATATTTAAGATGTTTGTGTGTGTGTGTGTGTGTGTGTGCGTGTGTGTGTGTGTGTGTGTGTGTGTGTGTGTGTGTGTGTGCAATTTACTTTTAGTGTTAAAATTTGTAAATCATAGTTTTAAAGCTCATTTACTAACAGAATGCCCCTATAGTGATGAATTAACAAAAATGTTGGGTATGGCTGTGCTATTGTTCCCTGCATTCCGTTTACAAAAAAATACAGACTGCGTCAGATGAAATGAATTTAGTAGAGCTTATAACATTCTTTTCGTTGTAAGATCACCTATTAAATTAATATTAAAGTCACAACATACAATAAATTTTTGGTACTTTCTGTTAAGCGGACTAAGAAATCTCTCTAGCCTGTACAGAAATGTCCTGAAACCACAGCCAGGGAACCTGTAGATAACTATAACCAAATGATCAATTTCACTTAAATCAGGTCTACAAAATTCAATGAAAAGTTTAGTGCAGTGCTCTGAGACATCAGTAGGTTAAACTTGTATGCCGTTTTGCACATATGTGACCACTCCACTTCCCCACTCCGCAAAGAGCTTCTTGAGAAATAACCAGATAATCTGCATCCAGATAATCTGCATCTTTGTACACGAACCTTTGAATTGTCACTTGGTTTACCTGGTGTTCTCATATATCAGTAACGTCAGAGCCAATATATATACACACAGCACTAACTTTATCTCTAATACTCCTCATATGTTGGTGAAATATGCAACTTGCTCCATTTACCATACACCTGATTTTTTTTGAAGATGGTTCCTTTATTACAGAGGCTTGCCTGTGCACAGATACCAGTCAATAGGGGAACAGACATCCATAGCTGTCACTACATGTTTCAATAACATGAATGTTCTACGACTGGATGTAATTATAAAAAAAAGGTTATAAACTGTGAAACACCAGGACGAGATGCAATCGGTAGTTATAAAAACATGGGGAGTTGTCGTGTGTACACATTTCAAAGTATCATGTTTAGCCAATTATGAAAAAGCAGAAAAGATGCCAAAAGGCTTTCTTTTTAAGATTAGAAACGTATCATGAGGCACTTAACATCCGTAGCCTTTCCTATGCATTTGTTTCAGCCATATCTCATACAATACAGCGTCCTCGTTGTATGTGCACAGCATTAGACTGTACCCCATAGTTACTGCCCGATCAGGAACATAAAAACAATATAGAGACATCTAAAAATATAAAGTAAAAACAATTTAATACAGTATTGAAATACATCTGATTGGAATGTGTAACATTTATATATATTTTACATCATACAAAAATAAACTTGCAAACGCTTTTGTTAAATTTAGTGTAATTGTAAAAGACTTTCGGAAAATATGTTGTATGTAACTGGACTTAAGAAAATATATTGTTGTATGTAACTAATTCTTTTACAAGTTTGAGGAATGGTGAGAAGCAGACATAAATAAATTACACTGAATAGCAATGTTTTGGATAATATTAAGATATCCAGCAAAGGCTACGTAACTATCTCAAATGAGATATTTTAACTGTAAGCAAAGCAAAATTAACGAACCTTTTTAGCTCTGAGCTGTTTTACAGAAGAAAATGTTCTCTAACTATTGAAATTTTAGCAACGAAATCTCTATATTTTTAACATAAAAGCACTTTAGAAATTCTTGATATCTTCTTTGTCAAAGAAAACGTATATCTTTACATTGCACATCTAAATTAAAGGGAATCACTATCTTTGAGCTGAAATTAAACACTAAATATAGCTGGAGCATAATTTATCATAAATAGTCTGCAAACTTTTGCAAAACAGAAGTCAAAGAAAATGCAACATGTTACATCAAACAAAATTTAACTTTCTCGAAGAATTCTAGCAGTGTAAAAACAGTATAATATCATATTAAATACTGTAATTGTACAAAATATTTTATCGATTCTACAGCACACGGTTCAGAGATAAAGTTGTACCAGTTCGCAATTGGCATATGCAGTCTTACACTGAACAAAGCTATATCAAGTTATATCTTAAACCAGTTACATGTTGCACTCTTAAATTTTAATTATTACTGAAGATATTGTATATAAGTAAAACAGAATAGAAAGTAAAAAATTGCTTTCATCACATCGCTCAATGATGAGAAGCACGTGTCTGTTGCATAATTAACGATTTCAGATGTAATCAGTAAAAATTAAAATCTCACATCGGAAAACAATTATTTTATTGTTATTTTGATCATCATTGTTCAAACTGAGCATTCACACTAACGTCTAAATTAAAATTAATATATTTTTGTGTTACTCGATGAATATAAATATTAATGAAATGATTGTGAATGTGATAATGTATTCATATAAAAATGATGTGAATGATGATAGGCAAGTGTCAGCCAGTGAAGGACATGAAAGGAAACACTCGCTGAACAGAAACTGATACAGATATTGTTTAGTAGTGGCAGGAGAGCAAGTAAGTTTGACATCAGGAAATCTATTAGACAATATAGTTTTCCACGTGTAAGGCGAATTATTACAAGAATAGCAAAATTTTATTACACGGTAAATATGGAAAAATGTTAGAAGGTACCAGTGTGAAATTATACAGAACTGTGTGAAACTAAATGCTAACTGTTACTGCCTTTATATTCAATTAAACACACAAATCACATTCTTGAGCTGAGAAAGATATAAAACGAATTTTTTCAATAATGATGCAATAAATATTTCTGATGACATTTTGTCTTTACTTCTCTGGGAGGAAATTTAATTGGTACTATACCTGTATGTAATGATTTTTATGCTCTATGCAATAAATATTTCTGATGACATTTTGTCTTTACTTCTCCAGGAGTAAATTTAATTGGTACTATGCCTGTATGCAATGATTTTTATGCTCTAAGGAAAGAAATATTTCCGGGTATTGATGATATCAAGTTTCTAGACGACATTCATCGAGGAATTATCTTAATATTTCTATTAAAAATCTGAAATTTACACTCGATACAGATTATATCGTTAAGCCAGAACGTTTTCATTTCCGAGTAAAAACGCAGGCTAACATTCTGGGAAACAGTTACATCAAATGCTGTGGGGAGTTGACAGCCAGACCAGAAGGTGGATGTAAGCATTATTCAACTATTGCCATGTGTCAATCAGCGAGCCATGCAGTGGTATGTAAAGGCGTCTGAAATCACAGATCGCATTACCTCATCAAGGCGAAGTTTTGTGTAGAAACGTGGCTTCATACATCGCACTGCAATTGCAAAGGGGCATTTTCTATTCTGATTTCTGGTAGCTGAGACGCGGCTGGAGGCTATTGTCGCAAGTCGCAGCTACTGGAATAAACCAAACAGAATTGGTCATAATGGTTACTGTTTGATGGCTTGACATATAGATGTGCAACGCTGTGGTATTACATGTCCCATCATTTGTTTATGCCTTGGTGTGATTTCGTGAACATTATCATGTTTAGGAACTCAATATTGCGATAGCCTAAGTTATTGTTCTGATGGTCTGGAGAGGATATAATGAATTTTTCACAGTCTGACGATAATTTATGGATTTGTAGTTTTAGCTTGACGATACCCACTATGGACAAACGGTAGTAAGTGTTATTCCAGTATTTATACAGTTGCTGACAGGGCAGCGCAATGCTGAAGATATTTAATCTGAAGACGATTAAAGTTATAATAGATGCCCGTAATGAGTAATAAACATCTCATTTCAATGACCTGGAGCTGATTCCTAGTTCCATAATTGTAGGCATGTATTACTTAGCGCTGAAGGAGCTAAGATCTAAGGTTCTTTAAGAGTATTTTGGCTTCTACAGGGTACAGTTCTTTCTTATTAAATATGAAGTAACATAATTTTCATATGTTTAAAGTTTTAATAGATGCCAGTAATGAGTGATAAACATCTCATTTCATGGAACTGGAGCTGTTTCCTAGTTCCATAATTGTAGGCTATGTGTTACTTAGCATTGGAGGAGCTAATATCTAAGGTTCTCTGAGAGTTTTCTGGCGTCTATGGGTTACAGTTCTTTCTTCAATTTTTTCCAGCAGGCTCCAAGACAGATATAGCAAGGACATGATTAAATATGAAGTAACACAATCTGAAGATGATTATAGTTATAACAGACGCCAGTAATGAGTGATAAACATCTCATTCCGTGGGACTGGAGCTGTTTCCGATTTCCATAACTGTAGGGAGCCTGCCAAATTTATTTTGTGACTCAAGAGTGTATGGGCTCAGTACGACAGATTTGAGAGATGTTTCCCAGCAGGAGGATTATTCAAGAAAGATTGGTGTATACAGCTGTAGGTACTGGTTAGAATGATTGCCAAGTGACTGCAGTGGTAATAGTTAGATGTAACAGCTTACAAGTGCAAATGTTTGAGTGTTGAGAGGAGTAAGTGGAGTTAGGTGAATAGAGAGTTGAGAGAGGTGGTTGGAATGTATGTGGGATGAAAGGCAGTGGTGCTGAGTAAGTTCTCGGCCTGAAGGCCGCACGATGTCACCGACACTTGACATCAAGGGCTGAGTGAGGGCTCCTCCTCGTGAGCCGTGTCGTTGCGGCGCTGGTGGTTGAGGCTGAGCACCTTGGACACGATGTCGATGTCTTCCCGGAGGGCCCCGCCCAGAAGGTTGTTCTGCAGGAGGCTGGGCCGCTGCCGGAGCTGCTGCTGCCTCTGCAGGGACTGAAGGGCCGGCGTGATGGTGTCGTACTGCTGGGGGGACAGCGGCCGGAAGCCGAATGGCGGCGGGGGCGGCTGCTGGCGCTGAGGGCGGAAGGCCTGCGGGCCCGGCTGGAAGCTGCCCAGCTGCGGGAACTGCTGGAACTGACGCACCACCTCGTTACGCCTCACGTCCCACTGGCAGACCCCACACGTACATCTTAAAACATTCCCTTCTGCGGTTTTCTTGGAGAAACCCAATGAGGATATCATCAAGAGCTCAATATTGGTCAAAATGGCTCTAAGCATTATTGGACTTAACACTGAGATCAAATGGTTCAAATGGCTCTGAGCACTATTGGACTTAATATCTGAGGTCGTCACTCCTGTACACTTACAACTACTTAAACCTAACTAACCTAAGGACATCACACATATCCATGCCAAAGGCAAGATTCGAAACTGCGACCGTAGCAGCTGTGCGGTTCCCGACTGAAGCGCCTAGAACCTCTCTTCCACAGCGGCCGGCTCTTCAAGAGCGTTTGTAGCTTCCATGAAGAATTACATTCACACTATGAATGACAAGATTAGAGTATATTCATTCCATCACACGTGTAAAGGTGTGCCATTATATACACTACTGGCCACTGAAATTGCGAAACCAAGAAGAAATGCTGATGATAAACGGGTATTCATTGGACAAATATATTATACTAGAACTGACATGTGATTACATTTTCATGTAATTTGGCAGCATAGATCCTGAGAAATCAGTACCCAGAAGAACCTCTGGCCGAAATAACGGCCTTCATACGCCTGTGCATTGAGTCAAACAGAGCTTGGATGTCGTGTACAGGTACAGCTGCCCACGCAGCTTCAACACGATACCACAGTTCATCAAGAGTAGTGACTGGCGTGTTGTGACGAGCCAGATGCTCGGCCTCCATTGACCAGACGTTTTCAATTGGTGAGAAATCTGGAGATTGTGCTGGCCAGAGCAGCAGTCGAACATTTTCTGTATCCAGAAAGGCCCGTACAGGACATGCAACATGCGGTCGTGCATTATCCCTGCTGAGATGTAGGGTTTCGCAGGGATCGAATGGAGGGTAGAGCCACGGGTCGTAACACATCTGAAATGTAGCGCCCACTGTTCAAAGTGCCGTCAATGCGAATCGATTACTCGATAAATAGTACAATTCTCAAGGCTGTCAATTCAACTAAGTACCTAGGTGTTAAAATTACGAACAACTTCAGTTGGAAGGACCACATAGATAATATTGTCGGGAAGGCGAGCCAAAGGTTGCGTTTCATTGGCAGGACACTTAGAAGATACAACAAGTCTGCTAAAGAGACAGCTTACACTACACTCGTTCGTCCTTTGTTAGAATATTGCTGCGCGGTGTGGGATCCTTACCAGGTGGGATTGACGGAGAACATAGAAAGGGTGCAAAAAAGGGCAGCTCGTTTTGTATTATCACGTTATAGGGGAGAGTGTGTGGCAGATATGATACACGAGTTGGGATGGAAGTCATTACAGCATCGACGTTTTTCGTCGCGGCGAGACCTTTTTACGAAATTTCAGTCACCATCTTTCTCTTCCGAATGCGAAAATATTTTGTTGAGCCCAACCTACATAGGTAGGAATGATCATCAAAATAAAATAAGAGAAATCAGAGCTCGAACAGAAAGATTTAGGTGTTCGTTTTTCCCGCTCGCTGTTCGGGAGTGGAATAGTAGAGAGATAGTATGATTGTGGTTCGATGAACCCTCTGCCAAGCACTTAAATGTGAATTGCAGAGTAGTCATGTAGATGTAGATGTAGAAGACGTATAACCAATGGCACCGCA
Source organism: Schistocerca gregaria (assembly GCF_023897955.1). Lineage (NCBI taxonomy): Eukaryota > Metazoa > Arthropoda > Insecta > Orthoptera > Acrididae > Schistocerca > Schistocerca gregaria. Next base: position 79,533,305 of record NC_064929.1, read on the forward strand.
TACCATTACGCCGGGTGATACACCAGTATGGCGATGACGAATACACGCTTTCTGAAGGCATTGCTAATTACGCATATAAAATTTTTTTAGTGATTTTCTTTAGATTTATATTCTTTTTCTTTTATTGATATGGGCATTTCTAATTGTGATTATGTAACACTCTACTGTGGTTTTTAAATGTAAAGATGTAATTGTGATTATTTCGTTTGGCAATGGATAAGTATGTTTCTTTCTTTGTACCTGTGGTAAAGTTTGTAAAGTTCTCTTTTGGAATATTATTAATTGTGAAAATTGCAGTCAATAACATTTATAAAGATTTATGTAATTTACGATAACAATATAAAATCTATAGACAGGGGACAGCGATAGTTATATCGATAGTCGAAAGGTTGTTGTGTAGTAGAGGGGATGGTGGATGGTGTGTCTGTGAAGCATGCGCGGGAAAATAGTACTGGTTTTATGAAAAGCATACGTAATTGTATGGACAGTGATACCCAACTATCAGAGTGTTAATTCTCTTTACCACTGCGGTATGTAATGCCATCGCCAGCGAACTTTAAGAGCAAATAAACCGGACTGTGAAAGTGCCTCTAACAATACTTTGTGGTGGCCGACACGAACAGTGCTTTTATACGAATGAACTTTGCTGGTATTGGTTTTGAGTGGTGGAAATGTTGTCTATCACATTGTATCCAGCCGTGAAAGTGAAGACCTTAATTAACTGTGCAATATAAATGACTTTCAGTGACATTGTCAAAGTTTGAAATGCGAGAACAGAGTGGACATTGTTTACAGTTTGCTTCATACACAAGAACAATTCTATGAAGGCTATATGAATGTGACGAACTGTGTGATAATGGACGATAGCGTCACGGACAGTGCATGAAGTGTAAAAACGAGCGATGTCTACGTCATGTACTTTGAAAGAGAGGACATGTAAACAACGTTCGTATACTGGCGTCTTGTGGTTTGCTAATCAGCACGGGGTTAATGATACGGCTGTGCCGGAACTTTATTTGCGTTTCGCTGGAGAACTGTCTGAATCCTGCTCTCGTCATCGTAAACCGCCGACATCGTGCTGCTCAACGCAACGCTTCGTATGCAACAAAAAGTTAAGGGATTTCGCCGAACGCTATCCCCTGACCTACAAACTTTACTTCTCTATTACTCTATTAAAAGTATAAGAATTACAGACTCTATTCAAATAAATTCTTTGTTTAGTTTATGTTTGCTTTCTGCTAACCAAAATAAATTTACAATCAGTGAATTAAAAGATGCCTGGTAGTCATTGTTGAAACACCAGTAAATATAAACTTCTTCCTCTCATTAGAACTAATTCTCCTTGCATGTCAAAATTATTGTAGTTATTTTATGTAGTTTTATGTATTGTTATGAGACTAGATATACGGCAGTGACTAATAAGAGTATTTTGTCGCGAAATATGGCTTCGCGCGAAAATTACAGCGACCGCCATAATTGCTTTCGTTCTGAACAATACTGTAAAAGATGCTATTCCCGTATTGGTGCATATCCTGATGTGAGCGGGAAATATAAGTGTCAGCTGTCAAATCACAAAGCGACTGTTTACCCAGTAATAAAAGTTTTTGATATTGTATTGCTACGAATCGTAGTATTAAGAGACACTGTTTATACTCAAAAGTGGGTAGATGTATGGTGAAACCCCCCAATGTTCACGCGATTATTAACAGTATTGTGTGTGATTCACGAAATATTGTCAATTTTCCTAATTCTTTTCATATATTGTCTTAGATGTCTTTGAAGTTTCAGAGAATATATACACAATTTTGTCGGTTCAGGTTAATTTCAGTGTAGTTTCTCGTGAATATTGGAGTTTTCAGTTCATAAACAAAGTGGGATCGTGACCAACTGAGAAGTATAACAAAGAGTGTGGTTTTCCAACTAGAATTTTGGATGACGTCACAGTTCAGAATTTGATAATTATTTTTCCTGTGGGTTGAGGTCATCACAGCTTCTAATGTACGTTCACCGGGGTTGTCGCCAAACACGGATGCTACAATCATGATGCTGTAAACAGAACCTCGATTCATCCGAACAAATGACGTTTTGCCATTCGTGAACCGAGGTTGGTCGTCGAGTACACCATCCCAGGCGCTCCTGTCTGTGATGCAGCGTCAAGGGTAACCGCAGCCACGGTCTCTAAGCTCATAATCCATGCTGCTGGAAATGTCGTCTAACTGTTCGTGCAGATGGTTGTTGTCTTGCAAACGTCCCCATCTGTTGACTCAGGGGTCGAGACGTGGCTGCACGATCCGTTACAGCCGTGCGGATAAGATGCCTGTCATCTCGACTGCTAGTGACACGAGGCCGTTGGGATCCAGCACGGCGTTCCGTATTACCCTCCTGAACCCACCGATTCCATATTCTGCTAACAGTCATTAGATTTCGACCAACGCGAGCAGCAATGTCGCTATACGTTAAACCGCAATCGCCATAGGCTACAATCCGACCTTTATCAAAGTCGGAAACGTGATGGTACGCATTTCTACTCCTTACACGAGGCATCACAACAACGTTTCACCAGGCAACGCCGGTCAACTGCTGTTTGTGTATGCGAAATCGGTTGGAAACATTCCTCATGTCAGCACGTTGTAGGTGTCGCCACCGGCGCCAACCTTGTGTGAATGCTCTGAAAAGCTAATCATTTGCATATCACAGCATCTTCTTACTGTCGGTTAAATTTCGCGTCTCTAGTACGGCATCTTCGTGGTGTAGCAATTTTAATGGCCAGTAGTCTATATTCAAAAATTCACTGAGGTGGCAAAACGTGTGAGATAGCAATATCCACGTATACAGATGGCGGTAGTACAGGGCGTTCCAAAAAGAATTACCCGATTTTAAATTGTTTATTAGGGAGAAGGGCTTAACAGCAACAAATTGCATACTAGATCACACAGAAAAGACAAAAGTTTATAAAAATCCATCAGAAATGTTCAATTTGTCCTCCACTGGCTGCACAGGCGACATCTAGCCGATAGCCGAATTCATCAAAAACTGAGCGTAGGGTTTTCTCTTGTCACTGAAGCTACAGCAGCTGATATTCCGGTTATTAGTTCATCATTGTCACGAGGTGAAGGAGGAGCGTAAGCACGTTCCCTTAACATATCCCGACAGGAAGAAATCACATTGTGTTAAGTCAGGGGACCTAGGAGGCCAAGGCTGTAAAGCCTGGTCTCGTGGGCCTGTATGCTCTATCCAACGTTGAGGCACGTTGGCACTGAGGAAACTATGCTCGTAGCTACATATAGAGGATTTTTTCTGAAACTCTACACCATGCCGATTATATCTAGCGCTGTTTCACGTACCTAGTGACATTTGTCTCAATATTATTACAAGATAAAATCGCGTCGTTCTTTTTGGGGCACCCTGTATTACTTATATCCTGTGTACGTTAAAAGGATATAAAAGGGCTGTCCATCGTCGGAGCTATTTGTACTAAGATGATACACGTGAAAAGGCGTCCAACGACAGAAATAAACAGCCTTCGTACACAGAGATCTACAGTGTCAAAAGTTTTCCGAGAATACCAAACCACAGGTATTACCTCACATCACGAACAATGCAGTGACCGATAGCCTTCACTTAACGACCGAAAGCAGTGGCATTGGCAGAAGGTGATGGTAGGGTTCAAGTCTGGCGCAGACCTCATGAAACCATGTACCCACGTTGTCAATAAGGCATTGTGCAAGCTGTTCGTGTCTCCATAGTGCTGTGGGATGTGTTTTCAGGGAACGGACTGGGTCCTCCGGTCCAACTAAGCATATCGTTAACTGGAAATGCTTGTGCTCGCCCACATGGAGAACATGTGCAGCCTTTAATGGACTTCATGTTCCCAAACAACGATGGAACTTTTGTGGATGAGCATGCGCCATATCACCGGGCCTAAACTGTTCACGATAGGTTTCCAGAACAGTCTGGGCAATTCGAGCGAATGATTTGGCCAACCAAATCGCCCAACATGAATACCATCGAACATTTATGAGATGCAATGGAGAGGTCAGTTCGCGCAAAAAATCTGCACCAACAACACATTCGCAATTGTGGACGGCTAAATGGGGAGCAGGGCTCAATATTTCTGCAGGAGACTTGCAACGACTGTTTGAGTCCCTGCGGCTTCGAGTTACTGCAGAATTACGGCCAATAGGAAGTCCGACACGGTATTAGGAGGTAGCCCATGGCTTTTGCCACCTCAGTATACGAGTGAAAGTTGACCTTGTCAGTTTCTTCTGTCAGCTATAACTATCAGTCCACCGTGCTGTAGAAGATGTCTAGCGTACCAATCTTCTACCCTAAATCAACAGTTACAAACATCCTTGAAAATGAACACTACTGATGGGGATGAACCAAGGTGACGACTTATGGGAAGGAGTGCAAACCATATTGGGGAGCAATACTGATCCCTCGAGAACATCGGAATGTGACTTTTGTTCAGCAGTAGTTGGAAGATGACTGATGAGTACAATGACGATATTACTGAAGTAATGGGCCCTAACTGATTACCACTGTTGTAATAACTGGATGACATTAGTATCAGAATATTTGTTGAGGACGTTCTCTTGCATGTATCTACATTTTTTTTAGGAAATCTACTGTGCATTATGTAAAGTTGAAATGTTGTCTGAAAAATTCTGTAAATCCTTAGTGTCCAGTGTCTTGAAAGGAGGATATAAGATAAACATCAACAATAGCAAAACGAGGATAATGGAATGTAGTCGAATTAAGGCAGGTGATGCTGAGGGAGTTAGATTAGGAAATGAGACGCTTAAAGTAGCAAAAGAGTTTTGCTATTTGGGGAGCGAAATAAGTGATGATGGTCGAAGTAGAGAGGATATAAAATGTAGACTGGCAATGGCAAGGAAAGCGTTTCTGAAGTAGAGGAATTTGTTGACATCGAGTATAGATTTAAGTGTCAGGAAGTCGTTTCTGAAAGTATTTGTATGGAGGGTAGCCATGTATGGAAGTGAAACATGGATGATAAATAGTTTGAACATGAATAGAATAGATGGTTTCGAAATGTGGTGCTACAGAAGAATTCTGAATTGCGGGGAAGAGAAGTTTGTGGCACAACTTGGCTAGAAGAAGGGACCGGTTGGTAGGACATGTTCTGAGGCATCAAGGGATCACCAATTTAGTACTGGAGGGCAGTGTGGAGGGTAAAAATCATAGAGGGAGACCAAGAGATGAATACACTAAGCAGATTCAGAAGGATGTAGGCTGCAGTACGTACTGGGAGATGAAGAAGCTTGCACAGGATAGAGTAGCATGGAGAGCTGCATCAAACCAGTCTCAGGACTGAAGACCACAACAACAACATCCATAGAATCACCCCGCTACCACACATGGTGAGTAAACCGAACCCATATTGAAAAGAAACTTCACCACAAATAATTTTCAACCTTTACTGCTCATACAGGATGCAAAAATATTACGTTTTTATGTGGCAAAATTGTCACAGCTGCATCGTTTCTCCGCTAAGGGTCAATAAGATTTCGATGATAGTGAAACTCAAGACAGTGTCCAAACTGCTTTGCAGCGAATGATGCTTTAGAGACGTTGATTAGAGTGTCGTCCATTACTGTGGTCCACTACTGCATCTGAGCGCTAATGATTGTCTAACGTGCCAAAACAACTAAGCGTTTCACGCATGGTGGTTGTAGCCTTAATGGGAACAACAAGCAAGTCTTAAAAGGGTATATCAGTATCTCGTACACTTCATGTTGCTCCACAAAACGAAGCCGGCCGCTGTGACCGAGCGTTCTAGGCGCTTCAGCCGGAACCATGCGGCTGCTACAGTCGCAGGTTCGAATCCTGCCTCGGACATGGATGTGGATGATGTCTTTAGGTTAGTTAGGTCTAGGGGACTGATAACCTCAGATGTTAGGTCCCATAGAGCCATTTGAACCACAAAAAGAAAATCGTAGTATTTAGGTCAGGAGAACGTAATAGCTGCATTATCTCAGTGTTTATGCAAGGATGGCAGCTTCACAGCAATGCAGCTAATGTGCGCTGACTGCCGGACTGGCAGGCGTTAGCCACCGTCATCAATACACTACTCGGCGTATCCTCGTCTGTTCCTGTGTAGCATATGCGCTACGTGGGTCGTTCCAAAAGAAATGCCTCCTTGCAAAGTGGAGTGTCACATGGACAGCGATGAATGATTGAGTTCCTTATTGCTGAAGAACAGCGCTGATTGGAATCCATCGACGCTTGCTAAAGGGTATGGAAACGATACAATAAACGTGAGCAGTGTGAGGTGGTGGGTACGGCATTTTCAAAGTGCTGAAATGGGTATGCATGACATCTACATCTACATCTACATGGTTACTCTGCAATTCACACTTAAGTGCCTGGCAGAGGGTTCATCGCGTCATTTTAGTACTACTTCTCTACCATTCCACTCTCGAATGGCGCGTGGGAAAAGTGAACACACAGATCATTCCGTTCGAGTTCTGATTTCTCTTATTTTATTATGATGATCATTTCTCCCTACGTAGGTGGGTGTCAACAAAATATTTTCCCATCCAAAGAGGAAGTTGGTGATTGAAAAGTCGTAACCAGATCTCTCCCGCAAAGAAAACCGCATTTGTTTCAGTGACTGCCATCTCAACTTGCGTATCATATCAGTGACTCTTACACGCATATTGCGCGATAACACGAAACCAGCTGCCATTCTTTGAACTTTTTCGATGTCCTCCGACAATCCTACCTGGTAAGGACCCAGCACCGCGGAGCAATATTCCAGCAGAGGACAGACAAGTATAATGTACGCTCTCTCTTTAGTGGGTTTGTCGCATCTTCTAAGTGTTCTGTCAACAAAGCGCAGTCTTTGTTTGCCTTCCCTATAATATTATCTATGTGGTCTTTCCAATATAAGTTGCTCGTAATTGTAACTTCTAGGTATTTAGTCGAATTGAGAGCCGTTAGATTTTTGCGATTTATCGTACACCCATGTGGATGACCTCGCACTTTTCTTTGTTTAGTGCCAATTGTCACTTTTCGCACCAAACAGAAATTCCCTCTAAATCATTTTCTAATTCGAATTGATCGTCTGATGATTTTACTAGACGGTAAATTACAGCGTCATCTGAAAACAATCTAAGAGGGCTGCTCAGATTATCACCTAGATCATTTATGAAAACCAAGAACAATAGAGGGCCTGTGACACTACCTTGCGGAACGCCAGATACCACTTCTGTTCTACTCGATGATTTACCATCTATCACTACGATCTATTACCACTCTGAGAGGAAATAACGAATACAGACACACAACTGAGACGATACTCCATATGCATGCAATTTGATCAATAGGCACTTGTGAGGAACGGTATCAAAAACGTTCTGGAAATGTAGGAATATGGAATCGATCTGAGATTCCTTGCCGACAGCACTCACTACTTCATGGGAATAAAGAGCTAGCTGCGTCGCACAAGAACGAATTTTCTGAATCCGTGTTGGTTATGTATCAATAAGTCATTTTCTTCAAGGTGATTCACAATGTTCGAGTACAGTACGTGCTCCAAAATTGAGGGCAGTGATATGCGTCTGTAATTCAGTGGGTTACTCCTATTTCCTTTCATGAATATTGATGTGACCTGTGCTACTTTCCAGTCTTTAGGAACATTGTGTTCCTAGTGGGACATCAACTTGGTGGGAAAACTCCGACGATTTAGATTCCGTCCTTAACTGCCTAAAGACTTCGTCCGTCGCTACTGCACAGCTGCTTAACTATTCTGTTAGCACTAGACAAAACAAGTGAACTCTGTTATACTCGGTGGCCAAGATAAAAGAGGCCCTGTGTTATACCGGGCAACGGCCTTGCCGCAGTGTATACACAGGTTCCCGTGAGATCACCGAAGTTAAGCGCTGTTGGGCGTGGCCAGCAGTTGGATGGGTGACCATCCAGCCGCCATGCGCTGTTGCCATTTTTCGGGGTACACTCAGCCACGTGATGCCAACTGAGGAGCTCCTCGACCGAATAGTAGCGGCTTCGGTCAAGAATAGCACCGTAACGACCGGGAGAGCGGTGTGCTGACCCTACGCCCCTCCTATCAGCATCGTCCTCGAAGGATGATACGGCGGTCGGATGGTCCCGGTAGACCTGTCGTGGCCTGAAGACGGAGTGAGTGCTGTGTCATACCGAGCGTGATATTTGAAGCTATCTGACTACTCTTATTCCTTAACGCTAGGACCGTTGTTCGTCCAGGGGTCACGTCACGTTGAGCGGTGATTTACTGATCAGCGGGGCGATGTCAGCAGTCAGTTTGAAACTTGTTGTGAATATAATTCTGCAGGATGCCTTTTGCAATGAAACAAAGATAGAACTGTTGATTGTTGAAACTCTTTTTGGAGGTCAATCGTTTAAAATGTTAAATGGAAGATTCACGATAAAATAAGCAGAAACAGCTGCCTGTACAAAAAGTGTTGTCCTGATGTTGATCACTGCATTTAGGGCAACAGATTCAGTCACTAGTTTCAAACGTGACCGTGTAAAGAAAGTTTGTTCGCTGGGTAACATTGAACGTGTTCAGGAGAATACGGTAAACAGTCTACGGTAATCGACCAGACGTCTATCCCCACAGCTAAATATCTAACGAACGTCATGCCAGGACATGCTGAAAATGTTACATACGCAAGTAAGTAAGAGTGGTGCAATCATTAAGAATTACGCATAACGACAGCGCTACGACTCATGCATGTCACTGGTGGTTATCTGGATGAAAATCGTTACATTACCTCAGTCGCGGCATGGCTTCACCTTAGCGGATTCGTGGCCTCTCAAAACACTATTACTCAACAGATAATCCCAGGGAACGCTTTGAGGTGCATCTGCGTGATTGGAAAGTAGGCCTTCGGTGGGCAGCTTTAGATCAACGGATTAAACACGCCATTTTCTTTAATAACATCGTCAACTGAGAACTGTATGTAACGGAATCATTCGTAGCGCAGTTAACGGAGGAAGAACGAGAGTATGCGTTTTTGGATCAACACGGTGCTACGACGCATACGATATGGTTTTCGGTGTAATACCTCCATCAAACTTTCAGAGAAGAACGTTCAGTTTCCGCAGGTTTACGGTGTCCCAGATCACCCGATCTGTCTACCTGTGATTTTTCATTTGTGGGGCACTTTAAAGGCAAAGTCTACAGTAACAACCCGCATACAATTCAAGAGTTCAAAACAAACATTCAGATTGCGATTGCGAAAATCACACCAAATGAAATGGCAAGAGCTTCCAGAAACATGTTGAGACGTGCTGAGTTGTGTGCCAAAGTTCATGATGAACATTTTCAGTAACCCCTGTGAGCTGCTTACCTACTGAATGTTCAGTACGCTGTTTTTCATAACAATAATTTACTAGTATTCTGTATTTACAACAGACGAGTGAACTATCTATGTGAAAAAAATGGCTCTGAGCACTATGGGACTCAACTGCTGTGGTCATTAGTCCCCTAGAACTACTTAAACCTAACTAACCTAAGGACATCACACACATCCATGCCCGAGGCAGGATTCGAACCTGCGACCGTAGCAGTCGCGCGGTTCCGGACTGCGCGCCTAGAAGTCTATGTGAAAGGAGTCTCTTTTATTCTGGCCACCTTGTACCACTGAGCATTTCCTTCCACACTACTGATGTAATATGTTTAAAACTGTATACAGTGACTGACTTTAATAACAAAATGGTTCAAATGGCTCTGAGCACTATGGGACAACTTCTGAGGTCATCAGTCCGCTAGAACTTAGAACTACTTAAACCTAACTAACCTATCACACACATCCATGCCCGAGGCAAAATTCGAACCTACGACCACAGCAGTCGCGCGGTTCCACACTGTAGCGCCTAGAACCGCTCGGCCACCCTGGCCGGCGACTTTAATAAGAGAGTTACTGTATGGATACACGGGAGTCACGGTTAAGCGTGTTAATCTCCTTGACACACTTCTCCCAGTCCAACAACTGAGGAAAATTTAACTTCTTTTATCATATTAGATGTTTCTGGGAATCCTGCAATTGTGTCATTCATGATTTAAATAATGAAACTGCACCAGTTACTTACGTTTTGATGCTTAGCAAAACACGTTTCGACAATTTTTTTCTCATTTTCAAGTGCATTAGACTGATTAATTTTGTTAGAATTTCTGATTGCAGTCTGATCACAAATGCGAGAGAGGGAGAAAATCACACATGCAAACATCGCCAAATATATTCATGTAAACTAACGCACAAATGCACTTGAAAATGAGGATAAATTCTCGGAAGATGTCGTGCTAAGCATCAAAATACAAGTAATTGCTGCACCTTTCATTATTTAAATCATGACTGAGTAAAAGATTGTCGTTTTCTGACAGTTGTGGGAAACTGTGGTGAGATCCGGTCGTGGTGGAACTCTAATCGTTGTCTTTCTGGTAGTGGGACATTCTTCAACATTTATGTTAGTACTCCAAGGCTTGAAGGCTAATGTCCACACTTTTACCCAAAACTTTGACCCTAGGATGCGATCTGTGAGACAGTTACATCTTAATGCTACGAAGGGGGGGGGGGGGGGGGGTAAGGACAAAGATGCAGTAACTTCTACTGTGCGTATTGGGTAGAAAATATGGCCCAATCACATCATAGTGAACAATACCTTCCTTCATAAATATCTGTTGATAGTGGAACACATGAGTTGCCTTAAGATTTTCAAACTTCCAGCCATGGTTGTTGTGGCCCCTGAATATTACCTCCCTTTTCAGCAAACCAAACGTACGTTCGGAAATCATGGATGTTTACAGTTATATCTGGCAGAATTCCACGCGCTGAGGAAATTCATTAGCTGATAGGTCTAGCAGCTTCTGATACTTGGATGGATGCATGCCAGTCTCGTACGCGTGGTTTAACGCATTGGCGATGAAGGTACTTATTTTCTAGGCCACGGATCGTGTGCTGGCGTTGTGATTGTCCTGAAATCGCTGTGACACAGCTTCTTCAAACTGAGTTCACAGACTGCAAGGGCTGTCAGGCTCCCATCGGTCTGGTGTAAGACAATGGCCATTAAATCTTTGAATGTGAAATGAGTCCCTAACTTCCTGCTTGTAAATCTTTCTGCATATACGCACCTTACTGCTCGATTGTTGAATCAACAACTAGGTTAGAGAGGAATCAGTCATAAAGGACCCATAAGAAACAGTAGAAAATTTCAGCTAAACACATCATTAACAAAAAATAATATGTCTGGAAGGAGATCTAAAAATCCTTAACCACTTTTGTTGGCCTCAGAAAGGCCTATGTCCTTGTTTAAGATTCTCAACGAACTGAAGTTAGGTGGTAAAATTATTGCTCTAATTCAGCACACACTGGAGTCAGACAGGAAGTTGGTGTCTCTTAACACTTCTCTATAATGCGTTCTGCAAAACGTGATAAATGAATGGCGAACGTCATTAGCAGAAAGCCAAATCACTGAGGGAGTTACATTAGATTATAAAAGGAACAACATACAAACAGCCTTTCTAGCATTTGTAGATGACCTATCTATTTTTATACTCAATTGAAAGAGCCAGTGAACAGATAATTTTGGTGAAGGAACAACTTGAAAATGCAGCCTTACAAATCTCCTTTGAAAAAAAAAAAAAAAAAAAAAAAAAAGAACAAATTTAAGAAGCACATTACGGCAGTCGCGAACACAATTGAAACTAAATATAGAAAATTGTTAGAAGTAGAAAACTGTGAGGAGTATCTGGGAGAAGTAACTGGAAACGAGGTTTTAGAAAGAGAAACCAGAAAATCAAAAGCTAGTAAGATGAATAATAACATACAGACTCACTAAGGATGTGTATAATAAGAAATCGTTATCCATAGGTGCTTAAATTAGACACTACCATACGGTAATACGACAAGAAGCACTTTATGCAGCATACTAAACAAAACGGTGATGATAGAAGCATTTGAAATGGCTGAAAGAAAAATGCTAAGGAAAATGTTGCGAGCACTTGGGGCATAATCAATTCAAAAGACATATTGAAAAAATAACACATATAATAAGGGAAAGAACAATGGCATTCTGCAGCCTCATCCAAGGGATGAATCCCAATAGATTATCAATAAGACCACTCATTTTGTCAAAAATGGGTAACACATGGTGCAAAGAAATTGGAGGGGACATGACAAACTCTGAATAACACCACAAAATATTGGTGGATGACTGCTGCTCGTAATGAAATTGTACAATTTTCTAGGTGTCCGTGGAAAACCCGAGAAGAAGACTGGAGCCACAGGAACTGAAGAAAGAATAGAGAAACACAAAGAAACGATGACAGAAATATGGAAGAAACAGTAGAAATAAACATAGTACATAATGGCTCATACGCTGGAGAAGAAGAAGGACGTAATTTTTTTCACAGGAATGCGGACACTGTTATCAAGGATTAAAACTTACCCTTCGTAGCAGTAACATGTAAATGCCTTACAAATCAGATTCCAGGGTCAACACTTTGCATACGAAGCAGTCAGAGAACTGTGTGCCTTACGCTAAGGAAAGGTCGACAAACCACTCAAGAGCCCCAAGCAAGAAACCGGCGCACTTCTCGCATTTGTGTCATGTATAAAGATGTTTCTTTTTATCTCCCTCAATAATTCTACATATCTGTATAAGTAATTTTGTATACCCTGTATGCGATACTAATCATTCATAGCTGAAAACTGAGACCCAATGAGTCACACATTTAAGTATGATAGTGATCTAGGCTGAAGGAATAAATTAAAATTTATACCAGCACCAGGATTCGAACCTTGTTTTCCTACTTACTAGACACATGTGCTATTCACCACGCCTCCTCTGCACTACATCTATCACACCTGCACAGATTATGTCTCCCTCCCTGATACAAACTCCAATTCATCCATCACCCATTGCTACTCTCCATCTAACCTGACTCACGTCAGTATTGCCAAGGCATTCCACCTTAGAAATGTGCAAACTAGGGTTAATCCTGACTATACTTCAGGCATAAATGATATAATAATTATACACTGTTGATGTTCCTAAGATATAATGAGCCTCACCTTATCTATGGTGAGGATGCAACTGTGGTAACTGCAGTGCCAGTATGGTGCATGCAGAGTAAGAAGGGGACACAGGATGGAATCCCAGTGCTGGTAAAAAAAAAAATTAATTCATTGTTTCAAACGGTTCAAATGACTCTGAGCACTATGGGACTTAACTGCTGTGGTCATCAGTTCCCTAGAACTTAGAACTACTTAAACCTAACTAACTTAAGGACATCACACACATCCATGCCTGAGGCAGGATTCGAACCTGCAACCTTAGCGGTCCCGCGGTTCCAGACTGTAGCGCCTAGAACCGCTTGGCCACCCCAGCCGGCCATTGTTTCAGTCTGCAACGTTGTGTTATAATACTGTTATGAAAGTAAAGTCTTGATTACTCCCATTACATGGTACGGTCCCATCGGGGGACTATGCACATTATTTTGTGCGAATCCCTGCAAATTGCACACCGTTAAAGGCTGGCTTCTGATGGAGCATACTACTGACGATGAGAGTGAACCTACCGAAACGTCCTGTGGCTGCGGCGGCGGCTGTACGGGCAGCGAGAAGGGCACCGACTGCTGAATCAGCACCTGCTGTCCCCTGCCGTCTGGGACCTGCCTACTCAGCACGGGGCTCGTGCCTGACTGCAGCAGCTGCTGCTGCTGCTGCTGCTGTGCCCGCACCTGTGAAGCAGGCACTTCACTTTATATATGTAGGAGCAGAAGATCTAATCAAATATTTCTTTTATTTACTTACTAGAACATGACCACAACTAGCATTTCATGTTTGAATGCAGAAACGTTCGTGATGGATGATGAATGCAATGTATGTGCCAAATATAAAAAGATATTTTTTGCGTGATATAACTACAATGTAACAATTTCTAGTTTATTTTACTTTACGTAAATGGTCGAATCTTTTGTGATTGCATTGACTTAGAAAGTGTAAATTTTTTACACCGACAGGAGAACGTAGAATTAAAATTGTGACATAAATCTGAAAATTCGTCAAACTGTTCCACAGCAAAATAGGTCTTGACAAACTGAGAGACAGACAAACGGATAGAAAATAAGAAAAAAAATTTCCCTGCGATATTGTTACAAACTATCTATTTTTTATTTTTTCCTGTAATTGTTTTGTAAAACCTTGCTTCTTGCCATGTTTTATGATTCTAAGTTAACGGAAAGCACCCTATAACATTTATGAGTGAGTTTTTGACTATCAAAACATATGATATAAGTGGCCAAATCTTTTGAGAGCCTGAAATTTTTTACATCGCTCAGGGAGCATAGAATTTAGTTCGTGACAGGAATGTGAACTTGATATGCCAATCTGTTCAAAAGTAAAAGGGAAGATAAAAGACTGGGAGACAGACAGACCGATAAAGAAATAACAAAAAAAATTAACGACTTTCTGATTTTTCTTTTATCTCTACTGTGAAATGTAGCTTCGTGCCAAATTTAATGATTCAATGTGAACAAGAAGTACCCAGTAGGTTTTGATGAGTGCCTTTTCGAGTGTCAAAACATGTGATGTACGTGGCCATATCTTTTGAGTGAGTTGTCTTAGAAGCTTAAAATTCTTACACCACCAGGGGGCCATAGACCCAAGGATGTGACATAAATTTTAACTTGATGTGTCCACCTGTTCGTGAGAAAGGTGATTCGTAAAAGTTGGAGAGAGACAGAAAGACAGGTAGACAGAAGAATGACAATGCGACTCCATAAGGGTTCTGTTTTAACAGATTGACAGACAATCAAGTGAGGGAGGACATGAAACTAGGAAATTTCTTCTTCCTTCATACAAGGTTCGACATAAACTGACAAAATGGCCGGGAGAGCGGTGTGCTGACCACATGGCCCTCCATATCCGCATCCTAGTAGATAGTGTCGGAAGTTCTATGCGGCTTTTTGCGGATGATGCTGTAGTACACAGAGAACTTGCAGCATTGGAAAATTGCAGCGAAATTCAGGAAGATCTGCAGCGGAGCGGCACTTGGTGCAGAGAGTTGAAACTGACCCTTAACATAGACAAATGTCATGTATTGCGAAAACATAGAAAGAAGGATCCTTTATTGCATGATTATATGACAGTGGAAGAAACACTGGTAGCAGTTGCCTCTATAAAATATCGGGGAGTATGCGTGTGGAGCGATTTGAAGTGGAATGATCATATAAAATTAATCGTTGGTAAGGCGGGTGCCAGGTTGAGATTCATTGGGAGAGTCCTTAGAAACTGTAGTCCACCAACAAAGGAGGTGGCTTACAAAACACTCGTTCGACCTATACTTGAATACTGCTCATCAGGTCAGATTGATAGAGAGGATCCAAAGAAGAGCGGCGCGTTTCGTCACGGGGTTATTTAGTAAGTGTGACAGCGTTACAGAGATGTTTAGCAAACTCAAGAGGCAGACTCTGCAAGAGAGGCGCTCTGCATTGCGGCATAGCTTGCTTGCTTCCCCCTACTTATACCTCCCGAGGAGATCACGAATGTAAAATTAGAGAGATTTGAGTGCGCACGGAGGCTTTCCGGAAGTTGTTCTTCCTGTGAACCACACGCGACTGGAACAAGAAAGGGAGGTAATGACAGTGGCACATAAAGTGCCCTTCGCCACACACCATTGGGTGGCTTGCGTAGGTGTAGATGTAGATCGAGTGACGATGTGGGTTCAGAATGACACGGCGACCGGTCGGTACCTTTGGGCCTTCATGGCATGTTTGAGCGGAGTTTCGAGTTGCTTCGAGAAGTGGTGCAAACAGAGTTTAATTTTCTTTCCACATATCTCCTTGGTTTCCTTTATGTTTGCCTACTGTGTTGATTATTGGGTAGTCAGAAACCCATGATGAGTTAGTTTTAAGTTGTTTGTCGACCTTTGCGGGTGAGCTACCTGCTGCTGAGGCGATGCGGGCGTCGGCAGGAAAGCCGGCAGGCGCTGACTCAGCGCTGGGGAAAACCCGCGAAACTGCGCTGCGTTGTTGTTGTTGACGTTGTTGCGTGGCAGGGGCGGGGGCGGCGGCTTCAGCTCGGCGCCCACGCTGGGCAGCACGTCCACGACGCCGGGGTTGGCCGTGGCCGACTGCTGCTCCTGCCTCTGGGACCTGCCACACACACACGCAGGGTAGCCAACCAGTGAGTCGTCAGGACAGCCAACCTCCCTCCGAACTTCACTCTACTACTTAGCCTTCAGCGATCCCCTGTCGCTAAGGTTTTGATCGGTTAGTATCTTGTCAGTGAAGAACCCAAAAAAAAAAGGAAAGAACTACAGTAGGGGAAGGTGGGGCACACTGTAACAAAGCAGTTTTTTTTAGGGTTTTGAAAAATCTGTTTGTGAAGACATTGCCTTCTCATGCATTTTTCTCCCTTAACAACCGTCTCACAGACTGCGTAAGGGTTTGAAATTGGTGTACTTACTGAGAAGGTTAAGTGAAAATGTAAACTGTTACGGTGTGCCCAGTGTGGGGTAGAGTGTAACACATATTGACTGCAGTGTAACGAGTGTTTCCATTGTTATAACTTGTATTATTCAACTGCTTCAGAACACAACCTACAGTTAAAGGCTAGGCAACATTAATATTTAAACCCTTTGGAAATAATTTCAATTTTTTTATAATTTTCATTGAACATAAACACTTTAGATCGACGTCAAATATGAGGTAAATATGGGGCACAATGTAACAAAACGGTTTTTTTTCTTTAATTTTGAAAAATTTGTTTGTGGAGACATTGTTCTTCTCACACATTTTTGTGCCTTAACAATCATCTCACAGACTCAGTAACGGTCTAAAATTGGTGGAGTTACTGAGAAGATTAAGTAAAAATATAAACTGTTTCAGTGTGCCCAGTGTGGGGTAGAGTGTAACACATATTGAGTATGATGCAACAAGTATTTCTATTGGCGTAACTTGTATTACTCACCTGCTTCAGAATACTTTCTGAAGGCTAGAAAAATTAATATTTAAACCCTTTGGAAATAATTTCAATTTTTTAATAATTTTCATTGAACATAAACACTTTAGATCGATGTCAAATATAAGGCATCTGCAGATTAAAGAAATGATTTGAAGCAATTTAGGTGTGGGGTGCTGGATTTTTTTACCAGTAGGTGTGAACAACATGCATGTATTGTGGAGTCCCTGGAAGGAAGGCAACGTTCTTTTTGGGGAGCACTATTGAGAAAATTTAGAGAACTGGCAGTTGAAGCTGATTGCAGAATGATTGTACTGCTGCCTAGACACTTTTCGTGAAAGAACCACAAAGGCAAGATAAGAAAAATTGGGACTCATACGTAGGCATACAGACAGAAATTTTCCCATCACTTCATTTGTGAGAAGAACAGGAGTATATATGTAGATGTAGATATAACGGGCGATCAAAAAGTTTGTATAAGTTTGAAAACTTAAGAAACCACGGAATAACGTAGATAGGTAAAAATTGACACACATGCTTACAATGACATGGGTTTTTACTACATAAAAAAAAGTTTACAAAATGTCCGACAGATGGCGCTGGAAAGCAAAACGTCAGTGACTGCGCATGACAATCGTGTATAAAAGGAGCTGTAATGAGAGAGAGAATCAGATGCACCAGGAGTCGCAGCATGTTGACGTTACCTGAAAAGGCGCTTTTAGTGGAGTATGAGAATGGGAATGGGGAATGTGCTGGTTCAGCGTTACGAACCTATAGGAAGGGGATTCGAACGGGTAAAGGTCCGTAGACAAATGCAGCTGTGGCGAGAATGATTTCGAAGTTCTAAGCCACGGGTTGTTTAGACGATAGACCCCGTAGTGGCCGACCGATCACAAGGCGTAATGCTGCTGAGACAGCTCAGGAAGAAATGGAGACTGTAGCGGGTTCGTCTACGCGCGGGGAAGTCAGCGCTCGTGCAGTCGCACGTCGCACCGGCATTCCGTACACTACTGTTTGGTTGGCACTGAGGCGTACCCTCCGATGCTATCCGTACAAAATTCATCGGGATCATGAACTGTTACCTGGCGATGTAATGAAGAGGAGGGCATTTGCGGTGTGGGCGTTTCAAAAGATGGCGGAAGATGACAATTGGTTGAGTAACGTGTTGTGAACCGACGAAGCTACTTTCGCGCTCCGAGGGTCTATCAACGCCCACAACTGCAGATTTTGGGAACTCCATTGCACGACCACATCTACCGTTATCGGGCCTTTTTTTCTTCGAGGAAATGCATGATTCTGGTTGTGTAACTGCTACCGTGACGGGTGAGAGGTACGCCGATATGTTACAGTCGCATGATCCCCAACCTGGCTGATAAACACCTGCTGGAGCGTACAATGTTTATGCAGGATGGCGCTCCACCCCATCCGTATTCCTAGAAGCGTCATTTGGTGATGATCGTGTGCTCAGCCGCCACTTTCGTCATGCTTGGCCTCCCAGGTCCCCAGACCTCAGTCCGTGCGATTATTCGCTTTGGAGTTACCTGAAGTCGCAAGTGTATCGTGATCGACCGACATCTCTAGGGATGCTGAAAGACAACATCCGACGCCAATGCCTCACGATAACTCCGGACATGCTTTACAGTGCTGTTCACAGCAATATTCCTGAGGAATTATGGTGGACATCTTGAGTATTTCCTGTGAAGAACATCATTTTTGCTGTGTCTTACTTTGTTATGCTAATTATTGCTATTCTGATCAGATGAAGCGCCATCTGTCGGACATTTTTTGAACTTTTGTATTTTTTGGTTCTAATAAAACCCCATGTCATTCCAAGCATGTGTGTCAATTTGTACCTCTCTATCTACATTATTCCGTGACTTATTCAGTTTTCAAATTTATACTAACTGTTTGATCACCCTGTAGATCACTGCAAACTGTGTGGCGTGACCTCACCTGAATCCCTGCAGTGTCGGCCTGCCAGAGAAGAAGGCCTGCTGCTGCTGTATCACAGATGGCGCCGGCTGCTGCTGTCCCAGGAACAGCTGCTGCTGCTGCTGCCTCTGAGACTCCAGCTGCTGCTGCCTTTGCAGCTGCAGCTGCTGCTGCCTTTGCGCCTGGAGTTCCAGCTGCTGCTGCTGCCGCAGCCGCTGCGCCTCCAGCAGCTGCCTTTGTCGGTGCAGTTCCAGCAGCTGCTGCTGCTGCAGCTGCCTTTGTCTCTGTAGCTCCAGCTGCAAGCGCAGCTGCTGTTCCTCCACCTGTCTCTGGCGCTCCTGCTCTGCACGTTGCTGGGCCAGCAGCTGCAACACGATCAGGCATAGAAGGAACATTCCAGCAGAACGAAACGACACAAGTTATAATACAATATTTTTTAATAAAGTAACTATAGACACAAATTTTGCTGGTATTTAATAGAAGCACTCAGCACTCTATCATCAGGCCACAAGGGGCCCATCGGGACCATCCGACCGCCGTGTCATCCTCAGCTGAGGATGCGGATAGGAAGGGCGTGTGATGGTTTTCTTTGACCGGAGCCGCTAATATTCGGTCGAGTACCTCGTCGATTGGCATCCTCAGGCTGAGTGCACCCCTAAAAATGGTAACAGCACATGGAGGCCCGGATGGTCACGCATCCAAGTGCCGGTCACGCCCGACAGCGCTTAACATCAGTGATCTGATGGGAACCGATGTATGCACTGCGGCAAGGCCATTGCCTATTTAATAGAAGAGTCGATCAAAAAATTGCCATTCGAAGGAAGGAAGGTACATCGGATTTAACGTCTGGTCTACATCGAGGTGAGATGGAGCGCAAGCTCGGATTGTGTCAAGGATGGGGAAGAAAGCCTGTAAGTAGGCTGTTTAGGTTTTTATGTTGGTAACGCCACGTAGCGCTCTGTATGAAAATCACCGGCTGTGCTGTGTGCAGTCTGTTCCTGGTTGGCATTGTTGGAATATTCGCTATTGTAGAGTTCGGCAGTTGGATGTGAACAGCGCGTAGCGTTGCGCAGTTGGAGGTGAGCCGCCAGCAGTGGTGGATGTGGGGAGAGAGATGGCGGAGTTTTGAGAGCGGATGATCTGGACGTGTGTCCGCCAGAAAGACGAAATTTTTAAGACTGGATTTCATGAACTGCTATATATATATATATATATATATATATATATATATATATATATATATATATATAATGACTTTTGAACACTATTAAGGTAAATTCATTGTTTGTTCTTTATCAAAATCTTTCATTTGCTAACTATGCCTATCAGTAGTTAGTGCATTCTGTAGTTTGAACCTTTTATTTAACTGTCAGTATTGGCGCTCACTGTATTGCAGTAGTTCGAGTAACGAAGACTTTTGTTAGGTAAGTGATTCATGAAAGGTATAGGTTATTGTTAGTCAGGGCCATTCTTTTGTAGGGATTATTGAAAGTCAGATGCGTTGCGCTAAAAATATTGTGTGCTAGTTTAGTGTTGATCAGAATAGGTAAAGAGAGTAATGTCTGAGTACGTTCAGTTTTGCTCAGCTGTTTGAAAAATCAAATAACGTAAGAGGTTTACCAACACCATGATTCATAAATTTTTTTAAGGGGAGGTTTCATAAGCCGGGCGTGCCCTTTCAAAGGAACCATCCCGGCATTTCTCTGCAATGATTTAAGGAAATCATTGGAAACCTAAATCACAAACGCGAGTCCAGAATTTTAATACGATAAGCTGAAGTATAATTATATGGATAACTAAACAGGCTACATGAGCACAGAATGAAAAATAAATTTTTAGTTTTTCTTTACTGGAGCACAAAAAAATCAGAGATGTGGATCAAAAGAGTTAAAGTAGACATGAGGGAAAGGAAATGCAGGAGGAAACGTTCAGAGAAAAAGTAAAAAGTTTCAGAGTTTTCCAGGAAAAAAGCACAGAAAAAGACTGGTCCAATGTTGACAGAAAAAAGACGAAAAAACAGTAGACAAAAAAATGGAAAATTACGGGAAAGAAAGGATTAAGGAAGCAAAGAAGACCTAGGTTACTTCACGTGGTTCTCAGTGAGCCAAACCAAGAAAGAAATAGTGACGTTAGGAGATGAAAAATGTATTTCTTCGTGTAAGTGGTATTTTCTGAGACAGCAGGCACTGATGCAGAGCAGTTTCAGGTGAACTACGCTAAATATCTGTTTTGGGAAATGAGGAACGTTTGGTTGGAATGAAAGATATTGTTTTATACCGCTGCATGAGTGCGTACAGGAAGAAAGGCGGACATAATTGTTACTTTATGCCAGTAAGTATTTGTCCGTGATTCCATGGTGCAGCATAATCTCCACTTCAGCTGCAAATTATTTTCTTGTATAGTATATGGAATATTTCAATAATAATTTTCACGCTCACTCGCACCGTCCCATCCGAAGGTCATACAGTTCAGAAATGGTATACCAATGAGGCAAAATCACAATGGACATTGAGGCAATGATACCACATAGACAGTAGTTAGAATATACCTGTTTAGTATAACACCATGGCCTGGTGAGTGAAGAAGTCCTTAACTTTTTGCTGCACTTCCTTCACCAACAGGTACCATCGATCCTTCAAGGCCTTTGCAATGTCTCTGTGAAGTCGTTTTATAAGACACTTGTCGAATTCGGTACAACATAGAGACGATGTAAAGTGTACACTGGCAATGGCAAGGAAAGCGTTTCTGAAGAAGAAACATCGAGTATAGATTTAAATGTCGGGAAGTCGTTTCTGGAAGTATTTTTATGGGGTGTAGCCATGTATGGAAGTGAAACGTGGACGATAAATAGTTTAGACAAGAAGAGAATAGATGCTTTCGAAATGTGGTGCTACAGAAGAATGTTGAAGGTTAGATGGGTAGGTTACATAACTAATGAGGAGGTATTGAATAGAATTGGGGAGAAGAGGAGCTTGTGGCACAACTTGACTAGGAGAAGGGATCGGTTGGTAGGAAATGTTTTGAGGCATCAAGGGATCACCAATTTAGTATTGGAGGGCAGAATGGAGGGTAAAAGTCGTAGAGGGAGACCAAGAGATGAATACACTAAGCAGATTCAGAAGGATGTAGGCTGCAGTAGGTACTGGGAGATGAAGAAGCTTGCATAGGATAGAGTAGCATGGAGAGCTGCATCAAACCAGTCTCAGGACTGAAGACCACAACAACAACAACCTGATTTTAGCTCAACGCATGAACCCTATCAGAAAGACTGAGCACCCAAATAAGGCCTATTGATTATTATATGTGTGTTTTAATGTGGGTTTCGGTTTTGTTTTCTGGGAATCGTTGAGTTGGTCATCGTCTGCTGGGAGCAGACGATGTTGCTTCTCGTTTAGAGGAGAGCACAGGATGACCAACTTAGGTTTACAATACCTGAACATAGAGGTTTACCCATCTTATTCGAGGGCTGTGTAGAAGGCTGTTTGTGTGTGGGGTTGAAGACGGAGGGCTACCCCTCTGGTAGCTTCCGCTGCACGGAGAGCTAGGTAATCTCGAAAGAGAAAGCGGCGCTCTTCTTGAACGCTTGGTGAGTACGGATCATAGCTCTTTAGGGGGGGTTTCATTTGATAGGAAGCAGGTTGAGTTAGGACTTCGTTGTGTTTAACTGGTTAAATACTTAAGAACTTCAGCTTAACTGAAGCGTGTGTAGCGAGTTATTTTTTAATAAACTTTAATCTCATATTTTGTGAAAATTGCTTTTGTCTTTGCGTGTCGATTTTGTGCCACGTGTTTGGTAATCAATGACCCTTCTGGTTCACCACGGCACCGCAATAGGCTTCATTTTAACAGTTTGCTTGTTTAATGAGCTACAATTTCTGCAAGAATATCTGTTCTTTCGTGCGCTTTCTACAAAGCAGCACAACTGTTTGAGTCAGAATGCTCCACGTGCTCTAGTTCGGCCGTTTGCAGGCAGCAGACGCAGTTAGTATGTTGAATAATTATCGCACAACCTCGTGTATTGGTTAAACCTCTGTCCAAAATAGAGCATGCGTAGAATTGTAATGCAAATCTCACTGAGATATTTTTATGGTATTAATGCAAAGGAGATGATAGTATAACTGTCTCCCACCCCCGTGTTCTGTGTTTCTTCTTGCTGTAGTTAAATTGTGCTGTGTTTCATTCTCACGTAGTTCTTACTTAAATATTTCGAGTCAGGCACCAGTTATGTGTAGTTAGGATGTGCAACCAAATATTTAGTTACAATAAATAATTGACGTGAAAGTTAATTGTTTGCTGTCAGTATTACCCCCTTACTCAGAATTCCAATCCTGAATTAATCAAGTTGCTTCATGCACGACATGGAGTGCTATTTATCTGGTTGCTTAAAGAAATTTGCGTACTTGTAATTTAATTATTAAAGTAATTAAACTAATAATTTTCCAGCTCCGTTTTTTTCCAAGTGTTTAGGAATTTTTGTCATTATTTGTGTGAGAGAAGCAGCGAGAAATGCGAGATAACGTCGTAAACATAGTAATACGTTACACTTTTTTTGAAGGACCGAAGGCGTGATAATAACGTTTGGATAGATCAGGACTGTTAGGTGGGTGTTCGAGTGTCTCCCAATTGAGATGGTGTAACTTCGACGTTACGACATTTGCGATATGGGCATGTGTGTTACCATGAAGCAGGAGCACCCCTTAACGTAGTTTTCCCGGATGTTCCGCCTTAATTGTGGATGCTGCTGGGTGGATGGTTTTGAGCCGACCCACCCGAATCGCATCATCAGCTTGTTGTCTTGTTGTTTGCAGTGGATGAGGTTGGACTCCCAGATCGACCAAAGTCTTGTGTCGAAGCGGACCAACACGGAACTTTTTGCACCGTCCCACAACAATGGTTTTCGACAGACATGCTCCCCCAAACGCATTCTTAGTTCTCCAGAGGACGTCTGCCTATGTTTATCTTTCAGCAGCCAAGAAAAGACTAATACGATGTCGGACCTCTCTGGACACATTTGCTAATAAAGTTGCCGTACTGCATATACCACATGAACATTGGAAAGACGCGAATGCTAAATTAATCCTTTGCCTACATGTCGGTGATTATACACTAGCAACGGAGTCCCGCTACATTGTATATATGCTGCAGCAACACCCTCAAACGGAAACTTTTTGATCAGCCCTTATCTACACCAACATCTACATTTATACTCCGCAAGCCACCCAACGGTGTGTGGCGGAGGGCAATTTACGCGCCACTGTCATTACCTCCCTTTCCTGTTCCAGTAGCGTACGGTTCGCGGGAAGAACGACAGCCGAAATGCCACCGTACGCGCTCGAATATAATTTTACATTCGTGATGTCCTCGGGAGGTATAAGTAGGGGGAAGCAATATATTCGATACCTCATCCAGAAACGCACCCTCTCGAAACCTGCACAGCAAGCTACACCGCGATGCAGAGCGCCTCTCTTGCAGAGTCTGCCACTTGAGTTTGCTAAACTTCTCCGTAACGCTGTCACGCTTACCAAATAACCCTGTGACGAAACGCGTCGCTCTCCTTTGGATCTTCTCTATCTCTTCTGTCAACCCGACCTGGTACGGATCCCACGCTCATGAGCAGTACTCAAGTATAGGTCGAACGAGTGTTTTGTAAGCCACCTCCTTTGCTGATGGACTACATTTTCTCCCAATGAAACTCAACCTGGCACCCGACTTACCAACAGTTAATTTTATATGACCATTCCACTTGAAATCGTTTCGTACGCATACTCCGAGATATTTTACAGAAGTAACTGCTACCAGTGTTTGTTCTGCTATCATATCATCATACAATAAAGGATCCTTCTTTCTATGTATTCGCAATACATTACATTTCTCTATGTTAAGGGTCAGTTGCCACTTATAATGCGGTTCTACGCGCTACTGTCGTAGGTTTGAATCCTGCCTCGGCCTTGGATGTGTGTGATGTCCTTAGGGTAGTTAGGTTTAAGTAGTTCTAGGGGACTGATGACCTCAGAAGTTACGTCCGATAGTGCTCAGAGCCATTTTGAACCACTTATAATACACTCAGAGACAATAAAGAAAAAGAAAGACGACGTACAATGAAGGAAATATCGAAACACGAGGGAAATCGGTATATGTGACGAAACTGATTACAATTTCATAAATTTGAATGATCTGTTCAAGACAAACAACTTCACAAATTCATCAAGTCAGTTACGCATTGGTTCACCCCTGTACCTTGTGGAAATAGTTATTCGGCTTGGCATTGATTGATACAATTGTTGGATAACCTTCTAAAAGATATCGTGCTAAATTTTATCCATTGTATCACAAATCAGAAAACATAAATGATGAGCTCCAAATAATACACAAAATTCCGAAAAGTATAATCATAAATGCTTTAGAACAAACTCGAATTTATGTATACATGCAACATCAACTGCAAAATATTTTAGACGAAAACAAAAACTAAAACGCAAACACTAAGTTGAACATTTTATTAACCTTTTAAAACTATAAGCCTTAAAGAATGAAACTTAAAGACTGCACACACAGTCTAACAATTATAGACGACAGCCTGAATATTATCTATGATAAATATAAATAAATGTAAACATACAGCATCTTTGGAGTACGTTAAATAGCTGTTAAACTTCAAACCAACTGTCAAAATTACTTGAATATATAACATATAAAGACAGAAAACAACGACAACACAAAGATGAAAATGTACGTACGTAAAGAAGAACTAAACAGAATTAAAACTGCCGAACATTTTTTACTCGAACTACCTCCACATCGATGATATCTATACTGTTCGTATTAATTCAAGGATTTGATAAAAATAGCACTTACATCAAAATAGGGCTACAGTACAGAATCAACAAATTGCTCAGCAGCTTACTGGAAATATTTTTTATGTAATCCACATATCGCTATTTGACTGCCAATGTTGTTGTCAGGCGCTAATTTTATACTTGACAGTGTAAAGTAGACTACTGGCCATTACAATTGCTACACCAAGAAGAAATGCAGATGATAAACGGGTATTCATTGGACAAATATATTATACTAGAACTGACATGTCATTACATTTTCACGCAATTTGGGTGCATATATCCTGAGAAATCAGTACCGAGAACAACCCCCTCTGGCCGTAATAATGGCCTTGATACGCCTGGGCATTGAGTCAAACAGAGCTTGGATGGTGTGTACAGGTACAGCTGCCCATGCAGCTTTAACACGATACCACAGTTCATCGAGAGTAGTGACTGGCGTATTGTGACGAGCCAGTTGCTCGGCCACCATTGACCAGACGTTTCCAATTGGTGAGAGATGTGGAGAATGTGCTGAAAAGTAGGGTTTCGCAGGGATCGAAGGAAGGGGACAGCCACTGGTCGTAACACATCTGAAGTATAACGTTCACTGTTCAAAGTGCCGTCAATGCGAACAAGAGGTGACCGAAACGTGTAACCAATGGCACCCCATACCATCACGCCGGGTGATACGCCAGTATGGTGATGACGAATACACGCTTCCAATGTGCATTCACCGCGATGTCGCCAAACACGGATGCGACCATCAAGATGGTGTAAACAGAACCTGGATTCGACCGAAAATATGACGTTTTGCCATTCGTGCACCCAGGTTCGTCGTCGAGTACACCATCGCAGGCGCTCCGGTCTGTGATGCAGCGTCAAGGGTAACTGCAGCCATGGTCTCAGAGCTGATAGTCCGTGCTGCTGCAAACGTCGTCGAACTGTTGGTGCAGATGGTTGTTGTCTTGCAAACGTCCCCATCTGTTGACTCAGGGATCGAGACGTGGCTGCACGATCCGTTACAGCCATGCGGATATGATGCCTGTCATCTCGACTGTTAGTGATACGAGGCCGTTGGGATCCAGCACGGCGTTTGAAGCCACCGATTCCATTCTCAACCAACGCGAGCAGCAATGTCGCGATTCGGTAAACCGCAATCGCGATAGGCTACAATACAACCTTTATCAAAGTCGGACATGTGATGGTACGCATTTCTCCTCGTTACACGAAGGCATCACAACAACGTTTCACCAGGCGACGCCGGTCTACTGCTGTTTGTGTATGAGAAATCGGTTGGAAACTTTCCTCATGTCAGCAGGTTGTACGTGTCGCCACCGGCGCCACCCTTGTGTGAATGCTCTGAAAAGCTAATCATTTGCATATCAGAACATCTTCTTCCTGACGGCTAAATTTCGTGTCTGTAGCACGTCATCATCTTGGTGTAGCAATTTTAATGGCCAGTAGTGTAATTTCTGAAGACTGATAACAAATTCATCACCTCTTGAAATGGCTTGGAATATGCGGCCTGTAATTCAACTTGCACGCTAACGTTAGCTGTTGCAAAACCTCCTCCAGCTGTATACAGTAACGGACAGTTGATGTTAACGCACCTGCCGCTGCCTCTCCAGCTCCTCTATCTTCTGGCGCTGCTGCTTGAGGAAGACGTGTCGCTGGTGCACGGCGAGCAGCTGCTGCTGGAAGGCGACTGGAGACGCCACTGGAGCCTCCACCAGCGGCTCCACGCTCTGCGGCAGGCCGGTCAGGTCGTGGTGCAGCGTGAACGCCGCCACCAGCGGCGCCTGGAGAACACGTCACACACACACACGTCACGTCACGCTAATCGCCTCAGTCTATATTTCCCAGTGTCGCATTAAGTGCGACATTTTTTTTCTTCAGGTTGTCCTCCATAGGGTGGGTGCACTCAACGACCGTGGTTATTTGGTTTAGATAGAGCAGCAATCAGACGTAGAATTAAGTTGCTTTAATATGACACAGGTCGAAATCTGATCTGCGTTGTGACTATAAATGTCATATTAAAGCAACTTCATTCTACGACTGATTCCTGCTCTATCTAACCCAATTTTTTTTTCTTTTTGGTATATCAATTCCTCCCCCCCCCCCCCCCCCCTCCCAGAGAGGGCAGCAACGTAATACGCCGCTCTGCAGATAAAATTAAAAAACATAATGAGGAGCTATAACAATAAAAACGGTGACTGTTTAAAACTTGTACATGGCGCTAAAATTGTGAAGAAAACGCAAAAAAACAGAGGGGTCAGTGATGCTGATAAAAAACACTTGGGAGTTAGACAGGCAGAATTAAAAAAAAAAAACACAGCGACAGGTCTGGTTTCTGTTCGCAATACTTTAAAAAGGGGTAGCAGGACACTGAACACTTACGGAAAACTACACGATAGAGTACGAAAGGATATGAGTATGGGAGGGGGGGCGGGGGAAAGGTGTACCTGGACAGATGGAGGGGAAGGAGGGAGGACAGGAAAAACAAAAAAAAAATGGGAGGAGCCGATGGAGGGAGAGGGCACAGAAAAATGGGGACAGTAGTATCGACACGAGAAAGGAGAGTAAGACAGTGGATGGGAGCGAAAAATGACTCAGGGGGAGAGAATGGAGTGAAGGAGTGGGTATGCGGAGAAAAATCAGGATGGTAGGGGGGGGGGAGGGGAGAGGAAGCCTGGGGAAAGGACAGAGGGAGCAGAGGGAGAAAGGGGGAGGTGAGGATCATAGTTGATAGGAGGGAGAAATGGACTGAGAGAGGGCATAATTTGGGAGGGGGAGGAAACTTTCTTACATGAGTTATTCACGTGCGCAAGCGATCAGTAGCAGCTTACAAGCTCAAGTTACACACACACACATATATATATATATATTTATATACACTCCTGGAAATGGAAAAAAGATCACATTGACACCGGTGTGTCAGACCCACCATACTTGCTCCGGACACTGCGAGAGGGCTGTACAAGCAATGATCACACGCACGGCACAGCGGTCACAACAGGAACCACGGTGTTGGCCGTCGAATGGCGCTAGCTGCGCAGCATTTGTGCACCGCCGCTGTCAGTGTCAGCCAGTTTGCCGTGGCATACGGAGCTCCATCGCAGTCTTTAACACTGGTGGCATGCCGCGACAGCGTGGACGTGAACCGTATGTGCAGTTGACGGACTTTGAGCGAGGGCGTATAGTGGGCATGCGGGAGGCCGGGTGGACGTACCGCCGAATTGCTCAACACGTGGGGCGTGAGGTCTCCACAGTACATCGATGTTGTCGCCAGTGGTCGGTGGAAGGTGCACGTGCCCGTCGACCTGGGACCGGATCGCAGCGACGCACGGATGCACGCCAAGACCGTAGGATCCTACGCAGTGCCGTAGGGGACCGCACCGCCACTTCCCAGCAAATTAGGGACACTGTTGCTCCTGGGGTATCGGCGATGACCATTCGCAACCGTCTCCATGAAGCTGGGCTACGGTCCCGCACACCGTTAGGCCGTCTTCCGCTCACGCCCCAACATCGTGCAGCCCGCCTCCAGTGGTGTCGCGACAGGCGTGAATGGAGGGACGAATGCCTTGGTGCCAATGATGGTCGTATGCGTGTTTGGCGCCGTGCAGGTGAGCGCCACAATCAGGACTGCATACGACCGAGGCACACAGGGCCAACACCCGGCATCATGGTGTGGGGAGCGATCTCCTACACTGGCCGTACACCTCTGGTGATCGTCGAGGGGACACTGAATAGTGCACGGTACATCCAAACCGTCATCGAACCCATCGTTCTACCATTCCTAGACCGACAAGGGAACTTGCTGTTCCAACAGGACAATGCACGTCCGCATGTATCCCGTGTCACCCAACGTACTCTAGAAGGTGTAAGTCAACTACCCTGGCCAGCAAGATCTCCGGATCTGTCCCCCATTGAGCCTGTTTGGGACTGGATGAAGCGTCGTCTCACGCGGTCTGCACGTCCAGCACGAACGCTGGTCCAACTGAGGCGCCAGGTGGAAATGGCATGGCAAGCCGTTCCACAGGACTACATCCAGCATCTCTACGATCGTCTCCATGGGAGAATAGCAGCCTGCATTGCTGCGAAAGGTGGATATACACTGTAATAGTGTCGACATTGTGCATGCTCTGTTGCCTGTGTCTATGTGCCTGTGGTTCTGTCAGTGTGATCATGTGATGTATCTGACCCCAGGAATGTGTCAATAAAGTTTCCCCTTCCTGGGACAATGAATTCACGGTGTTCTTATTTCAATTTCCAGGAGTGTATATATGAGGTAACATCAACTTGATATTGCCTCATATGAGGTAAGATCAGCACAAAAAGTCAGTATAAATTAGAAAACTGAATAAATCACGGAATAATGTAGATAGAAGTACAAATTGACACACATGCTTGGAATGACATGGGGTTTGAGGTTTTATTAGAACCAAAAAAATACAAACGTTCAAAAATTGTCCGACAGATGGCGCTTCATCTGATCAGAATAGCAATAATTAGCATAACAAAGTAAGACACAGCAAAACTGATGTTCTTTACAGGAAATACTCAAGATGTCCACCATCATTCCTCAGGAATAATGCTGTGAACAGCACTGTAAAGCATGTTCGGAGTTATGGTGAGGCATTGGCGTCGGATGTTGCCTTTCAGCATCCCTAGAGGTGTCGGTCGATCACGATACACTTGCGACTTCAGGTAACCGCAAAGCCAGTAATCGCACGGACTGATGTCTGGGGACCTGGGAGGCCAAGCGTGACGAAAGTGGCGGCTGAGCACACGATCATCACCAAATGACGCTTCTACTAATCATCGTACGTTCCAGCGGGTGTTTATCAGCCAGGCTGGGGATGATGCGATTCTGTAACATATCGGCGTACCTCTCACCCGTCACGGTAGCAGTTTTGCTGTCCAGCGCTATCTGTCGGACATTTTGCCTACTTTTTTTGTTCTAATAGTCATTCCAAGCATGTGTGTCAATTTTTACCTCTCTGTCTACATTATTCCGTGGTTTATTAAGTTTTCAAATATATACTGACGTTTTGATCACTCTGTATATGAGGTAAGATCACGTGAGGTACTATCTGCCCTCCAGAATACATGGTCCGAAAAGGTGCTG
The DNA here is from genome assembly GCF_023897955.1 of Schistocerca gregaria. Taxonomy (NCBI): domain Eukaryota; kingdom Metazoa; phylum Arthropoda; class Insecta; order Orthoptera; family Acrididae; genus Schistocerca; species Schistocerca gregaria. Next base: position 79,564,150 of record NC_064929.1, read on the forward strand.
CCCTCACTTTCAGCCTTTCGCATTACCACCACATTATGGCCACATTGGCTAATGTCACAATTCGATATCCGTCAGCCATCCAGATGGTTGCCACTGCAGCTACTGGCTGTGTCCACAGATATCCATGCCATGTGTTCTGTGGAGCCAAGTAAACCAATCCACCTCAGCGAACTTCATCGTTCATGGTGAATCACCAAAGTAGATTGGTGAGCGTACAAAAATAAAATTATGAATGTATAAATCTCATTGTAACATAGTTTCATATTTGGAGCTTGCACAGAGTTTATTATTTATGTAGTTTTTGGTGCTGTTTTCTGCATTGGAATCACTCTACAGTGAAGTCCCTGTCATCCATTTAGATTACGTTATTAGAATAGTATTAGAATAAATGCGCACAGGTTATGCATAAGTTACACAAATTACATAGCTTTGTGATATCACACTTTGTTCGTCACATTTCAGTGGTCACATTGTTTGCTTTTTACAGAGTTCTGACAGTGAATTTACTCGTTTTTTACACCTGGTGACAGGGTTGGTAGCACAATGCACACACACAGCTATTGCCGGGGTCGTGGAAAATCTTGTTCTCGCAGGGAACCCTTTTTCATAGAGGAACTGCGTATGGGGTTCCCACCCTCCGACAACTCGAATAAACTCCTAAATTAACATTACAGATACTGCAGTTACGTAGACCTATCAGTGTTTAATTTACAACAGAGAAGTATGCAATAAATATATAGCCCAATATTGCACCGAGCTACAAAAAGACATAGGTATCACAAGCTTAGGATACGTCGTTTTGTTTTCAAGACAACTGTTTACCTTTACGAGGGTATTCAAGTTCAAAGGTCTCCCACTTTGCCTTATCGGGGCAGGGAGTACAGAGAAGCGTGCATTTCACCTCAAAATGTGGGGGACCCCTTTATGTATGCAGCACGGTACGGCACACAAAACCACAGAGGGTGCAGTCGGAGTGATCAGCGATTTTGTTCTAGAAATGGCGAGGGTGCCATTACTATAACAACTAGTAATCATCCGGTTTTTTCGCTTGTGTGGCAAACTTGATCGACAATAGTGTTAGAGGTGTAGTGACGGCATCATAAATGTTGGTGCCACAGTTCCAACAAAGCCAAACGTTTTGTGGTAACAAAAATCAAACTTGTAAGAATGCAGCAGAGTTTACAGTCACGTCAAGTGACGAAATGATACGAGTCTTCGGCCAAGCACTCCTCAGTCCTTGTAAAGCACTATGACTGAGCACCTGAAGATGGCCAATGTTCGGCCGAAAACTCGTGTGATTTTAATCACTTGATGCAGCTGGAAAATCCAGGAAATATTTCCCGAAAGCACACGTGCTCCGTCACCAGATGGTATGACAAGGCCAAGAAAGTGTGAGGAGTTGGTCTCAGGGATCTAGGTTTGAGCGTGAAAGGTATCAGCTCCATACTTGGGAACTTTTCACGCAATCCTCTATGGTGATGTATGGTGCGTCCCTGACATAGGATCCGTGAATGGTGATAGGCGACTGCAAGACTGCACACTTGGTAGTATTGAAACGTGATCACAGCATGAATGCAACTTTTCTTTCGCCAGTTTTGAGACTAGATAAGACATGGAACCAATCTTTTGGTCCAGCGAACTACACAGACTCACCAGGACAGAAAATAATTTTCGGCAATGGACCAGTGTTGAAAAAATGATGTTGACGATGTGACAGCGTTATGGCATCAGTATGTCTCAAAGGGCCCAATAGTAACTGATGCAGCTGGCCGTGGTGGCCGAGCGGTTCTATGCGCTTCAGTCTGGAACTACGCGACCGCTACGGTCGCAGGTTCGAATCCTGCCTCGAGCATGGATGTGTGTGAGGTCCTTAGGTTAGTTAGGTTTATGTAGTGCTAAGTTCTAGGGGACTCATGACCTCAGATGTTTAGTCCCATAGTGCTCAGAGCCATTTGAGCCATTTTGTGTAACTGATGCAAGCTAGCAAAGCGCGGTATAAAGAAAGATCATTCCAGCACAGAGGCTGTAAAACGCTACACACATGCTATTCCAGCAAGACGATGAACCAGCACCTTGGCCGAATGCGGTGCGGAAGTTTCTTCATGAAAAAAAAACTTTTAAATGCTTCTCATGATCTTTATTCACCAAGTCCGGCTTCTAGAGACGACTGGCTTTTCCCAGCAATAACACGTGATCTGCTTTCCCATATTCTCCAGTCTTGCCACTATTGCATCAGCGATCTTCCAGTAAACAAAGCAAATTCCTCAAGAAACATTCACAACAGCCATGGGGTCGACGTTGTGAAAAGAGTGTAAAGCTGCAGGGAGGAAACTATGGCAGATGACAGAGCATTCAGATTGTCTGAGTTAATATTTTGTGGAAAAGAAAAATTGGGGACCTTACGACTCGAATGAACTTCGTAGCAACACTGAGTCTTGATATGGAAACTCCGCGTTAAGCAAGACAGCCGTAAATTCCTCTCCATAAATTCTTCTAAATTCTTCGACAGGGTAACCATAAAAAGTCAGCCAACGATATTTCAACTTCGACACCTGTCCATCGCAACTGCTTTATGGAGACGAGAACAGACTGCCAATGTCCTGGCCACCTTTACAACAGCTTTGATTGTGAACAGTTGTCAGAATGTCATCTGCTGAAAAATGTTGTTAAAGCGCAGCGCTGGAAGTAACCGATCGATCTTTTCTGCGCTAGAAGAGATAAGTTCGAGAAAAAAAAAAAGTTGGTCCGAAAAATGTAAAAATGTTTCATACACCTGAAGATAGGCAACCCAACTTACACTTATAAGCCAAACCATTAAGACCGCGATCTTTTATGCATTGCGTGCACATGACGCGGAAACAAAAGAATTTAAGCGGAGCAGACATGAAAGGGGTATTAACCTAGAAAATATAGGGATCCAAATGGGGAAATCCATTGAAATAAGAGAGTTTGACAAAGGCCAAATTATTAGACGGGGTGTTCAAAAAGTCTCTCAGCTGTGCCGTATGATTGTTAACCGCGCGTGCCGTATGCCGCTGTGAATGTACCGAAATGATACTCAGTGAGATACAAGTTATTAACTTACTGAATATTCATTTTTACTAACAAATTTTCACATGAAATGTTGAAAGTGTCCCCCTATTGTTTGCAAACACAAGCAGAAGCAGTGAAAGTGGATATTGCAGTTTTCAGTTCATCGATGGATTTTGGACGGTTTTTATAGACAGGTGCTTTCGCTACACGCCAGAATAAAACTTCAGTTGGTGCTAGGTCAGACGTTCGTGGAGGCCAAAGTCCCTGTGAAATTATGCGGTCACCAAAAACACCAGCAAGCTGTGACATTGAAACGCGAGCTGTATGCGCGGTTGCACCATCTTGTTAAAAATAACCGTTCAGTATTTCACTTAGCACAAGTTATCCTATGAGTTGGTACAGAATATCACTGCAGTATCGTTGTGCGTTTGTTGTTTCGTTGAAAAATATAGAACCCACAATCTGACGTCTAAAATGGCAATCCAAACTCCTATTTTCACAGAATGAAGTGGTTCCTCATTAATACACAATGGATTTGCAGTACTGCACATACGAGAATTTTGTGAGTTCATGCACCCGGATAAATGGAACCACGTCTCATCAGTGAAAATCGTTTCATTAAGAATATCCCTTCCATTTTGTTGAACGAAATTTTTGAACCATTGACAATAATGCAGTCGCTTGCCATGACTAGTATTTTTCAGTTCTTGCACGACTGTCACTTTGTATGGGAAAAGTTCTAATTTTTTCCTTACAGTTGTGTGCACCGTTACGTCACTAACATCGACTTCCTGGGTGAATAGCCGGCCAGGGTGGCCGAGCCGTTCTACGCGCTACAGTCTGGAACCACGCGACCGTTACGGTCGCAGCTTCGAATCCTGCCTCGGGCATGGATGTCACTTTGTATGGGAAAAGTTAGTTAGGTTTTGAGTAGTTCTAAGTTCTATGGGACTGATGACCTCAGCAGTTACGTCCCATAGTGCTCAGAGCCATTTGAACCTGGGCGTGTTTTCTTACTGACTTGTTCGGACTGATGGACATTTTATCGTCAATATCGAGTAGTTTATCCTCAGACAAAACGCTAGGACGACTACATCTGTCACTGAACCCGTACTTCGAAATTTGTTAATAAAATCTCGCACAGTATCGCGATGTGGGAGTGTTGTCTCCGGGAAAACTGAATTAAATGTTTGACGAACTGAAACTGTGTATTTGCCGCCAGCTTTGAACACTTGTTCGACTAAACACACACGTTCTTGAGTGGTTAGCATTTTAACAGTGACAAAAACGAAACAAAGGAACTGAGACGTTCACGTCAACACGTAACGACACACACCAACGATGCTACTGACGCTGGCTGAGGTAAACGAAACAGTGGAATGTTGGGAGAGTCCACTTGAAGGGAAGTAACCCAGCCAGGCGAACAATCATACGGCACTGCGGAGAGAGTTTCTGAACACGACGTAATTATTATTACGCAGAGCCTGTGAACGATTATGTCTGAAACGGCGAAGCTGGTCGAATGTTCACGTGCTACTGTCGTGTTCATCTACGAAGAGATATGAGGACAGTGAAACTACCTTTAGGCACTAAATTGTTGTACGTCCATTGCTCTTCACACAATATGCTGTTCGGAGGTTTGTCTGCTCTGTAAAGTGGCATAGATGGTGATCTGCGGCATATCTGTCGAAAGAGCACAATGCTGGTGTTTCGGAGCACACTGTTCATCGTACACTGTTCAACATGCAACTCTGCAGTAGACCATCCTTACGTGTTCACATGTTGACCCAATGACATTGTCAATTACGTCTGCAGTGGGCAGGGGACCATCGGGATTCGACCGCCGATCAATGGAAACGTGTCGGCTCTCCGAGTGAATCCAATTTTTTGCTACACTAGATCGACGGTCGCCTCCACAAACGCCGTCATCTGGGTGAACGGCGGCTCGAAACGTGCAGCGCCCCACGGACGCAGGTTGGTGGGAGCAGTATTGTGCTACGGGAGACATTCTCCTGTGCTTTCATGGGAGCTATGGTAGTAATCGAAGAGACGCTGACAGCTACGAACCATTTGTATCCTTTTATTTTTGATGTCTTTGCTGACAGCGATGTCATCTTTCAGCAGTTTAATTGTCCGTGCCTCGGAGCCAGAACCGTGCTACGGTGGCTTGAGAAACATTATAGCGAAGTGACGTTGATGTCTCGGGGACCAAATGCGCCTGACGTGAATCCTCTGGAACCCATCAAGATCGCTGTCGGGCGCCATCGCCGCATCCTCGAGTCAGCGGCGCGTTATTTACGTCAGTTACCTGATCTGTGCACCGACATCTAACGCCGCATACCACCACAAACCTACCAACAAATTGATGGATACCTGATAGGCAGAAATAGTGATGTATTTCGGTCCAAGGACGGACAAACAACCTATTAAGAAGGTGGTCGCAATGTTTTGGCTCACCAGTGTAAGTCATCTGCCCTGGGAACAAATGAAGCAAGTTGTATTGCCTATCCTGAGGTGCATAAAAATCAAAACGAGGATAATGCAATGTGATTAAATGAGGTGATGCTGAGGGAATTAGATTAGGAAATGGAACTCTTTAACTAGTAAGTCAGTTTCAATATTTGGGGAGCAAAATAACTGATGATAGTCGAAGTGGAGAGGATGTAAAATGTAGTCTGGCAATGGCAAGGAAAGCGTTTCTGAAGAAGAGAAATTTGTTAACATCGAGTATACAGTCAAGTGTGAGGAAGCCTTTTCTAAAAGTATTTGTATGGAGTGTAGCCATGTATGGATGTGAAACATGGACAGTACATTTTTAAATATCTTCAACATTTCGCGGCCCTGTCAGCAACTGTGTAAATATTAATTTTAATACTTAACAGCCTCAGTTGCGCTGTTTGCCTAGAATTTACCTAGGTTTCAGTCGGGATAACCCAACCTTCTTCCGAATAACAGTAACTACCGCCTTTCCATAGTGGACATCATCAAGCTATAACTATAAATCCATAAATTGTCGTCAGACTATAAAACTTATCTGGAACTGCCTCGGCCCCACTTCACGACCGCGATGCGGCAGCCACGAGTGCTGTACAGTCTTAATATTTGCGGAAAGAGTAGTTACTTTCATTCTTACTCGTCAGACTTATTGCCTTGTTCTTGCAAGCTAAGGTCAATCAAATACTTATAACAGAATCGATATGAAAATAACTGGTATTTTGTGAGGGACACCATTTAAATTTTCCCGTCCGTTCATTTGCATTTGTCATTGACTAAGAATGATGTTATTAAAAAGGCATTTGCCTTACAAATTGAAGCATTCCCAACTCTCTCGTGGTTTCCTTTTTAGGTACTCCACGTCGACGTCTGCTCGTAGATGCGTATCGTCGGTAGGTTTTACGGCTTTGCTTTTGACGACTGTCCGATAAGGTGCGGTCCTTGTGTTTCGCTATTACTGCGAGTCTTGTAAATATCGCTTTTATTTAGTAATTTGCCCGGCTAAAACTCTCCCCATTTATGATGAAGACAGCCTGCGCCACCTTTCGGAGGCAGTGGCGACGTGAAAGAGTCACAAAAGTTCATATTAAGCAGTCCGTAAAACATGTAAACGTTTACTTCAGTTAGCGTGTTAGTTAAGGCCTACGCTTTCTGCTAGATGGTGCTGACTTACTGCTGAATAGCTTTGGTTCCGTAAAACCTTCACTGATTAGTACTAGGTAAATGAAATAAGTAAACACTCGTGAATTTCACTTTCACTCTATATTCAAGGATTAAGATGGTGATGGATGATGGTCTATTTAAAACGTTCCTAGCCTGGAGAAATCTAAATAGTCCGCAAATGCCGATATGCACGCGCTCTACGTCCAGATTCGCAACTAATGGCACACCACACTTTGAGAAGTCCACACGTTAATAACTGAATACCGCTACCTCTGAATTCCCTCGTATCAGCAGATACTTTGAGTTTCTGTCGACTATATGTCCGTAAAGTTCCAATGTAGCAGTAAAGTCCTAAAATCCCCTTAATACTCCATTGCTACAAACAGCCAGAGATCGTACACTACATCACTTTTAATCTCCGTAATAATCTAACAGTTAATCGTGAATCTTAACACGATAAAGTCTAATCTAATTATTGCCTCGCTGACTGACACGGGTTCCCTTCCCTTTAACGAAACAATCAAGGAAAGAAAGCGGCAATAATGACGATCAGGCCTTTTTATACGTTTTTCATCACAAGAGTTTAACTTGACTGCCTTCTCCATGACGGAGCTTCCGTGGCTTTGCTGTACTTAGACGTTAAATTATTTGCTGATATACTATAATTTTGATCTGCAACTACCGAACTCTGATTCTACACTATGTTCCCCTCTAAAAATTCTATTCTTAAATTTAAATTATCCTTTCTGTAGACTTAACAGAGGTGTTTCGAAATGATGACCTCATTACGTTTATATATATAGTAGAACTCTTTCGACGATAAGTGACTGTGAGCTCTCTGACGAACTGGATATGTGTCAGCTGTCGCCGCCATGTAGAAAACTTTGCTTATAAATATTTGGTTGTCAATATGTTAGCGGTACTCGCATGTAAACATGTATTAATGTTGTTAGTTTTTCTGTAGAAAATATTCAGATAATGTTGAGCGTGTTTCTTCAAATTAACCAACTGATAATTAATAAGCATAGTAATTTTCGAACAGTGAATGTGGGAACATAGACCCCTAGATTATGCAGTAGACAAAAGTCAAATAATTTCAGCCACATTGCAAATGTAGACTATTGGCCATTGAAACTGCTACACCAAGAAGAAATGCAGATGATAAATGGGTATTCACTGGACAAATATATTGTACTAGAACTGACATGTGATTACATTTTCACGCAATTTGGGTGCATACGTCCTGAGAAATCAGTACCCAGAACAACCACCTCTAGCCGTAACAACGGCCTTGATACGCCTGGAAATTGAGTCAAACAAAGTTTGGATGGCGTGTACAGGTACAGCTGCCCATGCAGCTTCAACACGATGCCACAGTTCATCGAGAGTAGTGACTGACGTATTGTGACGAACCAGTTGCTCGACCACCATTGACCAGAGGTTTTCAATTGGTGAGAGATCTGGAGAATGTGCTGGCCAGGGCAGCAGTCGAATATTTTCTGTGATACGAGGCCGTTGGTATCCAGCACGGCTTACCGTATTACCGTCCTGAACCCACCAACTCCATTCTGCTAACAGTCATTGGATCTCGACCAACGCGAGCAGCAATGTCGCCATATGATAAACCGCAATCGCGTTAGGCTACAATCCGGCTTTTATCAAAGTCGGAAACGTGATGGTACGCATTTCTACTCCTTACACGAGGCATCACAACAACGTTTCAACAGGCAACGCCGGTCAACTGCTGTTTCTGTATGAGAAATCAGTTGGAAACATTCTTCATCTCTGTACGTTGTAGGTGCCTCCACCGGCGCCAACCTTGTGAGAATGCTCTGGAAAGCTACTCATTTGCACATCACAGCATCTTCTTCCTGTCGGTTAAATTTCTCGTCTGCAGCACGTCATCTTCGTGGTGTATCAATTTTAATGGCCAGTAGTGTAGTTGTGGTTAGTGCGATGCATATTTTATCATGTGTCTAAAAACGTGACTGACATTGTTAAGATTTTGAAAGGTGACGTATTCAAACACTTAGAACAGCTCAGAACGCTGAGTGCGTTTCACGTACCTGGAATATGGCGACCTCTGGCTTTCCGCCGGAGGTGCCGTTGGTGATGTTGTTGGCCGCTGGTGCGCTGGGGAGGTTGGTGGAGATGCTCTTCACCAGCTCTGACGTCACGACGGGCTTCTGCTGGACCAGCGACGACGAGGAGGGGATGACATTGGAGCGGATGTCTTCCCCGGCGATGCCTGTGTTAGCTCTGTGAACAGAATACACGTACAGATGTAGCATGAAGTCTCAAATATCCGCTTCGGAACAGTTCACTATCTGCTAAAAATTTTCGATCTGAAGCCGCTTCGGCGACCTACATATTTCGCTGTTTATTTCCTGAACTAAAGTGCGCATCATTTACGACGGCGGCCGAGTTTAGGTTCGATCTGCGCGTCTGACATCACAGAACACAGTGAGCCAACGAACAGAGAACGACGTTGCCAGAGATCGACTGCAGTGCAGAGCACGGAGGAGTGTCTTCAGTTTTAGAAACGTTCAGTCATAAATAAAGTAATTGAACGAAAGCAATGTCTTGATAGCAGAATTTCTTTTATAGAAAGTTTGGAAAAAGCATTCTTTACACGAATTGCTAGGCCACTTTCAATACATTATCACTGTACAAAAATCTCGAGGTCATGACCCAGAAACGAAGATGTAGGATGAACCAAAAATTAACAACGGTATAAGGAATTTTAGAATGCCCGTTGGTATCCATCAATTCTGTCTGTGCTAGTGCGATGTAGCTCAGCACGACACAAATAATGAAAACTGCAGAAGACTCGAACGTGTGCTTAAGACGTAGGTGCAACATTCGGTTGTTTGATGATGTCAGTTCTTCCTGCACACAGGTTGGATGCGACAGGGTAGGCAGTGAGACAGTCTCTCCACTCCGTTTACTTCATTGCCTTCGTCTGCATCTATAAGCTGCAAGCAAAGTTATGTTATGTGGCGGAGGGTACTTTGTGTAGATTAGATTAGTTTTTCGATCCATAGATCCCTGCTAAGGAGATCCTCGTGGATGTGGAACAAGTCTTTTTTTTAAATCTCAAATAACAATACTAATAGCATGAATATATACAATACATCATTTGTTTCTATTAAAAAATTCGTCACTGGAGTAGAAGGAGTTGGCCACTAGTAAGTCTTTCAGTCTCCTTTTAAACTGATCTTTATTTGTAACTAAATTTTTTATGTTTGCTGGAAAATAATTGAACAGTTCCTGAGTAGTGGGCCGCTAGTATTGTATGTATGAACTGAGCTGTTTGTTGGAAAAAGAGATATATTATTTAGGACAAATTTCATGTAGGAGTAAATATACTGAGAGGAAGTAGTTGGTATACTCAGTTCTTTCAAGAGCTTTCTACAGACGTCCGTCGATTTACTCCACAAATAATACGTATTACACACTTTTGTAGTCAGAAAACTAAACACTTTGTGTCCCCTTTCCTCTTCCAGTGCCGAATGGGTCACGGGAAGAACGATTGCTGGTAAACCTCCGCGTGGACGCGACTCGCTCTAACTTTACGTTCATGGTCTTTTCTCGAGATATACGTACGTGGCGGGAAGCAATATATTCAGCTTAGACAGCTTACGATGCCTTGTTAGCAGACTGCCTCTGTTGCAGTGTCTGCCGCTGCAGTCGCCTCATCACACTTGTGACGCTTTCGCGTTTGCTAAATGAACCTGTTACAAACGCGCTGCTCTTCTTTGGATCCTCCCTGTGTCGTCTTTCAGTCCTGTCCGGTTCGGATCCCAGACAAACGAGCAACATTCAAGTATTGAACCACTTGTTTATAGTGTAAAACACTAAGGTTGTCGCGCTTCCGAGGTCAAACTTCCATCATCAGAATAATAAATAGTAAAAGAACCTGTTAACCCTCGCTAAAATGGAACATGCACCGGGCACAATAAAATGGATAATAAAATTAAAACATCTTGGCTACTTCCTTTGTTGCAGCCGTATCTTCCATGGTGCATCTCCACGTAGTCTTCAAAATATAAAAATTGGTAGTCGGTATCATTGCAAGATTGTACGGAACCCAAAATATGGACAATACTTTTCCAATTACTTAGGAAGAGCCCTACGCGACCTTCCTGGCAGCTGCATCCTCAACAGGTAGAAGATGATACCCATTGATTGAGCTGACTAGAACATGTCCGATTCTCGGTGGAATAACATACGGCATTCATTAAGACGTACCTGGATGATGCAGCGTGAGTAGCGCCAATCCTTCTGCATGGTGTACGAAGAATATTTTTCGTTTCTCTATATATATTACCTCGCTATAGGAAAGTGCAGAGACATTTGTTTTGCTTACTCAGTGCACGATGCAGTAGTAGCTACATTTGGTTTTGGTGTGGTATAAGGTAAATACAAAACACAGGGTGTACTACTTTGCTTCTGCCCTTTCTTCCCCAACATTTGAGGCTTTAATGAACAAATTGGTTACATATGTATCATTCAAAGTATTTCCCATCGCTGACCACTACTTTCTGCCATCTTTCTGGCAGTTCACGAATCCCGCGTTGTTCATCTTTTTGTGACTTCTTCATGAGATCGGAAGTGTTGCTCAGCCAGACCATTGATCTAAACAGGTGATAGTCAGAGGGAGTAGCGTCTGGAGAATACGGCCGGTGGGGTAGGACTTCCCATTTTAACGTTTCCAAGTACGTTTTGACCTCCTTTGCAACGACGGATCGAGCGTTGTCGTGCAGCAAAATCACTTTATCGCGCACCTCGCTGTATTGCGGTCGTTTGTCTTTTAATGTTCTGCTCAAACGCATTAATTGCGTTCGTGATTGTAGCACTTGGTTTTTTAACACCTCATAGCACACGACGCCGAGCTGGTCCCACCAAATGCAGAGCATGATCTTGGAGCCGTGAAGATTCTACATCTACATCTAGATACACACTCTGCAATTCACCATACGGTGCGTGGCGGAGGGTACCTCGTACCACAACTAGCATCTTCTCTCCCTGTTCCACTCCCAAAGAGAACGAGGCAAAAATGACTGCCTGTATGCCTCTGTACGAGCCCTAATCTCTCTTATCTTATCTTTGTGGTATTTCCGCGAAATGTAAGTTCCCGGCAGGAAAATTGTACTGCAGTCAGCCTCAAATGCTGGTTCTCTAAATTTCCTCAGTAGCGATTCACGAAAAGAACGCCTCCTTTTCTCCAGAGACTCCCACCCGAGTTCCTGAAGCATTTCCGTAACACTCACGTCATGATCAAACCTGCCAGTAACAAATCTGGCAGCCCGACTCTGAATTGCTTCTATGTCCTCCCTCAATCCGACCTGACAGGGATCCCAAACGCTCGAGCAGTACTCAAGAATAGGTCGTATTAGTGTTTTATAAGCGGTCTCCTTTACAGATGAACCACATCTTCCCAAAATTCTAGCAATGAACCGAAGACGACTATCCGCCTTCCCCACAACTGCCATTACATGCTTGTCCCACTTTATATCGCTCTGCAATGTTACGCCCAAATATTTAATCGACGTGACTGTGTCAAGCGCTACACTACTAATTGAGTATTCAAACAAACGGTTTGGCCGTCGACGTGCAAGCATGCCCGGGATATCTCAATGATTTTTTTCGTTTAGGGTTATCGTAATGAACCCATTTTCGTCCCCAGTCACAATGCGATGCATACATCCCATCCGTTTTTGCCTCTGAAGCAACTTTTCACAAACACACAAACGCCATTCAACGCCTCTTGGCTTCAGCTCACACGGGACCTACGTTCCTTCTTTCTGAATCATGCCCATAGCCTCGAGACATTTTGAAATGGCTTGCCGTGTCACTCCTACTAAATGTGCCAATCCTTCTTGAGTTTGATGCAAGTCTTCACTCAGCAATGTCTCCAATTCTGCATCTTCGAAAACATTCTCTCTTCCACCACTATGCCGGTCTACGACGTTAAAATCACCGTTCTTGAAGCGTTGAAATCACTCACAACCCGTTGTAACGTATTACTATATTTACGACGTTTCTTATCGAGCCATTTACGTTATCTCGCATTTGTAGCTGTTTCTCTCACAGAAATAATGATAAAAATTCAGAAATTCAGGGTCGCCCCTACCCAAGCCCTTCGTAACCATTTCGAAAAAACGGAGCTGGAAAATTATGTTCAATTACTATAATAATTTAATTACAAGTAGGCAAATTTCTGTAAGCAGCCAGATAAATAGCACGCCATGTCGTGCATGAAGCAACTTGATTAATTCAGGAATGGAAATCAGAGTAAGGGGGTAATATCGACATCAAAGGATTTATTGTAACTAAATATTTGGTTGCACATCTAACTACACATAACTGGTGACTGACTAGAAATATTTAAGTAAGAACTACGTGAGAATGAAACGGAGCACAATTTAACTACACCAAGAAGAAACACAGAACACGGGGTTGGGAGACAGTTATACTATCATCTCCTTTGCACTAATACCATAAAAATATCTTAGTGGTATTTGCATTACGATTCTACACATGCACTATTCTGGACAGAGGTTTAACCAAAACACAAGGCTGTGCGGTAATTATTCAACACACTAACTGCGTCTGCTGCCTGCAAACGGCCGAACTAGGGCACGTGGTGCATTCTGACTTAAACTGTTGTGCTGCTTTGTAGTAAACGCAAGAAAGAACAGATATTCTTGCAGAAATTGTAGCTCATTAAACAAGCAAACTGTTAAAATAAAGCCTATTGCGGTGCCGTGGTGAACCAGAAGGGTCATTGATTACCAAACACGTGGCACAAAATCGACACGCAAAGACAAAAGAAATTTCCACAAAATATAAGATTAAACCTCATTAAAAAAATAACTCGCTACACACGCTTCAGTTAAGCTGAAGTTCTTAAGTATTTCACCAGTTAAACACAACGAAGTCCTAACTCAACCTGATTCCTATCACCTGAAACCCCCCTTAAGAGCTACGATCCGTACTCACCAAGCGTTCACCAAGAGTGCCCCTTTCTCTCTCCAGGTTACCTAGCTCCCCGTGCAGAGGAAGCTACCAGAGGGGTAGCCCTCCGTCACCAACCTCGCTCACAAAAACAGACTTCGACACAGCCATCGACTAAGATGGGTAAACCTTTCTGTTCAGGTATTGTAAACCTGAGTTGATCATCCTGTGCTCTCCTTAGAACGAGAAGCAACATCGTCAGCTCCCAAAAGACGATGACCAACTCAGCGTTTCCCACAAAACATAACCGAAACCCACTTTAAAACACACATACAGGGTGTTACAAAAAGGTACGGCCAAACTTTCAGGAAACATTCCTCACACACAAAGAAAGAAAATATGTTATGTGGACATGTGACCGGAAACGCTTATTTTCCATGTTAGAGCTCATTTTATTACTTCTCTTCAAATCACATAAATCATGGAATGGAAACACACAGCAACACAACGTACCAGCGTGACTTCCTCCGTTAGCGAGGATACATGCATCCACCCTCCGTCGCATGGAATCCCTGATGCGCTGATGCAGCCATGGAGAATGGCGTATTGTATCACAGCCGTCCACAATACGAGCACGAAGAGTCTCTACATTTGGTTCCGGGGTTGCGTAGACAAGAGCTTTCAAATGCCCCCACAAATAAAAGTCAAGAGGGTTGAGGTCAGGAGAGCGTGGAGGGCACGCAATTGGTCCGCCTCTACCAATCCATCGGTCACCGAATCTGTTGTTCAGAAGCCGTCGAACACTTCGACTGAAATGTGCAGGAGCTCTAGTGTGCATGAACCACATGTTCTGTCGTACTTGTAAAGGCACATGATAACGTGCTCCACTTAGCGTAGGTGGAAAAACATGGCACCCAATCAATACATCACCAATAATGCCTGCCCAAACGTTCTCAGAAAATCTGTGTCGATGACGTGATTGCACAATTGCGTGCGGATTCTCGTCAGCCCACACACGTTAGCCGGCCGCGGTGGCCGTGGGGTTGTAGGCGCTGCAGTCCGGAACAGCGGGACTGCTACGGTCGCATGTTTGAATCCTGCCTTGGGCATGGATGTGTGTGATGTCCTTAGGTTAGTTAGGTTTAAGTAGTAGTAGTAGATCTAGGGGACTGATGACCTAAGATGTTAAGTCCCATAGTACTCAGAGCCATTTTGAACCCACACATGATGATTGTGAAAATTTACAATTTCATCACGTTGGAATGAAGCCTCATCCCTAAAGAGAACATATGCAGTGAAATGAGGATTGACACATTGTCGGATGAACCATTCGCAGAAGTGTACCCGTGGAGGCCAATCAGCTGCTGATAGTGCCTGCACACACTGTACACGGTACGGAAACAACTGGTTCTCCCGTAGCACTCTCCATACAGTGACGTGGTCAACGTTACCTTGTACAGCAGCAACTTCTCTGACGCTGACATTAGGGTCATCGTCAACTGCACGAAGAATTGCCTCGTCCATTGCAGGTGTCCTCGTCGTTCTACTCGCGAGTCATAGGCTGGAATGTTCCGTACTCCCTAAGACGCCGATCAGTTGCTTCGAACGTCTTCCTGTCGGGACACCTTCGTTCTGGAAATCTGTCTCGATACAAACGTACCGCGCCACGGCTATTGCCCCGTGCTAAACCGTACATCAAATGGGCATCTGCCAACTCCACATTTGTAAGCATTGCACTGACTGCAAAACCATGTTCGTGATGAACATTAACCTGTTGTTGCTACGTACTGACGTGCTTGATGCTAGTACTGTAGCGCAATGAGTCGCATGTCAACACAAGCACCGAAGTCAACATTACCTTCCTTCAATTGGGCCAACTGCCGGTGAATCGAGGAAGTACAGTACGTACTGACGAAACTAAAATGAGCTCTAAAGTGGAAATCAAGCGTTTCCGGAGACATGTCCACTTAACATCTTTTCTTTATTTGTGTGTGAGGAATTTTTCCTGAAAGTTTGGCCGTACCTTTTTATAACACCCTGTATAATAATCAATAGGCCTTATTTGAGTGCCCAATCTTTCTGGAAGAGTTCATGAATTGAGCTAAAACCAGGTAGTAAAATGAATAGTGTTACTTAAAATCCGTCTTGATTGCACATTTTTTTATTCATATGACCGGTTTCCGTTCACTAAGAACCATCTTCAGACCTGATATTTGAGTTACAGGAGTAACCCGTCCAAATCTAGCAATTTTCACATGCTACGTCCCATAAAAAGAAATTTGCAGTCCAGACTGATTTTAACTAACATTATAAAATCACTGATTGCTGTTATACCATAAGACATTATGTCTGTTTTTGCAAAATTTGTGAAATGAATAGGTTGTACCGAATTCGACAAGATGAATAGGTTGTACCGAAAACGACACGCGTCTTATGAAACGACTTCACAGAGTCGTTTCGCCGTTCTTTCACTGATAGCGTCCTTACCACACGTACTTGAGAGCATTCCATGAGATTGAGCCGCTGTTTTCGTCAAAAATGGCTCTGAGCACTATGGGACTTATCCATGGTCATCAGTCCCCTAGAACTTAGATCTACTTAAACCTAACTAATCTAAGGACATCACACAACATCCAGTCATCACGAGGCAGAGAAAATCCCTGACCCCGCCGGGAGTCGAACCCGGGCGCGGGAAGCGAGAACGCTACCGCACGGCCATGAGCTGCGGACCGCTGTTTTCTTCATGTTGAAACAAAACAGTAACCAATGACGATAATTAGGCTCGTAAACTGACATTTTCAATCAAGAAGAACTTTATGATGCAGACACAAATCGACTAACGTTTGAATGATGTTATGTTGACCGAGGTCCAAGCTAAGTGTCTGACATCTGCGATTTGCTTCTTTCGACCGCTACTTATTGTTGTCGCCACCTATCGGCAAAAAGTTGTTCACCTTTTACTAATATATGTAAAAAAATGAAGAAATAGGACAAAATGTTAACTATTTTACAGAAACACAGCAGAATATTTCTGGTATCGAGAGGTTGAGGTGAGGTGCCGTAATGGTTACGTAATCCAAGTACCATTACACGTTGAAACCACTCACGACACGTTCTTTCACAAATAGCGTCCGTACGATACGTACTTGAGAGCATACTATGAGACTCGGCCGCTATTTTCTGCACATTGAAACAAAACAGTAACACCTTCCGCAAATGACGAGAATTACGCTTGTAAACTGACATTTGCAGTCAGAACAATTTAATGATGCAAACATATCTACATCTACATGACTACTCTCCAATTCACATTTTAGTGCTTGGCAGAGGGTTCATCGAACCACAGTCATACTATCTCTCTATCATTCCACTCCCGAACAGCGCGCGGGAAACACGAACACCTAAACCTTTCTGTTCGAGCTCTGATTTCTCTTATTTTGTTTTGATGATCATTCCTACCTATGTAGGTTGGGCTCAACAAAATATTTTCGCATTCGGCAGAGAGAGTTGGTGACTGAAATTTCGTAAATAGATCTCGCCGCGACGAAAAACGTCTTTGCTTTAATGACTTCCATCCCAACTCGCGTACTGAATCTGACACACTCTCTCCCCTATAACGTGACAATACAAAACGAGCTGCCCTTTTTTGCACCCTTTCGATGTCCTCCGTCAATACCACCCGGTAAGAATCCCACACCACGCAGCAATATTCTAACAGAGGACGAACGAGTGTAGAGTAAGCTGTCTCTTTAGTGGACTTGTTGCATCTTCTAAGTGTCCTGCCAATGAAACGCAACCTTTGGGTCGCCTTCCCCACAATATTATCTATGTGGTCTTGTAATTTTTACACCCAGGTACTTAGTCGAATTGACAGACTTGAGAATTGTACTATTTATCGAGTAATCGAATTCCAACGGATTTCTTTTGGAACTCATGTGAATCATCTCACACTTTTCGTTATTTAGTGTCAACTGCCACCTGACACACCATACAGCAATCTTTTCTAAATCGCTTTGCAGCTGATACTGGTCTTCGGATGACCTTACTAGACGGTAAATTACAGCAGCATCTGCGAACAGTCTAAGAGAACTGCTCAGATTGTCACCCAGGTCATTTATATAGATCAGGAACAGTAGAGGTCCCAGGACGCTTCCCTGGGGAACACCTGATATCACTTCAGTTTTACTCGATGATTTGCCGTCTATTACTACGAACTGCGACCTTCCTGACAGGAAATCACGAATCCAGTCGCACAGCTGCGACGATACCCCATAGGCCCGCAGCTCGATGAGAAGTCGCTTGGGAGGAACGGTGTCAAAAGCTTTCCGAAAATCTAGAAATAAGGAAGCAACTTGAGATCCCCTGTCGATAGCGGCTATTACTTTGTGCGAATAAAGGGCTAGCTGCGTTGCACAAAAACGATGTTCTCTGAAACCACACTGATTACGTATCAATAGATCGTTCCCCTCGAGGGAATTGACTAACGTTTGAATGAGGTTATGTTGACCGAGGTCTAAGCTAACTGCCTGATGTCTGCGATCTGTTTCTTTCTACCGCTACTTACCATTGCCGCAACCTATCGGCAAACGGCGACCGCTCACGATAAACGGGGATCCCAGGTTGGAGTCCCGACCCGGCACAAATTTTGGTTGTCGTGATTCCATTCTTCAGCTGACGGTTGTGGCAATATTTAATAAAACATGTAGTGTTGGTGACTTACCTCGCAGACGGTGGCTGCGACAGCAGGGTCGCCGCCGTAGGCAGAGGGCTGGCTGGCAGGTTGAAGGGCAAAGGGCGCGCCGGTTCGCTCTCTGGGCGGTGGTTGCGTGGGATGGCCGTTGGCGGCGCTGCCGTCGTGCTGCGACACAGCAACACCAACGAACCAATTAGCAGAGTACGAAACCCCTGGATGAGCGTCTTTATTATGCATTTACGTAACCTTATCCCCTTCTTCATCCTCATGTCACTCACATGAAAAGAACCTTATGGATCCTTACAATTTTGATAAGTTACACTGCTGGCCATTAAAACTGCTACACCAAGAAGATACGCAGATGATAAACGGGTATTCATTGGACAAATATATTATACTATGTGATTACAGTCTAACGCAATTTGGGTGCATACATCCTGAGAAATCAGTACCCAGAACAACCACCTCTAGCCGTAATAACGGACTTGATACGCCTGGGCATGCAGTCAAACAGAGTTTGGATGGCGTGTACAGGTACAGCTGCCCATGCAGCTTCAACATGATACCACAGTTCATCAAGAGATCAAGAGTAGTGACTGGCGTATTGTGACGAGCCAGTTGCTCGCCCAGACGTTTTCAGTTGGTGAGAGATCTGGAGAATGTGCTGGTCAGGGCAGCAGTCGAACATTTTCTGTATCCACAAAGGCCCACACATGACATGTGGTCGTGCATTATCCTGCTGAAATGTATGGTTTCAAAGGGATCGAATGAAGGGTAGAGCCACGGATCGTAACACATCTGAAATGTAACGTCCACTGTTCAAAGCGCTGTCAATGCGAACAAGAGGTGACCGCGACGTGTAACCAATGGCACCCATACCATCAGGCCGGGTGATACGGCAGTATGGCGATGACCAGTACACACTTCCAATATGCATTCATCACGATGTCGCCAAACACGGATGCGACCATCATGATACTGTAAACAGAACCTGGATTCATCCGAAAAAATGAAGTTTTGCCATTCGTGCACACAGGTTCGTCGTTGAGTACACCATCGCAGGCGATTCTGTCTGTGATGCAGCGTCAAGGGTAACCGCAGCCACGGTCTCCGAGCTGATAGTCCGTGCTGCTGCAAACGTCGTCGAACTGTTCGTCCAGATGTTTGTTGTCTTGCAAACGTCCCCATCTGTTGACTCAGGGATCGAGATGTGGCTGCACAATCCGTTTCAGCGATGGGGATAAGATGCCTGTCATCTCGACTGCTAGTGATACGAGGCCGTTGAGGTCCAGCACGGCGTTCCGTATTACCCTCCTGAACCCACCGATTCCATATTCTGCTAACAGACATTGGATCTCGACCAACGCGAGCAGTAATGTCGCAATACGATAAACCGCAATCGCTACAGTCTACAATCCGACCTTTATCAAAGTCGGAAACGTAATGGTACGCATTTCTCCTCCTTACACGAGGCATCACAACAACGTTTCACCAGGCAACGCCGGTCAACTGCTGTTTGTGTATGAGAAATCGGTTGGAAACTTTCCTCATGTCAGCACGTTGTAGTTTTCGCCACCGGCACCAACCTTGTGTGAATTTTCTGAAAAGCTAATCATTTGCATATCACAGCATCTTCTTCCTGTCGGTTAAATTTCGCGTCTGTAGCATGTCATCTTCGTGATCTTGCAATTTTAATGGCCGATGGTGTGCTTATGGGACACTGAAGTAACACAAAATTAATTTTGCACCTCAGTCCGGATTTTACAAGCACAGAAATTCAGCATGTGCTTCAGTACTACGACATAGGGTTTCTGGCATCCTTGTGTGAGAATGGAGACAGTTTATAGCATATTTGTCCATGATACGTCTCCTCACACTAGAGTTTATGTGTCCGTTTTAGTACAAGTAAGATAATTTTGAACCCCTGTATCCCGGAAATATAACAATGTAAATAAAATTTCCAGGTTTTTTAAAGTCGGAATTTTAGAAATACATCGTAAACATTTCAGCCATTTGTTGCGCAAGGCGTCTTTGTATCCGCAGCTCTGCTATGGTACGAAAAAATGATAAAAAGTTTTTAGTGGTTTTCTAAGGAATCGCTCATGAGCTAATTGTACCTGTATAAGCCCATTAAGGCCCACTGTAGACCACATCAAGTGCAAAAGAACCAACGTATTTGCTCATTTGTCTAAACAGGAACAAGTGTGTAATAGTTATACTTTCACCTTGTACTGTAGGTTAGTGACAATAAGATGATCCTTCTGTTGGGTATGCAAATGGTCCTTAGCCCAAGGGCTGCGTGAAACATTTGACCTTTTTATCAACAATAGCAACCAAGTTATAAGCCCCAGAATGATCCGATTATTATGCAAATTGTTTTGGAACATATTACGTAGCGCACGTTGTCGCATACGTAACGATACATGAAAACTGGAGTGAACCTGGTACTGAAATATTGGTGGTGGTGGTGGGGGGAGGGGGGGGGGGGAAATCACACATTGTACTGTGCACGAAGGACATTGGTGGAGCTCACGACCAGCATACAACACATTATCAGGTTTCAACCCAAAAGAGCAGTGTCGTTTTACTCGTAGGTCACTGGAGCTTCATTTACACATTCGCATATGAACAGTGGAAATGGATCTAGTACTGAACCTTAGGGGACACTCCACATTTAATTGCGCGGCAGAGCCGTTGGCGGCGCTGTAGTCATGTTGGGGCAACACATTGAGTGTGACGTACTTCTCATTGTTCACAAGTGTGTGAAATCTTATGGGACTTAGCTCCTAAGGTCACCAGTCCCTAAGCTTACACACTACTTAACCTAAATTATCCTAAGGACAAACACACACACTCATGCCCGAGGGAGGACTCGAACCTCCGCCGGGATCAGCCACACAGTCCATGACTGAAGCGCCCCTGACCGATCGGCTAATCCCGCGCGGCGTACTTCTCATTATTCACAGTTCACAACAGTCAAACATCAGTAGCATGTCGATTGCTTGTGACTACAAGTTCTTTGGGTTTCTAACCTACATCTTCGTGTATTCATGTAATACAACACTCACTCTCGACTAAAACAAGATTCCTTAAAATTTCCTGTCCCATTTCGTAACCATCACCTTTCGTAAAGTCACTCACTCAGTTGTCTACAATGATTCTAATTTCAGTTTTGTATAAATAATTATGCATAACACTACTAACAATTATTGGCAGTCAGAACTAAATTTTATTTGCAGCGATATAATACTTCCACGAACTAATCCCTTAAGACGGTGCCCTGCTTGGTTTGAGGCCCTGTGCAGAAACAGCTTTATCAAACAGGTGCAGCAGTAACAGGCGGCCAATACCTCCATTCACACGCTTTACTCCGAACAGAAAACAATATTTTAATTAATATTAAAAATTCAGAACCAATATGAGGACAAAGAATACGTTTCACACACAGTAGCTGGAAAAATATAATTTCAGACTCATATTCCCATAATCTAATGCAGTTGTTTCATATGCTCGACTGTAACATTCAGTTCAGATTTAATGTTGGCAATGCTTTGGAAAAACTTGCTTTCTTAAATTACTCTATAATCGCTATTCACCCCTGTGAAATTGTCATCTTATAAACATCGGCTGCATGGATGAAAATGGTTCTGCATGAGTAGATGTACCTGTCCTTTATACTACAAAACACTGAATTGTGTAGCAAACTGGCCCGAGCTTTCATCTATGGAAAGAAAATAGCAGATACTTAACGACAAATTTATAAATATATGTCGGTAAGTATATATAAGATGTGTATGGATTTCTTGACACAACATTCTATTCGAATATATATATATATATATATATATATATATATATATATATATATATATATATATGTGTGTGTGTGTTTTTATTTTAATTTGTTTATTATATATTTTTTATAAATTTAAAAACAGAGAAACATTGCTACAAACGCAGCTCAAATATATATATATATATATATATATATATATATATATAAGCTGTGTTTGTTGCAATGTTTCTCTGTTTTTAAATTTATAAAAAATATATAATAAACATATTAAAATAAAAACACACATGTATTCCAATGCAACAGTGCATGATAATTTCAAAGCATTCGATCAAAACCTTTCAGAGATTTGCTAATAGGAGCATTTGTAGTTTCAATATAAGAACAAACGTAGATGTTCATTTCTTCATAATCTCAAATCTTCGAAAGTACTTCACGGATTTCCTGACACAACATTGTATTGGTATACTCCCGTGTTTTTACACACTCACTAGAACGCCATCTGGTATACATGTAATGTACATATAATAAAAGAGGTAACATTATAAAAAGGTAAATGTTGGAGGCTGGCAGTTATTCACCGATTGCTTTGAAATTTAGACAAATCATCCAATTCTAATACGGGCGTGTTTTGAGATACATAGTTCTTTAATATATGTATATTTTAAATTTTTTAATATATATGTATATATTCTTTCTTAAAAACGTCTACAGTATAAGATACACACCTTCTGCAAATTTCAAATTTCTGTACTTAGCAGTTTTACTGGGCAAAGAGTCAGTCAGTCGTAACTGGAAAACATTGTTACGAAAAATCTCAAAATTTTCCTTTCAGATTTACTTTAAATTTTTACACATTGCTGTAGTAAACGTGTAGACAAATAGACACGTCTCTGTGTACAACAGCCAATGTCCTGATTGACTGACTGACTCATCGCAGAGCCAAACCGCTAAGCACAGAAACTTGAAATTTGCAGAAGGTGCAAATTTTACACTGTAGGCGTTGTTTAAGAAAGGATTTTTCGAAGTTTGCATCGTAAGGGGGTGCAATAGGGTATGAAGGGTTTTATTGAAAAATGAAGGCAATTTTAAAATTAGACTTACAAAAATTGGTATTTGGATTCTCAGTCAGAGCTAAGGAAATATGTGTTTCATTATTTCTGGAAATTTAACCTGATGGGGTAAAATGGTGGATGAAAGGCTTTATTTGAAACATATCACTATTAAAAGAACTATTTTTAAAGGTATATCTATGAACATTGATATTTGATTCCTTGGTTAGAAATAAAACAACAGTTAGATGTTTCAGTGTTTCTGGAGATCTGACCTCTAAGGGAGTGCAATAGGAGATGAGCTTTTTCGTGAAAATATTTTATTATGTATGCATTTTAAAAGCAAACTCCATGAAAATTTAAATTTGGCTTCTGAGTTACAAATAAAAAAGTATGTATAACTGTTTTTGAAAATAAGGTCAGACTTATCCATGACCCATCATCGATCAGGCAAAACCGCGAAGGATAAAAACTTGTAGACTGGAGAGGGTGTGGATCTTATACGGTAGGCACCGTTTAAGCACGAATTGCACGAAATTTCACTCCTAAGGGGGTGAAATAGGGGATGAAAGGCTTTTTGAAAGCATGTCGGTATTCAGGGAAAATGGAAGCTGGAACTACGAAAACTGGTATTTGGTTTCACAGTCAAAATACAAAAAAAATGTGTTTCAACAGTTTTGGAAATTCAACCACCAAGGGGTAAATAAGTAGTTGAAAGATTTTTTTGAAAACAAATAATTGCTAAAGAACTAGGAAGAGACTTTTATGGTTACATCTGTGACACTTCGTATTTGACTTCTCGGTTAAAAATAAAAAACATACGTGTTTCAGTGTTTCTGGAAATTCAACTCCCAATGGAGTGCAGTAGGATATGTAAATTTTAAAGAAAATGTTTCGTTAGATAAAAAAATTTTGAAGCCTAATTTATGAAAATTGGTGTTTCAGTTGTCGGTTAGATCTAAAGAAATATTTGTTACGAGATGAAAGTTGCTACGGAACTGTCTCCACAAGAACGCAACAGGCATGATTAACAAAAACTTTGAACTACAGCTACCAGAATCCCTTTATGGGCAGGAATATACTTTAAAAGATCATGCTAATATGGTCTTAATTAGCGTGAAAAACTTAGAAAGTGTTACAATTTTTGAACAACATAAAAATTCGATGAACTCAATTTTTTTAAAAAAAATCTGCATGCCATGCAGTATACGTGAGCTGGCGCTAAGCTAGATCTTCATATCAGAGAATGTACAAATAATTACGATTCATGTTTACGGTAACCTGAATGAGTTCGATTTTACACAGATTACGCGAAGGAACTTACCCCCCTTCTTGCAGCGGTGTACCGTAGGTCTCTAGAAGAGCGTAACGTTCCAAAGGATTGGAAAAGGGCACAGGTCATCGCCGTTTTCAAGAATGGATGTCGGACAGTTGTGCAGAACTATAGACCTATATCTCTAACGTTGATCAGGTGTAGAATTTTGGAACACGTACTATGTTCGAGTATAATGACTTTTCTGGGGACTAGAAATCTACTCTGTAGGAATCAGCATGGGTTTCGAAAAAGACGATCGTGTGAAACCCAGCTCGCGCTATTCGTTCGCGAGACTCAGAGGGCCATAGACACGGGTTCACAGGTAGATGCCGTGTTTCTTGACTTCCGCAAGGCGTTCGATACAGTTCCCCACAGTCGTTTAAATGAAGAAAGTAAGAGCATATGGACTATCAGACCAATTGTGTGATTGGATTGAAGAGTTCCTAGATTACAGAACGCAGCATGTCATTCTCAATGGAGAGAAGTCTTCCGAAGTAAGAGTGATTTCAGGTGTGCCGCAGGGGAGTGTTTAGGACCGATGCGATTCATAATATATATAAATGACTTTCTGGATAACATCGGAAGTTCACTGAGGCTTATCATTTAGCTACAATATAGCAAGTCAGCAACTGGAAGCAGTTAATTCCATAAATTATGTGGTAGTAGGCAATAGGAGTGATTTAAAATGGAATGATCATATAAGGTTGATCGTTGGTAAAGCAGATGCCAGACTGCGATTAATTGGAAGAATCCTAAGGAAATGCAATCCGAAAACAAAGGTTACAGTACGCTTGTTCGCCCACTGCTCGAATACTGCTCAGCAGTGTGGGATCCGTACCAGATATGGTTGATAGAAGAGATAGAGAAGATCCAACGGAGAGCAGCGCGCTTCGTTACAGGATCATTTAGTAATCGCGAAAGTGTTACGGAGATGATAGATAAACTCCAGTGGAAGACTCTGCAAGAGACACGCTCAGTAGCTCGGTACGGGCTTTTGTTAAAGTTTCGAGAACATACCTTCACCGAGGAGTCAAGCAGTATATTGCTCCCCCCTACGTATATCACGCGAAGAGTCCATGAGGATAAAATCAGGGAGATTAGAGCCCACACAGAGGCATACCGACAATCCTTCTTTCCACGAACAATACGAAACTGGAATACGATGGAGAACCGATAGAAGTATTCAAGGTACCCTCCGCCACTTGCGGAGTATGGACGTAGATGGAGATGTAGAGTGAGCCCGAGCCATGTTAAGAGAAACACCCTCACAGCATCGTTGAACAACATCCTAAGAATCGAAAATGAAAAAAAAAAATGAAGTTTCTGATCAGAGATTCGACCTCATGACTCTCGCATTACCGTTCTCCAACTGCTATCTGTAAACCACCGTCAAGTAATTTGGCTCATGCCTTGTCCGACACGCACCAAAAATGCTCTTATTTCTAAACGCTAGGCCTTCTAGATCTCCCGCACCTGTTATTTTCGTTGCTGGCCAAGCCATGCGTGTACTACAAATTTGAACGAAAAAAGTAATGACAGTTAGGTGCGGTCCCCTAGTAACCCTCATATGGCTCAACGTTTTCACTATTCTGTCTCATCCTCTCACTTTTTTTTTAATTCATCCTCTTTTAATTTCATCAGTATTTCCTGCCTACTTTGCCCAAAGCATCACCACACATTCGTCGTTATATTTCAGGGACAAATAACGCACCGTTGTGGTCTTCGGTTTCTGCCCCCCCCCCCCCCCCCACCCCTTTTGGAAGCCGATACGCGGGGCGAGAAAGTCCCACCTATGACACGGCACGTTTCGCGAACATCCATCGGCGGCCACATTACCGCAGCTACGAGCCTAACTCCTGGCCTCCAGAGTGTACGTGACCGTTCACGTGACCCCTCGCGTTTTTCATTCCTGGCCCGACTCGGCTAAAAGCCTCTCCTTAACAGGCAGGGCCCTCCGAGCAGGCGACGAAGCGGCACGCTTAACCAGGGTTACAAGTGGGACGAGAAAAGCTTTTCAGCAAAAAGCGGTCACCACAAGTGTTTGCTCTCTCCCTCATTACAGCCCCCCCCCCCCCCCCAGTCTCTATCTCCAAGTGTGCCGTTTCATTTTTGACCTTGTTACGTTGTACCAGACAAACTCGTCAGTGTCAGCACACTGAAAAGCGAATGGCGCAATGGTAAGACACGTGACTTGTATACACTAGTAGAAACCAGTATAAAGGCGGGATTCTTGCGATACTAATATACAATGTATGAAGCATACACGAATAGAATTTACAATCAAAGTACGATATTGCAGTGTCTGTGTTATTCTGTATTGCGACGGAAGCTTCGTTTGAACATTCGTGCATGTGGCGCTCAGCTCACGGTCAAGTGGCTAGTCTTCCTGCCTCTGGATCATGGGGTCGCGGGTTCGATTCCCGGCCCGGTTGGGGCCAGACTGAACTGAACTCTGTAAAGATTGGGACTTCGTACGGGCGCAGATGACCGTGCAGTTGAGCGACTCATAAACCAAACATCGTCATTCACGCATGTCCAAAGGAATAAGCACTGCAGCGCTAAATCTTTTATGAAGTACAGGGTGATTCTAAAGTCACTATACGTTTCAGTGATATGCACTGGCCATTGCTACACCACGAAGATGACATGCTACAGGCGCGAAATTTAACCGACACGAAGAAGATGATGCGTTATGCAAATGATTAGCTATTCAGAGTATTCACACAAGGTTGGCGCCGGTGGCTGTTAGCAGAATATGGAATCGGTGGGTTCAGGAGGGTAATACGGAACGCCGTGCTGGATCCCAACGGCCTCGTATCACTAGCAGTCGAGATGACAGGCATCTAATCCGCACGGCTGTAACGGATCGTGCAGCCACGTCTTGATCCCTGAGTCAACAGATGGGGACGTTTGCAAGACAACAACCTTCTGCACGAACAGTTCGACGACTTTTGCAGCAGCATGGACTATCAGCTCGTAGACCACGGCTAGGGTTACCCTTGACGCTGCATCACAGACGGGAGCGCCTACGATGGTGTACTCAACGACGAACCTGGGTGCACGAATGGCAAAAGTCATTTTTTTGGATGAATCCAGGTTCCCTTTACACCATCACGATGGTCGCATCGGTGTTTGGCGACATCGTGGTGAACGCACATTGGAAGCGTGTATTCGTCATCGCCATACTAGTATATCACCCGGTGTGATGGTATGGGGTGCCATTGGTTACTCGTTTCGGTCACCTCTTGTTCGCACTGACGGCACATTGAACAGTGGACGTTACATTTCAGATGTGTTACGACCCGTGACTCTACCCTTCATTCTATCCCCGTGAAACCCTACATTTCAGCAGGATAATGCATGACTGCATGTTGCAGGTCCTGTACGGGCCTTTCTAGATACAGAAAATGTTCGATTGCTGCCCTGGACAGCACATTGTCCAGAACTCTCACCAACTGAAAATGTCTGGTCAATGGTGGCCGAGCAACGGGCTCGTCACAATATGCCAGTCACTACTCTTGGTGAATTGTGGTATCGTGTTGAAGCTGCATGGACAGCTGTACCTCTACACGGCATCCAATCTCTGTTCGACTCAATGCCCAGGCGTATGAAGGCCGTTATTACGGGAAGAGGTGGTTGTTCTCGGTACTGATTTCTCAGGATCTATGCATCCAGATTGCATGAGAACGTAATCACATGTCAGTTTTAGTTAATATATTTATCCAATGAATACCCGTTTATCATCTGCATTTCTTCTTGGTGCAGCAATTTTAATGGCCAGTAGTGTAGTAAGTCACTGTACATTTCAGTGATATAGTAACGGAATATTTGTTTATTGCAGGTACTTCGACAGAATGCTAACCGAAGAAGAACGAATCGCTGTTGTTTCTTCTCGACGTTTGCTGAATGACGTATGAAGAGTTGCGGACAGGTACTTTGCCCGTCGATTCCGCAAAACAGGCCCCACTAGACTTGCTATCAAGATCCTAGTCAATAAATTCCAGCGTACTGGTAGTGTTGCAGATGAAGAACGTCCAGGGAGGCCGGCCATAACGCCAGACATCGTGCAAAGTGTGATGAATGCGATCACACGTAGCCCTTCCGGATCTACCAGGAGACTTAGTAGGGAGCTTGGTATTCCTCAAACCACTGTATTAAGAGTTCTTCGTTACAAGCTGCACAAACGTGCGTACCATATCCAGGTCGTATATAAGCTTGAAGTGGGGGACTACGTAGCCAGACAAGCTACGTGTCATGACCAGTTACAAGATGTCGAAAATGGTAATTTGATGCAAAATGTGTTGTTCATACCTGTGAACAGACACAACTGCAGGATCTGGGCAGACGAACAACCAAGTGTGTTGCAGGAGTGGCAACGGAACACGGCAAAAGTGAACGTGTGGTTAGGGATAACGAGGTCAACACTGTATGGGCCCTCATTCTTCGCAGAACAAACCGTTACTGGAACCACAGAACTAGATATGTTGGAAAAGTTTTTGGAGCCCCAGTTGATACCTAATGGGATTACCGATACTGCTGTTTTTCAACAGGATGGTGCACCACCTCATTTTCCCCTCGTTGTTCGGGATTATCTGGATCAAGGATTTCCCGGCAGATGGATTGGTGGTGCCTGTCCACGGATGTGGGAAACCCTGCTCTCCTCACTTCACATCCTTAGAATTTTTTACATGGGTGTTTGTCAAGTCTAAGGTATACCAGGTGAAGGTCCGCGACACTGAACACTTAACACAGCGGATTCGAGCCGCAGCTGCTGAGACTACACCAGATATACTTGGGCAGGATTTTCGGTCTGCAGTGGAGCGCTGGGGGGGGGGGGGGGGGGGGAGGGGTGCCTAGACATGCACGTTGGTCACATTAATATGTACTGAAATTATGTCCTATTGTAACATGAGTTGCAGTGCCATTACATATTGGTTAATAAAATTTGTTTAAGCACAAAAAGTATATTGACTTTAGAATCACCCTGTACATTAAACGTATTCCTATTCGTATGCTAGCCCAGTACTTAGCCACATTTGTAACTTTTCCTTTAGGAGTGGTCAGTTTCCTGACCGATTAAAGTACTCTGTGGTGAAGCCACTTTATAAAAATGGAGACACGGATAATGTTGACGATTATCGACCTATTTCTATGCCACCGGTGTTTGCTAAAGTTATCGAGAAGGTTGTATATACAAGGTTACTGGAGCATTTAAATTCACATAATTTGCTGTCAAATGTATTTTCGTTTTAGAAATGGTTTAACAACTGAAAATGCTATATTCTCTTTTCTCTGTGAGGTTTTGGACGGATTAAAAAAAGGTTGCGAACGCTAGGCGTTTTCTTTGATTTAACGAAGGCTTTTGACTGTGTTGACCACAAAATATTACTGCAGAAGTTGGACCATTATGGAGTATGGGGAGTAGCTTACAATTGGTTCGCCTCTTACTTTAAGAACAGAAAGAAGAAGGTACTTCTTCCCAATATTGAGAGTGGTAGTGATATCCAGTCCCAATGAGGCACTGTTCGGTGGAGCGTTCCCCAAGGGTTGGTGCTGGGGCTACTGCTGTTTCTTATTTATGTAAATGTTATGCCTTCTAGTATTACAGGTGACTCAAAAATATTTATGTTTGCTGATGACACCAGCTTGGTAGTGAAGGATCTTGTGTGTAATATTGAAACATTATCAAATAATGTAGTTCATGAAATAAATTCGTAGCTTGTGGAAAATAATTTGATGCTAAATCACAGTAAGACTCAGCGTTTACAGTTTCTAACTCAAATTCAACAAGAACTGATATTTTAATCAGACTGAATGGGCATATTATAAGCGAGACGGAACAGTTCAAGTTCCTAGGCGTTCGGATAGATAGTAAGCTGTTGTGGAAAGCCCATGTTCAGGATCTTGTTGAGAAACTAAGTGCTGCTTTATTTACCATTAGAACAGTATCTGAAATAAGTGACAGTTCAACACAAAAAGGAGTCTACTTCACATATTTTCATACGCTTATGTCATATGATATTATTTTTTAGATAATTCTTCTGATTCAAAAAGGCTATTTTTGGCTCAAAAACGGGCTGTTCGAGCTAGATGTGGTGTAAGTTCAAAAACCTCTTGTCGACCACTATTCAATAGTCTGGGAATTTTGACATTGCCCTCACAGTATATATTTTCTTTAATCTCGTTTGGTATTAGCAATATTAGCCTATTCTCAAGAGTTAGCAGCTTTCACTCAGTTAATACTAGGCAGAAATCTAATCTGCGTGTGGAATGCACTTCCTTGACTCTTGTGCAGAAAGGAGTGCATTATTCTGCTGCACCCATTTTCAATAAGCTGCCACAAGAACTCAAAAATCTTAGCAGTAGCCCAAACACTTTTAAGTCTAAACTGAAGAGTTTCCTCATGGCTCACTCCTTCTATTCTGTCGAAGAGCTCCTGGAAGAGCTGAAAAATTTAGCAAATTCCAGTCTTACATTGTTGCTTTTCTTTATTTAAACTACGAATTGTCGCCTGAATATGTTACTTATATTTAATTTTAACTGTTTCTACTATCGTGTTATAATTTCATGCATTGACTCGTTCCATGACCAAGGAGACTTCTCCATAATTTAGTCCCATGGAACAATAAATAAATAAATATAATAAAATAAAAAATTGCGAGTATAGACGACTATCAGCTGTAGAATGGAATGACGACAATGATAATTTGTGCCGGACCGGCGGGACTCGAACCCAGATTTCCCGTGATCGGTCACCTTACTCTTTGACTACCTGTGCACGATTCACAGCCACACCCAAACATCGGCATGTCATCAAATATGTTCACAATGGATGTTCGAGTACAGGCTACAGACGCATGGTTGATGACATACGAAAGTTTGCGTGTGGCCGTGATTCGTGCACGGATAGCCAATGGTATTAACAAAAAGAAAGGAATTATTGTTTGAACTAAATATTCCCACAACTGTGTAATCATTTAGTAATAATATTCATATTACACATTAAATAAACCGCAAGCCACTGATAATGGCACAGAGGTGCTGAAACATGTTTCGAAATGTGAAAAAACGGTGTTTTTTATAGCTGGCGGACCTTACATCCAACAATTTTCACTGAAAAAAAAAGAAAGTTCGTATGGCTCTGTGCACTATGGGACTTAACTGCTTTGGTCATCCGTCCCCTAGAACTTAGAACTACTTAAACCTAACTAACCTAAGGGCATCACACACATCCATGCCCGAGGCAGGATTCGAACCTGCGTCTGTAGCTGTCGTGCGGTTCTAAACTTAAGCGCCTAGAACCGCTCGGCCACAACGGCTGGCGCAAACACGGTAAAAACAAGGAGCTGCAAATCCAAATGATGAATATACGACGTTAAACGTCTTATACCTCCTTACAGTCTACAACTCTTTCTCTGGGTTGACAAATTCTGCCCAGGTACCTAAATTGCTGCGACACATTTTGAGAGGCGCATAAACTGGAAACATTCTTAGACCTGGTTTTCTACAAGGGCTGTGATGTCCTTACAGCTGGCAGTTGTCCGCCCCCAGTAGCTGAGCAGTCATCGGGACAAGATGTCAATCCGAAGGGCCCGGGTCCGACTCCCGGCTGGGTCGAAGGTTTTCTCCGCTCAGGGACTGTGTGGTGTGTGTCCTATCATCATTTCATCCCCATGGACGCGCAAGTCGCCGAAATGCCGCCAAATCGAAAGACCTGCAGCCGGCGAACGGTCTTCCCGACGGGAGGCCCTAGTCACACAACATTTACATTTTAGCTAGCAGTTGGACGTGCCCCTGCAGCCACGAACGCCGGCAACCCACCTTACGCTAGAGTTCTGCGGTGACGAAGCGCTAGGCGCTGACTGCGATCCTCTTCAATACATGGGAAACGTACGTACAAACGAAACTGAGCATACACTGCTAGAATACAATGAGAACAGTATTTATATAGCCATGTAACATAACATAGGCTGAGGTGAGAACTCCTGGGACAGCTACGTGCACACATATACAGATGGCGGTAGTATGGCGTACACAAGGTACAAAACGGCAGTGCATTGTCGGAGCTATCATTTGTATTCAAGTGATTCACGCGGAAAGGCTTTCGACATGACCACGCCCACACGTTGGCAATTAACAGACTTTGAGCGCGGAGTGGTTGTTGGAACTAGACGAACGGGCCATTCCATTTCGGAAACCGTTGTTGTCGTTGTGGTCTTCAGTCCAGAGACAGGTTTGATGCAGCTCTCCATGCTACCCTATCCTAGCAAGCTTCTTCATCTCCCAGTACCTACTCCAGCGTACATCCTTCTGAATCTGTTTAGTGCATTCATCTCTTGGTCTCCCTCTACGATTTTTACCCTCCACGCTGCCCTCCAGTACTAAATTGGTGATCCCTTGATGCCTCAGAACATGCCCTACCAACCGATCCCTTCTTCTAGTCAAGTTGTGCCACAAATTTCTCTTCTCTCCAAATTTATTCAATACCTCCTCATTAGTTATGTGATCTACCCATCTAATCTCTAGCATTCTTCTGTAGCACCACATTTCGAAAGCTTCTATTTTCTTGTCTAAACTATTTATCGTCCACGTTTCACTTCCATACATGGCTACAGTCAAATACTTCTTCAGAAACGCTTTCCTTGCCATTTCCAATTTTATATCCTCTCTACTTCGACCATCATTAGTTACTTTTCTCCCATAACAGCAAAACGCATTTACTATTTTAAGCGTCTCATTTCGTAATATAATTCCGCAGCATCGCCTGATTTAATTCGACTACATTCCATTATCCTCGTTTTGCTTTTGTTGATCTTCATCTTATATTCTACTTTCAAGACACTGTCGATTCCGTTCAGCTGCACTTCCAGGTCCTTTGCTGTCACTGACAGAATTACAGTGTCGTCGGCAAACCTCAAACTTTTTATTTCTTCTCCATGAATTGCAAATTCCTACTCCGATTTTTCCTTTTGTTTCCTTTACTGCTTGCTCAATATACAGATTAGAATAACATCGGGGATAGGCTACAAACCTGTGTCACTCGCTTCCCAACCACTGCTTCCTTTTCATGCCCCTGGACTGTTATAACTGCCATCTGCTTTCTGTACAAATCGTAAATAGACTTTCGCTTCCTGTATTTTACCCCTTACGCCTTCAGAATTTGAAAGAGAGTATTCCAGTCAACATTGTCAAAAGCTTTCTCTAAGACTACAAGTGCTAGAAACGTAGGTTTGCCTTTCCTTAATCTAAGTCGTAAGGTCAGTATTGCCTCACGTGTTCCATTATTTCTACGAAATCTAAACTGATCTTCCCCGAGGTCGGTTTTTATCAGTTTTTCCATTCGTCTGTAAAGAATTCGTGTTAGTATTTTGCAGCTGTGGCTTGTTAAACTGATAGTTCGGTAATTTTCAGGTCTGTCAACATCTGCTTTCTTTGGGATTGGAATTATTGTGTTCTTCTTGAAGTCTGAAGGTATTTCGCCTGTCTCATACATCTTGCTCACCAGATGGTATTTTTCAGGTCTGTGTCTCCCAACGGCATCAGTAGTTCTAATGGAATGTTGTCTACTCTCATAGCGTTGTTTCTACTTAGGTCTTTCAGTGCTCTGTCAATCTCTTCACGCAGTATCATATCTCCTATGTCATCTTCATCTACATTCTCTTCCATTTCTATAATATTGTCCTCAAGAACATAGCCCTTGTATAGACCCTCTATATACTCCTTTCACCGTTAGCAATTTTAATATTCCAATATCTACAGTGTCAAGAGCGTGCCGAGAAAGCCATATTTCAGGCATTACTTCTTACCATGGTTATTTTAGTGGCCGACGGCTTTTACTTAACGACCGAGAGCAGCGGCGTTTGCGTAGAGTTGTCAGTGCTAGCAGACAAGCAACATTGCGTGAAATAACCTCAGAAATCAACGTATCCATTAGGGCTGTACGACGAAATTGGGTGTTAGTGGACTATGGCAGTAGACGACCGCCTTAGTGCCTGTCCTGAGCTCAAGACTATATCAGTTGGATCCTGGAGAAACGTGCCCTGGCCAAGTCAGTCTTGCAGTTGGTAAGAGCTGATGTACGGTTCGACTGTGGAACAAATGACACAAGTTGTCAAAAAGACACTGTGCAAGCTGATGGTGGCTACGTAATGGAGTGGGCTGTATTTACATGGAATGGACCGGGTCCTATGGATGTCCCGTTACTTGTAAACCATTTCCACCCATTTGTGAATTTCATGATCGCAAACAGCGATGCAATTTTTACGGATGACAATGTGGCATGTCACTGACCCACAATTGTTCGCTACTGGTATGAAGGACATTCTGGACAGTTAGGGCGAATGATTTGGCCACCTGGTTTCCCCGACACAATTTCCAACGAACATTTGTGGGACAGAATAAAGAGGTCAGTGAGCCGTGCTGCGGCTTGCTTTGGTGCTGCTTGTAGGTTTCCGCCCTCTGTTGGAGGCCAGATCGTATTTGGCATGGTTGCCATTGTTTGTCTTCTTCTCGTCTTGACTGGCGCCACTCAGTTTCGGAAGCATTGCCTGTCTGCTAGTGGTAGCAGCGAGGGTTACCGATATGTAGTAACTGTTGCCCTATTTAACGGCAACGGTATTTCAGCTCTCTTGAGACAGAGACGACTCCGCTGGCTGGGACACGTCCACCGTATGGATCCTGACGGATTACCACGTGAGGTGATGCTTGGAGAGATCTATATAGACAAAAGACCTTTAAGACGTCCTGTACTGAGGTTCTGCCATTGGCTTGACAAGTCATGTGAAAAAATGCAACATGCAACCCCCCCCCCCCCCCACACACACACACACTGAAACAATCATCTACCAAGATGTCGTGGCATATATATATATATATATATATATATATATATATATATATATTCCTGGAAATTGAAATAAGAACACCGTGAATTCATTGTCCCAGGAAGGGGAAACTTTATTGACACATTCCTGGGGTCAGATACATCACATGATCACACTGACAGAACCACAGGCACATACACACAGGCAACAAAGCATGCACAATGTCGGCACTAGTACAGTGTATATCCACCTTTCGCAGCAATGCAGGCTGCTATTCTCCAAAAAATGGTTCAAATGGCTCTGAGCACTATGGGACTCAACTGCTGTGGTCATTAGTCCCCTAGAACTTAGAACTACTTAAACCTAACTAACCTAAGGACATCACACACATCCATGCCCAAGGCAGGATTCGAACCTGCGACCGTAGCAGTCCCACGGTTCCGGACTGCGCGCCTAGAACCGCGAGACCACCGCGGCCGGCCTGCTATTCTCCCATGGAGACGATCGTAGAGATGCTGGATGTAGTCCTGTGGAACGGCTGGCGCCTCAGTTGGACCAGCGTTCGTGCTGGACGTGCAGACCGCGTGAGACGACGCTTCATCCAGTCCCAAACATGCTCAATGGGGGACAGATCCGGAGATCTTGCTGGCCACGGTAGTTGACTTACACCTTCTAGAGCACGTTGGGTGGCACGGGATACATGCGGACGTGCATTGTCCTGTTGGAACAGCAAGTTCCCTTGCCGGTCTAGGAATGGTAGAACGATGGGTTCGATGACGGTTTGGATGTACCGTGCACTATTCAGTGTCCCCTCGACGATCACCAGAGGTGTACGGCCAGTGTAGGAGATCGCTCCCCACACCATGATGCCGGGTGTTGGCGCTGTGTGCCTCGGTCGTATGCAGTCCTGATTGTGGCGCTCACCTGCACGGCGCCAAACACGCATACGACCATCATTGGCACCAAGGCAGAAGCGACTCTCATCGCTGAAGACGACACGTCTCCATTCGTCCCTCCATTCACGCCTGTCGCGACACCACTGGAGGCGGGCTGCACGATGTTGGGGCGTGAGCGGAAGACGGCCTAACGGTGTGCGGGACCGTAGCCCAGCTTCATGGAGAGGGTTGCGAATGGTCCTCGCCGATACCCCAGGAGCAACAGTGTCCCTAATTTGCTGGGAAGTGGCGGTGCGGTCCCCTACGGCACTGCTTAGGATCCCACGGTCTTGGCGTGCATCCGTGCGTCGCTGCGGTCCGGTACCAGGTCGACGGGCACGTGCACCTTCCGCCGACCACTGGCGACAACATCGATGTACTGTGGAGACCTCACGCCCGACGTGTTGAGCAATTCGGCGGTACGTCCACCCGGCCTCCCGCATGCCCACTATACGCCCTCGCTCAAAGTCCGTTAACTGCACGTACGGTTCACGTCCACGCTGTCGCGGGATGCTGCCAGTGTTAAAGACTGCGATGGAGCTCCGTATGCCACGGCAAACTGGCTGACACTGACGGCGGCGGTGCACAAATGCTGCGCAGCTAGTGCCATTCGACGGCCAACACCGCGGTTCCTGGTGTGTCCGCTGTGCCGTGCGTGTGATCATTGCTTGTACAGCCCTCTCGCAGTGTCCGGAGCAAGTATGGTGGGTCTGACACACCGGTGTCAATGTGTTCTTTTTTCCATATCTTTGTGGCGACGGTGTTGTTTTTCTGGGTCGTGTGAATGGGCCAGTTCGATTGGGGACTCAGGTGGAGCCAGGTCCGTGCAGAGTGAGAACACGCCGGTACCGCTGGCGGCACGCATGGACTGCCAGATGGAAGGGCTGTGGTCACGTGGGCGCACGACCTCGTCGCAAACCGGATGCGGCAAGCTTTAAGGTAAGTGGATTTCCACCATTGTGATACCTCGCGATTCCGCAGTGACTTGGGTTCGTCTTGCTGCTCGTAGTGTCGCCGAAGCGAAGAGCAGCGAGCTGAGTGCTTGGGGAAGGCGGATCTGATTAGCTTTCCTCGACTTCTTATTACTGTTTACTGCGTTCAGCTTGTTACAATTTGTTCGACCAGCGGTATTTTTCTTACCTGGTGGCCGCTAACGCCCCAGTTACCTGCCCTGGGGGTTGGTGTACTTAACGACAGTGTACGTTTCCTCGCCTTGCCGTTGCTGTCCGATAAGGCGTGTAGTTTTGACAGTTTTCTTGATTGTAGGCCGGTTGGTGATTCTTCTGCTCTGGTGGTAGTGATTTCTTGCTCGTTCCGGGCGCTCTAAGCACAGTATTTTAGGGACATAGTGCAGATCGCCGGTTCCGGCTTTGGCGTATTGTTCCATTGTTGCATTTAGTTTATCGGTCGTCACGTAGCTGCAGCAAGATTGTCATTAGTCATTCGTTAGACTGCCACTAGTGTTAGGTTACCATCTTGTGAAGTGAATGCAACTCTTGGCTACCTATCTCATCGCTCGCGAACGTGTTCGTTGATGGACCTTCTCAGAGGTCGATTCCTGGAACTCCGTGTGTGGCCCTTTGGTTCTTGTAAGATATGTGTGTTCTAGAAGGAGGTCTGATGGCCAGTAGTTAAGCGTAAACCTCCTTTAGTCCACGCCTTCCACGGGTATAATCTGCCTCAGTACCCTCTAAGGGATTTATGTACTGGTCCTTGTGTTTTATTATTGTATTATTTATTACAGTACCTTGTAATGTCTACATTAAACGTTAGACATGTCTAGTTAATAGTTCTGGTTGCCTTCTGGAATAAACCTAGCAGTCTAGTGTTCAGTGGATGTTAAGGGTTGTGTTAGGAAGTTAAGCATAATCTTATTTCACTCGCTTGGTGATCAGTTGCTTGGTTTTTTAATTAACCTTTGCTGTTGTATTCGCTGTTTTACAGCAGGTTTCTAAATTTTTTACACTATTGCCGTTCCTGGGGTGTAAGACCTTCAGCCTTGATTGAGGTAATTTGCCTTAAAATTCTAATTTGGTATTTATATTTACGCAGTAAGTCTTTAAAACCTTATTTACTGCCATTCCTGGCGTCTGATGCCTTCTACTGTGTTTGTGGCGACTCGCCTTTAATATTTCAATACCTGTAATTTGTAAGTTGCGCCGAGTTTTAAACAGCTCTTTAATTGAAACTTCCTGGCAGATTAAAACTGTGTGCCCCACCGAAACTCGAACTCGGGACCTTTGCCTTTTGCGGGCAAGTGCTCTACCATCTGAGCTACCGAAGCACGACTCACGCCCTGTACTCACAGCTTTACTTCTGCCAGTACCTCGTCTCCTACCTTCCAAACTTTACGGAAGCTCTCCTGACAACCATGCAGAACTAGCATTCCCGAGTTCGAGTCTCGGGCGGGCACACAGTTTTAATCTGCCAGGGAGTTTCATATCAGCGCACACTCCGCTGCAGAGTGAAAATCTCATTCTGGAAACATCCCCCAGGCTGTGGCAAAGCCATGTCTCCGCAATATCCTTTCTTTCAGGAGTGCTAGTTCTGCATGGTTCGCAGGAGAGCTTCTGTAAAGTTTGGAAGGTAGGAGACGAGGTGCTGGCAGAAGTAAAGCTGTGAGTACCGGGCGTGAGTCGTGCTTCGGTAGCTCAGATGGTAGAGCACTTGCCCGCGAAAGGCAAAGGTCCCGAGTTCGAGTCTCGGTCGGGAACACAGTTTTAATCTGCCAGGAAGTTTCATATCAACGCACACTCCGCTGAAGAGTGAAAATCTCATTCTGGAAACTCTTTAATTTATTGCCATTCCTGGCGGGTAAGGCGTTTTGCCCAGATCACAGTGGCTTGCTTTTAAAACATTATCTGCTGTATCTGTATTTAATGGTGATTGTAACTAAGTGAAAACACTATTATTTACGCAGTTGTTTATCCCTTCATTGACAACGTGTGGTATTTTTATTTATTGTTGAGTCTGGATTTACTGGTTTAAAATAAACCGTCTGTAACTGTAAAAGGCAACCAATAGTGACTGATTACGGCCCCGTCCACAATCATAACCGAATCCTTCCTTCCCTTGACTACCAGATTTCAGTCAGTTCGTCCACAAAATCCTGCGTGGACAACACTTTTGTAAATATGGACGGGTATAGAGGCACCACAGCGCAGTATTTCTGCCGTGGGTCCATGCCACGTAGAGTTGCTGAACGACACTGGGAGAAAGGAGGTCCTACGCGATATTAGGACTTTTGTTACCTCAGTGCGGTAGGATACGGTACGAAAAGAAATAACACATTTATTCAACATCAGCTTCACAATTCAAAGTCTTGTCTTCTTCGTGTTTTTCTTTCTTTCCTTCGGAGGATTTTTTTACGCAACGTCCTAAGCATAGCTACAAGTTACCTCTCAGCCCCTGCAGTTTCATCCAAATTAGACATTTCATTTCATTTTCTTATTTAGGCGAAGACATGCGATTTCTTCGATAGGCTGCAGGCTCAAAAGCAAATACATCTTTCTAAAACATCGTAGACTTTCCCACTACTCATTTACTGACACTTTAAATCACACGTAAGTTGTAATATCCTGTGACAATGATTTACGGACTTTAAATGTCTCATGCCTCCTTACAGTCTTTCTCTGGTTTCGCAAATTCTGTAAAGGTATCTCGATTCTTCGTATACGTTTTGAGAAGTGCATTAGTTGGAAACATTGTTAGTGTTGGTTGTCAACGTGATTTAGTCTCAGATAGCAGCTCGGTGTGCGCCTGCAGTCAACAGCATCGGCAACCCACCTCACGACACAGTTGTGCGGTCACGAGGCGCTAGGCGCTTTCTACAATCAACCTCTACTCTACATAGAGAAACGGATCCGACGAACGAAATTGAGCATGCACAGATAGGACGCAATGAGAACAGCATTTATGTAACGACATAACATTACATGCGCTTTTTTAATGGGCATCATATTCGACGTTGACTGTAGAAACTATGTACTTCTGTATTGCAATTTTGGTGTTTGGACCATTTCCATGTGGCACTGCAAAATATTTTGCTTCAGTAGATATCAGACTTCAAAATCCTCCGACATGGACACATGTCTTCTTTAAAAATATGCCTTTTCACTGTAGAAATACGGTAACATCAGCCGAGTGTGACATGATACGTGTCGGGTGATTATGAAGTCTGACATGTGCTGAAGCAAAATATTTGTCAGTAGCGTTTGAGAATGGCCCAAAGGTCGAAACTGCATTAGCGAAATAAATAATTTCTACAGTCAACGGCGAATACGATGCCCGTCAAAAAATTCTACATGACTGTGAACCCCGACCACGGGAGGTTAGCCGGCCCATGTGGACGAGCGGTTCTAGGCGCTTCAGTCTGCAACCGCGCTACCACTACGGTCGCAGGTTCGAATCCTGCCTTGGGCATGGATGTATGCCATGTCCTTAGGTTAGTTAGGTTTAAGTAGTTCTAGGACACTCATAACCTCATATGTCAAGTCCCATAGTGCTCAGAGCCATTGAAAGTTAATCATTACATGCCCTGTTCGTTCCACAGACACACATAGGTGTCTTGAATAATAAACAACTGGCTGGTCTTGTAAATAATTTATTTAACGATCTGTTTCACAGCCTAGGAGCCACATTATCAGGTTAAGTACGGTGAAACATGACATTAAAACTGAAACATGGGCGGGACCGAACATTCCTTGTCTATGAATAAATGACACAATTGGCGAGTTTATCCGACGATCCGCTAATTGCGTCATTTATCCATAGACAAGGAATGTTCGACCCCGTCCATGTTTCAGTTTTAATGTCATGATTCACCATATTTAGCCTGATGATATAGCTTCTAGGCTACGAAACCGATCGTTTAATAAATTAATTATTAGATGTCTACTTATGGTTGTTATTGTCACTATACAAGTTAGTTTATGGCATAGAGATGGGATTGTCAGGTAAGTGGAACACCTTTTAGGTTCCTCTCGAACTATAGTTCGTTAGTAACTAACCCTTTCACGTTTTCGGGTAAGATATTGAAGAGGTGTGGTCTGAGTAATAGACACCTTTCTGGATCAAAGTGAAGTTTGTAATTACTCCTGCCATTTATTATGTGAACTGAACTGTTATTGTGAAAGAGTTATGCAATACGATTTTTTTCATTAAAGAATAAGTGTACAGGGAACACTACTTAACACATCCACAACAAAATCACGTCGCAATCAGGTTTTTGTATTTTTTTATATGTGTGAAACGTGAACTTCGGAACTCAAATACCACTCAAGGAAAATATTCGATGAAAATCTCAAAAATTCGCTATTAAATAGACTTTGAATTTTGCGAGCGTATTTCAGTACCACAGTGTAAGATCGTTTTCCCGATTTG
Source organism: Schistocerca gregaria (assembly GCF_023897955.1). Lineage (NCBI taxonomy): Eukaryota > Metazoa > Arthropoda > Insecta > Orthoptera > Acrididae > Schistocerca > Schistocerca gregaria. The sequence goes on from NC_064929.1 coordinate 79,605,793, forward strand.
CCGCGTTCTTCATTAGTGCAGCCTCCGTAAGTCTTTCAGACCTGAATTTTTTTCTGGAAGACGGAAAATGTTTCTTGATGTTCTCACATGACTTTTTAGTGATTTTAGATGTAAGGTTTGTAAAACCTATATACCCCTTTTATTTTAGTTCATAAAATGAAGCCAAGTGTACGACGTATGTTTTAAAATTATGCTTCGTACATTTGACTTCATTTTATGGCTAAAATAGCTAATTACGAAGTATTCTATATTGTAACAAGTAGCAAAATGATCGTTCAATAATTACCATGCAAAATAACAATAACAGTATTCAATTATACAGCGGAATATAGCGAACCAAGCGTACACGTCTTTTCTGGTGGTTACGTGCTGCTGCTCATTGCTCCATTGACTTGCTCATATTTTCATGGTGATGGCCAGGATTTAGGAGCACTTGCGCATGTGAAATGCTTGAACATTATAGATGTGAACTTCAGGTTTCCGTGGGAAAAATGCTTCTGTTGTAACTAAGACAGAGAAAAAGTAATGTACACAAATGTAGCCAGATGGCGTGAAAGCGTAAAATTTCCTTTCCCCAGAACTCGCTGGAAAGGAAAATATCTATTTGGTACAACTATAATTTCTCTTTATATCTTGCATTACTATTATTGTTACTATTGTCATTTTTAATGTTATTCTTGTTAATACTATTATCACTATTTGGGACAGCAGCGGCTGTAGTACACTTGCTACCATTCCAGAATGAGATTTTCACTCTGCAGCGGAGTGTGCGCTGATATGAAATTTCCTGGCAGAATAAAACTGTGTGCCGGACCGAGACTCGAACTGGGGACCTTTGCCTCTCGCGCGCAAGTGCTCTACCGACTGAGCTACCCAAGCACGACTCACGCCCCGATTTCGAGTCTCGGTCCGGCACACAGTTTTAATCTGCCAGGAAGTTTCAACTGCTACCATTATTAAATATTAGCCACTATTAGTTACTCACATTATGTCTATAGACACTCAAATCATTTTAATACTGATTGTCATTTTCTAATTGTTGTTTTTTAGGCAATATGTGTTATAAACACATTAATGGAATTTTTGCGAAAGTAATTAAAAACAAACTGAAAAAAATTTTAGTACCCAAGAACAACAATGTGGATTCACGGCTGGGAGATCATGTGTAGACCATATTTTCACATTACGACAGATTTTGGAGAAACATAGGGAAAAATCAGAAAATATAGGATTAATTTCATAGATCTAGAAAAAGCGTATGATACTGCGCCAAGAAAATTACTTTGGAGAGCACTACATATGGCAACTTAAACCCTTCCTTGATTAAAATAATACAACAGATGTATAAAGATAACATATGCCAAGTGAAAGTTGGTAATAAACTTTCGCAGAAATTTAGAACAAGCAAAGGCCTTTTACAGGGCTGTCTCATATCACCATCATTATTTAAAATCTATATAGATATTAGCCTTAGAACATGATCTCGTAAATGTAATGGTATGGGATTAGAAATAAGAGATGGAGTTCACCTACACCATTTATTGTTTGATGATGATCAAGTAGTCGTAGCACAAGATGGAGAGGATCAACTAGCAGTAGCATACAAAACTTGGGGTTTGAAGATTAATTACCAAAAAACAGAATACTTTACTTGACTAATGATTCAAATGAGCTATACATTGAAGGAAAGAAAATCAAAAAAATAAACACTTTCTGATATTTGGGATCCATTTTAGAAATCGAGGGAAAATCAGAGTCAGAAATTAATAAAAGAATTAGTAGCGGACGGAGGGTCATTGGAATGCTTAACTCACATATGGAGCAGGAATGTAATGAGCAGAACTAAAAAATTAATATACAAATCCATATTAGAGAGTGTGGTTCTGTATGGAACGGAGAACTGGACAATTAACATTAAGCACATTAAGAAATTACAAGCTCTAGAGATGGACTTTTGGAGAATATCGGCAAGAATCTCCAGGAAAGAAAAGATAAGGAACACCGAAGGAATAAGGAGAATGGAAATAAAAGAAAGAATATATGACGTAATGGATAGGAAGAAATTACAGTGGTACGGGCAGGTACGACGAATGGAGAAAACGAGAATACCAAAATTGATACTGGAGTGGGAACCGGAGGGGGGAAGAAGAAGAGGACGACCTATGACCACCTGGTTCCAAAATGTACAGCACACATTGAGGAGAATGGGCGCAGAGGAAGAAGACACACAAGATCGAAACACCTGGAGGAATATTTTGAGAATATAGTTTAAGACCGTTTATTGTTTGTATTGTTATTTCCGAATAAATTATTATGTTGGAGATAAGCCTCTGTAAGGAAAGGCTCAAAATAATAATAAAAAAATCTTAGGAGATTACTGTTCAATGTAAAGGGATTACTGTATATGTGTAAGCCTGGTCCCATGTAATAGAAGGCTTCATGGCGCTAATCTGATCAGGTTTTGTAAATAAATGCTGGTCTCTCGCCCAGAGTACCTTGTGGTGGTGGTGGTGGTGGTTGTGGATGTCGTGGTGGTGGAGGCAGGCTCTGGGTCCCTGCTGGCCTCCGCCGTGGGGCGGCCCCCCGGGCTGGTGAAGTAGTTGAAGTCGCCGCCGGCACCGGAAGTGCCGCGTGACGTCACCTGGACTCCAGTGTCCGGTCCGGACGCTGGAGCCGAACCGGGCACACCGCTGGCCGAAGGTCGCACCAGCTCTGCTGAGCCCTGCACACACCACAACACTTTGTTCGCCTCGTTATAGGTATCTAACTTAAGACAATAACGTATGAGAATTAGGTCTTCTCTTGATATCAGCTGCCTCAGTCGTACATTAATTAATAGATCAACATTTGCATGATCACTCTGCAATTCACATTTAAGTGCTTGGCAGAGGGTTCATCGAACCACAATCATACTATCTCTCTACCATTCCACTCCCGAACAGCGCGCGGGAAAAACGAACACCTAAACCTTTCTGTTCGAGCGATGATTTCTCTTATTTTATTTTGATGATCATTCCTACCTATGTAGGTTGGGCCCGACAAAATATTTTCGCATTCGGAAGTGAAAGTTGGTGACTGAAATTTCGTAAATAGATCTTGGCGCGACAAAAACGTCTATGCTTTAATGACTTCCATCCCTCCTCGCGTATCATATCTGCCACATTCTCTCCCCTATTACGTGATAATACAAAGCCAGCTGCCCTTTTTCGCACCCTTTCGCTGTCCTCAGTCACTCCCACCTGGTAAGGATCCCACACCGCGCAGCAATATTCTAACAGAGGACAAACGAGTGTAGTGTAAGCTGTCTCTTTAGGGGACTTGTTGCATCCTCTAAGTGTCCTGCCAATGAAACTCAACCTTTGGCTCGCCTTCCCCACAATATTATCTATGTGGTCTTTCCAACTGAAGTTGTTCGTAATTTTAACACCCAGGTAGTTAGTTGAATTGACAGCCTCGAGAATTATACTATTTATCGAGTAATCGAATTCCAACGGATTTCTTTTGGAACTCGTGTGGATCACAACACACTTTTCGATATTTAGCGTCAACTGCCACCTGCCACACCATACAGCAATCTTTTCTAAATCGCTTTGCAACTGATACTGGTCTCTGGATGACCTTACTAGACGGTAAATTACAGCATCATCTGCGAACAACCTAAGAGAACTGCTCAGATTGTCACCCAGGTCATTTATGTAGATCAGGAACAGCAGAGGTCCCAGGACGCTTGCCTGGGGAAGACCTGATATCACTTCAGTTTGCCGTCTATTACTACGAACTGCGACCTTCCTGACAGGAAATCACGAATCCAGTCGCACAACTGCGACGATACCCCATAGACCCGCAGCTTGATTAGAAGTCGCTTGTGAAGAACGGTGCCAAGAGCTATCCGGAAATTTAGAAATACGGAATGAACTTAAGATCCCCTGTCGATAGCAGCCGTTATTTAGTGCGAATAAACAGCTAGCTGCGTTGCACAAGAACGATGTTTTCTGAAACCATGCTGATTGCGTATCAATAGATCGTTCCCTTCGAGGTGATTCTTAATGTTTGAATACAGTATATGCTAAAAAAAAAAAACACAAATGCAAACCGACGTCAATGATATAGGTCTGTAGTTCGATGGATTACTCCTACTACCCTTCTTAAACACTGGTGCTACCTGTGCAGTTTAGATAGTCGCATTTCACACCTTGGCTGCAGTCGCATATTTCACACAGTCAGCTGATTTCGGCGATGTGTCATTTTTAAACACATATGCATATATTTACTATTAAAAACAATCTTGATCACGATTTATTTATTAAGGTGACCGGTTTTAACCACTGCTGTGGTCATCTTCAGACCATTAAGAGGAACCTCTTTCAACTGGAGAATCACTACTCAATGGTTTGAAGACGACCACATCTGTGGTCGAAACCGGTCACCTTAATAAATAAACCGTGATCAAGACTGTTTTTAATAGTAAATATTCATAACATATTGATCACTGCCAATCCCATAATGTATTCAAAAGTAATTAACATATTCATATCTTCGTAGTTAACAAAATCATCCTATGTGAACCATGGCTCGTACAGAGGCATACAGGCATTCATTTTTCCCTCGTTCTGTTTGGGAGTGGAACAGGGAGAGAAGATGCCAGTTGTGGTACGAGGTACCCTCCGCCACGCACCGTACGGTGGATTGCGGAGTATGTATGTAGATGAATTAGCTTCCTCATGCTGAGTTATGTGGGCGATCTGTAAATATTCAGCTTGAGGGAAGACAAACTGTCAGCGAAGATTGCATTTGTAAAACCTTTACTTACGATAACCGGTTTCGGTAAAACAGAGTTACCACCATCTGATCTCAGTAAAGGTTAATACAAGTGCCCAATAAAAGCTATGTAGTCCATATCGTGATTAGCCGGATAGTTGCGTTGTCATATCAAATTTGGTACCCATCTTACAAGCCATCCTATGTGAGTGCATGCAATATACGTCCGTAATTCAAATACAGGATGATTTTGCTAAAAGGAGACGAAGTATAGGAAATGATGCCTAAGAGGATAAGGAGCAAACAAAGCTCCTACGGACACATTGCCAGAAATGAGGGAGGCAAATGATCTTAGACACTGCACGTGTCGACGTGTGAAAGAACATATGAGGACGCAGCTGACAAATGGGAATGTTATGTATGTACTACTGTAAACACAGTAATCTGAAATATGTAAAAATAGTTGGTTGATGTCCTTTAGCATTTAATGAATCCATCGATACTCGTTTTCTGCCGGCCGGTGTGGCCGAGCGGTTCTAGGCCCTTCAGTCTGGAACCGCGAGACCGCTACGGTCACAGGTTCGAATCCTGCCTGCATGCATGTGTGTGATGTCCTTAGGTTAGTTAGGTTTAAGTAGTTCTAAATTCTATGGGACTGGTGATCTCAGAACTTAAGTCCCATAGTGCTCAGAGCCATTTGAACCAACTGAACTCTCTTTCTCAGCTGAAACTTCTGGTACCGCGTATCTTGTTTATTGGTGTGGAGCTCGATGTAATAACATAATTTTCAGTCATTAGCATTCCTTTGTCCTAAGCGAGGTTTACCTAATCGTTTTGTATACGGGGTGAGTCAGCTACCCCTACCGCTGTCGTTTTATGCAACACGCAACATACGGCGTTCGAAAACCACGCGCGAATTTTCACAATGTCTCTCGCTAAGTGCAGACTGGAAGTCCTACAGAAAAAATGAACCGCACCTCTTTGTAGAAAATTTAATGTAGTTAAATTTTGTTTTGGTATACGTTTATACTGGAGGCCGCAGTTTACTAGATATTCAAGAAGAACATACGAAATTGACCTTCAAACGCACCTCGAACCCCTCACTCGCCCCACGGCAGTCAGGATTTCTAGTACGCTGTTCGTGGCACTCCTTCCTACCACAGTACAAAAAACTTGCTACTGCCCGAGCTATTCCCGATATTCGGCTTTTTTTGGTCTCTCTCGATTGGCGTTATTACACCAGCAACGTAGTCTGTTATTTTCTCAACATTATTAATTTGAACTTGACCGTGAGGGTAATGAAAAAAATACTACTTTTGTAAACGTTACGCTAAAACTAACTGCTTTGACAATAGGATCCAAATTAACCCTCTCTGAGGGAGTAGTTTCGTAGGCGGAAGGCCTGACGAATGCAACGACGTAACTGTTCATTTTCTGCAGCTAAAATTTACAAAATTGTTATGTAAAATTTACACAAACATCAGTTTTACACTGAAGTTAAAATCTTCTGGGTTATTAGGCCGCGTCGTATTCCCTTTAAAATGATCGACGCGACACTCGTTTTTGATAGTGTTATTTCTAGCAGTACTGGACACCGGACGAACCTGAGGATGATCCCAGGAGAAGGGTCGAAACGTAGATCATTTTAGAGGAATTACAACGTGGCCTAATAAACCTGAAGATTTTAACTTCAGTGACAGCGGCCACGAAAGCCTGCAGACATACATATCAACTGCAGAATCTGTACGTGCTCGATGAAGCAGGTGGCGGAATAAGGGCAGTCAATGAAGACCAAAATAGCTCTAATGTTTGAAATAATTTGTGCAGTCGCAAATGCAGTGGTTGGAGGGAGTGACATGAACAACACACTATACAAGAAATCCTTACCGGTGGGGACTGTGTTTGGGAGTGAGGGTGCATTTTGAAGGTAACTTTCGTTCGGGTTTCTCGAATAACTCGAAAACTACGGCAGTACAAAGTTTATCTACATTAAATTTTCTATAAAAACGTCCTGCTCCTTTCCTGTAGGACTAACAGTTTGTGTGTAGCGAATGTGAAAATATGATGTTCTCACACGTGGTTTTTGAAGACCACATATAAGATTGGGGGGTAGATAATGCGACATCGCTAGGGGCAGATGAATCACGGTGTATACTGAGAAGCCGTAATTACGGTAACCTCCTACTCGTTCTGGTTCCACTAACTTATCCCCTCTTCCCTGTTCCACGCGCGAATGACGCGTGGGAAGAATGATTGTCGGTAAGCCACTATGTCGGTTATAATTTCTCGAACTTGTCATTTCGAAAGCGTATTTGGGAGGAAGTAATATGTAATATGTTGTCCGACTAACCCTGCGAGGTATGCTCTCGAAATTGCACTAGTAAACCTCTCCGTGATGCACAACGCCGCTCCTCTAGCGTCTGCCGTTGGACTTCTTTGAGCGTCTCTGCAGAGCTCTCGCATCGACTAAACGCTTCCGTGACGAAACGCGCCGCTCTTCGTTGGATCTTCTCCATCAATCCTGCCATACTGATGAACAGCACCCAAGAAATGGTCGAACAAGCTCCTTGTACCCCCCTTCCTCCGTGGATGAGTCACATTTCCTCCCCACGTTGCCGGCAGAGAATGCTCATGTAATAGAAGGCCGAAGAGGACAAGTAAAAACCGGAAGCAGTACATAAAGAGAAAACAGTGTCTCTTAGAAAGGAAAAGTCGCGTTCTGCAAAAAGGAAACTGTTCATAGCTCCTCAGGAAACTGATCCTTCGAAAATTACATATATAAATAAATAAAAATAAAACAGTCGCTTTTCCTCAGTGTGCGGATATCTTTTTAATGATGATTGGATACAGTAAGATAGATGAAAAGAGTGGTGGCATGAAGACATAAGGTTTTTTGAAGGTGTATGTGACCACTGATACAACAATTTCATGTCTGAACGCTTGTCCGGTTGAATCACAAGTTGCTGACACTGATGACAAATAGCTGGAAACACTGTATATCGTAAAATATCTAGGGGTAACTATCCACACCGACTTCAAGTGAAATGACCTCGTAAAACAAATCGTAGGAAAAGCAGATGCCAGACTGAAAGGGTATAGGAAGAATCTTAATGAAATTTGGCTCATCGACGGAAAATGTGACTTAGAAAGACTTTGTTCGGTCGATTATTGAGTATTATATGGGGCCTATGGTGAAGATTAGATGGGTAGATCACATAACTAATGAGGAGGTATTGAAGAGAATTGGGGAGAAGAGGAGCTTGGGCACAACTTGACTACAAGAAGGGATCGGTTGGTAGGACATGTTCTGAGGCATCAAGGGATCACCAATTTAGTATTGGAGGGCAGCGTGGAGGGTAAAAATCGTAGAGGGAGACCAAGACATGAAAACACTAAGCAGATTCAGAAGGATGTAGGCTGCAGTAGGTACTGGGAGATGAAGAAGCTTCCACACAATTGAGCAGCATGGAGAGCTGCATCAAACCAGCCTCTCGACTGAAGACCACAACAATAACAAGACATGGGGCCAAAGCAGATAGGGCTGATATAAGAGGTAGAGAACATGCAACGAATAGCGGCGCATTTCGCCACGGGATTGTTCAGTCGGAGCGAGAGCGTTACAGAGATGATCAAAGAATTCCAGTGGCAGGAGCTACGAAATTTCGAGAGTAGTTTCCGAGAAGAGTCGGAAAACAAAATAATTTCCACTCGTTCCCCTTCCCCCATATACATCTCTTCAATTTATCACGACGAGGAAATCCGAGAAATTAGCTAATACACTACTGGCCATTAAAATTGCTGCACCACGAAGGTGACGTGCTACAGACGCAAAATGTAACCGACAGGAAGAAGATGCTGTGATATGCAAATGATTAGCTTTTCAGAGCATTCACACAAGGGTGGCGCCGGTGGTGACACCTAAAACGTGCTGACATGAGGAAAGTTTCCAATCGATTTCACATACAGAAACAGCAGTTGACGGGCGTTGCCTGGTGAAACGTTGTTGTGATGCCTCGTGTAAGGAGGAGAAATGCGTACCATCACGTTTCCGACTTTGATAAAGGTCGGATTGTAGCCTATCGCGATTGTGGTTTATCGTATCGCGACACTGGTGCTCGCATTGGTCGAGATCCAATGACTGTTAGCAGAATATGGAATCGGTGGGTACAGGAGGGTAATACGGAACGCCGTGCTGGATCCCAACGGCCTCATATCACTAGCAGTCGAGATGACAAGCATCTTATCCGCATGGCTGTAACGGATCGTGCAGCCACGTCTCGATCCCTGAGTGAACAGGTGGGGACGTTTGCAAAAAAACAACCATCTGCACGATCATTAGTGACGTATGCAGCAGCATGAACTATCAGCTCGGACACCATGTCTGCGGCTACCCTTGACGCTGCAACACAGACAGGAGCGCCTGCGATGGTGTACGCGACGACGAACCTGGGTCCACGAATGCTTTTGCAACCTTGTGTTTGTCCTGCAACCATTGCAGCTTGGCTGTTTTTCAGTAGCACTCAATTTCATTTATAAACTTTTATACTCGCTTTTGCCTGGTTCATTTGTTCAACTTTTATATTTTATCTTTCATCAGTTAAATTCAATATCTCACTTCTTATCTGAGTATTTCAGCTGAGCCCTGTCGTTTTGGTCTTTCATGCTGCGTTCATTCTTTCATCTCTCAAATCTACCCATTTATCTGATGTATTCCTTTCTCCTGTTTCAACGAATCGTTCCCTAATGGCTCATTTCTAACTTTCAGTGATATCTGGTTTTTTCAATTTACCCAGGTCTCTCCTCTATCACTTTTTGCATATCCAGACTTATTACTGTCCTCACAGTTCTTACCCATTCTTCACTGTTAGTTCGGTAGGTGTTCCTAACTAGGCTGTTTAATAGTGTAACTTGTCATATACCTAATGTACAAAGACTTAATGAAAACTTCGATTCCTGGTATCGTGTGTAAGCAGGCTGTTTAGGTTTTTTTATTGGTAACGCCACGTAGCGCTCTGTATGAAAAATCACTGGCTGTCCTGAGCGCAGTCTGTGGCTGGTTTGCATTGTCGTCTGCCATTGCAGTGTTGGGCAGCTGGATGTTAACAGCGCGTAGCGTTGCGCAGTTGGAGGTGAGCCCCCAGCAGTGATGGACGTGGGGAGAGAGATGGCGGAGTTTTGAAATTTGTAATACTGGATGTCATGAACTGCTATATATATTATGACTATTAAGGTAAATACATTGTTTGTTCTGTATTAAAATCTTTCATTCGCTAATTATGCCTATCAGTAGTTAGTGCCTTCAGTAGTTTGAATCTTTTATTTAGCTGGCAGTAGTGGCGCTCGCTGTATTGCAGTAGCTTGGGTGACGAAGATTTTTGTGAGGTAAGTGATTTGTGAAACGTATAGGTTAATGTTAGTCAGGGTCGTTCTTTTCTAGGGATTACTGAAAGTCAGATTGCGTTGCGCTAAAAAAATATTGTGTGTCAGTTTAAGCACAGTCATGTATAAATTGTTCAAAGAGGACGCTTCACGTGTAGTACAATACCTCACTTTAAAATGATTGGTATCGTGATGATTCGTGAATTTCATAAAAATAATACTAAATTGGAGACCAATTAGCAGACACTATTACAAAATAAAACAAACAACAACGTATTTTAACAAACTGTGGCATTCATTGTAGTAATGGGAAAGACTTGAATTAGTCAAAATGGTAGGAATAAAATAAGTGGTATTAAGCACCAACTGTAATTATTCAAATAATAGGACTTTTATGAATGTAGTTTACTCATTCAAGAAGTTATTCTGTCGCTTGCGAATGAAGGCACATATTTTACAACGTAAATTTAGGATGAAAGCTGTAAAGAATATTCCGTCTTAATAACTTTACTAATTAAACCTGTATTGTTGTAACCAGATGTACGCCTAATTATAAAATTCTAGGCATCTGTTACAAATCCTGTCAATCTAAACCTATTTCGTTTTACCCTCTTAGCTTCAATTATTGTTCGGAATGTGAGTCGTTGTGTAGGTAGCGTGTTTTAATTAATTTTGTGCAGTACATAATTGTACTCATATTTAGATGGAATTTTCACATTTAAAAACATTTTTTACATTATAAATTTCACATATTATTCAATTCTGTAATTTTAGACGTATTATTATTTGTAATCAGAACATCTTAGTTTTGGAACTTTTAATTGTAAATATGATTAAAAATATGTTGTCATTATTAAGTAATAACGGTCCAAGGGACCATCCATTATTTGGAATATATAAATATGGAAGCAGCAAAGCTGCTGGGACGGGCAGTTTGAGGTGATGTCTCGATGTGTAACCTGTGTCAGTTACTTGAATATTATTTCACTAAGATTTAAAGTTGCAAAGCAGTATGTTTCTTGATTTGTAAACCAGTCAGTTGTTTTACGAAGACATACTGAACAACTCGGCCTCTTCACAATGTGTCATGATGGATTTGGTCAGCTGTTACGAACGGAAGAATAAATGTTTAAAAACTGGAACCGATCACTTTCACTGTAAACCACACACTTCATGAAGATCCAGGTAATTTACGAATATTTCAGTTATGTGGAGAAAAATTTCGTCTTAACCTTCTACTTATGATTCTAGATAACATCAGACGACATGTACTTTTGATAAGTCAGTTCATCTTTCTCCTAAGTTTTCAGGATTACCTTACTGACGAGTAGATAATAATGAAGTAGATGTGTTAGAAACATATGTGAGGAGCGAGTGGCCCATTAGAGCGCGCCGACGTTTCAGCCTACCTGCTGTCGCTCCTCCTCAGCGAGCTGCTCCTGCGCCTCTTCTTCCAACTTGGTGAGCGCCTGCAGCAGCGCCTTGCGCAGCCCCGGGTCTATGTTCAGGGGTGGCAGAGGGCCCAGGTCTGCCCCTGCCGTCGGAGATCCTGGCGCGGTCGCCACTGCTGCCGCCGCCTTCTCGTCGACCTCGCCTGCCCCGTCGGCGGTCGTCGGCTCGTCGGGACCCGACGAGGAGGGTAGGCCAGGTGGCGGTGCATCAGCTGTGAGGCAGGCGCTCAGCGCTGCCACAGCCAGCAGGCTTATACACTGTGGACAAAATCGTCTCATCAGCCTCTACGTCGACCTCAACGCCCTCATCAGCCGTCGTCGGCTCGTCGGAAACCGACGAGGAGGATAGAGCAGGAGGAAGGTAGCTAGTCAGCTGTGAGGCAGGCGCCCATCACTTCCAGAGCCAGCACTTTAACACACTGCAAACAAAACCATCTTGTCTTCATCTCCTTGAAGGCATACAACACAAAGCAAAGTGACCAAGTCAGCACCGTGGTGAACGGGGATGTGGGCACAGCTGTTTCTGTGGAATAGAAATATCGAACCTGTGGATAACAGCCATCTGCTTTGACAGTGGACGTAAAGCACATATCGAAATCCAAAACAGGGTCTCCCAAAAGTAACGACTCATTCCAGAATGAGACTTTCACTCTGCAGCGGAGTGTGCACTGATATGAAACTTACTGGTAGATTAAGACTGTGTAGCTCACATGGTAGAGCACCTGGCTGCGAAAGGCAAAGGTCCCGAGTTCGAGTCTCAGTCCGGCACACAGTTGTAATCTGCCAGGAAGTTTCATAACGACTTATTTTCACAAAACATTAATGTAAATTCTTGTTTTACAGGTCTCTGAGTTGCTCTATACAGATGAAACAACGGCCGTTGGTTCCCGATTACTGGAAATGCATGAGCTGTACTATCAACAATATGGAACATACTTACCAACAAGGACACGTATCATCCTTGATGTGAACAACTTCAGATGAAGAGCAACTGAGGTCAATGAGGAACGTCCCAGAGGACCATCAACATGGTACGACGGAGTCTGGAGCATTGAAGAGGCAACTGAAAGGAGCCCAAGAACTTCTGCCTGTCAGCTGAGCCGTTGAACATTCCACGATGCACTGTGTGGGCGCTGAAAAATACTGGGCATCGCATTCATGTGATGCGTCACCTGGAGGAAGAAGATAATTCCGCTCTTGTGGAAATGTGTCCTAATATTTTGGAGGCTGTGGAAATTAAAAACGTATTAGGTAAATATATGTGCACAGACGAGGCCACATTTCACATTTGTGGTTTTCAGAGCCGTAAAAACTGCCGGAAATTGGGCGCCAACAGTGGTCATGATGAAACAAAAATGGGAGGGAAACATCCCAAAACTGAGTGTACGAGTATGAATTAGCAAGACTAAGATTTATGCGTCATCCTTTTTTTGCAGAGCAAACGGTAACAGGTACAAGCTACCTTGATAATTTGCAGGAGTCTGAGTTTAATGAAATTCTGAATTTTGTTGTGTACCACTCCTCCTGCTTTTGCTTCCACTATTCGATATTACCTCATCGGCTAACAGACAACATGCCGCATTTGAAAGATGCTTTCGAGAGAACTTCAGTGACTTAACACATATGGCACTTGATCAAATAGTATGAAGATAAGAGCGCCGCAAACCGATGTCCTGCCGTCAGGAGAAGAGGTTTCCACAAACATCTGCTCAGTTATACCAAATGTAAGCAAACATGTGACTCACGTGTGGTTCTTGTCTTTACTTGTACGCTTGACGTCTTTCAGCCTGTCTTCTGCTGTTATAGCTCGTAAAGCTATTGAGACACTCACAATGTATACGCCAGTCGAAAAAGTGAATGTCGTTTATGGAGAACGCCGCCAAACTACTAGAACAGCAGTGCAGTTGTACGCTGAAGAGTATCCAGTCAGTGTCATACACCCGCGGTCTGTCTTCCGAACATTATGAAAAGCGTTGTAGAAGTTGCAAGTGTGGAGAATGAAGTATGCCAAGGAAAATGAAGAGCAACTCGAGAAAGAAGTGAGACTACCATTTTAGTAACAGTAACACACAGTGTAAGTAGGCTGTTTAGGTTCTTATATTGGTAACGCCACGTAGCGCTCTGTATGAAAATCACTGGCTGTGCTGTGTGCAGTCTGTGGCTGGTTGGCATTGTTGTAATACTCGCCATTGTAGCGTTGGGCAGCTGGATGTGAACAGCGCGTAGCGTTGCGCACTTGGAGGTGAGCCGCCAGCCGTGGTGTATGTGGGGAGAGAGATGGCGGAGTTTCGAGAGCGGACGATGTGGACGTGTGTCCATCAGAGACAGTACATTTGTAAGCTGGATGCCATGAACTGGTATATATAATATGACTTTTGAACATTATTAAGGTAAATACATTGTTTGTTCTCTATCAAAATCTTTCATTTGCTAACTATGCCTATCAGTAGTTAGTGCCTTCAGTAGGCTGAATCTTTTACTTAGCCGGCATTAGTGGCGCTCGCTGTATTGCAGTAGTTGGAGTAACGAAGATTTTTGTGAGGTAAGTGATTCATGAAAGGTACAGGTTATCGTTAGTCAGGACCATTCTTTTGTAGGGATTATTGAAAGTCAGATTGTGTTGTGCTAAAATAATTGTGTGTCAGTTTAGTGATGATCAGAATAAGTAAGAAATGTCTGAGTACGTTCAGTTCTGCTCAGCTGTTTGAAAAGAAAATAATGTAAGAGGTTTATCAGCGCAGTCATTCATTAATTTTTCTAAGGGGACGTTGCAGTAGGTATGATAGCCGTGATAATAATCACAGGAAACGTTAACTAACTGACCCGTTTGCTCGCTTTTGGTGTAATAGGACAGACTTCTGCGCAACCTCCTCTCCTGTCAGCGGAACAGTAGTTTGCTACGCTGTAATCTTGATACTATTTGATCAACTCTCATACATGTTATGTCGCTGAAGTTCCCTTAGAGGTTTCTTTCAAGTGACGCTGAAAAAAGAAACAGTTCCAATAGAAAAAGAAGGAAATTTGGCGGCTATAAATGATAAAAATCATTTGCGAACAACAGGAAATTAGCAACATAATCCGCTACAACTTTGCACAAAACCGCTCCTCGATATGCACTAAGTGATCAAAAGTACCCGGACACTCACAAAAACATACGTTTTCCATAGTAGGTGTAATGTGCTGCCAACTACTTCCAGGTACTCCGTATCATCAAACTCAGTAGTCATTAGACATCGTGAGAGAACAGAATGGGGTACTCCACGGAACTCACGGATTTCGAACGTGGTCAGGTGATTGGCTGTCGCTTGAGTCTTACGTATGTACGCGAGATTTCTTCGCTCCTAAACATCCCTAGGTCCACTGTTTCCCAAGTGATACTAAAGTGAAGGGACACGTACAGCAAGAAAGTGTACAGGTCGACCTCGCCTGTTGACTGACAGAGACCACCGACTGTTGAAGAGGTTCGTAATGCGTAATAGGCAGACATCTATCCAGACCATCACACAGGAATTAAAAACTGCACCAGGATCCACTGCAAGTACTATGAGAGATCGGCGGGAGGTGAGAAAACTTGGATTTCATGATCGAGCGGCTGCTCGTAAGCCACACACAACGCCGGAAAATGCCAAACGACGCCTCGCTTGGTGTAAGGAGCGTAAGCTTTGGACAATTGAACAGTGGAAAAGCGTTCTGTGGAGTGACGAATCACGGCACACAATGTGCCGATCCGATGGCAGGGTATGGGTATGGCGAATACCCGGTGAACGTTATCTGCCAGCGTGTGTAGTGCCAACAGTAAAATTTGGAGGCAGTGGTGATTGGTGTGGTCACGTTTTTCGTGGAGGGGGCTTGCACCCCTCGTTGTCTTGCATGGCACTATCACAGCACAGGCCTACATTGATGTTTTAAGCACCGGCTTGCTTCCGACTGTTGAAGAGCAATTCGAGAATGGCTACTGCATCTTTGAACACGATCGAGGACCTGTTCATAATGCACGGCCTGTGGTGGATTGGATACACGACAGTAACGTCCCTGTAACGGACTGGCCTGCACATAGTCCTGACCTGAATCCACCTTTGGGATGTTTCGAAACGCAGACTTCGTGCCAGGCGTCACCGACCGACATCGATACCTCTCCTTAGTTCAGCACTCCGTGAGGAATGGGCTGCCATTCCCCAAGAAACCTTCAAGCGTTTGATTGAACGTATGCCTGCGAGCGTGGAAGCTGTCATCAAGGCTAAGGGTGGGCCAACACCATACTGAATTCCAGCATTACCGATGGAGGGCGCCACGAAGTTGTAAGTCATTTTCAGCCAGCTGTCCGGATACTTTTGATCACATAGTATATTTATTCATTCTCGACTTAGTTTCGTCACCTCGAATACCCTCCTTACAGCGTGACGTAGCTACAACGTCACCAAGAGGGATTCCAACTCACTGTGGGCAGCATCTGAGTGTTTTAGTTCATCAATGTATAGTTACGCATGCAAGTTTCCAACCCCGAACGTATACCATGACGTCACACGTACGTCGCTGACTGGGTCGCTTATAGACTGTCGCCCATATTCTGAGTTTCTGTTTGTAGCGTTAGCGAGGCAGAGCAACATCGTTAAACATTCGTATATATCTCTTACATCTGATCCGGATAGTTTCTCCCCACAAACAGGTAGCCCCCACATCGGGCGGTAACATCAGCCCGCATAGAAAGTGGAGTGATTAGCCGCTGGACTCACTGGCGGATGCCACACGCATCTCCTTACACCCCTGCACCAGCTCGTAAGGAACAGATGCGTTTCACTTTGTGCGTCGTAACTTTCTATCACTTTCTACCGTTTCAGATGTACCAACCTGCCCAGTGTGTAGCTGGGTATCTAAAGCCTGTGTTACAGTGTCTCGTATCGCGTGTTTTATTATATTTCGTAAAACCTAGATTTGTCTTTTCCTCAAAAACACGTAACAAAACCTGACGCATCTTTAGAGTGAACCATTGCTTATTATTACACAACTGGCCATTAAAACTGGTATACCAAGAAGAAATGCAGATGATAAACGGGTGTTCATTGGACAAATATATTATACTGGAACTGATCTGTGATTACATTTTCACGCAATTTGGGTGCATAGATCCTGAGAAATCAGTACCCAGAACAACCACCTCTGGCCGGAATAACGGCTTTGATATCCCTGGGCATAGAGTCAGACAAAGCTTGGATGGCGTGTACAAGTACAGCTGCCCATGCAGCTTCAACACGATACCACAGTTCATCAAGAGTAGTGACTGGCGTATTGTAACGAGCCAATTGCTCGGTCACCATTGACCAGGCGTTTTCAATTGGTGAGAGATCTGGAGAATGTGCTGGCCAGGAGAGCAGTCGAACATTTTCTGTATCCAGAAAGGCCCGTACAGGACCTGCAACATGCGGTCCTGCGTTATCCTGCTGAAATGTAGGGTTTCGCAGGCATCGAATGAAGGGTAGAGCCACCGGTCGTAACACATCTGAAATGTAACTTCCGCTGTTCAAACCGCCGTCAATGGGAACAAGAGGTGACCGAGACGTGTAGCCAATGGCACCCCATACACTTAAGCCGGGTGATACGCTAGTATGGCGATGACGAATACATGCTTCCAATGTGCGTTCACTGCAAATCGCAAAACACGGATGCCACCATCGTGACGCTGTAAACTGAACCTGCATTGATCCGAAAAAATGACTTGCCATTCGTGCACCCAGGCTCGTTGTTGAGTACACCATCGCAGGCGCTCCTGTCTGTAATGCAGTGTCAAGGGTAACCGCAGCCACGGTCTCCGAGCTGATAGTCCATGCTGCTGCAAACGTCGTCAAACTGTTCGTACGATGGTTGTTGCCTTGCAAACGTCCCCATCTCTTGACTCAGGGATCGAGACGTGGCTGCACGATCCTTTACAGCCATGCGTATAAGATGCCTGTCATCTCGACTGCTAGTGATATGAGACTATTGGGATCCATGAGGGTGTTCCGTATTACCCTCCTGAACCCGCCAATTCCATATTCTGCTAACGGTCATTGCATCCCGACCAATTCGAGCAGCAATGTCGCGATACGATAATCCGCAATCGCGATAGCCTACAATCCGACGTTTATCAAAGTCGGAAACGTGATGGTACGAATTTCTCCTCCTTACACGAGGCATTACAAGAACGTTTCACCAGGCAACGCCGGTCAACTGCTGTTTGTGTATGAGAAATCAGTTGTCAACTTTCCTCATGTCAGCACGTTGTAGGTGTCGCCACAAGCGCCAACCTTGTGTGAATGTTCTGAAAAGCTAATCATTTGCATATCACAGCAGCTTCTTCCTGTCGGTTAAATTTCGCTTCTGTAGCATGTCATCTACATGGTGTAGCAATTTTAGTGGCCAGTAGTGTATTTATATCGTCTTCTTACTTTTACGTAATTCCGCGTGAAACGCTGAAGGCAGCAATGGTAAATTGCAGGGAGCGGAACGTTATCTTTTCCGAACACGAACAATTTTCAACAAAATGATAATTTTCTTTAACAATAATTTTCCTCTTTACAGAAGTGCTTTTCACTCCAGAGAAGTATGGGAACACATAAGGCATTGCTTAGCCTATGATTTCTCTTAGAAAATAGTTTGACGGAAATAAAGCTTAGTTTATAGCATTTGTGGACATAGAGAAAGCTTATCCTGCCCGGCTAGCCGTGCTTGTCTCACGCACTGCTTCCCTAGCGGCAAAGCGTGTCGGTCCCCGGTATGAATTCGCCCGGCGGATTAGTGTCGAGGTCCGGTGTGCCTGTCAGCCTTATGATGGTTTTTACATGGTTTTAGGTGGTTTCCCCTTATTCCACCTCAGACTATGACAGTGATTACTGCGGAAACACTGT
Source organism: Schistocerca gregaria (assembly GCF_023897955.1). Taxonomy (NCBI): domain Eukaryota; kingdom Metazoa; phylum Arthropoda; class Insecta; order Orthoptera; family Acrididae; genus Schistocerca; species Schistocerca gregaria. Next base: position 79,624,262 of record NC_064929.1, read on the forward strand.
CTCCACGTAGGCGTACACCATAATTACTCTACCACGCAAAAATGGAGGTTACACTCGCCTGGAAGGGGAGAGTGGGGGGGGGTTCCGAACCGCACAGTGACCCTGGGTTCGGTGTGGGGCGGCGGTGGGGTGAGTGGACTGCTGTGACTTGTTGTGGGGTTGTGAACCACTGAGGGCTACGGCGGGGAGGAAGCCTCTCCGTTGTTTCTAGGTCTCTAGGTTTCTAGCTTTTAACAATGTTGACTGGAATACTCTTTAAAATTCAGGAGATAGCAGGGATAAAATACAGGGAGCGAAAGGCTATTTACAACTTGCACAGAAACCAGACGAAAGTTATAAGAGTCGAGGGGCATGAAAGGGAAGCAGTGGTTGAGAAGGGAGTGACACAGGGTTGTAGCCTGTTATTATTCAATCTGTATATTGAGCAAACAGTAAAGGGAACAAAAGAAAAATTTGGAGTAGTAATTTAAATCCATGGAGAAGAAATTAAAACTTTGAGGTTGGGAAGCGAGCGAGTGTAGCCTACCCCCGATGTTATTCAGTCCGTACATTTTGCAAGCAGTGGGGAAATCAATAAGAAATTGAGAAACGGAGTTAATGTTGAGGCAGAGGAAAATTGGGACGTTTAGGCTTGCCGATGACATAGTGATTTTATCAGAGACAGTGAAGAACTTAATACCTACAGTGTCTAACAACCCTACCACAATAAAGGTCAAAATTTTAATAACGATTGTGGTGTTGCTCACGCTGCTAAATACTGCATTATCGGGCAACAACAGTCATATTATGCGGCGGGTGTCATTAGAGCGCAGTTAATAAAGTCATTTCATGTAATAATCAAAGCCGGCCGCGGTGGTCTCGCGCTCAGTCCGGAACCGCGCGACTGCTACGGTCGCAGGTTCGAATCCTGCCTCGGGCATGGATGTGTGTGATGTCCTTAGGTTAGTTAGGTTTAAGTAGTTCTAAGTTCTAGGGGACTGATGACCTCAGATGTTAAGTCCTATAGTGCTCAGAGCCATTTGAAGCATTTGTAATAATCAAAAAACTAGCCACTCATCGTTTTGTGTTTCCCACGCTGGTCTCGTGGTAAAATCATGGCTCAATCGTTGAAAATCTAGGTGGTTATGGTTCCAAGCTCGGATGCAGAGAGGCCTAGGTTTTATCCTGCTATATTCAAAAGTTATGTAGATGCGCTTCACAAACCATTTTTGGAGATTAAACCTTTCACAGTTAGCACAATAGTGACGTAAAAAAAATAATCAGCACTCCGAATTTAAATTACACTTCCTTTTAATTGCAATATCACGTAAACACACAAAAGATCACTTCACAATACAAAACATACTTGAAAACATCTTCCTCACATTTTATAAGCCAACTATAATATGCGTCTTTCCAACATGACGTCCAAGACTTGACCTTTTCAAGGTCCGACTCTCTAACAAGACAACAACTAACTAACAACCGCTTACGCTCCCAAAAATCAGAGTTACAAGTACGTCAAAGACCATAGTGACAAAAGAAAGAATACACATAAGAATAATGTCAGTGCAATATAAACATTTCGATGTATCACAAATGAAATCAAATCTGAATGTTGTCTCAGAAATATGTTAAGTAGTTAACAGAAACACAGTAGAGTATTACTAGTATCGAGAGGTTCAGATGAGGTGCCGCAATGGTGATGTAATTCAAGTACCATTACAAGTGTCTTGGAAAGGAACTGTAAGATTAGATTAGATAAGATTAGATTAATACTTGTTCCATAGATCATGAATACGACACTTCGTAATGATGTGGAACGTGTCAAACATAAGCAAATCTAAAACAATTCTAATGAAATAAAACACAATTAAATTAGGCGATGCTGCGGGAATGAGATTAGGAAATAAGATGTCAAGAATAGTAGATGAGTTTTCCTATCTGGTCAGCAAAATATCTAATGATATCAGAAGTAGAGGGACTATAAGATGCAGACTGGTAATAGCAAGGACACAATTTGTAAAAAGGAAAACTTTATTAACATCTTATGTAAGAATCAGAAAATCTTTCCTGAAGCAGTGTAGCCTTGTGCAGAAGTAAAACGTGGACGGTAATCAGTTCGGATAATAATGCAGTAGAAACTTTTTCAGATGTGCCACTGGAGAAAAATGCTGACGATTAAATGTGGAGTGCGGATGTAAAATGAGGATTTATTGAACTTAAATGGGGAAGAAAGAAATTTACAGGACAAATTTGGAACCATTTACTATGTAAATGTCGAATACATGTGGCTTAACAAACAGTGTACACTACAGTATTGTATTGCAGAAAGAAATCGGCAAATAAAAAGAAATATGCTTCGGCCCATAATCGAACCCCTGCCCTCCTACGAGGAGGCGAGTTAAAAATTGTGGGGGGAGACCAAGAGTTGTTTGCATGGGTATGTTCAGTGTGATGTAGTATGTGGTGGTTACGCAGAGATGAAGAGAGTTCGACATAGTGAACTGCATCAAAGAAAAGCTTCGGACTGAATACCACAACAAGAACAGTAAGGACAGGTAAAACATTATAACCAACGTTCGTACACAAAATCCGTTGTTGGTACCATTGTAAGGTGTATGAAACAGTCACTTTGCAGCGTCGACACCTCGATGTGTCTCTGCCGTTTTCAAATATGCGTTCCGTCACCGAGATTTGGTGTTTCTGCGCTTTTCCCAAATCGCTCCACGCAAATGCCGGGATGGTTCCTTTGAAAGGCACAGCCGATTTCGTTCCACATCGTTGAAATAATCCGCTCTTGTGCTCCATGTTAAATGGTTTTGCAAGGTTTCCATATGTTTTCTGCCATTCTAAATAAATCACATTTACTCTACTAGGACAAAGATGAATGAGCGCACTGTATCGATAGTGGATAAGGTCGTTGACGCTGTGTTTAATGTGATCCATGATGCGCTTGGGGGCCCTATCAGTTGCTCTTCTGGGCCTTTCTTATTTGAAGCGTAGTGGCGAGCTGTCGAGATTTTAGAGAAGGAGATTTGATACTCGTGAATCTGAGAGAAATTATCTGCCCTCTACGTCTTCCGTGAACTATACGTGGTTAACATTATGAAGACAATAAATAACATTTGTGAAATACAACTTTGTTTGCGGAAAACTTAATGATGTTCGAAGTCGCCAGTTTTTGCACGACAAACGACTTTCAACAACTTATTAATTGCATAATTGTTGCAACTGATTATCAGGAATTATATATATAGTGCGGACGTGAGAGCTTTGGTACACCCTGTTAAACAAACGGAAGAATGGAAGCGGTACAGTTGGAGAGCGATCCGCCTTCATCAAGATGCATAAGCAATTCACTAACAGTTTATATATTACAAAAAACTAATAATAAAAAAATTGCATGGCGCGAGATTCGATCCTGCGACCTTCGGATTACGATCCCGAGCGCTTACCGCTGCGCTGTAGAAAAATATTTATCGTAGAGAGTATTTCACCGCAACGGTTAATTTTAACTGTCGAATTTCTCGACAACGGCTGAGAAGTGCAATTTGGTGCTTTGCCACATTACACCTCTGGCCATGAGCTTTTATTATGCGCAGTATGAATCGAATCTGAATTTCACAATTGGCGGCCTCCCCTTGTAAGCACATTCAGAAGGATGTAGGTTGCAGCAGGTACTGGGAGATGAAGGAGCTTGCACAAGATAGAGTAGCATGGAGAGCTGCATCAAACCAGTCTCAGGACTGAAAACAACAACAACAACATCGGCTGGACGCCATTATAGTGGTTGTAGTCTGATGTGTTGTGTAGTATTGTTATTTATGAAGACCCTGATTCAACGTTGTATATTTGTTGGGGCGTACATACAGTATTTGTTACTCGTATTACTACTGTCTGTACGTTCCAATTAAAAGAAGTACAATGGTGAAGAGTTGTGCAGCGATTAGTTGTACAAATAAATTCGAGAAAGAAACGAATATTACATTTCACAGATACGTGAATATTTTAAGTTGGCTCTGACCACTATAGGACTCAACTGATGTGGTCATTAGTCCCCTAGAACTTAGAACTACTTAAACCTAACTAACCTAAGGACATCACACACATCCATGCCCGAGGCAGGATTCGAACCTGCGACCGTAGCAGTCGCACGGTTCCGGACTGCGCGCCTAGAACCGCGAGACCACCGAAGTCGGCTTTTAAGTTGTTTTGTATGTCAGTGCACTTGCTTAATAAATGTTTTTGGAACACGGTATTAGCATCATGTCTGTGCACCTATTTGCAGGTTTCCTTTCTCAAAACCACAGCTGTTACAAAAATGGTTACACGCTGTCAGGAGGCAAGATTTCCGACCGCCAGAATACCATTTTATATGTTCTGATCATTTTGAAGAAAATTGGCTGATCGGTAGGGTTTTCATGGTCTAGATCAGGTTGAAACTTGATAATTTGGTCGTGAGTTGCCAAAGCACTATGCCATATATAACGCACTTCTCGTCATAAAATCTAAAGCAAGGCAGAGTCAGAAAATATCTATTAATATAGTGGGCAAATCTTCGAGTATTTTGATGCATTTTGCGTGCATCTATCGTAAATGAACTACGGAAAATGCTAGGGGTCCCGTACATAACTTTTAACTACGGCAGATTCCATGTAGTACGTAAGATAAATTCATAAACAGAGACTGGTTTCTGTTTGTTCATAAATTAAAAAGTATATTGTAGTAACGTTTTTAAATGAGGCATTATGTTTGTGACCTAACTCAAGGGAAGGCATTTTATAACCAAAAGCGATGTATAAACTTTCTAACTCCGCGCGTCAGTTTACCACTCTAATGGCCGCCCAGATATTCAATTTGTCCGCTCTTTACAGCCGACCACTCGTGTGGTTGTGGGGGCCTGACGTAAACATGGTTCGTTCGTGTGTTGCTTTTAATTGTAATAGTAAGAATGGAAGCAAAGACGAAGACGGAAACAGTGTTACATTATACAGGTCAGTCATTTCTGGTTGTTTGTTACTTTCTATTACTTGTATATAGTATTTTCATGAACAAATAATACATCCTGAGCGTTTGTTTTTGTTTAGGTTTCCCCTTACAAACGATTTTCTAAATCGGAAATGTATTGATGCTACTCGGAGAGAGAACTTCCAACCGACAGCAAATCATTTCAACTGAAGGGCGCTGCTATACCGACAGTATTTGGATTTCCAACTCATTTGAAAAAGGTATAGTGTTTGCAAAGACAATTAATGCAAATGCTAAATGTAGGTGACAGCAGATTGTTCTATAGCCTAACCTGATGTCTAGATTTATACCTCATACTGTATCTAATAAACTTTCTGCTAAAAAAATTGCAAGCTACATAGGGAAAAAGTTGCAGTGTTAGATTACAGACAAAGGTACTTTGTTGCATGTCAAGTGCTTATATTGTATTTGCATATAAATGACTAAAAATACTAACAGGGTTAATGTACTACGTTGAACTGAATGAAGAACTAGGCGCATGATAGGTATTTAGATTTTTAATCAAATATATATTAAGTATGAATCAGAGGTAGGTCGAATAAATGCGTTTATATACTTAACATCTGTTGTCAGGTGGTGTTTATACTTCGTAAATGGTCAAATACGTGACCAAATGTTGCAAACGCAACCACTTTCAGAGGTGCTATCAGTGTTAAAAACTAATGTGCGAATGAAATTTCTACGGTATTTAAAGTGATACGGGTTATTACAATTACTCATACGAAAATTCGAGTGTAGAGAATACTGTGCTAAACAAAAGTATGCGTGCAAAACGTAGACAGTAGTCAGAAAAAAGCAAACAGGACCTGACAGGAGAATTATGTGAAGTAAATAATAATCGTACTGTCTGCTACTTTAAAAGTTTCATGTAATTATCTAACGCAAATAGCTGATGTAAACTGGCTCCACCTTGTCAGAAAAGAGCCTTACATACTTAAATTTCGCGTCTCTATGCAGACGCATTTCGGAAATTAGGAAACTTCAGTCATTTAAGTATACTTTTAAAATAGGCTCGAATACTCAGTATTTCTATAAACGAACATGTGTTTAATTTGTGCTTCAATTTGCTCTTGGTGCGTCTCATATACGTCAAATCACAACCCCAGTACCAGGATTCATCCCTGCAAATGGCGGCGATCAGCTGCTTCAATTGGGAGACAGTTGCCTCGCTTCTCCGCTACGGCGTGGTAGCGGCTTGACAGCGACAACCAATAGCCCGGGTTTCCAGAGGCAGCGGTTGTGACGTCACAGCAAGTGAATGCCGCATTTTACGGCACAGGTGTGCAACCGGCGGCCCGCCAATGGATTCAGCTCAGCCCGCGGAGAAATTCATGGGTGACAGAGACATAGAGAAAGACGGGAGGGGGGGGGGGGGGGGAGGTGGAAGGGAGGGAGGAAAGTGGCTCGCATTGTAGTCCGCCCGCGATGCATTTTCGAATACTTCCGCCGACATTCAGTTCGCCTTGGATTTGCTTTTTTAGCACCAATATTTAAAAAAAGTTTGCTGATAGTGTTCGTAGATATTAGAGATGGGAAAGAGCGGTAGGTGGATCAAAACAAAATGTCGAGACACTCTGAGACCAAAATGGTACTGAAACAGAGAATGACAGACTAAACGCCGAAATACTAAATGTCTTTTTCCAAAGCTGTTTCACAGAGGAAGACTACACTGTAGTTCGTTCTCTAGATTGTCGCACAGATGACAAAATGCTAGATATTGAAATAGACAACAGAGGGATAGAGAAACAATTAAAATCGCTCAAAAGAGGAAAGGCAGCTGGACCTGATGGGTTACCAGTTCGATTTTACACAGAGTATGCGAAGGAACTTGCCCCCCTTCTTGCAGCGGTGTACCGTAGGTATCTAGAAGAGCGTAACGTTCCAAAAGATTGGAAAACGGCACAGGTCATCCCCGCTTTCAAGAAAGGACGTCGAACAGATGTGCAGAACTATAGATCTATATCTCTAACGTCGATCAGTTGCAGCATTTTGGAACACGTATTACGTTCGAGTATAACAACTTTTCTGGAGCCTAGAAGTCTACTCTGTAGGAATCAGCATGGGTTTCGAAAAATACGATAGTGTGAAACCCAGCTCGCGCTTTTCGTCCACGAGACTCAGATGGCCATAGACACGGGTTCACAGGTAGATGCCGTGTTTCTTGACTTCCGCAATGGCGTTCGATACAGTTCCCCACAGTCGTTTAATGAACAAAGTAAGAGCATATGGACTATCAGACCAATTGCGTGATTGGATTGAAGAGTTCCTAGATAACAGAACGCAGCATGTCGTTCTCAATGGAGAGAAGTCTTCCGAAGTAAGAGTGATATCAGGTGTGCCGCAGGGGAGTGTCGTAGGACCGTTGCTATTGACAATACACATAAATGACGTTATGGATGACATCGGAAGTTCACTGAGGCTTTTTGCAGATGATGCTGTGGTATATCGAGAGGTTGTAACAATGGAAAATTGTACTGAAATGCAGGAGGATCTGCAGCGAATTGACGCACGGTGCAGGGAATGGCAATTGAATCGCAATGTAGACAAGTGTACTGTGTTGCGAATACGTAGAAAGAGAGATCCCTTATCATTTAGCTACAATATAGCAGGTCAGCAACTGGAAACAGTTAATTCCATAAATTATCTGGGAGTACGCATTAGGAGTGATTTAAAATGGAATGATCATATAAAGTTGATCGTCGGTAAAGCAGATGCCAGACTGAGATTCATTGGAAGAATCCTAACGAAATGCAATCCGAAAACAAAGGAAGTAGGTTACAGTACGCTTGTACGCCCACTACTCGAATACTGCTCACCAGTGTGGGATCCGTACCAGATAGGGTTGATAGAAGAGTTAGAGAAGATCCAACGGCGAGCAGCGCGCTTCGTTACAGGATCATTTAGTAATCGCGAAAGTGTAACGGAGATGATAGATAAACTCCAGTGGAAGACTCTGCAAGAGAGACGCTCAGTAGCTCTGTACGGGCGTTTGTCGAAGTTTGGAGAACATATCTACACCGAAGGGTCAAGCATTATATTGCTCGGTCCTACGTATATTTTGCCAAGAGACCATGAGGATAAAATCAGAGGGATTAGAGCCCACACAGAGGCATGCCGACAATCCTTCTGTAGACGAACAATACGAGACTGGAATAGAAGGGAGAACCGATAGAGGTACTCAAGGTACCATCCGCCACCCACCGTCAGGTGGCTTGCGGAATATGGATGTAGATGTATATGTAGATATTAACACTCTACATTGCAAACGCTCGAATTACCGAGTTGTGGCCAAAAATCGTAGTGACTCCTAAGTGCTTATCGACTGGGACTGCCTATCTCAATGCCGTACGCTGTTTTTCTATTTTTTCTCGCATTAAAGTAAGTAAATAATTATTGTCCGGTGTGGGTGTATTACACTGAAGAGCCAAAGAAACTGCCTAATATCGTTTGGGGCCCCCACGAGCACACAGAAGTGCCACAACACGACGTTGCAAGGACTCCACTAATGTTTGGAGTAGTGCTGGAGGAAACTGACACCGTGAATCCTGCAGCGCTATGCATAAATCGGTAAGAGTACCATGGAGTGAGATCTCAATAGCACGTTGCAAGCCATCCCAGATATCCTCAATAATGTTTATGTCTGGGAAGTATGGTGGCAAGCGGAACTGTTTTAACTCAGAAGAGTGCTGCTGGAGCCACGCTGTAGCATTTCTGGGTGTGTAGCGTGTCGCATTGTCCTGGTGGAATTACCGGAGCGTAGGAACGCACAATGGATATGAATGGATGCAGGTGAGCAGACAGGATGCTTACGTACGTGTCACCTGTCAGAGTCATATCTAGAAGTATCAGGGGTCCCTATCACTACAACTGCACACTCCCCACACCATTTCAGAGCCTACACCAGCTTGAACAGTGCCCCGTTGACATGCAGGGTCCACGGATTCGTGAGGTTGTCTCCATACTTGCGCACGCCCACCCTCTCGATACAATCTGAAAAGAGACTCGTCCGACCAGCCAACATGTTTACAATCATCAACAGTCCAGTGTTGGCGTTGACGAACCAAGGCGAGATGTAGTAAAGCCTTGTGTCGAACAGTCATCAAAGGTACACGAGTGAGCCTTCGGCTCCTAAAACCTACATATGATGTTTCGTTGAATAGTTGGCACGCTGACATCTGCAGCAATTTGCAGAAGGGTTCACTTCTCCATCGTTGAACGATCCTCTACCGTCACCGCTGGTCCCGTTCATCTACATCTACATCTACATGATTACTCTGCAATTCACATTTTAGTGTTTGGCAGAGGGTTCATCGAACCACAGTCATACTATCTCTCTATCATTCCACTCCCGAACAGCGTGCGGGTAAAACGAACACCTAAACCTTTCTCTTCGAGCTCTGATTTCTCTTATTTTATTTTGATGATCATTCCTACCTATGTAGGGTGTGCTCAACAAAACATTTTCGCATTCGCAAGAGAAAGTTGGTGACTGAAATTTCGTAAATAGATGTCGCCGCGACGAAAAACGTCTCGCGTATCATATCTGCCACACTCTCTGCCCCTTTTTGCGCACTTTCGATGTTCTCCTTCAATCCCATCTGGTAAGGACCCCACACCGCGTAGCAATATTCAAACAGCGGACGAACGAGTGTAGTGTAAGCTGTCTCTTTAGTGGACTTGTTGCATCTTCTAAATGTCCTGCCAATGAAACGCAACCTTTGCCTCGCCTTCCCCACAATATTATCCATGTGGTCTTTCCAACTGAAGATGTTCGTAATTTTAACACCCAGGTACTTAGTTGAATTGACAGCCTCGAGAATTGTACTATTTATCGAGTAATCGAATTCCAACGGATTTCTTTTGGAATCCGTGTGGATCACCTCACGCTTTTCGTTATTTAGCGTCAACAGCCACCTGCCACATCATACAGCAATCTTTTCTAAATCGCTTTGCACCTGATACTGGTCTTCGGATGACCTTACTAGAAGGTAAATTACAGCATCGCCTGCGAACAACCTAAGAGAACTGCTCAGATTGTCACTCAGGTCATTTATATAGATCAGGAACAGCAGAGGTCCCAGGACGCTACCCTGGGGAACACCTGATATCACTTCAGTTTTACTCGATGATTTGCCGTCTATTACTACGAACTGCGACCTTCCTGATAGGAAATCACGAATGCAGTCGCACAACTGAGACGAGGATTTTTTGCCGGCCGCAGTGATGTTGGAAATTTGATGTTTTACCAGATTCCTGATATTCACAGTACACTGGTGAAATGGTGGGAAGGGAAAATCCCGATTTCATTGCTACCTCGGAGATCCTGTATCCCATCGCTCGTGCGCCAACTGCAACACCCACGTTCAAAGTCAGTTATATCTTGATAACCTTCCATTGTAGCAGCAGTAACTGTTGTAATAACTTTGCCAGAGATTTTTTTCTCTTATACAGGCGTCGCCGACCGGAGCACCATATTCTGCCTGTTTACAAATCTCTGCATGCCTATACCAGTTTCTTTGGCACTTCAGCTTAGAATACTGCAGCTGTTGAAATTGAAGTTAATTTTTAATGAAATAGCGGGAACCAGTTGTTTTCACAAGTATTTATTTTTATGCGGTGAGATTACAAGATGTTTACGTTTTTTGTTTGTTATGGTGGTTCAAATGGCTCTCAGCAGTATGGGACTTAACTTCTGAGGTTATCAGTCCCCTAGAACTTAGAACTACTTAGAGCTAACTACCTAACGACATCACACACATCCATGCCCGAGGCAGGATTCGAACCTGCCACCGTAGCGGTCGCTCGGTTCCAGACTGTAGCGCCTAGAACCGCTCGGCGACTCTGGCCGGCCACGTGTTATGAAATTGTATCGTTAGTTATCGGCGTTGCAGAATATTGCAACACAAGGTTTTAAGACTGTAAATCGTCGTAAGGAAACGAACAGTGTTCACGACACATAAAGGAATGTAAACATCTGAGTATGAGGTGAACATACAATAAATGTACTGTATGTTTTGATGCATATGTTGTTTGTTGGTGTGTCGTGTCAGAAAATTGGTGCTATTCAAATTTGTGCATTGCCCCATGCCGAGGCTCACGAGGAAGAAAGGCCTCGGTGGGTACGTCACAGCACGTGACCTTGCAGGTTTTAAGGCTAGGCGCAAATTGGGACGCGTATAGCGCGTGCAGCGCGACGCAGCGCGCCTTTTTGTGACATCGCAGGTTCAAATGGGGCCACAGCGCAAACAAACGCGACTGGGACGCGACACGCGCCTGCGCCAGGTCGCGCGCCGTTGAGGTTGAGGCGCAGTTTCTCGCACCGCGCGTCGCGCTTGCCTCGCTAGCACCGTGGGAAATTTGAGGAGGGGAGCGGAAAAGTGTCCCGGCCATATACTCACATCGGAACGTCACATATCAGCAGTGGTAGTATTACCAATACGATAAATTTTGCCTTACTGTCTACTGAATTTTATTGCCCTGGGTAGTGTTTCGTTTTTCGTCATTTAAAAGCTCCAGCATTCTTCGTTAACAAGTTATACTTCTCTGTTATTTATATCTGTATAGTTCCGTTTTGTTTTTCTTCAGTCAAGAAAAATGCATACTTCAGTAACTGATGATCCATTGGCCGCTGGAATTGTATCATATGCCTCCGCGATGTTTTCAGATCGCAAGAAGTGACAGAGGATAGTGAATGAGGAAGCAAGGAATATTATAACATCATGTGATTAAGAATCAAGGCAGGAAAGTAAAACAAGGTTATCTTCTCGCTGCCTACTACGCTTGCGTATCTGTACGATCTGTTACAAATATTTAGAAAGGGATAATCACAGATGTGATCTCTTTGTGCTCCTGGTAAAAAGAGTCCAAGATCTGAAGTATAGAAGTCTCACTGTGATTACTCTGATATGGACGTAATAATATAATACGACACACTGTACAACATGCATGTGAACATCACATTTCCACTGCAAGCTACGAAACAGTCGAAAAGCAGTCACAAATAACAATGTTTTAATTGGTTCACTATGATGAGAGAAAGCATTTCAATTGTTGCAAGCACATTATCAGCATTAATAAACTAATTATACAACACGCTTCCCCTAATGAAGAAAATGATCGGTATTATTACGAAAGTAGGAATATCGTAAAAGAGTGTTATGGTTAGATATATTTAATTTGTTGAAATGTACTGCTCACAAAGGCAGATCTACTTTCATGACAATGTTTTTCGAACACCATCTCACAAGGCACACATGGCCAGCTTGTGCATCCCTGTCGCGTGCATTATCCTTCACTGCTGACAATACACTGACCATTGTGTTGTGGGAGAGATCAATTGTTTATTTTTCTCAATAACAACTATTGTATCCGCGATCACGCATTGTCAGTTTGGCAAGCCGTAGGTGAGTGAACAGTATCTGGCATGTGCCTATCATTCCGCCTTAAGGAACGCTCGTCATTATTTTAATACTGCTCAGATCAAATCCTTTGGTAAGCTTCCATTCCAGTCGCTCAGTGTTAAAAATACGATGGGTTACGGCGATTCCACCAAAATTCCAACAGATTTGTCAATCTATTTTTGTATGAGTTGTTAACCTTTTGTCAACCGAAGAAACATCACCGTTTTTGAGTACCGGTCACATTTATCCTGGTGACTGGTTTAATTGTACTTCCTTTGTCACAGTGTAATTTGCCAAACTCATCTCACAGCAGCTATTGAGACAGAATTCCGAAACGGACGGCCACATTGAACAAGTAATTGCCAATCACAGAGCTCAATAGCTTACGAAAAACGTCATAGTGTCGGTTTGCAGAAACATAAAAGAAGAAATTTCATGTTTATTTTCATACTAGGAAGCTCTTGTTTCGCTGGCTGTCGATAACTCTTAAAAAATTGCAGTCATTGGAGTGAAATAAATAAAAAGGGAAGTGTAAGTAGTGATATATCGCCATAGATAAGAAAGTTCCGTGTGTATAATAATTGGCAAAACACTCTCCTCCTTGTGTGCAATCATTCGCCAAACTTCTCGTTTCGATGTCACGAGCGGTTTAGGAGATACGAGAGATGTTGCGAGTATTTCATTCTCGCGGGCGTGAGATCGGAAGTGAGAGCGCTACAGGGGATCCATTTTCTCGAGATCGGAGGCAGATAGAGACTTCCTCTCAAGTCTAAACAAAAATTCAGCATATTAGCTAAATTTCATACGCAGCAACATAAGGTGTAATACGCACCAAACGCAAAATCATAGCGACCCCTAATTTACGTTGCAAACTTTTTGAGTTTTGCGTAGTGTCTTACTAAAATGTGTACATCACAATAAGAATGGTCATTAGCGAGGTGATGGGCACTTTGTCACGAAGCTGACATATAATGCTACAAGTAAGGCAAAAATCATATATTTTCAGAGAATAGTGTCTGTAAAATCGTTTGAGAAACATTACAGTGTGCGCGCGCTTCGGTTCTGTCAGCGCAGAGCGTCGCCAGACGGCGCGTGCGAAGTACGGTGTACGCGTCTCAATTTGCGCCTAGGCTTAGAGTGCCTGCAGCCGTCTCTAGCAGGGAGTGACTACAGTTCAATTCTTTTATCTTGGCGGTTCACGCATGCCCGCCCGGGAGATTGCTGCGTTGCCAGTTGCAAACGACGCGCGCACCAAGAGAAGCTGCGCCACAGTATAGTTGGCAAACTTACGTTTAGGGGGGAGCGCGCAGTTTATGAAGTAAAGCCACCACGGCCGCATTAACCCTTAACGCTGCTACAGAGACGTGCTCCCTGCATTCCGAGATGTGCGCGATTTTGTCATCACTGCACTGCTCGCCTGTGCAGACACACGGTGTTCCCACTGCTTCGGCAGACTTTATCATTCGATTTCACAAAAACTATTCGGCCCAAAAATTTGATTTTTACGCATCTGCTTGACTGATACCTGCCCTCCATAAATGACTTAACTTTGTTTCGATGTTCAACGCAGTTCTTGTGCAGCGTCAGATGTAGTAAACCATTGCACAAAATTTTGAAGAGTTTGCAGAAGTATAATTCCATAGCGTATACTTTCCGTATGGTGGATTTTAGTTGCGACTAGAAATTTCAAAAAATTACTTTCAAACGAATAACATTCATGAAGTAAGACACTTCGATATTGCTTTTAAATAAAGAAAATATTAAGCATCGATCAAGGATTGACCTCAGGAACTTTCGCTTAGCAGACATACACTTTTTTTTTTATTCTTATTTTGCGCTCGTTAATGTTAGTTGCGTTTTTTTTTTCTATTACAGAGAGTTGCTAACCCTCCGACCGAACACGCTGAGCTACCGTACCGGCTACACTTTAACCATTACGCAAAATACCGACAAACACTGTTGGTAAGACTATGAATTACTCAAGGTTTCGTCGAAGTACAACAGGGAGTAAACAACTACCGCTGTTCTTTATTGCGAAAAAGCGGCTAGTGAGAATGATACAAACACCTTTCCTTGCTATCGCCTGAATTAGGAGGCTTATTGCTTGTTTCGTTTAATTAATTAATAGACTATGAATCAATTGGTATAAAGAATGTTTTTTCCAAACTTTCTATAAAAGAAAGTCTGCTATCAAGACACTGCTTTTGTTCAATTACTTTATTTATGACTGGACGTTTCTAAAACTGGAGACACTCGTCCGTGCTCTGCACTGCAGTCGAGATCTGGCAACGTCGCTCTCTGTTCATTGGCTGACTGTGTTTTGTGACGTCAGATGCGCAGAACGAACCTAAATTCGACCGCCGTCGTAAATGACCCGCACTTTAACTATTTCAGACGAGGTTAGTAATTTAAATGCCTGTAAGTTCTGAACAGCACACGACGAAATTGAGAGCTTCAGTGGGTACCTCTTCAAGTACCTATCGCCCTCTTGCACGGAGCCGAGAGTTCGCGAAGTGTGGCGGACAAGGCGATTAGTATGACGTCACAAGCTCGTTGCAGCGCCCCCGCCAGTCATCCCGCACGCTATTCGTTCGTTTCTTTCGTCAGTCGACTCCACTCAATCGAATTATCGAGTGGTTCGAGTGGTTGTACTTTGATACGTAGCGCACACGTCCGTGTCATCGTATTTTACACCTTTCTGTCTGGCACATAGGTAGCTAACACATACCTAAGGGCCAGCGGGAGTGGCCGAGTGGTTCTAGGCGCTACAGTCTGGAACCGCGCGAATCCTGCCTCGGGCATGGATGTGTGTGATATCCTTACGTTAGTTAGGTGTGTGTGATATCCTTACGTTAGTTAGGTTTAAGTGGTTCTCAGTCTAGGGGGCAAGATGTATGAGACATCAGAAATACCTTCAGACTTCAGGAAGAATATAATAATTCCAATCCCAAAGAAAGCAGCTGTTCTCAGATGTGAAAATTACCGAACTATCAGTTAAATAAGTCACAGCTGCAAAATACTGACCCGAATTCTTTACAGACGAATCGAAAAACTGGTGGAAGCCGACCTCGGCGAAGATCAGTTTGGATTCCGCAGAAATGTTGGAACACGTGGACCCTACGACTTATCTTAGAAGAAAGATTAAGGAAAGGCAAACCTACGTTTCTAGCATTTGTAGACTTAGGGAAAGCTTTTGACAATGTTGACTGGAATACTCTCTTTCAAATTCTAAAGGTGGCAGGGGTAAAATACACGGAGCGAAAGGCTATTTACAATTTGTACAGAAACCAGATGGCAGTTATAAGAGTCGAGGGACACGAAAGGGAAGCAGCGGTGGGAAGGGAGTGAGACAGGGTTGTAGCCTGTCCCCAATGTTATTTAATCTGTATATTCAGCAGGCAGTAAAGGAAACAAAAGAAAAATTTGGTGTAGGTATTAAAGGCCATGGAGAAGAAATAAAAACGTTGAGGTTCGCCGATAACATTGTAATTCTGTCAGAGACAGCAAAGGACTTGGAAGAGCAGCTGAACAAAATGGACATGGTTTTGAAAGGAGGATATAACATGAACATTAACAAAAGCAAAGCGAGGATCATGGAATGTAGTCGAATTAAGTCGGGTGATGTTGAGGGAATTAGATTAGGAAATGAGACAAAGTAGTAAAGGAGTTTTGCTATTTGGGAAGCAAAATAACTGATGATGGTCGAAGTAGAGAGGACATAAAATGTAGACTGGCAATGGCAAGGAAAGCGTTTCTGAAGAAGAGAAATTTGTTAACATCGAGTATAGATTTAAGTGTCAGGAAGTCGATTCTGAAAGTATTTGTATGGAGTGTAGCCATGTATGGGAGTGAAACATGGACGATAAATCGTTTGGACAAGAAGGGAATAGAAGCTTTCGAAATGTGGTGCTACAGAAGAATGCTGAAGATTGGATGGTTAGATCACATACAAAATCAGGAAGTATTGAATAGAATTGGGGAGAAGAGGAGTTTGTGGCACAACTTGACTAGGAGAAGGGATCGGTTGGTAGGACATGTTCTGAGGCATCAAGGGATCACCAATTTAGCATTGGAGGGCAGCGTGGAGGGTAAAAATCGTAGAGGGAGACCAAGAGATGAATACTCTAAGCAGATGCACGTTGCAGTAGGTACTGGGAGATGAGGAAGCTTGCACAGGATAGGGTAGCATGGAGAGCTGCATCAAACCAGTCTCAGGACTGAAGACCACAAAACCATGTCTAGGGGACTGATAACCTCAGATGTTAAGTCACATAGTGCCATTTTTTTCCACAGATGAGTATCTATCTCACTTTACAGACGAGCATCCGAAACCGACGATCTGTGAAGACTCGTGGACGTGAAACCGCTTTAGTTTCACTGTCCTTCTACCTCTTTTTGTTGGTGCTCACGACAGTAGCACGTGGAACATTCGACCAGCTTCGCTGTTTTCGAGATACTCGTTCACAGGCTGTGCAAAATAATAATCTGCCTGTCAGAGTCATATCAGTGGATTTTCCCATTTCCAGATCTTCGCTAGGGTGATCCCCCGTCCTTGTGTGAACCGTTTACATAATTCTGTTACCACGTCACGTGCCGTTCCAAGGTCACGGTGGGCGGTGATCGTAACATTTTCTGCTCGTCAGTCTATTTTCAGCAGGTAGTGTAAGATAACTGCCAACAGCTGTGCTGCAGTTGTAACACCTATTCCCGTCAGACCATCGAAGTTAAGCGCTGTCGGACTGGGCTAGCACTTGGATGGGTGACCATCCGGTCTGCCGAGCGCTGTTGCAAGCGGGGTGCACTCAGCCCCTGTGAGGCAAACTGAGGAGTTACGTGACTGACCAGGAAAGTACTTGGGCTCGAACAAACAGATCTGTATGAACATTTGGCTATTGGACCATTATGTACCTCTGAATGTGCTGGTGGGTGTCGTTTTTCTGCAAAACTCTGCAGTCATGCTGTAGCCAGCACTGTAGATGCAATTGTAGACGCTATACGCAATGCTGCAATCTATAAATTTAAATGCGGAATGTCAATAAAATGCTCCGAGCAATACGAATGACTGCAAAACGCACAGTGAAGAAATGCAAGTTGATCGCATGGCGTATTTGCACATCCTGTAATATCAGTGCTGAACGTCACGTCAATGAGACTTTTGAAGGTGTTCACTGTTTCACCAATATCGTAGCCAGCGTTCTGCAACGCGTAACGAAGCATTGGTCTGTATACCCCCGCAGATAACACATTGTAAATAGAATGCATATTCACGATAAAGAATATGTCGTGAAATTACGGCTGCATATTACTGGAACGTAGTTTAATGAAGTCTCTTATTCTCTTGGCATATATTTTGTACTGCCAGAGGAAATACACATCCAGAGGTTGTGCATATTTGTAGTTTTAGGCGGAATGATTTTTAAATCTACATGTCTTCCGCCAGATGCTTCCAGCAGTACTTGTTCAACCTTATGTCCAGACCAGGAGTCACAGAGTACTAACGACTTTCTCGACAAATGCGGATTCAAAACTGACAGAAAAAATGTCTTCAGATGTTGTTTAGTCATCTTCCCACTCACACTTGCATCGACGACGACATTTGGAGGGCACCGCGTTTCTGTTTCCCTTGACACGCGGGGTCCAAACTTTCCACTGGATTCTTGGCAGCAAATGTAGAGTTGGTCTGCCAATCGCCCGTCCATTGATATAGCAGCATCGATCGTGTAACTATGTGTTGCACAGTTGACTGATTGCAACATCGCGACTGTGTTTCTCTCCCCTTTCATGGATAGTGTTCTGTCACAAGAAAGTTCATAGTTGAGCTGACTCTGATCATAGTTCCATACACAACTAATACCGATGTTTTCTCTCGTGATACGCTCATTGACGTCAGCAACAAACGTTTGAGCTCTTTCAATCAGCTCTTCTTCGCCATCCTTATCTTTTCGTGCTTGGAGCATAGTGATACGGCGTGATGTTTTCCTAATCTCGTTTTTCAAATTAGTAATAAATCCTAGTGGAGCTGTAAAGTTTGTACACCCGAGATTTCTGGCTACGTCCAATGCCCAATGTTGTAAATGCCAATAATGAACGGCGGAACCGCATTCTCGCGTTTCATCGAATTTCGCCATTATACGCTCCTTGATGGTCTTGAACAGCAGTGTACGATTTCCTTTGAAAATTGTATTTCATTCTCTTTTCTTTGCCACGTAATCCAGTATGTTTTTAATATTGCTTTTAGACTTCAGTTTAGGGTATATTTTCAGAAGCGTGTCGTATGCGTCAAAACCTCTCACGTAATAATCATCGTAAATGTTCTCCAGTGTGTTGTCACCAAACGCCGTGATGATACTTGCAACTTTAACCTTCTTCTTGGAAGACGCTTGGTATTCAATGTCACTGCTTCCATCGCCTCTTCCCGCACTTGCCGTAGCACTATCGTTTGCAATGAGTTGTTCGTCATTATCGTCCCTATAATCATCATTATGTGTTAGTGTTACAACAGTATCTGTTTCTAACTTATGATTACATTTCTGCACTATAATAGATACCAGAAAACATGCGAATGGTTCGTCTTCTACACCAGTACCATCTTCACGATGAAGGGTTCTTCGTAACTTCAATCGCAATACATTAGCAGGATTGATTACCAATCGCCGAGCCATCTGACGCTTCAATATACAAATAATGTCACAAAACGCAACTTCAGAGGCACACTGCACCGTCCCTACTGGTGGCGTACCGGCAGGTCAGTGTGCAATGCGGCATGGCTTACGCAGAGGCCTCTAACGGACGACTGTACAGTTTCTCAGATGAGGGAGTATCACTAGTGCAATAAGAGACCTCTACATTATTTCTCACACGATTTTGGTGTATTTGTGTTTGTTCGACCCCAAGTACTTTTCTAGTGAGAAGTAGCGGCTCCGGTCTCGGAAACTGACATACGGCCGGGAGAGCCATGTGCTGATCACATGGCCCGCCACATCCGCATCCAGTGACGCCTGTGGGCTGAGGATTACACGGCGGCCGGTCGGTACCATTGGACCCCCATGGCCTATTCGGACGAACTTAAGTTTTTTTTAGTTTTAGTGTAAGGTGACTCTCGGGCTACTGCTTCATTCTCTGTCTTCATTATTCTCAATGTAATTTGGGAGACGGGAGGCGGGAGCTAACATGGGCACAACTTAGCCCCTACTGCTAAGAAGTAAAGGGCGATTTTGTGTCCTGACAAGAGGAAAGAGTTGCAGAAACAAGCTGCAGTCGATAGCATCTGATCTTGGGATTTGCGTGAAAGTAGCGGCTGCATCGCGTGGCCTTCTTCTAACCGCGTCTCGCCGATTGTACGGCGTGCAGCGCGGTTACGTCAAACTATCTAGGGATTACTGAATTCTACGCCGGCGAGGTGAAAGGTGTGATTTACTGAACGCCTCGGGTAAATCTAAAAATGTGGAACGCAACCGTAAACAGCCGCAAATTACATCTTCACCACGTCATTACCCGCAATAGCGTGGAGCGTTTATATTAACCGCTCTTGTAATTCTGCTCGTTACGTTGCGGTCACAGTCCCACCGACTTCGGGGGATTCCGCCGACAGCCGACATCGGCCGAAGACGACCGGTTTTTCCTAAGGAGTACCCCAGCACGGTCTCAGTGCAATCGATCAAACGCCCGAACACACAGCCTTCGGAATACAGCACGCAGGACTCAAATCGGTTTGTTTCCTTCGGACGAATCGGGTGACTTTTCCAAAACTTACACTACTGGCCATTAATTTTTCCTACACCAAGAAGAAATGCAGATGATAAACGGGAACTCATAAGACAAATATACTAGAACAGACATGAGATTACATTTTCACGCAATTTGGGTGCACAGATCCTGAGAAATCAGTACCCAGAACAATCACCTCTCGCCGTAATAACGGCCTTGATACGCCTGGGCATTGAGTCACAGTTTCGATGGCGTGTACAGGTACAGCAGCGCATGCAGCTTCAACACGATACCGCAGTTCATCAAGAGTAGTGAGTGGCGTATTGTGACGAGCCAGTTGCTCGGCCACCATTGACCAGACATTTTCAATTGGTGAGAGATCTGGAGAATGTGCTGGCCAGGACAGCAGTCGAACACTTTCTGTATCCAGAAAAGCCCGTACAGGACCTGCAACATGCGGTCGTGTATTATCCTGCTGAAATGTCGGATTTCGCAGGGATCGAATGAAGGGTAGAGACATGGGTCGTAACACGCCTGAAATGTAACGTCCACTGTTCAAAGTGCCGTCAATGCGAGCAAGAGGTGACCGAGACGTGTAACCAATGGCACCCCATACCGTCACGCCGGGTGATACGCCCGTATGGCAAAGACGAACATACGCTTCCAATGTGCGTTCACCGTCATGTCGCTAAACACGGATGGGATCATAACTATGCTATAAACAGAACCTGGAGTTGACCGAAAAAATGACGTTTTGCCATTCGTGCACCCAGGTTCGTCGTTGAGTACACCATCGCAGGCGCTCCCGTCTGTGACGGAGCGTCAAGGGTAATCGCAGCCTTGGTCTCCGAGCTGATAGTCCATGCTGCTGCAAACGTTGTCGAACTGTTTGTGCAGATGGTTGTTGTCTTGTAAACGTCCCCATCTGTTGACTCAGGGATCGAGACGTGGCTGCACGATCCGTTACAGCCATGCGGATAAGACGTCTGTCCTCTCGACTGCTAGTGATACGAGGCCGTTCGGATCCGGCACGGCGTTCCGTATTATCCTCCTGAACCCACCGATTCCACATTGTGCTAACGCGAGCAGCAATGTCGCGATACGGTAAACCACAAGCGCGATAGGCTACAATCCGACCTTCATCAAAGTCGGAAACCTGATGATACGCATTTCTCCTCGTTACACGAGGCATCACAACAACTTTTCACTAGGCAACGCCGGTCAACTGCTGCTTGTGTATGAGAAATCGGTTGGAAACTTTCCTCATGTCAGCACGTTGCAGATGTCGCCACAGGCGCCAACTTTGTGTGAATGCTCTGAAAAACTAATAATTTACATATCATATCACAGCATCTTCTTCCTGTCGGTTAGATTTCACATCTGTAGCACGTCATCCTGGTGTAGCAAATTTAGTGGCCAGTAGTGTATAAGTATAGTACAAGAAAGATGGAGTTTCTACCATCTGAAGGACGAAAACATAGTAACAGAGATATATCTCAGAACACATGGTCTGAAATCACTACTTTACTGGAATCGACGAGTTCTGAAAAAACTGAAAAATTTAATCCTAATTAATTGTGTTTGTGAAAATTCCTAAGGGGCCGAAATACTGAGGTCATCGGTCCCTAGACTTACACACTACTCAAAATAAAACTTATGCTAAGAACAACACACATCGTTGTTTCTCCAATGTGGCGACAGTTTACACTGACCGAAACTGTATCTAATGGACTGGGATAAGGTCGACCAAGTGTGTCCTTCGGCTAGTCAGCTGTAAGTAGTTCTTAGTTCTAGGGGACTGCTGTCCTCCGAGGTTAAGTCCCATAGTGCTGAGAGCCACTTTTTTAAGCGTCTTGAGTTCGCAATCAGGGTTTCATTGGCTACAACAATAAACAAGGCTCAACGTCAACAGGTGGGGAAAAGAAAATTGCAATATTTGCTTGAACTTACGTGAACTGACGTGCAAGAGTGACATCTGGCGCGGCAGTACATCTGACGTGCACTGTTGTCCAAAATTAAAGTAACAGACTGCTATTTCCCCGTCCTGTGTCTAATTCACAATACGATGGTAATAGCAAAAGTAAGGTCTCCTATTTTTTTATAAGTAAATAGACCTGTTTATTTCTACAATGGTTTACATCAGTTGACAGCTTGAACATTTAGCTATTTTTTGACATAATCACCATTTCTGTCCATGAATTTTTGTAGACACTCAGGCAGTTCTTGCTTGACCATGTCATACCAGCTCGCCGCCATGCTGTTCAGAAAGTTATTAACCTCTCCTTTCACCTCGTTCTCGTAGATAAATTGCTTCCCTGCCAAATGTTCTTTTAACTTAGTGATAGTCACTGGGCGCCAAGCCAGGACTATAGGGTGGGTCGGTGATTATGTTCCACTGTGTTGCAGGAGAGAAATGGTTTGCCGAGCGATGTGTGGGCGAGCGTTGTCATGGAGAATGTGTACACCCTTGCTCAACATTCCTCTTTTCCGGTTCTAAATTGGCCGTTTGAGTTTTTTCAGTGTCTCACAGTACCTGTCAGCGTTAATTGTGGTCCCAGTGGGCATAAAGTCGACCAACACTACCCCTTTCCGACCCCAAAAAACGGTTGTCATGACTTTACCGGCAGACTGTGTTTGTTTGAAATTTCCGCGGCTTTGGCGAAGAAGGATGCCGCCACTGGCGTGATTGTTGCTTTGTCTCAGGTGTAAAGTGGTTATGTTCAGATTTCGTTACCCGTGACAACTGAGTCCAGAAAGTTGTCCTGCAAGGCGGTGAGGAAATTCGCGGGAAGCACCAACTCGTTGCCGCATGTGGTCCTCCGTCAGCATGTGTGGCACTCAACTTGCGCACCCCTTCGGGTAGTTCAATGTTTCCGTTAAAATTCTGTGAGCGGTGCTTCGGGAAACCTCCAGGAACCAAGGTGCAGAGATCATCCAGGCTCATCCGCCGGTCTTCACGCATGCTTTGCTCAACCTTCAACACTGTCTGCTCAGAAACTGCCGGTCTCCCGCTCCTTTGTTCGTCATGAATTTCGGTCCGACCAGCTGCAAACTCTCTACACCATTTACGAACATTTCCGACATCCATGCACGACTCACCATACACTTCCGTCAATTGGCGATGGTTTTCAACCGGCGCAGTGCCCTTTGCGTTCGAAAACCGAATAACTGCGCGCAATTCGCACTTGGCGGTAACATCCAACGGGAGCTCCATTCTCAACGGCTGCCAAGCCAAGACTGAGCGCCTCAGCGCTGCGTGCGCATGTTTACACACAGAGCGTGTAGCACTCTTCATAACAGTGTGACCAACTGCCACACAAACAGAGTTCTGTACTTACAAAACAAAACAAAAATTTAAAAAATAAAAATAAAGGAGACCTTAATTTTGCTATTACCCTCGTAATACCGCAAACTGTTATCGGATGCCCGTATGATCGTGTTTTGCAAGGAAGATGGCATTCTGGTCTACAGACAACCTTGCGAACGGTGACGTCAGGGCACCTATCAAACGGGGTAGATTCAAATGGCAATATGGGGCTTAACTGCTGAGGTCATCAGTCCCCTAGAACTTAGAACTACTTAAACGTAACTAACCTAAGGACATCACACGCATCCATGCCCGAGGCAGTATTCGAACCTACGACCGTAGCGGTTGCGTGGTTCCAGACTGAAGCGCCTAGAACCGCTCTGCCACTCCAGCCGGCTCAAACGGGGTAGAGTTTGCCGGGAGCCCCACATCCTCGATCTCTGTGTAGACAATCATAGACGGTGCAGTACGCCACAGTATCTCTGCGGTAGAGGACCATGGGAAAAATGGAAGCAGGAGAGTTGCCTGATGGCTTGATGTGAATCGTTCTGTTGTTCCTCCGATGTGGCGACAGTCCGAAACTGTATCTCATAGACTGGGATAAGGCCGATCAAGAGTGGAGCGTTATTTGGCTGTAAGGGCATGGCGGTGACGCCTTAGTGTTGCACTGAAACTGGCATCCGACTTCGCAGTATCCACTGGACGTGTTGTATGGAGGCAAACCGTATACAGAAGGCTTCATCGTTGGAGACCTGCTGTCTGTTCACCTCTGGCGCGTCTTGACAGAAGGGAACGTCTACTATAGAGCCATCAACATTCCACCTGGATGATCGAACGGTGGGCCAATGTTCCTTTCACTCTGTGTGGACACTGATTCTCGACGGATTCGCATCTGGATGGAATGCAGAACACGATTTCGGAACCCAAACATTGTGGAAAGAGACCGATGTCGAGGAGGATTCGTAATGGTGTGGGTATGGATTATGTTGACCATTCGAACACCCTTTCATGAAATTGTACGGGTGAGTCGGTAAAGTTTGGCTGCTGTCAAGTATCGTGACGAGATGTTCGGACCTCACGTGCGGTGGTCACGGAGTGCTGTGGGCCAAGGCGTCATACCGATGGACGGTAATGCTGGATCTCGCAGAGCACGGGTGGTTGACGTTTTCTTGGAAACAGAAGTACTGCACGCATTGCGTGGACTGCTCGCTCTCCCGATTTGAAGTCCACAGAGCAGGTCTGCGATACACTAGGGAGACGGATTGCATCACGTCAGCATTCACCAGGCGTTCTCCAACACTTGCGAGCAGCTCTGCAGGAAGAATGGGGGCCGCAGAGTCAACATGAGATTGATGACATCATTCAGTGCATGCTCCGTCTTTTGCCAGGCCTCTACTGCTTCTAGAGATGGTCACACCCCATACTGAGCCCATTAACCAGTTGTCAGAAAGTGTATGCAAATCAGTTAAGTTGGAAAAAACGAGTAACATTTTTGTCTACCGTTATGCATGTTGTATTTGCTTACGTTCTGTTCTCTCTACATTGTTTCTAGTGTACTGTCATCCATTTATATTGTTTTGTGGAAAAATAAACGCAACATTGCGAAATTTCCGTGTGTTGCTTTAATTTTGGACAGTAGTGTTTGTCAATATGTAGCGAGCCATGGCTGGATCATACTACGCTTTGGATTAAACCTTGGTCTCCCGCGGTTATCGCGATCATGCTGTTATCTTCTCTTTCCTTGGGTGGCAGCAGCGGTGTGTATCGGTATTCGCACCTTGAACTATCTTTGGCCTGGCGCTTATCGTTTCTGGCTGGGCTGTGTGCGGGCTGTTGGTCGGATGGCGTGGAGCAGCGAGGAAATCTCTGCGGCGTATAATTTGGCCGGGCCCGCTGGCGCCCTCTATGCGGTGTCGGAGTATCGAGTGCTGTTCCCATTGCTACGAGGTTCGTGGCTCACCGATCCTGGACATGAAAGTTGAGTTTTGACTTGATCTGCCAGCGAATAACGACTGTTCACTTTGTGTCCTTTGGAGATCGTTGTCGACTGTTGGGATATTCCCGCAAGCAACAACTTTTGTTTTCAAGTTGGCAAATTTTAGCCACCTTCCGCTGGAGTTTAACTGTATTTGGTTATTTGAATTGAAGTGCGCCAGCGGAATATTCTGCCTTGTGGCCGTTAACGTTCCGGTTACCTGCCCTGGCCGTTGACGTAAATTCAGCCAGTGAATTTTGCTCATTGTGTTGTGGCTGTCCAGCACAGTGTGTAGTTTGACAGCTCCGTGTATGATTGGTTGTGGGCGGCAATACCTTCTACGTTGTTCCACTGAACTCCCTGTTGTGTGCTGGTTGGGTGAAGCAGAGGTTATCTTGCCGGTGGGTCCGTTGACTGTCTGTCGGTTGGGTTGTCGTTGGATGTGCTGGTTGGGTGAAGCAGAGGTTATCTTGCCGGTGGGTCCGTTGACTGTCTGTCGGTTGGGTTGTCGTTGGATGTGCTGGTTGGGTGAAGCAGAGGTTATCTTGCCGGTGGGTCCGTTGACTGTCTGTCGGTTGGGTTGTCGTTGGATGTGCTGGTTGGGTGAAGCAGAGGTTATCTTGCCGGTGGGTCCGTTGACTGTCTGTCGGTTGGGTTGTCGTTGGATGTGCTGGTTGGGTGAAGCAGAGGTTATCTTGCCTGTGGGTCCGTTGACTGTCTGTCGGTTGGGTTGTCGTTGGATGTGCTGGTTAGGTGAAGGAGAGGTTATCTTGCCGGTGGGTCCGTTGACTGTCTGTCGGTTGGGTTGTCGTTGGATGTGCTGGTTGGGTGAAGCAGAGGTTATCTTGCCGGTGGGTCCGTTGACTGTCTGTCGGTTGGGTTGTCGTTGGATGTGCTGGTTGGGTGAAGCAGAGGTTATCTTGCCGGTGGGTCCGTTGACTGTCTGTCGGTTGGGTTGTCGTTGGATGTGCTGGTTGGGTGAAGCAGAGGTTATCTTGCCGGTGGGTCCGTTGACTGTCTGTCGGTTGGGTTGTCGTTGGATGTGCTGGTTGGGTGAAGCAGAGGTTATCTTGCCGGTGGGTCCGTTGACTGTCTGTCGGTTGGGTTGTCGTTGGATGTGCTGGTTGGGTGAAGCAGAGGTTATCTTGCCGGTGGGTGCGTTGACTGTCTGTCGGTTGGGTTGTCGTTGGATGTGCTGGTTGGGTGAAGCAGAGGTTATCTTGCCGGTGGGTCCGTTGACTGTCTGTCGGTTGGGTTGTCGTTGGATGTGCTGGTTGGGTGAAGCAGAGGTTATCTTGCCGGTGGGTCCGTTGACTGTCTGTCGGTTGGGTTGTCGTTGGATGTGCTGGTTGGGTGAAGCAGAGGTTATCTTGCCGGTGGGTCCGTTGACTGTCTGTCGGTTGGGTTGTCGTTGGATGTGCTGGTTGGGTGAAGCAGAGGTTATCTTGCCGGTGGGTCCGTTGACTGTCTGTCGGTTGGGTTGTCGTTGGATGTGCTGGTTGGGTGAAGCAGAGGTTATCTTGCCGGTGGGTCCGTTGACTGTCTGTCGGTTGGGTTGTCGTTGGATGTGCTGGTTGGGTGAAGCAGAGGTTATCTTGCCGGTGGATCCGTTGACTGTCTGTCGGTTGGGTTGTCGTTGGATGTGCTGGTTGGGTGAAGCAGAGGTTATCTTGCCGGTGGGTCCGTTGACTGTCTGTCGGTTGGGTTGTCGTTGGATGTGCTGGTTGGGTGAAGCAGAGGTTATCTTGCCGGTGGGTGCGTTGACTGTCTGTCGGTTGGGTTGTCGTTGGATGTGCTGGTTGGGTGAAGCAGAGGTTATCTTGCCGGTGGGTCCGTTGACTGTCTGTCGGTTGGGTTGTCGTTGGATGTGCTGGTTGGGTGAAGCAGAGGTTATCTTGCCGGTGGGTCCGTTGACTGTCTGTCGGTTGGGTTGTCGTTGGATGTGCTGGTTGGGTGAAGCAGAGGTTATCTTGCCGGTGGGTCCGTTGACTGTCTGTCGGTTGGGTTGTCGTTGGATGTGCTGGTTGGGTGAAGCAGAGGTTATCTTGCCGGTGGGTCCGTTGACTGTCTGTCGGTTGGGTTGTCGTTGGATGTGCTGGTTGGGTGAAGCAGAGGTTATCTTGCCGGTGGATCCGTTGACTGTCTGTCGGTTGGGTTGTCGTTGGATGTGCTGGTTGGGTGAAGCAGAGGTTATCTTGCCGGTGGGTCCGTTGACTGTCTGTCGGTTGGGTTGTCGTTGGATGTGCTGGTTGGGTGAAGCAGAGGTTATCTTGCCGGTGGGTGCGTTGACTGTCTGTCGGTTGGGTTGTCGTTGGATGTGCTGGTTGGGTGAAGCAGAGGTTATCTTGCCGGTGGGTCCGTTGACTGTCTGTCGGTTGGGTTGTCGTTGGATGTGCTGGTTGGGTGAAGCAGAGGTTATCTTGCCGGTGGGTCCGTTGACTGTCTGTCGGTTGGGTTGTTGTTGGATCGATAATTGTTGGGACGACTGCCTGTCTCACCTAAGTGAGCGTTAGTGTTTGAATTACAGGCCGACCATCGGATGTTCTGAAGGCCCTTGGGTGTACTGCCTTTTCTTGCTTGTTATTGTTGTTTGTACCTGTATTGCTTCTAGCCAATTTTTAGATTAAAGGTGTTTTGGCCTTAAGCCGTCAGATGATTTGGGCCTTCAGCCTAATTTAAGAACTGTTTTACGTAAAGCCTTTGAGTCTTCAAGTGTTGGGCCTTCAGTCGATTTTGAATTTAAGTTGTTTGCTCTTAAAGTGTCAGATTCTTTGGGCCTCAGCCTAATTAAGGAACTGTTTTAAAATAAGGCTTTGCCTTTTAAATTTCTGATAATGGTTGTGTTATAAGTTATTGCCTTTCAGCTGTTTTTAAATTAAGGTGATCTTGCCCTTAAGACATGAGATTCTACGGCGCATTGAGCCGCTAATTAAGTTCGGGAACTAAAGATGTGCCGGCCAGAGTGCCTGAGCAGTTTTAGGCGCTACAGTCTGGAAATGCGCGAAAAAAGGTTCAAATGGCTCTGAGCACTAAGGGACTTAACTTCTAAGGTCATCAGTCCCCTAGAACCTGTTACCATAGTGGTAACAGCCATTTGAACCATTTGAACTGAAGCTATGTTTTTTTTATATATTTTTCTTGGCTCTTGTAATGTTCGAGAGTAAATGACAGTCGCTTATTTTGGCCTCTTTCGACAACTTAAACTGCCAGTCCTGCCCTGTGGTTTAGCAGGGCGCCTCACGTAGAGCGTAATGAAATCGGTGGTGCTCAGAATGTATAATTTTGCGACGTAGCTTATGTGGCTGATTAATCCGACTGTAGTATCTATACGCGTATTGAATACACGCACTGACAGGAATCGTGTAGTATACTGGATATACGAATAATGATTTCTTATTCTGTATTTTATTTAATGGGGAACGTTGCATACTGAGCTGCCTCTGTATGTTATTTTTGGGTCTGAAGATGGTCACCGTTGACCGAAATCAGTTACCTGGTCTTGCGGTCAGTCACTGGTTTTATGATAAATATTTCCTGGATCGCTGTGAAAGTTTATTGCAAATATCTCGCAAATCCTATTATGTCTTAAATCGATTTCATAAGCGATTTCAGGCACTTTGATGGCACACTGTGTGTAGTGGAGCCAGTGAAACGCAAGTAAACGCAATGAAAGTGGCGTAGCCGCCGTTCCAGCGGCTGGATGCGCTGGAGAAGTACGGCAGGCTGTCAGTCAGTTTATCTGAGTGCCGGCGGTGTGGATGCGGTGTCAGCCTGCGGCGGTATCGCTATCGCAAAGCGAAAGGCGCGGTGCTAATGGCTGACGCATTACGGACGCAGTAGCTGCGAGCGGCAGAGGCTGCCCGGCGCGGCGAAACGGTGAAAGTCTCCTAGCAGAGAAGAGCCGAGGGTGTCAGCGACGCGAGTAGTCGGCCGGACACACAGCCTGTGCGGTACTCCAGTAGAAGTTACGGTCGCACTGCGCAACTGGTGGTGCTACATGTTACCCTGCGTGTTAGTAACGGCCCTAGAGGCCGCCGCTTCGCTCTCGTAGATTGTGTAGCGTGCTCAGACCTCCTTCTTTCTCGTAATTCTTTAAACGGGTCTTTAACCTGATCGCAAACCGAACACTTCCTAAGCTTTTCACGCAAATTAAGGCCGAACAAGCACAATATTTTACGTCCTTACTTCTGATTAAAAAAGTCCAGAGTTTTTTTTATCATATTTCTTGCATTCTTGTAGAGATACTTGCATAGAAACATTCATCCCATAACACACATTTCTTTATATTCACAATGCATCTAGCCTTGTAGCCTTAAAATAATTTAATAGTTACACTACTGGCCAATAAAATTGTTACACCACGAAGATGACGTGCTACAAACGCGAAATTTAACTGACAGGGAAAAGATGCTGTGACATGCAAATGATAAGCTTTTCAGAGCATTCAGACAAAGTTGGCGCCGGTGACGACACCTACAACGTGCTGACATGAGGAAAGTCTCCAACTGATTTCTCATACACAAACAGCAGCTGACCGGCGTTGCCTGGTAAAGCGTTGTTGCGATGTCTCGTGTAAGGAGGAGAAATGCGAACCATCACGTTTCCCACTTTGATAAAGGTCGGATTGTAGCCTATTGCGATTGCGGTTTATTCTATCGTGACATTGCTGGTTGGTCGAGATCCTATGACTGTTAGCAGAATATGTAATCCGTGAGTTCAGGAGGGTAATACGGAACGCCGTGCTGCATCCCAACAGCCTCGTATCACTAGCAGCCGAGATGACAGGCACCTTATCCGCATGGCTGTAACGGATCGTGCAGCCACGTCTCGATCCCTGAATCAACAGATGGGGACGTTTGCAAGACAACAACCATCTGTACGAACAGTTCGACGACGTTTGCAGCAGCAGGGACTATCAGCTCGGAGACCGTGGCTGCGGTTACCGTTGACGCTGCATCACAGACAGGAGCGCCTGCGATGGCGTACTCAACTTGGTGCACAAATGACAAAACGTCATTTTTTCGGATGAATCCAGGTTCTATTTACAGCGTCACGATGGTCGCATCCGTGTTTGGCGACATTGCGGTGAACACACATTGGAAGCGTGTATTCGTCACAGCCATACTGGCGTATCACCCGGCGTGATGGTATGGGGTGCCATCGGTTAGACGTCTCAGCCACTTCTTGTTCGCACTGACGTGGACGTTACATTTCACATGCGTTACGACCCGTGGCTCTACCCTTCTTTCGAACTCTGCGAAACCCAACATTTCAGCAGGATAATGCACGACCGCATGTTGCAGGTCCTGTACGGGCGTTTCTGGATACAGAAAATGTTCGACTGCTGCCCTGGCCAGCACATTCTCCAGATCTCCCACCAACTGAAAACGTCTGGTCAATGGTGGCCGAGCAACTGGCTCGTCACAATACGCCAGTCACTACTGTTGATGAACTGTGGTATCGTGTTGAAGCTGCATGGGCAGCTGCACCTGTACACGCCATCCAAGCTCTGTTTGACTCAATGCTCAGACATATCAAAATAGTTATTACGGCAGGAGGTGGTTGATTTCTCAGGATCTATGCACCCAAATTGCGTGAAAACGTAATCACATGTCAGTTGTAGTATATTTGTCGAATACCCGCTTATCATCTGCATTTCTTCTTGGTATAGCAATTTTAATGGCCAGTATCTCTGAGACGTGCTGGAGCTGCAAGTTGGGAAACATAACTGCCTAGTGGGGCAGGGTGTACGCTGATCTCCCATAGGCGACCTTTCGTCGCCGACGGAGGCATCGACCTCGGAGCTTTCTCCCTCGCCCGGAGCATCCATTGCGAAACCAGTGCAGGCGATACAGCGATGCGGCGAACGTATTGCCTCGTCGGCGTTGCCTCACCGATGGCCGGCTTATTACCCTAGCTGCAACAGCCGCAGCGCTAGACCTGTTGCAGTTTGCCTTTCACTGACCTGCAGTCGCTTCTAGGCGCTCTCGCAGCACATGGTGGATGAAAAGGTTAGGACGTGCTGATGAAACCGTTTCGTGATGGAACCTAACGCGTAACAAGTGTGTAACATTTCTGGCTGTACGAGCCGTAGCTTTACTCCCACATTATCACTTCTCAGCTGAGTGAAAACAAAGTACCTGGCGTAAGACGGCATACCGAGGGTGTGGTTTGGGGTTGGGTTGTTTGGGGAATAAGACCAAACAGCGAGGCCATCGGTCTCAGTGGATTAGAGAAGGACAGGGAAGGAAGTCGGCCGTGCCCTATCAAAGGAACCATCCCGGCATTTCCCTGGAGCGATTTAGGGAAATCACGGAAAACGTAAATGATGACGGCCGGACGTGGATCTGAACAGGAGTACCCCCGAATGCGAGTCCAGTGTGACGCAGTGGGCGCAGTACTTACACACTGGACTCGTAATCGGGAGGACTGCGGTTCAAATCCACGTCCGACCACGTTGAGTTATTGTGACAAAATAAAACACCACCAGACGTCTCTATGATTTTATTTATTTTGTTGCAACCAATTTGGCGCTTCAGTGCGCCAACTTCAGGCTGTAGTTGATACGAAAGGGGTTTACACGATCCCTATATACTGGGTGATCATAAAGTCAGTATAAATTTGAAAACTTAATAAACCACGGAATAATGTATATACAGAGGTAAAAATTGACACACATGCTAGGAATGACATGGAATTTTATTAGAACCACTCCACATTGCTAGACGCGTGAAAGATCTCTTGCGTGCGTCGTTTTGTGATGATCGTGTGCTCAGCCGCCACTTTCGTCATGCTCGGCCTCCCAGGTCCCCAGACCTCAGTCCGTGCGATTATTGACTTTGCGGTTACCTGAAGTCGCAAGTGTATCGTGATCCACCGACATCTCTAGGGATGCTGAAAGACAACATCCGACGCCAATGCCTCACCACAACTCCGTACATGCTTTACAGTGCTGTTCACAACATTACTCCTCGGCTACAGCTATTGTTGTGGGCATATTCAGCATTCCCTGTAAAGAACATCATCTTTTCTTTGTCTTGCTTTGTTATGCTAACTATTGCTATTCTGATCAGATGAAGCGCCATCTGTCGGACATTTTTTGAACTTTTTTTTGTTCTAATAAAACCCCATGTCATTCCAGGCATGTGTGTCAATTTGTACCTCTCTATCTACATTATTCCGTGATTTACTCAGTTTTCAAATTTATACTGTCTTTTTGACCACCCGGTACATTATGTGACCAAAAGTATCTGGACTCCTGGCTGAAAATGACTTGCGAGTTCGCGTCGCCCCCCAGCGGTAATGCTGGAATTCAATATGGTGTTGACAAACCATTAGCCTTGATGAAAGCTTCCACTCTCACAGGCATACGTTCAGTCAGGTGCTGGAAGGTTTCTTGGGGAATGGAAACTGATTCTCCACGGAGAATCTCATTCTGGAAACATACCCCAGGCTGTGGGTAACCCATATCTCCGCAATATCCGTTCTTTCGGGAGTGCTAGTTCTGCAAGGTTCGCAGGAGAGCTTCTGTAAAGTCTTGAAGGTAGGAGACGAGGTACTGGCAGAAGTAAAGCTGTGAGGACGAGAAGTGAGTCTGGTAGCTCAGTTGGTAGAGCACTTGCTCGCGAAAGGAAAAGGTCCCGAGTTCGAGTCTCGGTCCAGCACACAGTTTTAATCTGCCAGGAAGTTTCATATCAGCGCACACTCCGCTGCAGAGTGAAAATCTCGTTCTGGATCCAGAGGTGTTCTATAGGTTTCAGGTCAGGACTCTGTGCAGGCCAGTCCATTACAGGGATGTTATTGTCGTGTAGCCCCCCCCCCCCCCCCCCTGCAGGCCGTACAGGTGCTCGATCGTGTTGAAAGACGCAATCGCCATACTCGAATTGCTCTTCAACAGTGAATAGCAAGAAGGTGCTTAAAACATCAATGTAGGCCTGTGATGTGATAGTGCCACGCAAAACAACAAGAGGTGCAAGCCCCCTCCATGAAAAACACGACCACACCATAACACTACCGCCTCCGAATTTCGCTGCTTGCACTACACACGCTGGCAGATGACGTTCACCGGGCATTTGCCATACCCACACCCTGCCATCGGATCGCCACATTATGTACAGTGATTCGTCACTGCACACAACGTTCTTCCACTGTTCAATCGTCCAATGTTTACGCTCCTCACACCAAGCGAGGCGTCGTTTCGCACTTACCGGAGTGACGTGTGGCTTATGAACAGCCGCTCGACCACGAAATCCAAGGTTTCTCACCTCCAGCGTAACTGTCATAGTACTTGCAGTGGATCCTGACGCAGTTTGGAATTCCTGTGTGATAGTCTGGATAGATGTCTGCCTATTACACATTACGAACCTCTTCAACTATCGGCGGTCTCTGTCAGTCAACAGACGATGTTGGCCTGTACGCTTTTCCGCTTTACGTGTCCCTTTGCCACTTCACTATCACATCGGAAACAGTCGACCTAGGGATGCTTAGGAGTGTGGAAATCTCGCGTACAGACATGACACAAGTGACAGCCAATCATCTGACCACGTTCGAAATCCGTGAATTCCGTGGAGCGCCACATTCTGCTCTCTCACGATGTCTAATGACTACTGATATGGAGTACCTGGCAGTAGGTGAATTTTCACAGGTAGTCACTTTAATGTGAGCGTAGAATAAAAATGATGCAAGGGCCATCCTCTTGCCTTCGATCCAAAACTCATAATTTCGTCAGTCTACGCACATAATTTAAGTCCCTCGCAACGTTTTTCTGTCGGTACCTGACGTGTAACCCCGGGAATGGACGTACCGATTTTGGTATGCATTTTGTTAGTAGACAGACTGATTCACGAGGTAACTTTAGGGATTGTATTTATTACCGCTCTAACGTCCTTAGACGCAATATACGTTCATGGGAACACATGAATGCTTTTCGTCTAAGAAACTTAGGCAAATCCATATTTTCCTTACTTAGATGACGATGAACATCAAGTGACAGATATAGGTCAGAGGTTACAAATACTCCAGCTAGAAAGCAGAGGAAAAAGAATGACCTTACGTGAAGAAATAGAAATTTATTCTCACTAATGTGCATCTCCATGTGTCATATTAAATGACCAAGAGTTACCCAACAATATTTTCGTAATCTACTCCTGCAACCATACACTAAGTGCAGTCCTGATGAAACATGATACAATCGACGCCCAGTCAATGCGTTTACTAGTTCTACATCATGTAGGTAGGTTGTTCTGGGCTCACTGTTTATGTTCGTCATTCCAGCTATGAGGAAAATATGTAGTATTAATTCTTTCACTCTAAACGTACTATATTGTTTTTATAACCCCTTGTGAAACGCATTATCGAATTTTATCGTACGGTATTTCACTATGCTGATAACCCCGCAGTTGAGCGCCCCAGAAACTAAACATTATTTCACTATTCTTGCAAATTGTAGTGAACGCAATTTGAATTTATAGTGGTATGGTAATGTGTGAGCTGCAATAGTGTATCAAAAACCAACCCTAGTAATTATACATACACAGCTGTATCGACACAGCGTTCTATGCGTTCTGTGGGCAGGTGACTCCAATGAGATAACAATAAGCGCGGAGGTTTAGTATACGCATAGTACAGTTTGACCCTTTCCCTGGGAATTCTGGGAGCATCTTACTTAGGCGATGGTCAACAGCATGTAAAATATTTAAAAAATTCGTAAAACCGTTCCTCGCCGCTTCTTTCCCGTCCCCCCTTTTTTTGCGCCTCATTTTTCTTCACCCACTTTCCAGACAGACGTAATATTAATGTTGCCATCTTTATAATTGGCTTTTCTTGACCATATTCCCCATTCTCAGTTATTATCATGGCTGAGTGCCAATACAGACATCAATGGTTTTGGCTTTCTGGTCGGTAACCCTGATCAAATTCTATACATTAGCATCTGTGTTCCATTTTTATTTATTTTCGATAAGAAATACCATGTATATTAGGCTGGCTCTGACTATTACGGTCTCTGTTTTCTAAGTTCTGTAGCAATGTGTCTTAGTTCGGTACTCTCGTAATTTTTAAAATCATGACTTCGTAAGTTTTATCTTATATTTAATTCCTTTCCCTTACCAACTTCCTATAAACACCCTCCCACCCCAACAACATTTCATTATTTTGACAGCTATATTACTTTTATTGTATGTTTAAGTTCAGGCTTAAAAACTCCCTCGTATTTTTCTCATTTTAACCTCCTTTTATCACTATATTAAAAAATGGCATACGATCTTATAATTTCTCTGTATTGTTTTCTTTCTTTAATCTTAATCTGTATACTAAATGGTCTTTTTTGATTTTCTCTTATGAATCGGTAGTACGTTTGATGAAATATTTTTTAACCAATGAGTTAAAGCGTACGTTAATACCGTGACCTTTTATTAATTTTTATCTGCATGTTCAATGCAATATTAATTTGATTTTATGATTGCATAGTCATTCGGATGAAATACTTCTCCGACCAATGTGTTAAAGTTTAGATGCATACTATGTTTCTTCATAAAAAGTTTTGGTTACATTTTTGTGGTACGCATAAAATTTTAGATGTTTTTCATCTATATATTATACAACCATTTAGTATTTTCCTTCACTTCAAAACATTGTATTTTCTTCATATTGGTTCAAATGGCTCTGAGCACTATGGAACTTAACATCTCAGGTCGGATCAGTCCCCTAGAACTTAGAACTACTTAAACCTAATTAACCTAAGGACATCACACACATCCATGCCCGAGGCAAGATTCGAACCAGCGACCGTAGCGATCGCGCGGTTCCAGATTGAAGTGCCTAGAACCGCTCGGCGACCAATGGCCGGCTTTCTTCATATTATTTTAGTTTAATGTGTATTTTCGTCTGATATGGCTTCACTGGTTTTACTTTCATGGGTTGATCCGGAGCTTGTATATTTCACATGTTTATGTTTTTTTTATTATGTTCTTACATTCATGAATCTTGCTTTTGTGGTATCCTGGAATCTCTAAGGAGTGTAGAACTGTTAATACTTCAATTCTGTAATTTGATTGTCACGTAATTATTTAATGGCAACTTCTTTGGATTCGACCAAGACTGTCAGCTTTGAGTTTGAAGTTCTTTGGCTTGTATTACTGTACACCACTTGCTGTCCATGTGTCAATGTGCCATCAGATTTTAATCTTATTATAGTTTTCGATTTTGTCTCAGCAATTATGGTTTCCTGTAATAACTTATTTTTAAAGCATGTGATACGTCTATGATAATTTTAGTGAGTATTGTCTTCGATTTTACACTTCGCCTACTTTTCTTATTTTCGTTTGGCGTTGTCACATTGTCCACATTTGTATGTTGTACAGCTGCCTTTGCTGGTGGTTCAGAACAGAAACCAGTAGCAAAATAAAATAACATTATTACAGACAGCATAGTGTTATGCATTTTTTTTAATGCAGGGAGCCTAATAACGCGATCGGTGCCTGGTTTATGATCTGCTGCAGGGACAGTAGGAGTGTAGTGGAAACAAGCCCCACGTAGGCGATACACGAATCAACTTCACGTTGCCCAGTACCTGCTCCTACTGGACAAATTAGCTAGTCACATGGTGTGGTACAGACGTGTTCCAGTTCTAAGTAGCGCTATTTATCATCTCACAGTCGAAAGCAAAATGTGGGACATCGTAACTACGTCCACAGGAAGCTCGTACAGGTTGGTGTTAACGCCAATAATTTCACTCGCAATACGAAGGAGAAAGGTGCGATAGTACCGGCAGAGAAGGTGACGTAACGTGCAAGCAAATGTTGACAAACGAGAGTTAAGTACGTCAGTGGGTGGACACGGTTGAAGTATGATTCAGTTATCTACTTCAGAGCAGAATAAGTAAAATTACACCACAAATACACTACTGGCCATTAAAATTGGTACACCAAGAAGAAATGCAGATGATAAACGGGTATTCATTGGACAAAAATGTTATACTAGAACTGACGTGATTTCATTTTCACCAAAATTGGGTGCATAGATCGTGAGAAATCAGTACCAAGAACAACCACCTCTGGCCGTAATAACGGCCTCGATACGCCTGGGCATTGAGTCAAACAGAGCTTGGATGGCGTGTACAGGTACAGGTGTCCATGCAGCTTCAACACGATACCACAGTGCAGCAAGAGTAGTGACTGGCGTATTGTGACGAGCCAGTTGCTCGGCCACCATTGACCATACGTTTTCAATTGGTGAGAGATCTGGAGAATGTGCTGGCCAGGGCAGCAGTAGAACATTTTCTGTATCCAGAAAGGCCCGTACAGGACCTGCAACATGCGGTCGTGCATTATCCTGCTGAACTGGAGTGTTTTGCAGGGATCGTACGAAGGGTAGAGCCACGCGTCGTAAAAAAATGTGAGATGTAACGTCCACTGTTCAAAGTGCCGTCAATGTGGACAAGAGGTGACCGAGACGTGTAACCAATAGCACGGCATACCATCACGCCGGGTGATACGCCAGTATGGCGATGACGAATACACGCGTCCTATGTGCGTCCACCGCGATGTCGCCAAACACGGATGTGCCCATCATGATGCTGTAAACAGAACTTGGATTCGACCGAAAAAATGACGTTTTGCCATTCGTGCACCGAGGTTCGTCGAAGAGTACACCATCGCAGGCACTCCTGTCTGTGATGCAGCGTCAATAGTAACCGCAGCCATGATAGTCCGTGCTGCTGTAAACTTCGTCGAACTGTTCGTGCAGATCCACAGCTCGTGGTCGTGCGGTAGCGTTCTCGTTTCCCACGCCAGGGTTCGATTCCCGGCGGGGTCAGGGATTTTCTCTGCCTCGAGATGACTGGGCGTTGTGTGGTGTCCTTAGGTTAGGTTAGGTGTAAGTAGTCCTAAGTTCTAGGGGACTGACGACCATAAATGTTAAGTCCCATAGTGTTCAGATCCATTTGAACTATTTGTTGTCTTACAAACGTCCCCATCTGTTGGCTCAGGGATCGAGACGTGACTGCACGATCCGTAACAGCCGCGCGGATAAGACGCCTGTCATCTCGAATGATAGTGATACGAGGCCGTTGGGATCCAGCACGGCGTTCCGTATTACCCTCCTGATCCCACCGATTCCATATTCTGCTAACAGTCGTTGGATCTTGACCAAAGCGTGCAGCAATGTCGCGATACGATAAACCGCAATCACGATACGCTACAATCCGATTGTTATCAAAGTCGAAACGTGGTGGTACTCATTTCTCCTCCTTACACGAGGCATCACAGCAACGTTTCACCAGGCAACGCCGGTCAACTGCTGTTTGTGTATGAGAAATCGGTTAGAAACTTTCCTCATGTCAGCACGTTGTAGGTGTCGCCACCGGCGCCAACCTTGTGTGAATGCTCTGAGAAGCTAATCATTTGCATATCACAGCATCTTCTTCCTGTGGGTTACATTTAGCGTCTGTAGCACGTCATCTTCGTGGTGTAACAATTTTAAAGCCCAGTAGTTTAGTTCAATGAAAACAACAAACGTCATTGTCAAAATGTGGCAGTAAATCGAAAGATATTCTGGTGGTATGTTAAGTACACCAGTCGCAAGACACAATGAATACATCCAATGAGCGACAGCGTGGGTAATATTACCGGTGAAAGCCCCACTAAAGCGGAGTTACTAAATACAGTTTTCCGAAATTCCACCGACTTCTGTGGGATAGCACTTAGACGTACCCTCCATTGCCATCAGTACAAAATGCAGCGTCATCGTGAACTGTCAGCCACGGAGAGCATTTGCGGTGTTGGCTGCGCTGGTGTAAACTGTCGCCAGCACACCCGATAGCTAAAATGTCGTGCGACTGTCACGAGAGAGGCCAAAGACAGACTCGCAGGCAACACGCCGCCAACACACTCTCGACCGTAAGTATTCGGACCGCCGCCGCCGCAGTTTCAGCGCAGTGTCTCACTTACTAACTCAGTCATTCGGTCACCAGGTCAGTCACTGATGCACTGACTCTCACTCCAAGTTCGCGTCTGTCAGTACAGTGGAACAAGATTAGTGTACATGGCGGCACTTGTACTTTACCCACAGCGACACTAAAGTTTGTAATAGCTAGGATACCGATATTGTTGGCAGGAAGACTATTACAGAAGAGCTTGAACCACAACACATGGACCCTAGCTTCCTGTTCATGTAAGTAAATAGCCCTGTTTGCAGTTGTGTTTTAAAAAGAGGACACTGTCCACCAAGCAACATCCTCTCCCTTGATCCCTTTGGTACAAGACTCGACAATGACGACGAGGACACTACAGTGGCAACGAGGATGCTACATGAGCACTTAAAAAAATGTAGGAAGAAAAAATTTGGAAATTTGAGGTAACGTCTGATGGGATCAAACTACATAGGTCATCGGTTCCTAAGCCTGCACACTACTTAAACTAACTTATGCTAAGATCGACACACTCACCCATGCCCGATGGAGGACTCGAACCTCCGGCTGGAGGGCCGCGCAATCCGTGACACGGTGCCTCAAACCGCGGGGCCACTCTGACCGGCTATAATGTATCACACGTGCGGATCAATATCCATTACGTGCTCT
Organism: Schistocerca gregaria; assembly: GCF_023897955.1. Classification (NCBI taxonomy): domain Eukaryota; kingdom Metazoa; phylum Arthropoda; class Insecta; order Orthoptera; family Acrididae; genus Schistocerca; species Schistocerca gregaria. Next base: position 79,664,236 of record NC_064929.1, read on the forward strand.
GGCCTTCTCCTACCGAATCGACACCTCCGTATGTCTCCGGTGGTAAGATGCGAGTTCGGTTAGCGAACACTTTTCTATAGGGGACGGGTGAGGACAAATTGCGCTCCCTGGACACGGCCTTACATTTCATACTGAGAAAGCAGTGACGTCGTTCACAAAACGTCGCGTCTCTTTTTCGTTACGCGCGCCACCGCATCTCCAAGGCGGCACTTTGCGAACAACGCCGGAGAAAGTAACTGTGGTTCTGTAGCGGCCCACTCTCTCTCTGTGTAGCTAATAGCGCTCGCCTTGTGAGATGAGGCGGTGTAAAGCAGTGTAATGGCAAGTCGGCCGCTAAAGGCCGTCAAAACAACCGGCATAATGCATACAGGGGTATTCCAGAGGGGGTAAACTCAGTCTGTTGCGTTGAAGACTACACACAGAGCGAAGTGGCTTCGGGCTATTGTGCTTTCTCTGACAGCCAACTCGCAGTCATACAGCGCTTCCAAGCTGTCAACAAGGGAAATATGCAGTTTTTCTCCGGAGAATTACGCAGTGGTAAAGCGATGGTGGAGCATGCGACGAGTACCTTCTGAAGGGGACTGACGAAATATGTAATCGGGCTCTCGGGCTCTCGTGTGTCCAGTCGGATGAGATCGTTGAAGTCTCACGATATTTCGGCGAATAACCTTCCCGCCATCATCAGGTCGAATGGACTGTCTGCTCATTGCACCTGATGATAGCATAAAGTTATTCGCCGAAATATCGTGGGAATTCAACGATCGCATCCGGCTGGACGTCCGAGAGCCCTGGAAACGAGACTGAGGAAGTGTCCACGATGCAAGCTGACCCTCATGGAGGAAGCTCCATGCGCTAATCGTCGATTTTCTAGGGATCCTGGTTGGCGACTTACAGCCTCTATAAAGAGTGAATATTAATAACAGTAACAAACTGTAGGAATGGATTCCTGATTGGAAATGAAGGAAAAAGTAAAACTTTGAACATAGCTGCAAAGGTTCAGTGACCGTGTCAGAATTATATTAGAACAAATAAGCCCTCGATCACTAATATTAAGACAAAATTAACCAGGTTTCGACGCTACTGTGAGCGTCGTCTTCAGAGTTAAATTAACTGTTCTACAACTTATTAGGTATATTGTTGCATGTTAGGTACATTGTTGCAACCCTTGTTCACTCAAGTACGAGCAGCCCTTAGCGGCTCGCTATCTTATTTACAACTATTCACGGCGTCGCCTTTCCGGCTTAGATTTCTTTTTTTAAAGTGACTTGTAAGCACTGCATCTCTTTCCAGTCAGTACAGACTTTAATTTTATTAATGTATTATATACCTGATATGTTTTAGAACAGTTAGTTTAATTCTGAAGACGACGCTAGTAGTAGCGTCGAAAACCTGGTCAATTTTGACTTAATATTTGTGACCGAGGGCTTATTTGTTCTAATATGAAGGAAAAATTTGATATGAACAGGGCCTTAAATGCATCGTTGCCACGAATGATGGCACTGACGAATGAAGCCCATAGATGACGTTTAGGTAGGTTAATGATGCCATGTCTGGTAAAATTTACTTCTTAGATAAAGAGGAGTCTCCAGCTAGTGGTCTTACGGTAGTGTTCTCGCTTCCAGCGCACGGGGTCCCGGGTTCGATTACCGGCAGGGTCAGGAATTTTTCCTGCCTCGTGATGACTGCGTGTTGTTGTGTCGTCTGCATCATCATCATCAGTCATCCCCATTACGGTCGGAGGAAGGCAACGGCAAACCACCTCTGCTAGGACCTTGCCTAGTACGTGGTGCGGGTCTCCCGCATCGTCCCTTACGCTCCTTGCAGTATGGGACCTCATCATCATCAGGTAATGGGACCTCATCATTATCATTATCATCATCACATCATCATCATCATCAGGTAAAGACCACTGATCCCGTGCCGGCCGGAATGGCCGACCAGTTCTAGGCGCTACAGTCTGTAACCGCGCAACAGCTACGGTCGCAGGTTCGAATCCTGACTCGGGCATGGATGTGTGTGATGTCCTTAGGTTAGTTAGGTTTAAGTAGTTCCAAGTCTAGGGGACTGATGACCTCAGATGTTAAGTCCCATAGTGCTCAGAGCCATTTGAACTGATCCCATAATTATAATTGTCTGGTGCAGAAATACTCGACAAAATCCTTTCGGTAGATCCAAATCCGCTGCTGATAATCCTTCCACTCGTCGTCGCAGGAGATAGGAGCAGTATCGGTAGTCATGCGGTATACACATAGTCGTAGTTTTCACTACACCATGTTGCTGGGCCACTAGCCTGGAGCTGGTTCTGGGGCTCGCTTCATTATCCCGCAGAACCCGTACCTCCAAAACTGGTGTACGCTCAGTCCACCACCTCCCTGCACGTTCGTCTTCCTGAGTTTGTCCTTCCAGCATTCATTTTTTTCTCGATTTCTTCACATTCTTCCTACTGCTGCCATTTCACTTCAGCGGCCCTGCATTTCATATTTATTTCAGTCCTAAGTGATTATTTGTGGCTCGAAGACTTCTTAAGTAATAGAACCCAGTACGTTGTCCTCGATGGTGAGTGTTCATCGGAGGTGAGGGTATGATCTGGAGTGCCCCAGGGAAGTGTGGTAGGTCCGCTGCTGTTTTCTATCTACATAAATGGTCTTTTGGATAGGGTGGATAGGAATGTGCGTCTGTTTGCCGATGATGCTGTGGTGTACGGGAAGGTGTCGTCGTTGAGTGACTGTAGGAGGATACAAGATGACTTGGACAGGATTTGTGATTGGAGTAAAGAATGGCAGCTAACTCTAAATATAGACAAATGTGAATTAATGCAGATGAATAGGAAAAAGAATCCCGTAATGTTTGAATTCTCCATTAGTAGTGTAGCGCTTGACACAGTCATATTTGGGCGTAACACTGCAGAGCGATATGAAGTGGGACAAGCATGTAATGGCAGCTGTGGGGAAGGCGGATGGTCGTCTTCGGTTCATTGGTAGAATTTTGGGAAGATGTGGTTCATCTGTAAAGGAGACCGCTTATAAAACACTAATACGACCTATTCTTGAGTACTGCTTGAGCGTTTGGTATCCCTATCAGGTCTGATTGAGGGAGGACATAGAAGCAATTCAGAGGTGGGCTCCTAGATTTGTTATTGGTAGGTTTGATCATCACGCGAGTGTTACGGAAATGCTTAAGGAACTCGGGTGGGAGTATCTGGAGGAAAGAAGGCGTTGTTTTCGTGAATCGCTACTGAGGAAGTTTAGAGAGGCTGACTGCAGTACTGTTTTACTGGCGGCAAATTATAGTTTGCGGAAAGACCACAAAGATAAGATAAGAGAGATTAAGGCTCGTACAGAGGCATATAGGGAGTCATTTTTCCCTCGTTCTGTTTGGGAGTGGAACAGGGCGAGAAGATGCTAGTTGTGGTACGAGGTACCCTCCGCCACGCACCGTATGATGGATTGCGGAGTATGTATGTAGATGTAGATGTAGATATCTTGCCGTATTACTGTTCTTCCCTGAACAATTTTTGCCCTTCCTTGTATTGTCAGTCAGTAAAAGTACTTAGGAGTTACTTTCCTTGGACGTATGTTTCACTGCCCAACATCTGTGATTGCCCTTTTTGGTAATGTCCGCTCTTCTTTAACTTGTCTCCCTTCTCTGGTATTCCATATCACAGTATTCACATTTTTAGCAAACTTCAGCTTTCCTCATTCATCAGTATCTCACTTCCTTCCACAATGATTTTCTGGACAAACCTCATAACCGTCAGCCTTCTCTTCATCATTACTAAATTACTATCAGAGTTTTTGTCTGCTTCCAGGTACACTATGCATTCCAATATCTAATTTCAGAATCTCTTCCTCACTGTGGTGTAAGCGAGCTGGAACCGTCTTGTCTTTCCTGTCCTTTCATACACATCCTGTTGTGATGCTTGAACGTAATATTTGCCGTTATCAAAAAATAGCTCTGACCACTATGGGACTTAACAGCTGAGGTCATCAGTCACCTAGAACTTAGAACTTCTTAAACCCAAGTAACCTAAGGTCATCACACACATCCATGCCCGAGGCAGGATTCAACCCTGCAAGCGTAGCACCAGCGCAGTTCCGGACTGAAGCGCCTAGAACCGCTCGGCCACAACGGCCGGCAAACTATCAACATTCCGTCACATTTGGCCATATGTCTATTCAGTGTAGATCATTCCACATTAATGGTGTGGCAAACGGCCTTCAGATCAAAATCTGCGATGAACTGCGATGCGCTCAGCGACGAAAAGGGTTTTTAGGGCGGAAATGAGGAGTTATCACGAGGAAGTAGAAAAAGCGGCCATTTAGTAGCCCGGTTAATATGGACCAGGCACCGAAGATATCCCGCAAGTTTCAATCCTTGTCGCCTCTTTTGTACATTATAAGTACTTGTCAAACCTTAAACGCGTCGTTCTCTTAAACATTTCATTTCAGCATGGTTGTTGCAACAATTTTCATTCGATTTTAATGGTTCCTTTTCTCCCTTCAAGGCACGACATACGCTGTGAGGACGGGGCGTGAGTTGTGCTTGGGTAGCTTGGTAGAGCACTTGCCCGCGAATGGCAAAAGGTCCCGAGTTCGAGTCTAGGTCCGACACACAGTTTTAATCTGCCAGGAAAGTTTCAAATAAATTTTCCTCGGGATTTCAAGGAAATGCCTGATATCGATGCCTTCCTCCAAAATTCAGCGCAGAATTCTTCTGCCCATCTTCAGCTTTAAATCCCATATACAGGCAATTACAGCCCACGTAGGTGTGGGCTACGCAGTTAAGCGGTCACGACCGCCTTTTAAAACCGCGGTGAGCCGTGGTAAAAATTGCTGTTTTGAAGAGCGCGCCGCACCGCGTAGTGTGAAGCAGTCGCCCTCCGTTTCTGGCGGTGGCGCTGCTGTGGCAATCGCAGCTTTGGTGTCTCCCTCTGGTGGGGAAGCGGAAAGGCTGCCTGTTCACGTGCATTTAAGGGGCGCTATGAGCTCGCTAGCGGGTGATTCTGGTCAGTTGGTCAGTGTGAGACAGTCAGAGTCTGTCTGTCGTCCGGAGTGCCAGTATGTGTTAGGCCGCCAGTCTGGTCGAGTTTGCTCAGGCAATGGTCATTGGCGCTCGCATCGATCGGTTGGTCGGTCGCGCGCTGAGACACGAGGTGACGTCTGCCTGGAGCGTCGGCGCGTGTGAGGTCGCCACGTGAGTCCAGAGGGCCGCGCCGTATAGCGAGGGGTAGTGGCTTCGCGGACGACACGAGAGCAACAGGAGTCAACCCACGACATCGGTCTGGCCGGTGCGAGCTGCGACGCCGAGAGACGGGAGGTCGGCGCGCCTTCCTGCGGCCGTTGAAGCGGCTGGCAGCGGACGGTTCGGGAGAGCGTTTTGGAGGAGCTGCACCAGGTCCTCGTCAGACATCGCAGTTTATTAGAAGTTAAATGATTGGTGATATGTTGTTTCATTTATTGTTAAATTCTACTTGTTTTCTTGGTGAGGTCACCAGCTGCTGTGTTTTGGGGTCGTCCCATCATTCTTCTCCGTTTCCCCACCAGCGGGAAGGAAGTGCAGAAAAGTTCAGGGAAAGACAGTAATACGACAAGATATCTACATCTACATCTACAAACATTCTCCGCAATCCACCATACGGTGCGTGGCGGAGGATACCTCGTACCACAACTAGCATCTTCTCTTCATGTTCCACTCCCAAACAGACCAAGGCAAAAATGATTGCCTATATGCCTCTGTACGAGCCCTAATCTCTCTTATCTTATCTTTGTGGTCTTTCCGCTACATATGATGGCGGCAGTAAAATTGTAGTGCAGTCAGCGTCAAATGCTGGTTCTCTAAATTTCCTCAGTAGCGATTCACGAAAAGAACGCCTCCTTTCCTCTAGAGACACCCACCCGAGTTCCTGAAGCATTTCCGTAACACTCGCGTGATGATCAAACCTACCAGTAACAAATCTAGCAGCCCACCTCTGAATTGCTTCTATGTCCTCCCTCAATCCGATCTGATAGGGATCCCAAACGCTTTATAAATTGGGTGGACCGTTTTTCCCTTGTGGAATAGGGGTGGGTTAGAGCAACCTGCGGTTTGGGTTGTTCGGTAATCTCCTTATCTATCTACCGTACGTAACTAGCTGCCTCTGTCATGTTTCTCGGATTTGGTGTGTTAAGGAATTTAATGCTTGGAGTGTAACGGCCTAATACCTGAAATATGTTTTGCCCTTTGGAAACTTTGATATTATTGCCTACGACCTTGAGAGGCGGTATCTGTGCACTGTAGAGCATTTTAAGTATTGTTTGGTCAACCTTATAGAATTTTATATAAGACTGCATTTCATGAGCTTTTATTTAAATGATCATTTTAGTATATGAAGTTGTCACCCTTTCACCGCAAGACTTTTCTTAGAAGCTAAAATCAAGTTGCACCGTCGGTGGCAAGGTTAATATTTTAATTGTTGGTGTTTTGTATAATTTCCATCTCTCCTACGGGGGGGGGGGGGGATGCTTAGTTTGTGTGCTTGTGTAAATTGTTGAAACTCTTAGTTTAAAGTAATCTGGTGTGTTGCAGATTTGCACCAGTGTAGTCTTTCAGAGGTTGTTGTGAGCGGTCGTGACTACGGCCCTGTTAAAAGGGAGCCGGAAGCTTCTCAACCCCAAAGCTCATACAGTTAAAAAAAAAAAAGAAGATTTCTGCCCCTGAATAAATTGTAACTTGTTATTTAGAGGGTGCTTTCTAATTATAATTCCTAAATGTTTTTTTAAAGAAAAGGGTTTTTAGGAATAAAATTTCCATTTCTTGAAGTAAATTTGCTTTCATCAGTTATCCACTGGCAACTACTTCCACGCTCACTTAGTGTGATTAAATGGTTCAAATGGCTCTGAGCACTGTGGGACTTAACAGCGCAGGTCATCAGTTCCTTGAAGTTAGAACTACTTATACCTAACTAACCTAAGGACATCATACACATCCATGCCCGAGGCAGGATACGAACCTGCGACCGTAGCAGTCGCGCGGTTCCGGACTGAAGCGCCTAGAACCGCTTGGCCACCACGGCCGGCGTGATTAAATGTGTTAATGTTCTTGATGAATCGCTAGTAAATAAAGTAAATCCACGGTTCACGCGGTATCGACGGAGGCTGGAGGAGGAACCTGTTCCAGAACATAACTTACAAGAGCGACCTAGCGTCAACGTCCCCGCCTGCTGCCGCCGCTGCTGTGGCGAACCAGCAGTGGGAAGCGCCGCGGTGCACTCTGGGAATGCGGCCATCAGCTAGCTCACACCGCGCCAGGTATACTCTCGCTGACCGCACTGTGGCTGAGTTGCGGGCGCGCCTCGCACTTTCCCGTCTCCTACCAGAACGTACAGTACGACTCAGCCGACGTCAGAGGTAACTCGCTGCTGCCCTGCGGTTGGGCAGGACGTGGGGGAGGGATCTGTGAGGCGACAGCGGACAGAGCCCTCACTACAGTGGGTGACGTCACGGCCACGCCCACAACGGATCTAATAACACTCCCGGTGACGTCACTCCAGTCTGCGATGCTTATCCGTTCCGCTTCCTTTCTTGTACAGGTGGCGCGCGACTGAGGTAGAACTTGGCGGATGCGCATTTCCTCTGCTGACAGTACTAACTCTTCTCGGAAAGTCAGCCGAGCAACTTGTTCGTTACGCAGCAGCGTTTCGCCGACATGCCTCTTAGTACTGCATGGAAGTGACCTGCCGTGAAGATCATACACTAATGGCCATTAAAATTGCTACACCAAGAAGAAATGCAGATGATAAACGGGAGTTCATTGGACAAATATATTATACTAGAACTGACATGTGATTACATTTTCAAACAATTTGGGTGCATAGATCTTGAGAAATCAGTACCGACAACAACCACCTCTGGCCGTAATAACGGCCTTGATACGCCTGGGCATTGAGTCAAACAGAGCTTGGATGGCATGTACAGGTACAGCTGCCCATGAAGCTTCAACACAATACCACAGTTCATCAAGAGTAGTGACTGGCGTACTGCGACGAGCCAGTTGCTTGGCCACTATTGACGAGGCGTTTTCAATTGGTGAGAGATCTGGAGAATGTGCTGGCCAGAAGAGCAGTCGAACATTTTCTGTATCCAGAAAGGCCCGTACAGGACCTGCAATATGCGGTCGTGCATTATCCTGCTGAAGTGTAGAGTTTCGCAGGGATCGAATGAAGGGTACAGCTACGAGTCGTAACACATGTGAAATGTAACGTCCACTGTTCAAAGTGCCATCAATGCAAACAAGAGGTGACCGAGACGTGTAACCAATGGTACGCCATACTGTCACGCCGGGTGATACGCCAGTATGGCGATGACGAATACACGCTTCCAATGTGCGTTCATAGCGATGTTGTCAGACACGTATGCGGCCATTATGATGCTGGAAACAGAACCTGGATTCATCCGAAAAAATGACGTTTTACCATTCGTGCACCCAGGTTCGTCGTTGAGTACACCATTGCAGGCGCTCCTGTCTGTGATGTAGCGTCAAGGGTAACCGTAGTCACGGTCTCCGAGCTTACAGTCCGTGCTGCTGCAAACGTCGTCGAATTGTTCGTGCAGATAGTTGTTGTCTTTCAAACGTCCCCATCTGTTGACTCAGGGATCGAGACGTGGCTGCACGATCCGTTACAGCCGTGCGGATAAGATGCCTGTCATCTCGACTGCTAGTGATACGAGGCCGTTGGAATCCAGCACGGCGTTCCGAATTTCCCTCCTGAACCCACCGATTCCATATTCTGCTAACAGTCATTGGATGTCGACCAACGTGAGCAGCAATGTCGCGATACGATAAACCGCAATTGCGATAGGCTACAATTCGACCTTTATCAAAGTCGGAAACGTGATGGTACGCATTTCTCCTCCTTACACGAGGCATCACAACAGCGTTTCACCAGGCAACGCCAGTCAACTGCACTATGTGTATGAGAAATCGTTTGGAAACTTTCCTCATGTCAGCACGTTGTAGGCTTCGCCACCGGTGCCAATCTTGTGTGAATGCTCTGAATAGCTAATCATCTGCATATCACAGCATCTCCTTCCTATTGCTTAAATTTCGCGTCTATAGCACGTCATCTTCGTCGTGTAGCAATTTTAATGGCCAGTAGTGTAAATAACGAACACCTCGAAACCTCGCATGCCGAGAATAATTCTTTGATCACACACTCCACGTGTTCCTTGTTATCATTAAAGCACTGGTACCTCAGAAACTGTGACTGATTTCAGAAATTCTATTAAGTACACTCAAGCGCCGAATAAACTGCTGTAGGAGTGCGAGATGTAAACAGGCAGAATACGGCGCTGCGGTCCGCAACGCCTATATAAGACAACAAGAATCTGAAGCAATGGTTAGATCGATTACTGCTGCTACAACGGCAGGTTATCGAGATTTAAGTGACTTTGGTGTAATAGTCGGCGCGCGAGCGATAGGACAAAGCATCTTCGAGATAGCGATGTAGTGGGGAAATTCCTGTATGACAATTCCAAGAGTGTACCGTGAATACCAGGAACCCGGTAAATCATCAAATGTCCGTCATCGTTGCGGCCGGAAAAAGATCCTGCAGGAACGGGACCAACGAGGACTGAAATAAATCGTTCAGCATCATGGAAACGTAACCCTTCCGCAAATTGTTGGAGATTTCAATGCTGGGATATCAACAAGTGTCAGCGTACCAACCATTCAGTGACAAATCATCGATATGGGCTTTCGAAACCGAAGGCCCACTCGTGTACCACTGACGGTTCACGGCACAAAGCTTTACACCTCGCCTGGGCCCGTCAACACCGACATTGGACTGTTGATGACTGGAAACATATTGCCTGGTGGGACAATTGTCGTTTCAAATTGTGTTCAGCGGATAGTCTTGCACGAAAATGGAGACAACTTCATGAATCAAGCCAGCCGCGGTGGCCTCGCGGTTCTAGGCGCGCAGTCCGGAACCGTGCGACTGCTACGGTCGCAGGTTCGAATCCTGCCTCGGGCATGGATGTGTGTGATGTCTTTAGGTTAGTTAGGTTTAAGTAGTTCTACGTTCTAGGGGACTAATGTCTACAGCAGTTGCGTCCCATAGTGCTCAGAGCCATTTGAACCATTTCATGAACCAATGGACCCCGCATGTCAGCAGGGGACTGTTCAAACTGGTCTGCAATGGTGTGGGGCGTGTGCAGTTCGAGTGATTTGGGAAACCTGATACATCTTGATACGACTCTGACAGGTGATACGTATGTAAGCATCCTTTCTGATCACCTGCATCAGTTCATGTCCATTTTGCTTTCCGGCGGACTTGGACAATTCCAGCACGACAATGCGACACCCCACACTTCCGGAATTGCTACAGAGTGACAGCAGGAACATTCTTATGAGTTTAAAAACTTACACTGGCCGCCAAACTACACCCCTTCGTACTGTTACAGCCCTGCAAGATTCGCTGTGTCCATTCCCTCCAGCACTACTTCAGACATTGGTCGAGTCCATGCCACGTCGTGTTGCGGCACTTCTGCTTGCTCACGGGGGCCCTACACGATATTAGGCAGGTCTACCAGTTTATTTGGCTCTTCAGTGTAGAGCGCCACATGTCCTTCTGAAGGAGGCATAGTATGTAAAATTAACGTCTGGAATACCACAAGGAAGTGTGTGGGGCCATTCTGGTTTCATAACATACTGCCTCAAGAAAGAAAGCAGATGACTCAGAAGACATGGCCACTGTAGCTTCGTACACCTGGTGTCGTTTCTATGCTACTTACAGCAGGAAAACATAACCCACAGAAGGCTGTCGCTGATTTGTTACCGGACTACCAGCTCCTAGCAAACCGCCCAGATCACAAATACGTGCAGCTTGCCACATTCCTACTCCTTCTACCCATCATTATTACTTTAGGATTAATTAAATTTAATAAATTTAGCTTCAGTTGCTTAGTGACACCGTTAGAACAGTGGTACCAATATACTGATTACTCTTTCTCCTGAGGAAGACCGCTACTGCTTGGCTGAAAGCTTGGTTTTAGTATTTCAAGCATTTTATAACATGATGCAGCTGTGCACCCAAGAGGATCTTAATGAGTCTGAGTTAACGTATTTAGACACAATACTAGTAAAATGGAGTAACAAGGAGTCATGTGCAGGATACTTGAGTGTGTGTGTGTGTGTGTGTACGTGTGTGTGTGTGTGTGTGTGTGTGTGTGTGTGTGTGTGTCAGATATAACATTAAAAAAAACATCTAAGAAAAATGTCTACTGTCCAGCCGATATGGTCACGAGCCTAGGAAAGGCGCTGCAGGCGGTGTCGTCCAGTTAACAAAGGCCGCGTCGGTTGTCTGCTGCCACAGCGCATTAACACCAAATTTCGCCGAACTTTCCTAAATGATACCTTCGTTCTACGCCCCACATTGAGTTCTGCGTTTAGCACTGACAATTCTATGGAAAGATGTCTGCTCTGCCTAATTAACTAGCGACAGTCGGCCATTGCGTTCTTGGTGCTGAGAGGTAATGTCTGATATCTGGTATGCTCGGCACACACTTGACCTTGTGGATTTCGGTATATTGAATTTCCTAGGATTTTCCGAAATGGCTCTGAGCACTATGGGACTTAACGTCTTAGGTCATCCGTCCCCTGGAACTTAGAACTACTTAAACCGAAGTAACCTTAGGATATCACACACATCAATGCCCGAGGCAGGATTCGAACCTCCGACCGTAGCGGTCGCTCGGTTCCAGACTGAAGCACCTACAACCGCTCGGCCACACCGGCCGGCTAGGAATTTCCGAAATATGCGTCTGGCTCAAATACTATTCCACGTTCAGACTCTATTAATTCGCGTTCTGCGGCCACAGTCACGGGCCGGCCGTACTGGCCGAGAAGTTCTAGGCGCCACAGTCTAGAACCACGCGCAGGTTCGAATCCTGCCTCGGGCATGGTTGTATGTGATGCCCTTAGGTTAGTTAGGTTTAAGTAGTTCTAAGTTATAGGGGACTGATGACCTCAGCAGTTACGTCCCATAGTGCTCAGAGCCATTTGAACCATTTGAACCACAGTCACGTCGGTAACCTCTTCACGAGAGTAAATGGTAGTTCCGCCGGTTCACAGCCCTTTTATATCTCCTATACGCGACAGTACAACCACCTGTTTATGTTCATATCCCTGTCCTGCGACTTTTCTCGCCTTAGTATACACACTGCAACAATGGGCTAAAACAGAAATTTTTTGATCCCTCTTGTAAAGGACGTCCTCTTGCAGCATTAGTTTTCCTCAGGTTGTCAATACAGAATTATTTTCCGAGTTTAATACGCGTCAGTATTATGTCAGTTGTTTTTCTGGAAACTTTCGTATAATTTTGTACGCAGTATGTTATATTTCAAGCTAAAATTTATGAAAAAGAAATACTTTATAAAAATTTTTAGTTTCGATGTTATAATCGGTAAGTACTAGTTCATGCCAGCCGGTGTGGCTGAGTGGTTCTAGGCGCTTCAGTCTGGAACCGCGCGACCGCTACGGTCGCAGGCTCGAATCCTGCCTCGGGCATGGATGTGTGAGATGTCCTTAGGTTAGTTAGGTTTAAGTAGCTCTGAGTTCTAGGGGACTGATGATCTCAGATGTTAAGTCCCATAGTGCTCAGAGCCATTTGAACCATTTTAGTAGTTCTGACTATACAGTTAATGTTATTTTTTTAGAAACATTTGAAATTATTAACTATTGGCACACTAGGACTCCTGTGCTGTTTACAATGTTTATTTCTGGATTCATTTACGAAATAATGATCGATGTTAATAATGTTATGAAAACTATTGGAAATTATTTGTTAAGATAATTGTAAACTGTCTGGAATACTGTTTTTTCCGCAGAGTGTCGGAGTCGTAAGTGTGCCTCTGATGCGATCTTAAGTATTTTTGTATAATAAGTGCGAACAGTGTCATTTCGGCTTTGTCAGGGTAAAAATTCTGCAACAAAAATCTTCCAATTTATTTACTTCAAACCAACCGTGAGGACCTGATGTTAGATTTTCTGCTTCAAGAATCAGATCCATAGGCAAGAAGAACTGGAGCCATCTCAACATGACAAGGTAAGTAAACTTGAATGTTTATTGTGATTTTCGCTCCTCTCAGATCTTCATAAAAGACATTACTTATTAACTACATGTCCGGCCCCGGTAGCTGAGTGGTCAGGGCGACTGACTGTCATTCCTAAGGGCCCGGGTTTGATTCCCGGCTGGGTCAGAGATTTTCTCCGCTCACAGACTGGGTGTTGTGTTGTCCTAATCATCATCATTTCATCCCCATCGACGCGCAAGTCGCCGAAGTGGCGTCAACTCGAAAGACTTGCCCCCGGCGAACGGTCTACCCGACGGGAGGCCCTAGTCACACGACATCATTATTATTATCAATAACATGTACTGGACATTGCTTAATGTGGACAATAGATGGAAAAGTGAGATAGGGGAGAGGTTGCGCCCGTGTAACTTTTCTGAAAAGTGAGTGAAAATTGCGCAGAGGTTTGGACCTCTTTCGTAGATGAGAGTCGGATGGGGAGGTTAGTGGTCTTGTATCTATTCTATAGCAGAATGTAACTCACGGATTCACCGACATAGCGAGGTGGGGCGGTGGTTAGCACACTCGTCTCGCATTCGAGATGACGACGGTCCAAGCCCGCGTCTGGCCATCCTGATTCAGGTTTTCTGTGATTTCCCTAAATCGGTCCACGCGAATGCCGGGATGATTCCTTTGAAAGGGCACGGCTGACTTCTTTCCGCGTCCTCCCCCAGTGAGACCGATGAGTTCGCCGTTTGGTCTCTTCCGCCAAAACAACCCAACCCAATTCAATAGATGCACTCGGAGATTCACTTGTTGCACAGATGCATTTAACACCGCGTGCTTGGCTACGCTTCCGTTTTATTACAAGGAGATGCCACACAGCAGATAAAACCCCTCGCATTCGAGATGAGGACGGTTCAAGCCCGCGTCTGGCCATCCTGATTTAGGTTTTCCGTGATTTCCCCAAATCGCTCCATCCGAATGCCGGGATGATTCCTTTGAAAGGGCACGGCCGACTTCCTTCCGCGTCCTTCCCTAGTGAGACCGACGAGTTCGCCGTTTGGTCTCTTCCGCCAAAACTACCCAACCCAACGGGTGCACTCAGAGGTAATCACACTTGTGAACGTAACAACGCGTGCTTGGCTAGGCTTCCATCGTACTACAAGGAGATGGCACACGGCTGATGAAACCGGCGCGGCGTCGCTGTTTGATGTTGGTGGGGACCACCGCACAGAAGTGAGATGGGGGGTCGCGACCGCTCGACCTCTACGGGTCGCCGTCCCACTTGGACGGCCCTTGCAAGTGTGTCGGCCGTGGGCAGACGTGCCAACCTCAGTCTGCGCCACTCCCACAGGTAGAGGGCCAGCAGGTAGAGTCCACTGTGCCAGGGTGAGGGGCAAGGGCAGAGACCTTATAACCAGACTCGCCAAAGGCGGTGAAAGCGCGGGGGTATTTTGACCCTTCGACTGTACATTGTGGTGGTAAGTGACTGAGAAGTTGCCGTGTAATATGGCTTGTAAGATCACGAATCGAACATTATACAGGGTGGTCCATTGATAGTGACCGGGCCAAATATCTCATGAAAGGCCGGCCGGATTGGAAAGAGAGGTTGTAGGCGCTGCAGTCTGCAGCCGCGCTTCCGCTACTGTCGCAGGTTCGAATCCTGCCTCGGCCATCGGTGTGTGTGATGTCCTTAGTTAGGTTTAAGAAGTTATGTCGCCATAGTGCTCAGAGCCATTTGCAGTCGGAGAACGTGTCACTATCGGACAGAACATGAGACATGGTGGAACGACGCGTGTGTTTCACGACCTTCAATTCACTAAATGCGAGTCAGTTGTGACGGATTTCGTACCAGATATCAGAAAGACGCTCCAACATACAAAACATTCCGTGTGTGGTACAACAGATTAAGTGACAATGGCTACTGAAATGAAATGAAACAATCGTGCAGTATTAGTAGTCAGGAGACGTCGTCTGCTGTAGCTCGGCTGCCTTCAGCGACTCATTCTATTTCATATCATATCGGCTTCTTGCATGTTCCTACGTTGAGGATGGGATCAAGCTATCCGTTTATGTGGTGCGAGGAAAAACACATCGGCCGGCACTGTCAACAGATAAGATGGAGCGTGTAAGAAGTAGTTCGTCAGAACCGGCAGAAATGTGAAACATAAGTAGCTCTTAACATACACGAAGTGTTGAGTGCTATTGACAACGGATTTCAAACTGATTTCGTATTTCTAGAAGGCCGACTACACGGTGACACACAAGCGGCTTGTACTGAACTTGCGTGCTCTACATCCACATGCTTACACAATATCGTTCGCATTATGCGACTTACGCGTGATTTCCTGTCAGAGAGGTCAGAGTTCGTAATAACTGACGGAAAGTCATCGAATAATTCTGGTTTTCCCGAAGGTACTGTTACAGGTCCACTGCTGTTACTTACGTATAAAAAACATTTACGAGACAAACTGAGCAGACTGTCAGGATGTTTGCAGATGATGCTGTCGATTATCATGTAGTAAAGTCATCAGAAGATCAAAACAAATTGCAAAACGATTTGCCGGCCGGTGTGGCCGAGCGGTTCTAGGCGCTTCAGTCTGGAACCGCGTGACCGCCACGGTCGCAGGTTCGAATCCTGGACGTGTGTTATGTCCTAAGGTTAGTTAGGTTTAAGTAGTTCTAAGTTCTAGGGGACGGATGACCTCAGATGTTAAGTTCCATAGTGCTCAAAGCCACTTTACAAAACGGTTTAGGGAAGACATCTGTATGGCGCGAAAATTGGCAATTGACTTCAAATAATGAAAAGTGTGAGAAATACGTTAAACTTCGGTTACACGATAACTCAGTCAAATCTAAAGGCCGTAAATTCAACTAAATATGTAGGAATTACAATTACGAGCTATTTAAATAGGAAAGAACACCATGTGGGGAAGGCAAACCAAAGACTGTGTTTTACTGGCAGAACACTTTGAAGATGCAACAGATCTACTAAAGAGACTGTCTGAACTACGTTTGTGTGTCCTCTTTTGGAGTACTGCTGCGCTGTGTGGAATTCGTATCAGGGAGGGTTAACGAAGCACATCGAGAAAATCCAAGGAAGAGCAGCACGTTTTGTATTATCAAGAAATAGAGGAGAATCCGTCACTGACATGACAGAAGATTAGGGTTGCACATCATTAAAGCATATGCGTTTCTTCCTGAGGCGGGATCTTCTCACGAAATTTCAATCACTAGCTTTCTGCTCTGAAAGCGAAAATATTTTATTTACGATGGCGAGGGAGATACGATTCTCATAATACAATCAGGGAAATCAGAGTTCGCACGCCGGCTGCTGTGGCCGAGCGGTTCTAGGCGCTTCAGTCTGGAACCGCGCTTCTGCTGCGGTCGCAGGTTCGAATCCTGCCTCGGGCACGGACGTGTGTGATGTCCTTAGGTTAGGTATCAGTAGTTCTAAGTCTAGGGGACTGATGACCTCAGATGTAAAGTCCCACAGTGCTCAGAGCCATTTGAACCATTTGAAGAGCTCACACGGAAAGATATAGGTGTTCGTTTTCTCCGCGCGCTGTTCGAGATTGCAATAATGGAGAATTATTGTGAAGGTGGTTCGATGAACCCTCTGCCAGGAAATTAAATGTGACTTGGGGAGTATCCACGTAGACTTAGGTGTAGCTGTAAATGAGATCAGAGAACTGCAGTACCGCGGTCAAATTTCTGATGCACGCTATTGCGTATGCTGACTGCTCGAGACAAGAAGATTTTTTTCAGATTTTTGCAACTATCCCCAGCAACTGCTGGAGGAAGACGGTTTTTCACAGAAGTTAGTTTTCAGTGGCGAAGCCACGTATTCATGTCTGGAAAAGTAAACTGTCACAATATGCGTGTCTGGGACACAGAACGTCCACACATTCCTGATTCATCTGAAGTTAACAGCTTTGGATCATTTCATCTACAAAAGTTTATGGTCCATTTCTCTTAGCAGACATAACTGTGACTGGCTTCCTGTACCGGACGTACAGTAGCAATGACACACGCGACAACTGCAGTAAGACAGTGGAGGGTTCAGTTCATTTTGCTACAAGACGGTGCTCCACCACACTCCCTACAGACGTTCGTGATTGCCTCGATGACGAACTGCCTCAGCACTGAACTGGCGTCTCACCATGACTCTGCTCTTCCTGACTGGCATCCACAGTCACCTGAATTAACTTCTTTCGATTTCATCTTATGGATTTACGCCAAAGATCTTGTGTGCCTCCCTCGACTGACACTTAATTTGGAAGAGTTAAAAAAAATGTTCAAATGTGTGTGAAATCTTTTGGGACTTAACTACGAAGGTCATCAGTCCGTGAGCTTACACACTACTTAACCTAAGTTATCCTAAGGACAAACACACACACCCATGCCCGAGGGAGGACTCGAACCTCCGCCGGAACCGGCCGCACAGTCCATGACTGCAGCGCCTTAGACCGCTCAGCTTTGCAACAGTTCCAAAGAAGGGTTATGAGTATTGTCTGACATCGGTCCTGACGTGTTCAGATATGTATGACGAGAGTTTTACTGCCGTTACTTCAGAGCCCATTTTGAGCACCTGTAATGTCAGCTTTTACTTCCTGAATGAGTAATAACCAAGGTCCTGGATCTGGACTTCGCACTGTATGGGAAAATGTTTAAGCTATCAGCATATGCTATTCAGTAATATTGCACAGTTCTTTTACGCAACCAAAAGTAGTCCGTTTATGGGGTCCTGTGGAACACCTGCTGCTACTTTAAATGCTCATAGTTCCAGAGCAATCACAGCTTTTAGTTGGTGAATTAGTGGCAGAAAAGGTATTCGATCTGGACATTCCATTGTCCGGGAGGATGTTTACCCCATCAGCATACCCTGTTCAATAATATTGCACAATGCTTTTGCCCTGCTAAAAGTGGTCCGCTTATGGAGCCCTGTGGAACATCCGCCACTACTTTAAACACCTCTGACGGCTATGGCAGCGTTTATTTCCTGAATTAGTGATGATGAAGGTCCTGAATCTGGACTGTCCACTGTATGGCAAAATGTTTATCCCATCAGCAATTGTTGTTGTTGTTGTTGTTGTGGTCTTCAGTTCTGAGACTGGTTTGATGCAGCTCTCCATGCTACTCTATCCTGTACAAGCTTCTTCATCTCCCAGAACCTACTGCAGCCTAAATCCTTCTGAATCTGCTTGGTGTATTCATCTCTTGTTCTCCCTCTACGATTTTTACCCTGCATGCTGCCCTCCAGTACTAAATTGGTGGTCCCTTGATGCCTCAGACCATGTCCTACCAACCGATCCCTTCTTCTAGTCAAGTTGTGCCACAAAGTCCTCTTCTCCCCAATTCTATTCAATACCTCCGCATTAGATATGTGATCTACCCACCTAAACTGTAGCATTCTTCTGTAGCACCACATTTCGAAAGCTTCTATTCTCTTCTTGTCTAAACTATTTATCATCCATGTTTCACTTCCATACATGGCTACACTCCATACACATACTTTCAGAAACGACTTCCTAACACTTAAATCAATACTCGATGTTAACAAATTTCTCTTCTTCAGAAACGCTTTCCTTGCCATTGCCAGTCTACATTTAAATCCCCTCTACTTCGACCATCATCAGTTATTTTCCTCCCCAAATAGCAAAGCTCCTTTACTGCTTTAAGTTTCTCATTTCCTAATCTAATTCCCTCAGCATCACCCGATTTAACTCGACTACATTCCATTATCCTCGTTTTGCTTTTGTTGATGTTCATCTTATAGTCTCCTTTCAAGACACTGTCCATTCCGTTCAAATCAGCATATGTTATTCAATAATATTGCACAGTTCTTTTACGCAACCAAAAGTAGTGCGCTTATGGGGTCCTGTGGAACACCTGCTGCTACTTTAAATGCTTGTGGTTCCAGAGTAATCACAGCTTATATTTGGTGAATTAGTGGCAGAAAAGGTATTGGATGTGGACATTCCACTGTCTGTCAGGATGTTTATCCCATCAGCATACAATGTTCAATAATATTGCACAATACTTTTTCACTGCTAAAAGAGTTCCGATTATGGAGCCCTGTGGAACATTAGCAGCTACTAAAAACACTTCTGATGGCTATGGCAGCGTTTACTTCCTGAATTAGTGATGATGAAGGTACTGAATCTGGACTGTCCACTGTATGGGAACATGTTTATCCCATCAGCATATGCTATTCAATAATATTGCACAGTTATTTTAAGCACCTAAAACTAGTCCATGTATGGGGTACTGCTGCTACTTTAAATGCTCTTGCTTCCAGAGCAATCACAGCTTTTATTTGGTGAATTAGTGGCTGGAAAGGTATCGTATCTGGACATTCCATTGTCTGGGAGGATGTTTACCCCATCAGCATATCCTGCTCAGTAATATTGCACAATACTTTTGGCCAGCTAAAAATGGTCCGCTTACGGAGCCCTGTGGGACACCCGCCGCTACTTTAAACACTTGTGGCGGCGATGGCAGCTTTTACTCTCCGGGTCAGCGGCAGCCAAGGTCTCTCTGTCCGACACATGGGAGGATGGGTCCGCCGTCGGCATATCTCTCGGGCCGAGAGAAAGTGCGGCCCGCGGCAAAGAGGTTTCTCCTTGGAGGCCAGTGGGCCGCGGTCGCTGCCCCCGTCAAACAATGAGAGCCGGCCGTGCGTGGCTAAGCCACTCCTCAGTAAAGATAGCCAACCACTACAGCAAGTCTGCAACTACTACCTCAGGTGCGCATGGGCAAACTTCGCTGCACAATACGTAATGTAGAACACCAGTAAACAGAGTAACAAACTTTGCATTAAAATAGTAAAGCAGAGTGAGGTGACAGGAATGAAAACATTCTCTAATTATGGAGACACGATTACGAATAAGGCTGAAGTAACAAATTTGCACTCATTAAAAAAAACACGAAGGAAAGATATCAGTATGTGTTACATGTCGCATGTGAATGAAATCTGGTTATTAAGACGTGACATCGGTTAAGTGTTCGACACAAACTGATCTGTATTACTTATTACAAATTTTGATGATACTAACCGAACAGATAAATGATAACCGGTTTCGACCTAACCAACGGAAACGACACACTAAGTACATTGGCCGGCTTGGGTAGCCGAGCGGTTCTAGGCGCTACAGTCTGGAACCGCGCGACCGCTACGTACTTAGGTTAGTTAGGTTTAAGTAGTTTTAATTCCTACGTGACTGATGACCTTAGAAGTTAAGTCCCATAGTGCTCAGAGCTATTTGAACCATTTTGTGTTGTTATTCTGCCGACCGGAGTGGCCGTGCGGTTCTAGGCGCTACAGTCCGAACCACTATGTATATTGCTTTTCCGCAAGAAACTCTCGAATTTATTTAATTTATGAAGAAATGAATGAGCCGTTACATTTTAAACTTTATGCAAAAAAAACCTCGAATTTTGTAGTTATTCATCTCAATTTTTAATATATTTGGAAGATTTTAGTATTTCATACACCTGTAAGTATGGCTTGTATGCTGTGCAAAATTCATGGAAGAGCCTCTCTTACTTATGAAGAAAAGTGTATGCAGCAATAGTTAGTGATAATATGAGGAAATTTCACATGTAAAAAAATTATTTTGTTACGTTTTTGAACTACCACTGCTATTAGCGTGAGTCGTGAATCCTTCGTGGTCATGCTGACAAAGTTTTTATGTGTTGCACTGGGCTCTGCGTGTTCAGAACGGACTAGACATCAGTGCAGGTTGTTTACAAAGAGTGCACACCTCAGAAGCCGAGGTCGACGTGCAATGAAAGACCTAACAGAGAACGAGAGCAAGTGGTGGGGGCCCGATTAGCTGGAGCATCAGGAACCAAGACAGCCAACTCACTGATTGCTTCAAGAGCAACTCTTTTAGTGGTCATGGCAGCCTACACACAACGTGGAAAGACGTCATCATGTAAAGTTAATGGTGGGCGGAAATCAAATCTAAATGACAGATCGTTTTACGCTAACACGAATTGTGTCGAAACAACACGAAACTACGATAGCTAAAGTGACTGCAGAGATCAATAGGCATCTTCGAGACCCCGCATCTATCGACATTGTCCACCGAGAACTCCATAAAGCGAATATTCGTGAACGAACTGCTATACCGAAACCATTAGTAATGACAACCAACGCAAAAAAAGCGTAAAACGTGGTGTCAGGAGTATAAATCCCGGACGGCTGATCGTGAAAACACATCATACGGTCCGACGAGTCAACGTGTTCGTTATTTCCAACATCGGATCGTGGTTACTTCTGGATAACGCCTACAGAAGCCTACAGTTCTGATTGTTTCATTCCAACGGTTAATCATAAAGTGGGATGGTGTGGACAGCGATATCATGGTATTCTGCCACCAAGGCCGTGTTACAGCCAACGATTATGCGAACATTTAATGTGATCAGGTGCATCCCATGATTCAAATGTTGCTCCCCAACAACGATGCCATATTTCAGGACGATAACGCACCCATTCGCACAGCCGGGACAGTGCAGTCGTGGTATGGGGAGCGCGCAACTGAACTGCAGTGTCTTCCCTGGCCAACACAGCCCCTTGCAGTGCAGACTCCGGATCACATTTCCCCCGCCTTCGTCACTACAGGAGTTCGATTTTGATCGAAAAGTGGCATAACATTCCACTGGAGACAATACAATCATTATATGCCAGTATTACAATAAGATTCGCAGCTCTATTACGGGCAAATCGGGGCCCGACTCCTTAATAGTAAACCATTCCCAAGCAAGCACAGGTGTTCACGTTATTTTGCCTATCCCTTGTATGTACATAAAGCGTGATTCTGTGATGATGTTACAAACTTTAAAAGATGATGGAGACGGATAAATGTGTTCAGTTTGAAATAAGAATCCACGTACCGGAAACGGACGAGTCGAGAGTTATAAACGAAATCCTTTGTGGTATCCCTGACAGTGGAATCCATGTACCGGTACTGTTATAGCCAAGATTGTAAGGTAGGCAACTTCCAAAACAAGAAACAAAACGTCTAGTAAACATGGGCTCTTAAATCATACCTTAAAAGCTATGAACACGTGTTCAACAGGGGAAATGTGTTTCACATTAGCGAAGATGAACAAGTGCTCATACACTGAAGAGTCAAAGAAACTGATACACCTACCAAATATCGTGTAGGGCCCCTGTGAGCTCGCAGAAGTGTCGCAACACGACGTGGCATGGACTCGACTAATGTCTGAAGCAGTGCTGGAGGGAGTTGACTCCATGAGCCCTGCGGGGCTGTCCTCAAATCCGTAACAGTACGAGGGGGGGGGGGGGGGGGGGTGGAGATCTCTTCTGAACAGCACATTGCAAGGCATCCCAGATATGTTCAATAAAGTTCACGTCTGTGGAGTTTAGTGGCCAGCGGAAGTGTTTAAACTCTGTAGCAATTCTGGAAATGTGGAGTGTCGCATTGTCCTGCTGGAATTGCTCAAGTCCGTCGGAATGCACAATGGACATGATTGGATGCAGGCGATCAGACAGGATGCTTACGTACGTGTCACCTGTCCGTGTCATACATAGAGGTACTGGGGTCCCATATCACTCCAACTGCACACGCCCCACACCATTACAGAGCCTCCACCACCTTGAACAGTCCCCTAGTGACAGGCAGGGTCCGTGGATTCATGAGCTTTTATCCCCACACCCGTACATATACATCCGGTCGATATAATTTGAAACGAGACTCATCCGACCAAGCAACATGTTTCCATCAATAAGCCAATGTCGATTTGACAGGACCAGGCGAGGCGTAAAGCTCTGTGTCGTGCAGTCATCAAGGGTACACGAGTGGACTTTCGACTCCGAAAGTCCATATAGATGATGTTTCGTTGAATGGATCGCACTTATTCACGACCCAGTATTGAAATCTGCAACATTTCTCGGAAGGGTTGCAATTCTGTCACTTTGAACGATTCTCTTCACTCGCGGATGGTCCCGTTATTGCAGGATCTCTTTCCGGCCGGAGCGATGTTGGAGATTTAATGTTTTACCGGATTCCTGACACTCACGTTACACTCGTGAAATGGTCGTACGGGAAAATCCCCACTTCATCGCTGCCTCGGAGATGCTGTGTCCCATCGCTCGTGCTCCGACTATAACACTACGTTCAAACTCACTTAAATCTTGATAACCTGTCATTGTAGCAGCAGTAACCGATCTATCAACTGCGCCAGACACTTGGTATCTTATACAGGCGTTGCCGACCGCAGCCCCGTATTCTGCCTGTTTACATATCTCTGTATTTGAATACGAATGCCTTTACCAGTTTCTTTGGCGCTTCGGTGTAGCTCCTCAGGTATGGATTTTAGAGCCCATCCTTACTGGAGATTTTTTCCTTTTGGTCCACACTACCACCTCTGAAAGTTGCCTACCCTTCAGTCTTGACAACAACAGTACTGGCACATACATTTCTCTGTCAGTGGTGTCAGCATGATTTTCGCTTGTAACTTTCGACTCGTTCGTTTCCGAAACGGTGGCCCTTACCTCAAACTGGTGTATTGATCCGCGTCCTTGAAGGGTGGCAACGTTATCACGGAATCATCCAGTATATACATGCAACGCCTATATCTTTGACACACTGTAGCGTCTTTAGATGACCTTTAAGAACTTTGGTTTCTATTCAAAATATGTATCCACTCCCGTGTATAAGTCCTAGAATTTTGTAATGGGGTTTTCGAATACCATGTATATATTATGCTCATATGGTAACATACTAAAGTAAAGCGTAACTGCAACTGTGACGTCCTTTAAACAGGGATCTGAGCTACATTAAGTGTGATGACATAAATGGTACTGCCCAACTGAACTTACCGCAATTACAAAATACGTGGTTTGTGGAAATGACTTTTGTTGTTGGAAACTAATAAATAATCAGCAGCTATATTAAACATTTAAAAATGTCTTTACTTTAACGAAATTTGATGTTGGCGATAATAGCAGTAACCCTACAACTAAGGAATATCTTATCGATAACTTCAGTTTCGGGAAAAGGTAAGTACATTCCCATGATTGAGAAACCCCCGTTGTTGTGGAAAGTAAATACCAGTTTCCACCCCTCAATGCGACAATATTCCTTGCGTTCAGTTGCATGCAAGCAACATTTAAGAAGAGAATCGTTAATATACGTTCTCTCCAGAAAAATAAAAGAAAATAAAGGTTACTGGAATGAAAAGACGCGTAGTTACTGCTCGTTAAATACAACTCTTATATCTTGCAATTTCTTGCTTTTAGTACACACATTTTACGAGAGAAAACTTCTTCCGTTGTATGAAAGGATCTGTTGTCAATGTTTCAGACTCTTCTTTAAAGGTTAATGGGATGAAAAGACGCGGAGTTACTGCTCGTTAAATACAACTTTTATATCTTGCAATTGCACACATTACACGAGAGAAAACTACTTCAGTTCTACAAATCAATCAGTTGTCAATTTTTCACAAATCTGTCTTGATTTCTAAATATTAATTACGTAAACACTACGACTCACTCTTTGGCAGAACACATTTCACAGACTCTAGCTCCAACTTCGGTTGTGATGAAAGCAACTCTTTTACATCTTCAGACTTCAGAACTGGCGACCGTGATAGGATCAAAATTGCCACATCACAGACTTCGTAACAGCCTATTAACTTCTCCTGGGACAATATGCTTTGTTGCTGCCAACTCGTTCCTTATTACCGCAGAGAGGAACCAAGCTCCGCTCCGGTAACTACGGTGGGAAATGAGGTGGTTCGTAACTGGAAGAGAGAAAGGAAGCCTCATACGTCACCAGTATTTCGGACGGTTCATTTTCCCACCGCGCTGTGAGTGGAACTCCGGACGTCTGCTTTTACGCAAGACGGACCTTCAGACGCAGTTACGAAAGAAGTGCGTGGGCCACTGCTTTTGTAGTCGATGTGCACCTGGTCGCTAGAGTAAAATACTTTTACGTCGCTATCGGTTTGTCGAAATTATCGGAAGCTGACGGTAATGCTTTGAGAGGTAAACACACGAAAAATGATCGCAAATTAGTTGTTGCTTATAACAGCTCACATCTTTGACGTCGACGGTTTCTCGTTCTAGAACATTTAAATAGCTAAAATCTAAATTTGTTGAGGAAATGAGCACAGTCGCCTGCCATTCCTACCGCTGTTCCGGAGGACGGCAACAAAATCTTTGATAATATGTTCCTAGCAAAAAATGGTTCAAATGGCTCTGAGCACTGTGGTACTTAACTGGGGGGTCATCAGTCCCCTACAGCTCAGAACTACTTAAACGTAACTAACTTAAGGACATCACACACATCCATTCCCGAGGTAGGATTCGAACCTGCAACCGTAGCGGTGGCGCGGTTCCAAACTGTAGCGCCTAGAACCGGTCGGCCACTCCTGCCGGCCCTAGCAGATGGAAAAGTGTCACAAACTGTTGACCAACATTACAGAAGAGAAGGAATTGCAAACTTTTGTGAAGATGTAAATAATACGTAAACAGTAGCAGCAGTGAAAGTAAGGAGGTTTAGATTTCCAGTATTCTGCATTAATTTCCAATGGTTCTTTGGCGCTTAGAATTTTCAGAATTTGTTCAACAAATGTTTGTCTGCATAACCATCTGCTATCTTCCGTATTAAATATTTGTTGTCTTTATTCCAGGTCAGACAACGTACCGGTTTCACCTAACATACTCTGATTTCATAGTTAGTAATAAAAATGAAATGGAAAAAAAGCAGAATTATACAATGAAGAGGAAAAAATCAGCGACATCAAAAAATAATTAATCTAGACTAACGAAATTTCGGGAATACTTTTGTCTTCTCGTAGCCCTACAACGTGACCTCGTTCAAAGTCAGTGGCGCTTCTTCGTGACCTTAAAGACGTTCCTGACTCACACAACTCGCCACGTTCAGTCTCAAAGGTAACCGACTAATGCTCACGACAGTTACACTGTGCATTTGAAGCAAACCTGATTTTCATTCTCGTAGTGGCGCCACTAGCGACGGACATATGTGACTGGCGCGAATTATGAATAGACTTCGTGTTTCAGATGCAGAAACAAGCCTACCAATTTTCGTTTATGTTGTACAACTCCTTTTGGTGCGGGAATTTTATTTTCTGACTGTGTATATTCGAGGTTTAGTTTCCCCGTGGCTGCCAACGTTTTATCCAAAAGGCACTTTTTCACGTATCTCAAATGTTTGTAATGTCATATGTGTTGAACAACGCGTCATACATCGATATAATTTCCACGCACGCTATGTTATATATACGGATATGTTGGCAAATGTGTTGCAAATAGAGTCGTTAGTAAGAAAGACGCAAATTAAAATTATGCCTCACACTAAAGTTTTACTGCATGTTGTAAGCAAGAAAGTTTTCCATTTGATCATTCTGCGGAGGGCGTCAGCGAGAAAAAGTTTCGTAACTGTTTGAAAATTGTTGGAAGTTGTTACGTGCTCTCTTTCCCAAACACTGGATGAGTAAATTCTGAGTAACATGAGGACCTTGAATTACGGTGCGTCAGGACAAGCATACAGTTTTTAACTTTAATTCTACCATCTGGTGAGCAAGATGTATGAGACAGGCGAAATACCCTCAGACTTCAAGAAGAACATAGTACTTCCAATCCCAAAGAAAGCAGGAGTTGACAGATGCGAAAATAACCGAATTATCAGTTTAATAAATCACAGCTGCAAAATATTAATTCGAATTCTTTACAGGCGAATGGAAAAACTGGTAGAAGCCGACCTCGGGGAAGATCAATTTGGATTCCGTAGAAATGTTGGAACACGTGAGGCAGTACTGACACTACAACTTGTCTTAGAAAATAGATTAAGAAAAGGCAAACCAACGTTTCTAGCATTTGTAGACTTAGAGAAAACTTTTGACAATGTTGACTGGAATACTCACTTTCAAATTCTGAAGGTGGCAGGGGTAAAAGGCTATTTACAATTTGTACAGAAACCAGATGGCAGTTATAAGAGTCGAGAGACATGAAAGGGAAGCAGTGGTTGGGAAGTGAGTGAGACAGGGTTGTAGCTTATCCCCTATGTTAATCAGTCTGTATATTGAGCAAGCAGTAAAGGAAACCAAACTAAAATTCGGAGTAGGTATTAAAATCCACCGCGCGACCTCTACGGTCGCAGGTTCGAATCCTGCCTCGGGAATGGATGTGTGCGGTGTCCTTAGGTTAGTTAGGTTTAAGTAGTTCTAAGTTCTAGGGGACTGATGACCTCAGATGTTAAGTCCCATAGTGCTCAGAGCCAGCCATTAAAATCCATGGAGAAGAAATAAAAACTTTGAGGTTCGCCGATGACTTTGTAATTCCGTCAGAGACACCAAAGGACCTCGAACAACAGTTGAATGGAATGGACAGTGTCTTGAAAGGAGACTATAAGATGAACATCAACAAAAGCAAAACGAGGATAATGGAATTTAGTCGAATTAAATCGGGTGACGCTGAGGGAATTAGATTATGGGAGCAAAATAACTGATGATGGTCGAGGTAGAGAGCATATACAATGTAGACTGGCAATGGCAAGGAAACCGTTTCTGAAGAAGAGAAATTTGTTAACATTGAGTATAGATTTAAGTGTCAGGAAGCCGTCTCTGAAAGTATTTGTATGGAGTGTAGCCATGTATGGACGTGAACGTGGACGATACATAGTTTGGACAAGAAGAGAATAGAAGCTTTCGAAATGTGGTGCTACAGAAGAATGCTGAAGATTAGATAGGTAGACCACATAACTAATGAGGAGGTATTGAATAGAATTGGGGAGAAGAGGAGTTTGTAGCACAACTTGACTAGAAGAAGGGATCGGTTGGTAGGACATTTTCTGAGGCGTCGAGGGATCACCAATTGAGTACTGGAGGGCAGCGTGGAGGGTAAAAATCGTAGAGGGAGACCAAGAGATGAATACACTAAACAGATTCATAAGGATGTAGGTTGCAGTAGGTACTGGGAGATGAAGAAGCTTGCACAGGATAGAGTAGCATGGAGAGCTGCATTAAACCAGTCTCAGGACTTAAGACCACAATAACAATAACATCAACTTTTCTTTTTTAACCTCTTAATATAAGAGTATACGTCTTAATGAGCAGAGGGAGACAAAGAGATGAATACACTAATCAGATTCATAAGGATGTAGGTTGCAGTACGTACTGGGAGATGAAGAAGCTTGCACAGGATAGAGTAGCATGGAGAGCTGCATTAAACCAGTCTCAGGACTTAAGACCACAATAACAATAACATCAACTTTTCTGTTTTATCCTCTTAATATAAGGGTATACCTCTTAATGAGCAGATTATGGCATCATTTTAAATTAAGAAATTCGGTCAGTAATTATATGAAACACTGGAAATCGTATTTTTGTTGCCTGTGGACTCCGTTAGATAGGCTACCTACAAATGAGATAGGTCGACGTGCACTGTTTTACCCGTTCACTGATGCACCGTTTAAATGTACATTATTACCCCTCGCCGGAAAAATTCGGTCGGTCGAGTGCTCATCAGCTGTCGGTATTCGAACCGGATACCTTCGTAATCGAGACCTGTGCCAGAGAGGTGGGCACGGAGAGATAATTTAGACTGGAAGCAAGCGCGTGGTTTCGGCACCAGCGGACCGGTTATGCTGAAGAGACGCCTTTGCTTCAGGGCTGGGATGCGTGCCATCACTGACACAGGAGGTGTAATTTAACGCCGTTCCGACATGTTTGAACTTTCGTCCCTACAGGCCGCTTTCACGTCAGCTACTCGTAATAATGACGTAGCGCGCTTCATCAATAACCACGCTGCGCCGATTCAACGGCATACACACTCCAGTTAATCACCGTCTAACTCCGATCTCCCGTACATTATGAGAGTACCAAGAGAATCAGCCTATATTACGGTCATTACTGTGCAAAAGATGAGGAAAGTCACAGATGCAGCAACAGTTTACTTTTTTTTTGTATCCGTCTTGTCGCAACATCCCGGTAGGCAGCATTAGTTAAGTGGAGCGAATTACACATGCCACAGTCCGCTGACGTATGAAGCCCTTTGAAAGCACAGGACGAAGACAATTTGCGACCCAAAGACAGTCGTGTTTTTAATACGTTCCTCTATGTCGACATGTACCTGGAGGAAGCACACACAAGGTGAAAGCATTTTCCGGTAAGGTGTTTTTATTCGTATGTCTTCAGGCTTGTTATTGCGTCAGATTGTCTACTGCGCCTAGCACTATAAGGAATTCTGTTGCACGCCCAACTGTAGGCCACGAGACGTCCGCCAACAGAAGGAATTATAAATGTAACCATTGTAGTAATTTTGATGTGTACCCCATATTAGAGCATGGAATAAATTAAGCAAAGGAAGTTTATATAGTTCTGCATAGGCACGATCTTCCGGCCGGGGTGGTCGAGCGGTTATAGGCGCTTCTGCCCGGAACCGCGCGACTGCTACGGTCGCAGGTTCGAATCCTGCCTCGGGCATTGATGTGTATGATGTCCTTGGGTTAGTTAGGTTTAAGGAGATCTAAGTTAGAGGGCACTGATGACCTCAGATGTTAAGTCCCATAGTGCTCAGAGCCATTTGAACCATAGGCACGATATCATCTCTTAAATAGTTGTATGGTATGGAGTAAAGGTAATATTTAAAACAGAATGTTCAAAATTTCTAGCTGAAAGTCATGTATTAAGTATTTACGACCATTATTCAAACGACCTACTTTGGATTCGTATTGACTCGGATATTTTTCTGTGTTCACTTTCTTGACAGTTCTCTAACTTCATCAAATTAAATTGCAGTTCAGTTTAATGCAATACAATAAGGATCCGTGAGACCAGACTAGTAAGAGTTGCTTGTTCATAGAAGGTGTCTCTGAGTAATTCACAGGAATCTGATAAGGAATTCTTGAAGTCAAATAAGAACACCATAAAAGCTCATAAAATTAAAATAGACAAAAGAGATTTGTTATACGATTATAAATATATCATACGTTAGAGTGCAAGGCACCATACAATTTCGAAGATCTTATTCACATAATAAAAGCTGTACAGCACGGGGGATCCATTCAATGCCGATCTGAACAGCTGATGTTTATGTCTCGAATTTTTCGTTTCTGCTGGAAGCATATAAAAAATAAATTCTATAAAATGATCTAATAGTGTATGTACAATGGATAAAGTTTTATTATCCATGTGCACATCGATTGCCCTCTATGCTTCATTACCATAATGTAGGAGTTATCCCTGAGTGGAATTCTTGAAGTCAAATAACAAGATCATAAAATGTGATAAAATTGAAACACCAGAGGCAACAAAGGACCTGGAAGAGCAGCTGAATGCAATGGACAGTGTCTTGAAAGGAGGATATAAGATGAACATCAGCAAAAGCAAAACGACGATAATGGAATGTTTTCTTTTGGTCATCAGTCTACTGACAGGTTTGATGCGGCCCGCCACGAATTCCTTTCCTGTGATAACCTCTTCATCTTAGAGTAGCACTTGCAACCTACGTCCTCAATTAATTGCTTGACGTATTCCAATCTCTGTCTTCCTCTACAGTTTTTGCCCTCTACAGCTCCCTTTAGTACCATGGAAGTTATTCCCTCATGTCTTAGCAGATGTCCTATCATCCTGTCCCTTCTCCTTATCAGTGTTTTCCACATATTCCTTTCCTCTCCGATTCTGCGTAGAACCTCCTCATTCCTTACCTTATCAGTCCACCTAATTTTCAACATTCGTCTATAGCACCACATCTCAAATGCTTCGATTCTCTTCTTTTCCGGTTTTCCCACAGTCCATGTTTCACTACCATACAATGCTGTACTCCAGACGTACATCCTCAGAAATTTCTTCCTCAAATTAAGGCCGGTATTTGATATTAGTAGACTTCTCTTGGGCAGAAATGCCTTTTTTGCCATAGCGAGTCTGCTTTTGATGTCCTCCTTGCTCCGGCCGTCATTGGTTATTTTACTGCCTAGGTAGCAGAATTCCTTAACTTCATTGACTTCGTGACCATCAATCCTGATGTTGAGTTTCTCGCTGTTCTCATTTCTACTACTTCTCATTACCTTCGTCTTTCTCCGATTTACTCTCAAACCATACTGTGTACTCATTAGACTGTTCATTCCGTTCAGCAGATCATTTAATTCTTCTTCAATTTCACTCAGGATAGCAATGTCATCAGCGAATCGTATCAATGATATCCTTTCACCTTGTATTTTAATTCCACTCCTGAACCTTTCTTTTATTTCCATCATTGCTTCCTCGATGTACAGATTGAACAGTAGGGGCGAAAGGCTACAGCCTTGTCTTACTCCCTTCATAATACGAGCACTTCGTTCTTGATCGTCCACTCTTATTATTCCCTCTTGGTTGTTGTACATATTGTATATGATCCGTCTCTCCCTATAGCTTACCCCTACGTTTTGCAGAATCTCGAACAGCTTGCACCATTTTATATTGTCGAACGCTTTTTCCAGGTCGACAAATCCCATGAACGTGTCTTGATTTTTCTTAAGCCTTGCTTCCATTATTAGCCGTAACGTCAGAATTGCCTCTCTTGTGCCTTTACTTTTCCTAAAGCCAAACTGATCGTCACCTAGCGCACTCTCAATTTTCTTTTCCATTCTTCTGTATATTATTCTTGTAAGCAGCTTCGATGCATGAGCTGTTAAGCTGATTTTGCGATAATTCTCGCACTTGTCAGCTCTTGCCGTCTTCGGAATTGTGTGGATGATGCTTTTCCGAAAGTCAGATGGTATGTCGCCAGACTTATATATTCCATACACCAACGTGAATAGTCGTTTTGTTGCCACCTCTCCTAATGATTTTAGAAATTCTGATGGAATGTTATCCATCCCTTCTGCCTTATTTGACAGTAAGTCCTCCAAAGCTCTTTTAAATTCCGATTCTAATACTGGATTCCCTATCTCTTCTAAATCGACTCCTGTTTCTTCTTCTATCACATCAGACAAATCTTCACCCTCATAGAGACTTTCAATGTATTCTTTCCACCTATCTGCTCTCTCCTCTGCGTTTGACAGTGGAATTCCCGTTGCACTCTTAATGTTACCACCGTTGCTTTTAATGTCACCAAAGGTTGTTTTGACTTTCCTGTATGCTGAGTCTGTCCTTCCGACAATCATATCTTTTCCGATGTCTTCACGTTTTTCCTGCAGCCATTTCGTCTTAGCTTCCCTGCACTTCCTATTTATTTCATTCCTCAGCGACTTGTATTTCTGTATTCCTGATTTTCCCGGACATGTTTGTACTTCCTCCTTTCATCAATCAATTGAAGTATTTCTTCTGTTACCCATGGTTTCTTCACAGCTACCTTCTTTGTACCTATGTTTTCCTTCCCAACTTCTGTGATGGCACTTTTTAGAGACGT
This sequence comes from Schistocerca gregaria, assembly GCF_023897955.1. Taxonomy (NCBI): domain Eukaryota; kingdom Metazoa; phylum Arthropoda; class Insecta; order Orthoptera; family Acrididae; genus Schistocerca; species Schistocerca gregaria. The sequence continues at coordinate 79,696,669 of NC_064929.1, forward strand.
CCATTCCTCTTCAACTGTGTTGCCTACTGCGCTATTCCTTATTGGAATGTAGTCGAATTAAATCGGGATATGCTGAGGGAATTAGATTAGCAAATGAAACACTTAAAGTAGTAAAGGTGTTTTGCTATTTGGGGATCAAAATAACTGACGATGGTCGAAGCAGACAGGATATAAAATGTAGACTGGCAATGGCAAGGAAAGAGTTTCTAAAGAAAAAAAAGTGTTAACAGCGAGTATGGATGACGTGCTACAGTTGCGACATTTAACCGACAGGAAGAAGATGCTGTGACATACATTTTCTCTATCCAGAAAGGCTGGTGGCGACACCTACAACGTGCTGACAGGAGGAAAGTTTCCAACCGATTTCTCATCCACAAACAGCAGTTGACCGGCGTTGCCTGGTGAAACGTTGTTGTGATACCTCGTGTAAGGAGGAGAAATGCGTAACATCACGTTTCCGACTTTGATAAACGTCGGATTGTAGCCTATCGCGATTGCGGTTTATCGTATCGCGACATTAATGCTTGCGTTGGTCGAGATCCAATGACTGTTAGCAGAATATAGAATCAGTGGGTTCAGGAGGGTAATACGGAACGCCGTGCTGGATCCCAACGGCCTCGTATCACTAGCAGTCGATATGACAGGCATCTTATCCGCATGGCTGTAACGGACCGTGCAACCACGTCTCGATCCCTGAGTCAACAGATGGGGATGTTTGCAAGACAACAAGCATCTGTTCTAACAGTTCGACGACGTTTGCAGCAGCATGGACTATCAGCTCGGAGACCGTGGCTGCGGTTACCCGTAACGCTGCATCACAGACAGGAGCGCCAGCAGGATAAAGCAAGACCGCATGTAGCAGGATACAGAAAATGTTCGACTACTGCACTGGCCATCACATTCTCCAGATCTCTCACCAATTGAAAACGTCTGGTCAATGGTGGCCGAGCAACTGGTTCGTCTCAATACGCGAGTCACTACTCTTGATGAACTGTGGTATCGTGTTGAAGCTGCATGGGCAGCTGTACCTGTACACGCCATCCAAGCTCTGTTTGACTCAGTGCCGTGGCGTGTAAAGGTCGTTATTATGGCCAGAGGTGGTTGTTCTGGGTACTGATTTCTCAGGATCTATGCACGTAAATTGCGTGAAAATGTAACCACATGTCAGTTCTAGTATAATATATTTGCCCAATGAATACCTGTTTATCATGTGCATTTGTTCTTGGTGTACCATATTTAATGGCCACTAGTGTAGTTTTCTACGCGAAATTTTATTCTTAAAGCAAGTATTCCACATACAAAAATGTGCAGTAAAATTTACACACTGCATATTTTGTGCAAACAGCTGCTTAAGAAATTAGATGAACAAGAAATATCCTCACAATAAGACTGCTGCCTTGTGAATTTTGCACTTAATAGCCGTTTGGAATTTTAAAACCACTGAAAACTTAGGTAGCATTGTAAATAATCTCTAGTACCCAATATTTAAGCTGACTACCACACAAAGTCAAAAATATTCGACCACATTCTTAGTGAATAAAGAGTGCTACATGATCATGAGAAAGCTATAACATCAAAACGAAATCTTTTTTTTTTTTAACATTTTCTACTCCGTTTCGTTGTGAAATTTTTGACTTGCCGATAATTGCGTATGTATCATTTAGTTAATCGATTTGAATATAAAGAGGTAATGTGAATGTAAACAGAATGTAGTTACTAAATGACTGAGGAACTGTTTTAACTCTTGCAGTCGATTTATATGAATAAATGCGTCACGAAGTCTTTGCTGCGTAAGATTCATCAGTTTCGAACCTCCGACGACTTTAGTTGGCCGAATTGTGGAGACAGTGGCTGCTCCTTTAGTGGTGCGTGGCAAAGGGCGCTTCATGCTGTAAAAACAACGTAGAAAACAGCTGACTCATCCAGCAACCAACGAAATAAGCATTGCTACCAATGTCTTTCAGCTATAGAGATCAACATTACCTCTGGCAGCAAAAGGAAACCCCACGACACGGTGACATCTACACGATATAATTCAGCCAACTAGGCTACGTGACGGGCTACTAAAATCTCATTGAAAGTTCGAGACTTACACGCCTATTGCGGCGGGAATTCCGTGAAACAAGACTGTCGTCGCGAAAAGCGTTCCTAGATTACAGAACGCAGCATGTCATTCTCAATGGAGATAAAGCCTTCCGAAGTAAGAGTGATTTCAGGTGTGCCGCAGGGGAGTGTTTTAGGACCGCTGCTATTCACAATATACATAAATCACCTTGTGAATGACATCGGAAGTTCACTGAGACTTTTTGCGGATAATGCTATCTAATGTCGAGAGGTTGTAACAATGGAAAATTGTACTGAAATGCAGGAGGATCTGCAGAGAATTGAAGCATAGTGCAGGGAATGGCAATTGAATCTCAATGTATACAAGCGTAATGTACTGCAAATACATAGAAAGAATGATCCCTTATCATTTAGCTACAAAATAGCAGGTCAGCAACTGGATGCACTTAATTCCATAAATTATCTGGGAGTACGCATTAGGAGTGATTTAAAATGGAATGACTATATAAAATTAATCGTCGGTAAAGCAGATCCCAGACTGAGATTCATTGGAAGAATCCTAAGGAAATGCAATCCGAAAACAAAGGAAGTAGGTTACAGTACACTTGTTCGCCCACTGCTTGAATACTGCTCAGCAGTGTGGGATCCGTACCAGATAGGGTTGATAGAAGATGTAGAGAAGATCCAATGGAGTGCAGCGCGCTTCGTTACAGGATCATTTAGTAATTGTGAAAGCGTTACGGAGTTGATAGATAAACTCCAGTGGAAGACCCTGCAAGAGAGACGCTCAGTAGTTCGGTACGGGCTTTTGTCGAAGTTTCGAGAACATACCTTCACCGAAGAGTCAAGCAGTATATTGCTCCCTCCTACGTATATCTCGCGAAGAGACCATGAGGATAAAATCAGAGAGATCAGAGCCCAAACGGAGGAATACCGACAGTCCAGGGAGGAGCATCTCTGAAACAGTGAAGCTGGTTGGCTGCTGTTCTCAGCTCCTGTAGACATTGATTTAACGACGGTGAAATGAGGAATTGCCGACAAGGTGACGGACGTCCGTGCATCATCAGAGAAGGTGCAAGTTGGCGGCTTGCCCAGTCTGTAAAGCAGGATAGGTGGCGATATGTGGAAATTCTGACGAGATGTAGCGGCAAGTGTTTCAGAGTGCACTGTTCAACGTGGGGCTCCGCAGAAGGCGAAACCTGATCCCATGTTAACCCAGAAAACCCCCGAATTACGATCACAGCGGGCATCGGATCATCGAGATTTGACCATGAGTCAATGCAAACGGGTTTGTTTGCCTGATCAACCACATCTATCATAAGACCAGGTGGATGCTCATGCCCAGGTAAGCCGTGATTCACGTGAATGGCTGATTTCAACATACCCTGTGTCATATCACAGGCAGGTGGAGTAGTATTATGCTATGGAACACACTGACTTGCGCTTCATGTGGACCTGTGGTAGTAATCTAAGGTACCATGACAGCTGTCGATGATCTGAATGCCTTCATGCTTGACGTCATCCCTGACAGAGACGTCATCTTCCAGCAGGATAGCTCTCCATATCACTAGGAGATAATCTAGGTAAATCGGTTTGAGGATCATTGAAGTGCACACACGTTGACATCTTGACCTGGTCTGAAACCGACGGAACGTATGTGGGACCCACAATCCAACTACAGCCAACTGAGAGAGTTTCAAAAGGTTCCAATAGTGGCCTTCCCAGTGGTGAGATGGTCCTTCCGGAGAATTGCGCCACCAGTGCGTAGACACCTGTGGAAACCTACGAAAGGCTTGTGGGATCTATGTCGTCAACTAAGGCCATACGCTCCCATGTCAGAACCGTGGAACACGAAGATGAAAAAGGAGTTAAAAGTGACAACACAACGGAAGAGGAGACAGTTACACTAGAGACTTTCTCTTGGAGAAAGGACTGTAAAATACACCATAAAGACAACTGAGGTTCTGAACTAAAGATTAAATGTCCGCCATATTCCAAAGACGAACAAAACGTAAAACGCGGTCGACAGCCCGTACGTCGTTCGCTAGAACGGCCCATAACTCAGGCAGCAAACATACAGTCAGTTCCACAAGAAAATGTACGACGTTATCTGTATGAAATAAAAGACAGTATTATAAATACAGTGAAGGTCCAAAGAAACTGGTAAAACTGCCTAATATTATGTAGGGCCCCCGCGAGCACGCAGAAGTGTCACAAAAAGACGTGGTATCGACTCGACTAATGTCTGAGGTAGTGCTGGAGCCAATCGACACCATTAATCCTGCAGGGCTGTCCGTAAATCCGTAAGAGTACAAGGGGATGAATATCTCTTCTGAATAACACGTTGCAGGGCATTCCAGATATGCTCAATAATGTGCATGTCTGGGGAGTTTGGTGGCCAGCAAAAGTGTTTAAACTCAGACGAGTGGTCCTAGAGCAATTCTTGACTGGAGGGGTGTTGCATTGTCCTGCTAAATTCCGTCGGAATGCACAATGGACATGAATGGATGCAGCTGATCAGACAAAATGCTTACGGACGTCTCACCTGTCAGAGTCGTATCTAGACGTATCAGGTATCCCATATCACTCCAACTGCCCACGGCCCACACCATTACAGAGCCTCCACCAGCTTGAACAGTCCCCTGGTGACATGCAGGGTCCATGGATTTGTGAGTTTGTCTCCATAGCCGTAGACATCCATCCGCTAGATACAATTTGAAACGAGACTCGTCCGACCAAGTAACATATTCCCATCAACAGTCCACCATCAGTGTTGACGAGCCTAGACGAGGCGTAAAGCTTTGTGTCGTACAGTCATCAATGGTACACGAGTGGGCTTCAGCACCGAAAGCCCATATTGAAAATCTTTCTTTCAATGGTTCGCACGCTGACACTTGTTGATGGCGCAGCGTAGAAGTCTAAAGCAATTTTCGGAAAGATTGCACTTCCGTCACGCTTAACGATTCTCTCCAGCCGTCGTTGGTCCCGTTCTTACAGGATCTTTTTCAGGCCGCAGCGATATCGGAGATTTAATGTTTTACCTTATACCTGATATTCCCGGTACACTCGTGAAATGATCGTACGGCAAAAATTCCTGCTTCATAGTTACCTCGCAGGTGCTGTGTCCCATCGTTCGTTCACCTACCATAAAACAAAGTTCAAACTCACTTAAATCTTGATAACCTGCCACTGTACCAGCAGTAACCGATCTTACAATGGCGCCAGACAGTTGTTGTCTTATATAGGCGTTGCCGACCGCTGCGCCGTGTTCTGCGTGTTTACGTATCTCTTCATTTGAAAATGAATGCTTATATCAGTTTCTTTGGCACTCCAGTGTAGACGGTTACATGAAAATACATATTATTACTAATTGCACAATTGTGGGACTAAAGGGACCAGACTACTATGGTCATTGGTAATTGCACAATTACGTAATAGTTGATTCAATCACCGACATTATCGATTATAGCTTGGTACAATAGCTCTCTCTCCGGTAAGCCGGCAGTTGTGGCCGAGCGGTTCGGGACGCTACAGTCTGGAACCGAGCGACCACTACGGTCGCAGGTTCCAATCCTGCATCGGGCATGGACGTGTCTAACGTCCTTAGGTTACTTAGGTTTATGTAGTTCTGTTCTAGGGGACTGATGACCTCAGACGTTAAGTCCCATAGTGCTCAGAGCCATTTTAACCATTTGAACTCTCCGGTAAACCATCGACTCTTCCGACCTCTAAGCACCGATTGGCCCGCTTCGGAAAGAACGTTTTAGACTTTCTAAGATTTTAGCAGCAGCTCCATATGAAAGCTTGGGTCCCTTTGGATAATTTAAAAGGGACACTGCCTCGTGACGCTTCAAATATTTTGCACTCATTTTAAACTGCAACTGACAAAACAAAGCATTCAACCCACACACTGTTTATCTATACAGTAAGCGAACTGATTACAATTCAATTGGTTCAATTGGCTCTGAGCACTATGGGACTTAACTTCTGAGGTCATCAGTCCCCTAGAACTTAGAACTACTTAAACCTAACTAACCTAAGGACATCACACACATCCATGCCCGAGGCAGGATTCGAACCTGCGACCGCAGCGGTCGCGCGGCCCCAGACTGTAGCGCCTAGAACCGCTCGGCCACTCCGGCCGGCATACTGATTACATATTCGAGACCACTACCAGAGATGTTGCTGCGAACGTTACATTTAACATCGTGGCGTACACCTCCTTGTGGAACTCACTGTAAATTACAAAGCAAATGGTTAAAGAAAGGCTATTCCGACAGGAAAGGCGAACCGCCGTTTGTAGGGGATCACCACTTCACAAATGGTGATGGCTACAATGACATGTGTAGATCATGATGCTATCAAACAGGTAGTCAAAATACTTTGTTCCTGTGCGGCTGGTCCCGGCGGAGTTTCGAGTCCTCCCTCAGGCATGGTTGTGTGTGTTTTTCCTGAGGATAATTTAGGTTAAGTAGTGTGTAAGGTTAAGGACTCAGCAGTTAAGTCCCATAAGATTTCACACAGAAAGTGTACGTGGACGCATGTTGTCAAACCACGAAATGGTACTGACATAACATCTCATAGTGCTCGTTTTAAAAACAGAACCTAGTAAGGAAGTAAGGAATGGCAGATTGTCTGATGGGTACGATTACTATCTACAGTAAATGATTTTAATCAGTCGCAGTGGATACTGTAATCCACACCGACCTGTGCTGGCCATAGTTATTTTCTGAAGCGTTAACATGAGATTAGCTGTCGCAGAATATCTCTCCAAAAAGCAACAAATACGTAGATATACACTGTATTACAGCAGTTCAGCCGGCCGCTGTGACCAAGCGCTTCTAGGCTCTTCAGTCCGGAACCGCGCTGCTGCTGCGGTCGCAGGTTCGAATCCTGCCTCGAGCGTGTTTGTGTGTGATGTCCCTAGGTTAGTTAGGTTTAAGTAGTTCTAAGTCTAGGGAGAAGTCTAGGAAAAGGGCCACACCCGCGTGTGAATGTGGTGTATCAGAGGGTACTCCCGATTATGTGGTCTACGAGTGCCACCTTTTCAATGATGTAGCATCCACATTACGTGACAAATTACCTGACCATGACACATACCACTTACTAAGGCAAGAAGACACTTTTCAGACTCTTAACCAATTGGCGGATGAGGTATCACGAAAAGTGTTAAACGAACACCTGAGGAACATAAATTAAATTAACAGTTTGATACACACCAAACACTGAATCCTGCACCCTATTCCCATACCGGCTGTCCCTGGACATGCCGACTTTCCTCACTCTGGAAGCCGCCGCGTACAGGACTAGGGGGGGTGGGGTACAACACCACAGACACAGGACGAAGCACCGGACTTGATTTAGATTAAACTAGTTAGTAGAACGAAATGATAATTAAATGGACGCACTAGCTGCAAAGAGGCGTTGATATACTTCATTGGGGACATGTTGAAAAAGTGTGCCCCGACCGGGACTCGAACCCGGGACCTCCTGCTTACATGGCAGACGCTCTACCCATCTGAGCCACGGAGAGCACATAGGGCGTCCATTTAATTATCATTTCATTCAAGTGAAGCTGCATGGTCATTAACGGTAACTGTTCCTTATACAGTTAGTAGGTCATATAAAGTTAACATTAATAATAATAAATTAATTAATTGCCCATTGTTATCTAGTTATAGCTGTAGCTCACTAATTAACTAAATTTGTATCTAGCTGCAATTACTGTTGGATAAAATTGGGACCCATTGATCATTTAAGGAAGAGGTTTAAGGTTGTATAATTATTATAATTTTGTAATAAAGAATGTTTTTTAAGTTTAGGGGACTGATGACCTCAGATGTTAAGTGCCACAGTGCTGGGAGCCATTTTTGAACAGCAGTTCAAAGTAGCGGCAATGCAAGCATTGATGACGCTAATACTAATGACGCAATTCAGACGGAAAGTTGACAGTCATTCAAACAATTCAGTAACTGGGTCATTACTGAACCATATAAAAAAATGTAAATTAGTTACAAACTACGGCGTGCACATACTTTATTCAACATGCAAACGCCACTACAGGTATTCGTATTTAGGTTATGACATATTCGATACGCCTGCCATCATTGGCGATGATGTGATGCAGACTGTAATGGTACTTGAATTAAGTAACCATTACGGCAGCTCACCTGAACCTCTCGATACCAGCAATATTTTACCGTGTTTCTGTAAAGTAGTTAACATATTTCTGAGACAACATCCAGATTTGATTTCATTAATGTAGAGGTACATTGCTACATCGATATGTTCATATTGCAATAATATTATTCTTATGTGTATTCTTTCCTTTGTCACTATGATCTTTGACGTACTTGTAACTCTGATTTTTGGGCGCGAAAGCGATTATTACTTAGTTAGAGTCAGACCTTGAGAAAGTCAAGTCTTGGACGTCATGTTGGAAAGACGCATAACGTAGTCAGCTTATAAAATGTGAACATTAACAGTGAGTCGTCGAGCAGACGCGCAAAACTATAGACCCATGTCTCTGACGTCGATCTGTCGTAGAATTTTAGAACATGTTTTTTGTTTGCGTGTCATGTCGTTTTTGGAAACCCAGAATCTACTCTGTAGGAATCAACATGGATTCCGGAAACAGCGGTCGTGTGAGACCCAACTCGCTTTATTTGTTCATGAGACCCAGAAAATATTAGATACAGGCTCCCAGGTAGATGCTATTTTTCTTGACTTCCGGAAGGCGTTCGATACAGTTCCGCACTGTCGCCTGATAAACAAAGTAACAGCGTACGCAATATCACACCAGCTGTGTGGCTGGATTGACGAGTTTTTAGCAAACAGAAGACAGCATGTTGTTATCAATGGAGAGACGTCTACAGACGTTAAAGTAACCTCTGGCGTGCCACAGGGGAGTGTTATGGACCATTGCTTTTCACAATATATATAAATGACCTAGTACATAGTGTCGGAAGTTCCATGCGGCTTTTCGCAGATGATGCTGTGGTATACAGAGAAGTTGCAGCATTAGAAAATTGTAGCGAAATGCAGGAATATCTGCAACGGATAGGCACTTGGTGCAGGGAGTGGCAACTGACCCTTAACATAGACAAATGTAATGTATTGCGAATACATAGAAAGAAGGATCCTTTATTGTATGATTATATGATAGCGGAACAAACACTGGTAGCAGCTACTTCTGTAAAATATCTGGGAGTGTGCCTACGGAACGATTTGAAGTGGAATGATCATATAAAATTAATTGTTGGTAAGGCGAGTACCAGGTTGAGATTCATTGGGAGAGTCCTTAGAAAATGTAGTCCATCAACAAAGGAGGTGGCTTACAAAACACTCGTTCGACCTATACTTGAGTACTGCTCATCAATGTGGGATCCGTACCAGATCGGGTTGACGGAGGAGATAGAGAAGATGCAAAGAAGAGCGCCGCGTTTCGTCACAGGGTTATTTGGTAACCGTGATAGCGTTACGGAGATGTTTAGCAAACTCAAGTGGCAGACTCTGCAAGAGAGTCGCTCTGCATCGCGGTGTAGCTTGCTCGCCAGGTTTCGAGAGGGTGCGTTTCTGGATGAGGTATCGAATATATTGCTTCCCCCTACTTATACCTCCCGAGGAGATCACGAATATAAAATTAGAGAGATTCTAGCGCGCACGGAGGCTTTCCGGCTGTCTTTCTTCCCGCGAACCATACGCTACTGGAACAGGAAAGGGAGGTAATGACAGGGGCACGTAAGGTGCCCTCCGCCACACACCGTTGGGTGGCTTGCGGAGTATAAATGTAGATGTAGATGTAGTAGATGTTTTCAAGTATATTTTGTATTGTGAAGTGATGTTTTGTGTGTTACGCGATAGTGCAGCAAAAGCAATAAAAAGGAAGGGTAACATGAATTCGGAGTGCTGATTATTTTTTAGATCACCATTGTGCTAACTTTCAAAGGTTTAATCTTCAAGAATGGTTAGTGAAGCGCATCTACAAAACTTTTGAATATAGCAGAATAACACCTAGGCCTCTTTGCATCCGAGCTTGGAATCATCACCACCTAGATATTCGACGATTGAGCCACGATTTTACAACGAGACCAGCGTGGGAAATACTAAGAGATGAGTGCCTAGTTTATTTATTATTACATGAAATGACTTTATTAACTGTGCTCTAATGACACCTGCCACATAATATGACTGGTGTTGCCCGAAAATGCAGTATTTAGCAGCGTGAGCAACACCGCAATCATTATTAAATTCTGACCTTTGTGTGGCAGGGTTGTTAGAAGACGAATAGTGAAATCCTGCATGACCCGCTGAAGTGAACATCGATGCGGTCGATGACCTCCTGAATGGCTGTTTTCAGCTCTGCAACGGTTTTGGGGTTGTTGCTGTACACCATGTATTTAATATATGAGTCTCAGAGCCGGAGAATATGTCCGTGGCCTCTGGTACCACAGAGCCAGAATGCGGCCCCCAAAGTTGTCCTCCAGGACATCAAACGCTCTCCTGCTTCGATGGGGTCGAGCTCCGTCTTGTATGAATCACGTCTTGTCCAAATCAGGATCACTTTGGATAATAGGGATGAAATCGTCTTCCAAAACATTCAGTATCGTTCGGTTGTCACCGTGCCATCAAGGAATATCGCACAAATTATTTCGTGACTGGACATTGCACACCAGACAGGTCACCAGATGAAGGTGAAGAGACTTCTCGATCGCGAAGTGCTGATTCTCAGTCCCCCAAAAGCGCCAATTTTGCTTATTGACGAACCCATCCAAATGAAAGTGAGCATCGTCGCTATATCAAACCACCAAGGGCATACTAATTCCCATCATGACGGCGGTCAACCGTTTCAACGTCCTAACGCGGACCTTTCAGAAATTATGAGGATTTTATTTCCTATAGCTCAGTTATTGTCGCCCTGTACATCTATCTACGAAATTATTAGAAGACTAATTAAATCAGGCGAGTACGTGGGGTAAATATAGTGGACTGCAAGACGTAATTACAACTGCAGTGAGAATTAAATGAAGGTGAGCGGAAAATGCAACAGACGAAGAGATTGTACGTGAATAAAGGGAGTTATTTTCTGTAATGCAAGATAACTGAAAATACTAAGGCGCCGACCAAATGAAAGGAACGCAGATGACGTCAAAACACTTGCGGGAGCAAAATGGATTGGTGAAAGATGCTGAAAAGCTTAGACGAACGTTTCGTGCGTCAAAAAAATGACACTGATGATGTAAGCTGCAGTTCATGTATGTTACATTAACGAGGCTAAATGCATGACATTCTGCATCAAATATGTATGTAAATCAGGAAAAGTCTGAAAATGTCCTCCTGATACTTTATTCAAGGAAGCACTGTAAGATTTATTTTTTTAAAGCACACGGCAGAAATTAATAACAGGAACCAATCATAAACAGTAATCTGCTAATGTTTCTGTAGCATTCAGTATGACAGCGTAGGCTTCTAACACGGGAAGCTCCCCATCGCTCCCCCCTCAGATTTAGATATAAGTTGGCACACTGGATAGGCCTTGAAAAACCACAGATCAGTCGAGGAAACAGGAAGAAGTTGTGTGGAACTATGAAAAAATGAGCAAAATATACAACTGAGTAGTCCATGTCCAACATTAGCAACATCAAAGTTAATTAAGCTCAGGATCACCGTGGTCCCGTGGTTAGCGTTAGTAGCTGCTGAACGAGAGGTCCTTGGTTCAAGTCTTCCCTCGAGTGAAAAGTTTACTTTCTTTATTTTCGCAAAACATACGATCTGTCCGTTCGTTCATTGACGTCTCTGTTCACTGTCATAAGTTTAGTGTCTGTGCTTTGCGACCGCACCGCAAAACCATGCGATTAGTAGACGAAAGGACGTGCCTCTCCAATGGGAACCGAAAACATTTGACCGCATGTCATAGGTCAGCCGATTCCTCCATAGGAAAACGCGTCTGATATATTCTATACGACACGGGTGATGGCATGTGCGTCACATGACAGCAATATGTTGACGATCCACCTAACTTGTACACTTGGCGAATGGGTAAAAAGATTCTTCTACCTTACCCGATTTCGGTTTTCTTGTGGATGTGATAATCACTTCCAAAAAAGTGATGAAAACATAAAAGTTTGTCACATAAACTGAAAACAAAATAAATTAAACTTTTCACTCAAGGGAAGACTTGAACCAAGGACCTCTCGTTCCGCACCTGCTTACGCTAACCACGGGACCACAGCTCTCCTGAGCTCAGATCAGCCTTGATGTTGCATATCTTGCACATGGACTACTCAGTTTGTATATTTTGCTTATTTTTTCGTAGTTCCACACAACTTCCTCCTGTTTTCTCGATTGATCTGTGTTCAGTTTTTCAAGGCCTATCCACTGTGCCAACTTATAACTAAATCTGAGGGGGGTGCGATGGGGAGGTTCCCTTGTAAGCAACGTCCACCTCAAGTCTGTAGCGGTAGCTCATTATATCTCCATGCCACAATATTCGTACTTACAACATGCTACAGGTCTACTGAAGAGACTGTTTACAATACGCTTGTCGGCCCTCTTCTGGAGTACTATTGTGCGAGGTGGGACACCCATGACATAGGATGGACAAAGGACACTATAAATTTTCAAAGAAGCACAGCTCGTTCTGTATTCTCGCAGATACGTGGAGAGAGTGCACGAGTATGAAAAGCGAGCCTGAAGGTTGTTCGATGAGCCTTCTACCAGGACTTTAAGTGTGAATTGCATAGTAATATGGGGATGTAGTTGCAACATGTCGGAATCTGACATTTCTTGTTTACATTCAAGTGAGCAAATGTTACTCTTCCACTTTAAACACTTATCCATAGTGACAAGGAATTTCAGTATGAACTTTCTGTCTCCAGATATGCTTCATTATCCGTGTATGCAAATCCTCGCCAAGCTTTCAATTGTACCACTGCACGTCGTCGATCTCTTAAGGAATGCGAGCTCTTCGTACAAGCGATCAATATGTGTGTGTGTTTAGGAGATGTAGACCTCAGACAGCATCTGTTACGAGACACACATCTTTCTGTGAAGCCATAAGGCACCTTTACGTTGGCTCTGCGTACAATACCCTAAGGCACATTTCCTTCACTTGAAACAGTTCTGTTGGCTACCGACAGTGAACTGCGTCGCGTATAATACTGAATATCACCTTTATGAGAGTGACACATAACATCGAAGCGTGAGTCCATACACTACTGGCCATTAAAAATGCTACACCAAGAAGAAATGCAGATCATAAACGGGTATTCATTGGACAAATATATTATACTAGAACTGACATGTTATCACTTTTTCAAGCAATTTGGATGGATAGCTCCTGATAAATCAGTACCCATAACAACCACCTCTGGCCGTAATAACGGCCTCGATATGCCTGGGCATTGAGTCAAACAGAGCTTGGATGGCGTGTACAAGTACAACTGCCCATACAGCTTCAACACGATACCACAGTTCATCAAGAGTAGTGACTGGCCGCCATTGACCAGACGTTTTCAGTTCGTGAGAGATCTGGAGAATGTGCTGGCCAGGGCGGCACACGAACATTATCTGTATCCAGAAAGGCCCTTGCAACATGCGGTCGTGCATTATCCTGCTGGAATGTATGGTATCGCAGGGATCGAATGAAGGGTAGAGCTACGGGTCGTAACACATCTGAAACGTAACGTCCACTGTTCAAAGTGCCGTCAATGCGAACAAGAGGTGACCGAGACGTGTAACCAATGGCACCCCATACCATCACGCCGGGTGATACGCCAGTATGGCGATGACGAATACACGCTTCCAATGTGCGTTCACCGCGATGTCGCCAAACATCGATGCGACCATCGTGATGCTGTAAACAGAACCTGGATTCATCCGAAAAAATGACGTTTTGCCATTTGTGCATCCAGGTTCGTCGTTGAGTACACCATCGCAGGCGCTCCTGTCTCTGATGCAGCGTCAAGGGTAACCGCAGCCACGGTCTCCGAGCTGGTAGTCAGTGCCGCTGCAAACGCAGTCGAACTGTTCGTGCAAATGGTTGCTGTCTTGTAAACGTCCTCATCTGTTGACTCAGGGATCGAGACGTGGCTGCACGATCCGTTACAGCCATGCGGGTAAGATGCCTGCCATCTCGACTGCTAGTGATACGAGGCCGTTGGGATCCAGAATGGTGTTCCGTATTACCCTCCTGAACCAACCGATTCCATATTCTGCTAACAGTCTTTGGACCTCGACCAACGCGAGCAGCAATGTAGCGATACGATAAACCACAATAGCGATAGGCTGCAATCCGACCTTTATCATAGTTGGAAACGTGATGGTACGCATTTCTCCTCCCTACACGAGGCATCACAACAACGTTTCACCAGGAAACTGCTGTTTGTGTATGAGAAATCGGTTGGAGACTTTTCTCATGTCAGCACATTGTAGGTGTCGCCACCGGCGCCAACCTTGCGTGAATGCTCTGAAAAGCTAATCATTTGCATATCACAGTATCTTTTTGCTGTCGGTTAAATTTCGCGTCTGTAGCACGTCATCTTCGTGGTGTAGCAATTTTAATGGCCAGTAGTTTATATTAAAGAACAGTCAGTTTGTTGATAGTACAACTATTATTGGGACATTCTTACAGAAAAAGGATGATGCTGTTTTCGTTTGGCGTCACATACTCTGTGACTTCAAACCTTTTAGATTTTCATTACTGGTTTTTTTCTGCCTATGATCTTCGTGGCTGACAAGAAGCTGATACGTCTGTGCAGGCTACATGAAAGTGTAAAAGAGGCAGTGGGGGAAATTAAATGAGAATCTTTGGAAGAAAATTCTCTACAAGTCCTAAAAGTGTTAACGAGAATTTCTGAACACTGTTTACGAGCTCGACTGAATGTTGGCTGCTTTGTGTGCATTGACCAATGTTGGCGGCAGCGTTGGTAGCAATGTGTGGACGAAGGGTTAGCAACGGCATCAGGTGAGAGAGTTAAAATTTAAAGTAAAATTTAGAAAATTTTGAATGAAGGTAGAAAGATTACGGTTTAACGTGCCACCTACAGCACGATCATTAGAGAGGAAGTTCAAGCTGCAATTACGATAGGATGGCGAAGGATGTCGGCTGTACTCTTTCCAAAAGAACCATCCCTGTATTTGCCTGGAGCGATTTAGAGAAATTACTGTAAACCTAAATGTGGTTGTCCGGAAGGGCATTTGAATCACTGTCCTCCCGAACACGGCTCCAGTGTGCTAAAAACACTGGTTCTCCTCGCCCGGTGTCAAAGGTTGGGGAGAAAGAAAAGACGAAATCCCGTACTAGATGGGACAAAGCGCCTGGCAAAATAAGAACCAAATCCTACGGAATCTAACATTCTAGAGAAGAAAACTCGAATGAAATTACTTCCTGTTGATGGCACATATGTAGCGAAACATTGGTTCGAATTTATATGACATAGTGAGTGAGGAAAGAAGGAGAGGGGATAGGTGGAAATTCGTTACTTCCAGCTACACAGGGCATTGTGATAATGCAATGGCGAAAGCTGAAAATTTGTGCCGGGCGGGGACTCGAACCCCGAGTTGCCGCTTGTCATAAGCGATTGTCTTAATCGCTTCGGCCATCCGGACACAGTCGCTGACCGATTCAAATTTTCTATTTCTTGCACGCTACAACGCAGCTCCTCGTCCATTAAGCCCTATTCACAGATTTTTCATTTTATTTCCGTCAATGATCACAAAACTTTCGGTCCTTAGACCACCTGTTTCGGTACGCAATGACCAACTTCAGATCTGCAACAAAACACTGGAAATGAATGTCACTAGTGAACAGATTACGTCTTGGAACAATAAAATATTACTTTCATGGATGAGAAAACATACGCTTAACATTTGACGAGAGGTACCTGCTTCATAACATATCTTAATATAATAAAGCCATAATTCCATCATCACAAAATCAGCTTATCATCGTCGCACATGTTTACAATATAGTTTACACTAGCCACAACATGTGTAGCCTACACATATTGTACCCACTACACTGTAGTTCGTTATGAACAGTAGCACTATTAACAGTGACTCTGACACAACTGTGGCCTAGTTTACACCATATTTTAAGTATGTACGACGAAGCTGATGTTGTGTGTGTTTTGTGACGATGCCACTACGCCTGTTTTTATATTAGAAACCGTTAGATATGCTCGTCATACTTCAGGCGCACGTTTTCACATCTATCAAATTATTCACTTTTCGTTACGGCACATTTTATTGTACTCAGACGTAACCTCTTCACTAGTTGCATTTCATTTCCCATATTTTGCTGCAGATCTGAAGGTGATCATTGATGACCTAAACCTGTAGTGCAAGGACCAAAATTTTTGCGATCCTTGGAAGATATAAAAGAAATTCGTGCTACACTTCGTGGACCACTGTTTTAATTGGCGATTATGTCGCAACTTGGCAAATTATTGATTCCGGTAGAAGTTCGAAAGATAATGGTGCATTCATACTGAAACAAAAGTCAGAGTAGTCGTAATGCTACACAAATGTACACAGGGTGAACCTTAATAAAAGCGACAAACTGCCGGAACGGATTCGTGACAGGAAATGGAGAAAAAAGATCTTCTATGAACGTGTGTCCGGAAATGCACGGTGGATGACGCTCATATACTAAAGAGACTGCCTACACTATGCTTGTCCGTCCTCTTTTAGAATAATGCTGCGTGTTGTGGCATCCTTACCAGGTAGGATTGACGGAGTACATCGAAAAAGTTCAAAGAAGGGCAGCGCGTTTTATACTATCGCGAAATGGGGGAGAGAGTGTCACTAAAATGATACAGGTTGTGGGGTGTACATAATTAAAACAAAGGCGTTTTCGTTGCGGCGGAACCTTCTCACAAAATTTCCATCACCAACTTTCTCCTCCAAATGCGAAAATAGCCTACATAGGGAGAAACGATCAAATAAAATAACAGAAATCACAGCTCGCACCGAAATACAGGCTGATCAAAAAGTTAGTATAAATTTGAGAACTTAATAAACCACGGAAAAATGTAGATAGAGAGGTACAAATTGACACACATGCTTGGAATGACATGGGGTTTTATTAGAACCAAAAAAAAAGACAAAGTATTACTAGACGCGTGAAAGATCTCTAGCGCGTCGTTTGGTGATGATCGTGTGCTCAGCCTCCACTTTCGTCACGCTTGGCCTCCCAGGTCCCCAGACCTCAGTCCGTGCGATTATTGGCTATGGGATTACCTGAAGTCGAAAGTGTATCGTGATCGACCGACATCTCTAGGGATGCTGAAAGACAACATCCGACGCCAATGCCTCACCATAACTCCGGACATGCTTTACAGGGCTGTTCACAACATTATTCCTCGACAACAGCTATTTTTGAGAAGTGATGGTGGACATTGAGCATTCCCTGTAAAGATCATCATCTTTGCTTTGTCTTACTTTGTTATGCTAATTATTGCTATTCTCATCAGATGAAGCGCCATCTGTCGGGAAATTTTTGAACTTTTCTTTTGTTCTAATAAAACCCCATGTCATTCCAAGCATGTGTGTCAATTTGTAACTCTCTATCTACATTATTCCGTGATTTATTTAGTTTTCAAATTTATACTGACTTTTTGATCACCTGGTATGTAGGTGTTCGCCTTTTCCGCGCGCTGTACGAGACTGGAGTAATAGATAATTATTGTGAAGGTGACTCGATGAATCCTCTGCCAGGCATTTAAATGTGATTTGCAGAGTATCGATGTAGATGTGCATGTAGGTTAACGACAGTTCCTCTGACCACGTGCCGTGTGTTCCTTGCGTGTTACAGGCTGTGTGACTGACGCAGAGTACTGTGTACTATAAGCAGTCGAATGCTCCGGTACTCGTGTGTCGGGAACAAGCCGAGATGGTGTTTGCGTAGGGCCAAGCAGATGGAAACGGTCGAGATGGAGCACGACTGTATCAAAAGGAGCACCATCAAAGACACTAACAACGTCACAGAACATTTCAAGCCAGTTTTGGGCGTTTGTGAGATCGTGCGTCTTTCCAGACAGACGAATGTGTAGTGAGGCGGCGGGCTGTGCGTACAGCAGATTTGGAGGGCCGGGTTCCACAGTAAACTGAGACGAACCCTAGTACAACGTCCAGGCATGATGTAAGCCAAAGTACGATTCTCTGAATCCAGCATGACAACCCCTACAATCGCTACCACCTGTAATCGCATGGAGGCTACTTTGAGTATCTGTTGTGACGTGGATGCGATGCACTGTATTCCGGGACGATTTGTTCTCGTTCCTCGCATACCGTCCATTTCCGGATACACGTTTACGGAACCTTTTTTCCCCACGTCCCAGTCAGGAATCTGTCCCAGTACTTTGTCGATTTTATTAGTGTTCGCTCTGTATATTTGAGTGGTATCTGTTCCGCCGCACATCACTCGAATATATAGGGTGGTCCATTGATCGTGACCAGGCCAAATATCTCACGAAATAAGCGTTAAACGAAAAAACTACAAAGAACGAAACTCGTCTAGCTTGAAGTGGGAAATCAGATGGCGCTATGGTTGGCCCGCTAGATGGCGCTGCCATAGGTCAAACGGATATCAACTGGGTTTTATTGAATAAGAACCCGCATTTTTATTACATATTCGTGTAGTACGTAAACAAATATGAATGTTTTAGTTGGAGCACTTTTTTCGCTTTGTGAAAGATGGCGCTGGGATAGTCACAAACGTATAAGTACGTTGTATCACGTAACATTCCGCCAGTGCAGACGGTATTTGCTTCGTGATACATTACCCGTGTTAAAGGTCGTTATCGTGTTGATGTATGGCTGTTGTGATCAAAATGCCCAACGGGCGTGTGCTATGTATGCTGCTCGGTATCCTGGACGACATCATCCAAGTGTCCGGGCCGTTCGCCGGATAGTTACGTTATTTAAGGAAACAGGAAGGGTTCAGCCACATGTGAAACGTCAACCACGACCTGCAACAAATGATGATGCGCAAGTAGGTTTTTAGCTGTTGTCGTGGCTAATCCGGACATAACTAGCAGACAAATTGCGCGAGAATCGCGAATGTCAAAAACGTCGGTGTTGAGAATACTACATCAATATCGATTGCACCCATTCCATATTTCTGTGCACCATGAATTCCATTGCCGACGACTTTGAACGTCGTGTACAGTTCTGCCACTGGGCACAAGAGAAATTACGGAACGATGACAGATTTTTTGCACGCGTTCTATTTACCGACGAAGCACTATTAGCCAGCAGCGGTAACGTAAACGGGCATAATATGCACTATTGGGCAACGGAAAATCCACGATGGCTGCGACAAGTGGAACATCGGCGATCTTGGCGGGTTAATGTATGGTGCGGCACTACGGGAGGAAGGACAATTGGCCCCCATTTTATCGATGGCTACCTAAATGGTGCAATGTATGCTGATTTCCTACGTAATGCTCTACCGATGTTACTACAAGATGTTTTACTGCATGACAGAATGGCGATGTGTTTCCAACAAGATGGATGTCCGGCACATAGCTCGCGTGCGGTTGAAGCGGTATTGAACAGCATATTTCATGACAGGTGGATTGGTCGTCGAAGCACCATACCGTGGCCCGCACGTTCAGCGGATATGACGTCTCCGGATTTCTTTCTGTGGGGAAAGTTGAATGATATTTGCTATCGTGATGCACCGAAAACATCTGACAACATGCGTCAGCACATTGTCAATGCATGTGCGAACATTACGGAAGGCGAACTACTCGCTGTTGAGAGGAATGTCCTCACACGTATTTCCAAATGTATTGAGGTTGACGGACATTATTTTGAGCATTTATTGAAGGGTATTTACAGGTATTTACAGGTAATCATTTTGTAACAGCATGCGTTCTCAGAAATGATAAGTTCACAATGGTAGACGTATCACATTGGAACAACCGAAATACAATGTTCAAACGTGCCTACGTTGTATATTTTTAATTTAAGAAACCTACATGTTAGCAACTGTTCGTCTAAAATTGTGAGCCATATGTTTGTGACTATTACAGCATCATATATCACAACGCGAAAAAGGTGGTGCAACTAAGACATTGACATTTCTTTACGTACTACACGAATAATAAAAAATGGGTGTTCCTATTTAAAAGAGCGCAGTTGATATTCGTTTGACCTATGGTAGCGCTATCTAGCGGGCCAACCAAAGCGCCATCTGGTTTCCCCCTTCTAGCTAGACGAGTTTCGTTCTTTGTAGCTTTTTCGTTTGATGCTTATTTCGTGAGACATTTAGCCCAGTCACGATCAGTGGACCACCCTGTATACATGTTTGGGATTAAAGAGAAGTCTGGATAGTAGGTGGTGTGAATCGCAGTAATTCAATGTGTATGCACGGATGTTATTAGAGCATCAGGGTGGAACGGTGACAGAGACGTTGAGGCACAGACGCGAGCCTGTGTACAGACAGACAGAGAGAGAGAGAGAGACAGGATGCGCCTACCTGCAGGAGAGCTCGCATCTTGTGGTCGCTGGCGGCTGCTGGCAGCAACTGAAGGAGAAAACGGCTGCGGGGCCCAACTGAGCACCGAGTGCGGCACGCGGGCACGCCGGGGGCTGGGAGCCAGAGCGGAGGCTCCAGCGGCGTTCCTGGAGGGAGTGACGGAGGGAGGGGTCACATGTATGGAGAGGTAGCGGCCGGGTTTCACTCTCCGGCAGCGCCGTGGCGTGGCTTAGCGTGTGGCGTCTGCATTCCTCTAGCGGCGGATGCGTGTGTGTGTGTGTGTGTGTGTGTGTGGCGGCGCGAAGGTGGTGGGCGGCCGGAAAAACACCTCATAAACCGAACTGCCCGCAATGGCAATGTCCCAACAAACTCCAGAATCAAGGTCGCCACTTCTACGAGGTGTGTTCAAAAAGAAACGGGAGTTTTGCAATTTTTTTTTTTTTGATGGTTCCATGCCTCAATCTGTAAAAACAGAACCGTTTATCACTCTGTTTGGAAGCTACCTGTAAAATATTGTCTGTCTAAGAGAAATCCTAATACAATGATTTCCAACCCCAAGAACCATGGACCTTGCCGTTGGTGGGGAGGCTTGCGTGCCTCGGCGATACAAATAGTCGTACCGTAGGTGCAACCACAACGGAAGGGTATCTGTTGAGAGGCCAGACAAACGCGTGGTTCCTGAAGAGGGGCAGCAGCCTTTTCAGTAGTTGCAGGGGCAACAGTCTGGATGATTGACTGATCTGGCCCTGTAACACTAACCAAAACGGCCTTGCTGTGCTGGTACTGCGAACGGCTGAAAGCAAGGGGAACTACAGCCGTAATTTTTCCCGAGGGCATGCAGCTTTACTGTATGGTTAAATGATGATGGCGTCCTCTTGGGTAAAATATTCCGGAGGTAAAATAGTCCCCCATTCGGATCTCCGGGCGGGGACTGCTCAAGAGGACGTCGTTATCAGGAGAAAGAAAACTGGCGTTCTACGGATCGGAGCGTGGAATGTCAGATCCCTTAATCGGGCGGGTAGGTTAGAAAATTTAAAAAGGGAAATGGATAGGTTAAAGTTAGATATAGTGGGAATTAGTGAAGTTCGGTGGCAGGAGGAACAAGACTTTTGGTCAGGCGAAAACAGGGTTATAAATATAAAATCAAATAGGCGTAATGCAGGAGTACGTTTAATAATAAATAAAAAAAATTGGAGTGCGCGTAAGCTACTACAAACAGCATAGTCAACGCATTATTGTGGCCAAGATAGATACGAAGCCCACACCTACTACAGTAGTACAAGTTTATATGCCAACTAGCTCTGCAGATGACGAAGAAATTGAAGAAATGTATGATAAAATTAAGAAATTATTCTGATAGTGAAGGGAGACGGAAATTTAATAGTCATGGGTGACTGGAATTCGGTACTAGGAAAAGGAACAGAAGGAAACGTAGTAGGTGAATATGGATTGGGGCTAAGAAATGAAAGAGGAAGCCGCCTGGTAGAATTTTGCACAGAGCACAACTTAATCATAGCTAACACTTCGTTCAAGAATCATGAAAGAAGGTTGTATACATGGAAGAACCTTGGAGATACTAAAATGGCAAGACAGAGATTTAGGAAATAGATTTTAAATTGTAAGACATTTCCAGTGGCAGATGTGGACTCCGACCACAATCTATTGGTTATGAACTGTAGATTAAAACTGAAGAAACTGCATAAAGGTGCGAATTTAAGGAGATGGGACCTGGATAAACTGAAAGAACCAGATGTTTCACAGAGTTTCAAGGAAAGCATAAGGGAACAATTGACAAGAATGGGGGAAGGAAATACAGTACAAGAAGAATGTGTAGCTTTGAGGAATGAAATAGTGAAGGCAGCAGAGAATCAAGTAGGTAAAAAGACGAGGGCTAGTAGAAATCCAGACGGCCTTGGGAGAGCCAGTCCTGACAAAACTGTACCATCTGGTGAGCAAGAGGTATGAAATAGGCAAAATACCCTCAGACTTCAAGAAGATTATAATAATTACGATCCCAAAGAAAGCAGGTGTTGACAGATGCGAAAATAACCGAACTATCAGTTTAATAAGCCTCAGCTGCAAAATACTAACACGAATTCTTTACAGACGAATGGAAAAACTGGTAGAAGCTGTCCTCGGGGAAGATCAGTTTGGATTCCGTACATATAATGGAACACGTGAGGCAATACTGACCTTACGATTTATCTTAGAAGAAAGATTAAGGAAAGGCAAACCTACGTTTCTAGCATTTGTATACAGAAAACGTTTGACAATGTTGACTAGAATACTCTCTTTCAAATTCTGAAGGTGGCAGGGGTAAAATACAGGGAGCGAAAGGCTATCTACAATTTGTACAGAAACCAGATGGCAGTTATAGGAATCAAGGGGCATGAAAGGGAAGCAGTGGTTGGGAAGGGAGTGAGACAGGGTTGTAGCCTATCCCCGATGTTATTCAATCTGTATATTGAGCAAGCAGTAAAGGAAACAAAAGAAAAGACCGGAGTAGGTATTAATATCCATGGAGAAGAAATTTGAGGTTCACCGATGACATTGTAATTCTGTAAGAGACAGCAAAGGACCTGGAAGAGCAGTTGAACGGAATGGACAGTGTCTTCGAAGGGAAGGTATAAGATGAACATCAACAAAAGCAAAACGAGGATAATGGAATGTAGTCGAATTAAATCGGGTGATGCTGAGGGAATTAGATTAGGAAATGAGACACTTAAAGTAGTAAAGGAGATTTGCTATTTGAGGAGAAAAATAACTGATGATGGTCGAAGTAGAGAGGATATAAAGTGTAGACTGGCAATGACAAGGAAAGCGTTTCTGAAGAAGAAAAATTGGTTAACATCAAGTATAGAATTAAGTATCAGGAAGTTGTTTCTGAAAGTATTTGTATGGGGTGTAAACATGTATGGAAGTCAAACATGGACGATAAATAGTTTAGTCAAGAACAGACTAGAAGCTTTCGAAATGTGGTGCTACAGAAGAATGCTGAAGATTAGATGGGTAGATCACATCACATGAGGAGGTATCGAATAGGCGTGATGACTGGGTGTTGTGTGCTGCCCTTAGGTTAGTTAGGTTTAAGTAGTTCTAAGTTCTAGGTGACTGATGACCATAGATGTTAAGTCCCATAGTGCTCAGAGCCATTTGAACCATTTGAACCATTGAATAGAATTGGGGAGAAGAGGAGTTTGTGGCACAACTTGACTAGAAGAAGGGATCGGTTGGTAGGGCATGCTCTGAGGCATCAAGGGATCACAAATTTAGTACTGGAGGGCAGCGTGGAGAGTAAAAATCGTAGAGGGAGACCAAGAGGTGAATACACTAAGCAGATTCAGAAGGATGTAGGTTGCAGTAGCTACTGGGAGATGAAGAAGCTTGCACAGGATAGAGTAGCATGGAGAGCTGCATCAAACCAGTCTCAGGACTGAAGACCACAACAACAACAACAATTAGGAACCAGTTCACATATTTTTTACATGTTGCGTGTCGAATCTGTAAAAACGGAACCATTATCAGATCACTCTGTTTCTAAGCTTTCCACAAAATATCGTGTGTCTAAGTCAATGCCTTCGCTGCGCAGTGCCGATGGTACTGTTACCGACGACTCTGCCGCTAAAGCGGAGTTATTGAACGCAGTTTTCCGAAATTCCTTCACCAGGGAAGACGAACGGAATATTTCAAAATTTGAAACACGAACAGCTGCTAGCATGAGTTTATTAGAAGTAGATACCTTAGGGGTTGCGAAGCAACTCAAATCGCTTGATACGCGCAAGTCTTTAGGTCCAGATTGTATACCGATTAGGTTCCTTTCAGATTACGCTGATACAGTAGCACCCTACTTAGCACTCATATACAACCGCTCGCTCACCGATAGATCTGTACCTACAGATTGGAAAATTGCGAAGGTCGCACCAGTGTTCAAGAAGGGTAGTAGGAGTAATCCATTTAACTACAGACCTATATCATTGACGTCCTCTTGCAGTAGGGTTTTGGAGCATATACTGTATTCAAACATTATGAATCATCTCGAAGGAACTGTATTGATACGTAATCAGCATGGTTTCAGGAAACATCGTTCTTGTACAACGCAGCTAGCTCTTTATTCGCGCGAAGTAATGGCCGCTATCGACAGGGGATCTCAAGTTGATGCAGTATTTGTAGATTTCCGAAAAGCTTTTGACACCGTTTCTCACAATCGAATTCTAATCAAGCTGCGGGCCTATGGTTTATCGTCTCAGTTGTGCGACTGGATCCTTGTTTTCCTGTCAGGAAGGTCGCAGTTCGTAATAATAGACGGCAAATCATCGAATAAAACTGAAGTGATATCAGGTGTTCCCCAGGAAAGCGTCTTGGGACCTCTGCTGTTCCTGATCTATATAAATGACCTGGGTGACAATCTGAGCAGTTCTCTTAGGTTGTTCGCAGATGATGCTGTAATTTACCGTCTAGTAAGGTCATCCTAAGACCAGTATCAGTGGCAAAGCGATTTAGAAAAGATTGCTGTATGGTGTGGCAGGTGGCAGTTGACGCTAAATAACGAAAAGTGTGAGGTGACCCACACGAGTTCCATAAGAAATCCGTTGGAATTCGATTACTCGATAAATAGTCCATTTTTCAAGGCTGTCAGTTAAACTAAGTACCTGGGTGTTAAAATTACGAACAACTTCAGTTGGAAAGACCACATAGATAATATTGTGGGGAAGGCGAGCCAAAGGTTACGTTTCATTGGCAGAACACTTAGAAGATGCAACAAGTCCAGTAAAGAGACAGCTTACACTACACTCGTTCGTCCTCTGTTAGAATATTGGTGCGCGGTGTGGGATCCTTACCAGGTGGGATTGACGGAGAACATAGAAAGGGTGCAAAAAAGGGCAGCTCGTTTTGTACTATCACGTAATAGGGGAGAGAGTGTGTCAGATACGATACGCGAGTTGGGATGGACATCATTAAAGCAAAGTCCTTTTTCGTCACGGCGAGATCTATTTACGAAATTTTAGTCACCAACTTTCTCTTCCGAATACGAAAATATTTTGTAGAGCCCAGCCTACATAGGTAGGAACGATCATCAAAATAAAATAAGAGAAATCAGAGCTCGAACCGAAATGTTAAGGTGTTCGTTTTTCCCGCGCGCTGTTCGGGAGTGGAACGGTAGAGAGATAGTATGATTGTAGTTCGATGAACCCTCTGCTAAGCACTTAATTGTCAATTGCAGAGTAATCATGTAGATGTAGATGTAAAAGGTGGTGGGCGGCCAGAAACACAGTTCATAAACCGAAGTGCCAGCAATGGTAATGCCTCAACAAACTCGAGAATCAAGATCGCCAGCTGTGCGAGGTGTGTTCGAAAAGAAAGGGGAGTCTCGTAACTTCTCTCATTGTACTAGGCAGTTCTATTGGCATCTCTTCCTTCTCGTACTGGTAAACGTGTTCGAAAAGTTGCCGATTTATTTCGGTATTATTAGGAACCAGTTCACATTTTTTTAAGGGTTCCGTGCCGAATCTGTAAAAACGTAACCACTATCAGATCACTCTGTAAGCTGTCCACAAAATGTCGTGTGTCTAAGAGAAAGTCCCGAATGACTGGAAAAAAGCGCAGGTGACGCCTGTATATAAGAAGGGCAGAAGGACGGATCTTCAAAATTACAGACCAATATCCTTAACATCGCTTTGTTGCAGGATTCTCGAACATACTCTCAGTTCGAATATAATAAATTTTCTTGAGACAGAGAAGTTGCTGTCCATGTATCAGCACGGCTTTAGAAAGCATCGCTCCTGCAAAACACAACTCGCTCTTTTTTCACATGATATCTTGTGAACCATGGCTGAAGGGTATCAGACGGATGCCATATTCCTTTACTTCCGGAAAGTGTTTGACTCGGTGCTCCACTGCAGACTCGTAGCTAAGGTACGAGCATATGGGATTGATTCCCAAATATGTGAGCGGCTCGAAGACTTCTTAAGTAATAGAACCCAGTACGTTGTCCTCGATGGTGAGTGTATCGTCTGGAGTTCCTCAGGGAAGTGTGGTAGGTCCGCTGTTGTTTTCTATCTACATAAATGATCTTTTGGATAGGATGGCTAGCAATGTGCGGATGTTTGCTGGTGATGCTGTGGTGTTCGGGAAGGTGTCGTCGTTGAGTGACTGTAGGAGGATACAAGATGACATGGACAGGACTTGTGATTGGTGTAAAGAATGGCAGCTAATTCTAAATATAGATAAATTTACATTAATGCAAATGAATAGGAAACACAATCCCATAATGTCTGAATACTCCATTAGTAGTGTAGCGCTTGACACAGTCACGTCGATTAAATATTTGGACGTAACATTGCACAGCGATATGAAGTGGGACAAGCATGTAATGGCAGCTGTGGGGAAGGCGGATGATCGTCTCCGGTTCATTGGTAGAATTTTGGGAAGATGTGGCTCATATGTAAAGGAGACCGCTTACAAAACACTAATACGACCTATTCTTGAGTACTGCTCGAGCGTCTGGGATCCCTATCGGGTCGGATTGAGGGACGACACAGAAGCAATTCAGAGACGGGCTGCTAGATTTGTTACTGGTAGGTTTGATCATGACGCGAGTGTTACGGAAATGCTTCAGGAACTCGGGTGGGAGGCTCTGGAGGAAAGGAGGCGTTCTTTTCGTGAATCGCTACTGAGGAAATTTAGAGAACCAGCATTTGAGGCTGACTGCTCCAATTTACATTTCGCGGAAAGACCACAAAGATAAGATGAGAGAGTAGGGCTCGTACAGAGGCATGTAGGCAGTTGTGGTACGAGGTACCCTCCGCCACGCACCGTATGGTGGATTGCGAAGTATGTATCTAGAAGTCGATGTAGAAATCTGAATAGAATGATTTCGAAAACTTTCTCCTCCTATGACTTGTACTTCAGACAACGTATTCAATTGCTGAGCAATTGGCCCTGTTTTGCGCATGTCAACAGTATCGTGAAACTTCCTGAACTGCAAACTTTTGAAGCAAAAAGGAATCTAATTGAACGCCAAAGGAAAATAAGTGTGTGCTCAGAGAAAACCATATAACTAAAACTCACCACCGAAGCACATCATGAACGTTGCTTGATATGAAGTGCAGTGTTCATCTACATCTACACCCATACACCGCCAGCCACCTGACGGTGTGTGGCGGAGGGTACTTTGAGTATCTCTATCAGTTCTCCCTTCTGTTCCAATCTCGTATTGTTCGTGGAAAAGGAAGATTGTCGGTATGCCTCTGTGAGGGCTCTAATGTCTCTGATTTTATCCTCATGGTCTCTTTGCGAGATATACGTAGGAGGGAGCAATACACTGCTTGATTCCTCGGTGAAGGTATGTTCTCTAAACTTCAACAAAAGCCCGTACCGAGCTACTGAGCGTCTCTCCTGCAGAGTCTTCCACTGGAGTTTATCTATCATCTCCGTAACGCTTTCGCGATTACTAAATGATCCTGTAACGAAGCGCGCTGCTCTCCGTTGGATCTTCTCTATCTCTTCTATCAACCCTATCTGGTACGGATCACACTCTGGTGAGCAGTATTCAGGCATTGGGCGAACAATTGTAGTGTGACCTCCTTCCTTTGTTTTCGGATTGCATTTCCTTAGGATTCTTCCAATGAATCTCAGTCTGGCATCTACTTTACCGACGATTAGTTGTATATAGTCATTCCATTTTAAATCACTCTTAATGCGTACTCCCAGATAATTTATGGAATTAACTGCTTCCAGTTGCTGACCTTCTATATTGTAGCTAAATGATAAGGGACCTTCCTTTCTATGTATTCGCAGCACATTACACTTGTCTACATTGAGATTCAATTGCCATTCCCTACAGCATGCGTCAATTCGTTGCACAACCTTCTACATTTCGGTACAATTTTCCATTGTTACAACCTCTCAATATACTACAGGATCATCCGCAAAAAGCCTCAGTGAACTTCCGATGTTATCCACAAGGTCGTTTATGTATATGGTGAATAGCAACGGTCCTACGACACTCCGCCAGGGCACACCTGAAATCACTCTTACTTCGGAAGACTTCTCTCCATTGAGAATGACATGCTACGTTCTGTTATCTAGGGAACTCTTCAATCCAATCACACAATTGGTTTGATAGTCCATATGCTCTTACTTTGTTCATTAAACGACTGTGGGGAACTGTATCAAACGCCTTGCGGAAGTCAAGAAACACGGCATCTACCTGGGAACCCGTGTCTATGGCCCTTTGAGTCTCGTGGACGTGTTGTGTTTATCAAAGAATATCCATAAAAATATGTTACTGCTGCGCTCGGAAGAAAATAACTGTTGGAATCTACCAGCACTGTTCACTGAACATTAACGTACTCGCTATCACTATACCTGACAATCCTGGCTACACACTGGTTGCACAAGAACGCAGGGTGAAATCTGCCCTGGAATAAATGTGACGTAACTCTTGCTCAGGATACAACTTTTGTGTCTGGAGTACTGACACTATCGAAGGCGAAATACAAATCACCAGATACATCAGCTAAAGGTAAATAGTCTACTCACCACTCTTTCTTTTTGCTTGTCAGAAACGATCTGCGACTTCGTGTGGCGTAAGGCGAAGTCGCGTGGCGTTAGGCGCAATGCACGTACAACAAAAATCTAAAACTTCACTATGATTCATTGAGGTGGATTTTGATCTAAAGAAAATCGTTCTTGAGAAATCTGATTATTGTCAAAAAGACTGCACAAAAGTTTTTTTCTTGGCCCGTCACGAATTCCTCTTCTGTGCTAACCTCTTCATCTCAGAGTAGCACTTGCAACCTACGTCCTCAATTATTTGCTTGACGTATTCCAATCTCTGTCCTCCTCTACAGTTTTTGCCCTCTACAGCTCCCTCTAGTACCATGGAAGTCATTCCCTCATGTCTTAGCAGATGTCCTATCATCCTGTCCCTTCTCCTTATCAGTGTTTTCCACATATTCCTTTCCTCTCCGATTCTGCGTTGAACCTCCTCATTCCTTACCTTATCAGTCCACCTAATTTTCAACATTCGTCTATAGCACCACATCTCATATGCTTCGACTCTCTTCTGTTCCGGTTCCCCCACGGCCGATGTTTTACTGTGTTCGAAACGTATGAGGGTTGACTGAAAATTAATGTCTCCACCTTCGTATCTCTTCAACAGTTGGCAGCACTGGGATGCGGCAGGTACTGGCTTGTTCTGTAGCCTCTTCTCTACAGCTTCAGTTGGCGGGAAGCCTTAGCATTGAACGGTTGTGTTGTTACATTGTAAAGTATGGAACCCTGCGGAAGCGGGCGGTGAATGCGATTTAAGCAACGTGCAATCATTGAATTCATGTGAGCAGAAGGTGTCACCCCAAAGGAGATTCATCAGAGAATGAAACCAGTTTGTGGTGATTGTGTTGACGTGAGAACTGTGCGTTGTTGGGCGAGTAAGTTTTAAGATGTTGAGGCTGGAACATCTGACCTGTGTGACGAAGAGTGCGACAGCAACCACCGAATTTCACAAGCAAAATGTTGACAGACTGATTCAGTACTATCGTGGTATCACTCAGAGAGAAACTGCAGGCATTTCACAAGAACGTGTGGGTCACGTTATTGCTTTGCTTGGCTATCGGAAGATCTGTTCACGATGGGTACCCCAAATGCTGACTCTGAAATGAAAGCGCACAGACTTGAAATTTGCCAGGAACTCCTCTCGCGTTACGACAATGAAGGTGACGCCTTACTCCATTCAAATACGATAGGAGACAAAATGTGGGTACACCATTACGAGTACAGAATATGGATGGAG
The DNA here is from genome assembly GCF_023897955.1 of Schistocerca gregaria. Taxonomy (NCBI): domain Eukaryota; kingdom Metazoa; phylum Arthropoda; class Insecta; order Orthoptera; family Acrididae; genus Schistocerca; species Schistocerca gregaria. The sequence continues at coordinate 79,727,010 of NC_064929.1, forward strand.
AGTAAATCGAAGAAACACGAAAATAATAAGTGGTCAATGGAATATCGACACAAAGACTCGTCCCAGAAAACGAAATTCAAACGCAGCCCTGAGCTGGAAAAATCATGGACACAGTGTTCTGGGACGCAGATGGTGTTAGCCATGTTGATTTCCTTGGTCGTGGAACAACAACAAATTCAGAGCGTTACACCACAACGCTGTGAAATCTCAAACTGCGGCTAACAAGGGTCCGAAAGGAAAAGAGAAATGTTTTCCTGCAACATGACAATGCCAAACCACACACTTCGCGTGCCACCACAGCAGAACTTCAGAGACTGAATCTCACCACTGTACGCCATGTTCCATGCAGTCCAGATTTAGCACCGTCTGACTTCCATCTGTTCCCGATAATGAAAGACGATCTGCGGGGACATCATTATACTCCTGATGAAGACGTTGTGAGATCTGTGAGACTGTGGTTGCGGAAACAGAGTGTCGACTTCTTCCGTGACGGTTTCAGAAAACTTGTTCATCGTTGGCAGAAATGTATCCAATTTTCTAGTGATTATGTAAAAAAGTTAATATTGGTGATTAAAGATCACATTCTAAGGATTATTTCTGCGTTTGTTTTACTAAAATATTCCCATCCAAACCCAATTAACGAAGAAGGCATTACTTCTCATTCAACCCTCGTACACTCTCAGAAACTTCTTCTCCAAACTGAAGACTATGTTAGACACTAGTTGACTTCTCTTGGCCAGGAATCGACTTTTTGCCAGTGCCAGTCTGCTTTTGATGTCCTACTTGCTCCGTCCATCATCCGTTATTTTCCTGCCTAGGTAACAGAATTCCTTAATTTCATCTACTTCGTGACCATATATCCTGAAAAGTTTTTTGCTGTTCTCATTTCTACTACCACTTATTACTTTCGTCTTTCTTCGATTTACTCTCCATACATGTTCTGTACTCATTGGGCTGTTCATTCCATTCAGCAGATCATGTAATTCTTCACTTTCAGTCAGGATAGCAATGTCCTCAGCGAATCGTGTCATCGACATCCTTTCAGCTTGAATTTTAATTCCACTTCTGAACCTTTTTTTTATTCCCATCACTGCTTCTTCAATGTACAGATTGAAGAACCGGGGCGAAAGACTATATCTCTGTCTTACATACTTTTAATCTTGTAAATACTGTACATTTCCCATTTCTCCCTGTAGCTTGCCCCTATTTTTCTTAGAATTCCGAACATCATGCACCATTTTACATTGTCAAGCGCTTATTCCAGGTCGACAAATCCTACGAACATGGCATTGATTTTTCTTTAGTCTCCCTTCCATTATGAACTGCAATGTCTCTGGTGCCTTTACCTTTTCTAAAGACAAACTGCTCGTCATCCAACACATCCTCAATTTTCTTTTCCATTCGTCAATCTATTGTTCTTGTCAGTAACTTGGTTTCATGAGCTGTTGCGCTGATTGTAAGCTATCTGATCAAAAGTATCCGGACACTGGTTGAAAATGACTTACCAGTTCGTGGCGCCCTCCGTCGGTAATGCTGGAATTCAGTACGGTGTTGGCCCACCCTTAGCTTTGATGACAGCTTCCACTCTCGCAGGCATAATGTTCAATAGGTGCTGGAAGGTTTCTTGGGGAATGGCAGCCCATTCTTCACGGAGTTCTGCACTGAGGAGAGGTATCGATGTCGGTCGGTGAGGCCTGGCACGAAGTCGGCGTTCCAAAATATCCCAGACGTGTTCTGTAGGATTCAGGTCAGGACTCTGTGCAGGCCAGTCAATTACGGTGATGTTATTGTTGAGTAACCACTCCGCCACAGGCCGTGCATTATGAACAGGTGCTCGATCATATTGAAAGATGCAATCGCTATCTCCAAATTGCTCTTCAACAGCGGGAGGCAAGAAGTTGCTTAAAACATCAATGAAGGCCTGTATTGTAATAGAACCACGCAAAACAACAAGGGGTGCAAGCCCCACGCATAAAAAACACGACCACACCATAACAATACCGCCTCCGAATTTTACTGTTGGCACTACACACGCTGGTAGATGACGTTCATCGGGCGTTCGCCATACCCACACCCTGCCATCGGATTGCCACATTGTGTGTTCAATCGTGGCGTCGTTTGGCGTTTACAGGCGTAATGTGTGGCTTATTAGCAGCCGTTCGGCTATGAAATCCTTCTCTCCTCCCGCCTAACTGTCATAGTACTTGCAGTGGATGCTGATGTAGTTTGGAATTACTGTGTGACGGTCTGGACAGATGTCTGCCTATTACATATTACAAAGCACTTCAACTGTTGGCGGTCTCTGTCAGTCAACAGACCAAGCCGGCCTGAACGCGTTTGTGCTGTACGTGTCCCTTCACGTTTGCACTTCACTATCACAATGGAAACAGTGGAGCTAGGGATGTTTAGGAACGTGGAAATATCGGGGTACAGACGTATGACGCAAGTGACACCCAATCACCTGACCACGTTCGAAGTTGGTGAGTTCCGTGGAACGCCCCATTCCGCTCTCTCACGATGCCTAATGACTACTGATGTCGCTGATATGGAGTACATGGAAGTATTTGGCAGAACATTGCACCTAATATGAAAAACGTACGTTTTTGTGGGTGTCCGGATACTTTTCATCACATGGTGTATAATAATTCTCGCACATATCAGCTCTTGCAACCTTCGGAATTATGTGGATGATATTGTTCCGGAAGTCAGAGAGTATGTCGTGGGAGTCATACAGTCTACACATCAACGTGATGTTGCCACATCCCCCAACAAATTCTGATGGAATGTTATACAGGGTGTTACAAAAAGGTACAGCCAAACTTACAGGAAACATTCCTTACACACAAATAAAGAAAAGATGTTATGTGGACATGAGTCAGGAAACGCTTAATTTCCATGTTAGAGCTCATTTTAGTTCCTTCCACCTACGCTCAATGGAGCACGTTAACGTGATTTCATACGAGATACTCCACCTGTGCTACTAGAACATGTGCCTTTACAAGTACAATACAACATGTGGCTCATGCATGATGGGGATCCTGCACATTTCAGACGAAGTGTTCGTACGCTTCTCAACAACAGACTCGGTGACCGATGGATTGGTAGAGGCGGACCAATTCCGTGGCCTCCACGCTCTCCTGACCTCAACCCTCTTTGACTTTCATTTATGGGGGCTTTTGAAAGCTCTTGTCTACGCAACCCCGGTACCAAATGCAGAGACTCTTCGTACTCATATTGTGGACGGCTGTGATACAATACGCCATTCTCCAGGGCTGCATCAGCGCATCATGGATTCCATGCGACGGAGGTTGGATGCATGTATCCTCGCTAACGGAGGACATTTTGAATTTCCTGTAACAAACTGTTTGACGTCTAGCCGGCCAGTGTGGCCGTGCGGTTCTAGGAGCTACAGTCTGGAACCGCGCGACCGCTACGGTCGCAGGTTCGAATCCTGCCGCGGGCATGGATGTGTGTGATGTCCTTAGGTTAGTTAGGTTTAAGTAGTTCTAAGTTCTGGGGGACTGATGACCACATATGTTAAGTCCCATAATGCTCAGAGCCATTTGAATCATGTTTTTTGTTTGAAGTCTCCCTGGTACGTTCTGTTGCTGTGTGTTTCCATTCCATGATCAATGTGATTTGAAGAAAAGTAATAAAATGAGCTCTAACATGGAAAGTAAGCGTTTCCGGACACATGTCCACATAACATATTTTCTTTCTTTTTGTATGAGGAATGTTTCCTGAAAGTTTAGCCGTACCTTTTTGTAACACCCTGTATACCCCTCTTAAATTCTGATACTGCATCCCTTATCTGTTCTAAATCGACTTCTGTTTCTTCTTCTATCACATCAGACAAATCTTCCCCTCCCCCCCCCCCCCCCTCAATAAGGACCTTCAATATACTCCTTCCACGTATCCGCTCTCTCCTCTGTATTTAACAGAGGAAGTCCCGTTGCAATCTTGCCTCTAATTTCATGTAGAGGTTGTTTTGACTTTCCTATATACTTAGTCAGTCCTTCCGACAACCATTTCATTTGCGATTTCTTCACATTTTCCATACAGCCATTTCGCCTTTTTTTCCTGCACTTCCCATTTATTTCATTCCTCATTATTGTATTTCTGTATTCCTGAATTTCCCCGTACATTTTTTACTTCCATTTTTTAACTATCAGCAAGAATATTTCTTCGCTGTTACGTTACCTTCTTTGTGCCTACGTTTTTCTTTCCGACTTCTGTGATAGCCCCTTTTAGAGATTATCACTCCTCTTCAACTGTACTGCCTACTGAGCTAGTCCGTATTGCTGTATCTACAGCCTTGGAGAACTTCGAGCGTACCTCGTCATTCATTGTACTTCCATATCCAACTTCCTTGCTATAGATTCTTCCTGACTAATGTCTTACACTTCAGCCTTTTCTTCATCACTACTACATTGTGATCTGTATCTAAAGGGTGAAAAGTATTTAAACCAACAAACTCTTGGAGGTTGTAGGGGACACCAAAACAAATATTTGTCCCTAATGTCATTTTTTCCTATGAGAATTATTTAAACTGCTGGAGGCCGTATTACGATCTTCAGTTGTTAGAGGGCGTATTACGCTCTTCAGTTGTAGGCAACTGCTGTCCACCAGTGTAGTAGTGCATTGTCTCTGTTTACTAATGTAGCGATACGCCTGGAGTGAGTACACTGGTATGGTTGGTGTGTACTACGTAGCGCACCACAACGGACGAGCTGCACAGCGGGTTCATCAACAATAATGTCCTAATCGCCGTATCCCGCATCATGCGACCTTTGTTGCTATGTGCCAAAGTCTGCGTGAGACCGGGTCATTTAGCAGATTACCTGGACAGGGACGCCGTCGCACGGTAAGACCGCTGCAATTTGAGGAAGCTGTCTTGCAGCGTATGGAGCGGGATCCTTCAATCAGCACTCGTGCAATTGCACGTCCTTCGACAGAAATTTGTTACGTGCATTTAACTTGCACCGTGTCGACGACCTGGAACCAGTTGATTATCCACCCAGAGCACAGTTTTCACAGTGGTTCCTGGAACAGTGTGAAATGCATCCTACATCTCCATCCTCTGTGTTGTTTGCCGATGAAGCAACGTTCGGGCGTGATGTAATCTTCAACATGCACAGTTTGCAAGTTTGGAGTGAGGATAACCCACATGCCACAGTTACTAGCGCTCATCAAGTGCGGTTCTTCGTTAATGTGTGGATCGGTGTTGTTGGGGGCTGTTTAATTGGGCCGTATCTGCTACCTATACCATTAAATGGAAGGCGCTATTACAATTTTCTCTCCAGAGCGTTGCCAGAATTGCTGGAAGACGTCCCGCTCCGTACAAGACAATGCACGTGGTTCCAGCATGACGGGGCGCCGGCACATGTCAGTCGTCGTGTGCGTCGATTCCTGGACCGACGGTTCCCAGAAACGTGGATTGGCAGAGGTGGTCCTGTACCATGGCCTGCTCGATCCCCAGATATGTCCCCTCTGGACTTTTTTTGTGTGAGGAGAGATGCGCAACCTTGTTTACGTAACTCCTGCTGCATCAGAAGAGGATATGGTTGCCCAGTTAGTAGCAGCAGCAGGAACAATTCACGATACTCATGGGGTTTTAGCCCGTGTCAGACAGAACATGATCCGATGGTGTAACCTTTGGTAGAATTCGATCTTACGATGGCGTGAAATTTTATATGTCTGAATTTAGCGAACAAGTCATTTGCCCTTTTCTTCATAGGGTTGAGGTAAGAACTAAAAATGTGCGTAATGTTAAGATAAGACCAAATAATATGCATACAAATTAATTCCAATCAATTATATTACAAAATTTTAATTTCAATACGCTACGGTCGCAGATTCGAAACATGCCTCGGACATGGATGTGTGTGATGTCCTTAGGTTAGTTAGGTTTAAGTAGTTCTAAGTTCTAGGGACCACAGATGTTAAGTCCCATAGTGCTCAGAGCCATTTGAACCATTTGATTTAATTTCTATACATTATAAAAACAACTGCTCGAATTTCGAGCGCAGTCGAATCTAGTACCTGAATAAATTCAATGAACACTATAGAACAAAATCAAATTAAAATAAAAGGATACAGCGTCTGCCATGCAAGCAGGAGATCCCGGGTTCGAGTCCCGGTCGGGGCACACATTTTCATCTGTACCCGTTGAGTTATGTCAACGCCTGTATGCAGTTAAGGGTGTTCATTTCATTGTAATTTCATCAAACGAGCTGCATGGTCACCGATGGTATCTGTTCTTTTCGACATGTCGGAAATAACAGATACCATCTTCACATACAAATATAATGCTTTCCTTAATACATTTATTATTCTCTGTGAGAGTTGCTTTCCATTAGAACGGGGCACAAGAAGTAAAAGGCAGCCTGGGTGGATGAGAACTGGGATAAGTATATCATGTAGAACAAAGTGGGTATTACAACAAAATGTTAGAAATAGTCACAATCAACCTACAGTAGCCCAGTACCGTAAGGTGATTAAAACTGTTTCCAGAATGAGATTTTCACTCTGCAGCGGAGTGTGCGCTGATATGAAACTTCGTGGCAGATTAAAACTGTGTCCCGGACCGAGACTACCTTCCAAACTTCACAGAAGCTCTCCTGCAAACCTTGCAGAACTAGCACTCCCTAAAGAAACGCTATTGCGGAGAGCTTGCAGGAGACCTTCTGTAAAGTTTGGAACGTAGGAGACAAGGTACTGGCAGAAGTAAAGCTGTGAGGATGGGGCGTGAGTCATGCTTGGGTAGCTCAGATGGTAGAGCACTTGCCCGCGAAAGGGAAAGGTCCCGAGTTCGAGTCTCGGTCCGGCACACAGATTTAATCTGCCAGGAAGTTTCTTAAAATTGTTATTAGGTAGGAAAAGAGTTTGTGGTACGCAAGTAGTCACAGGATAAAATTAAAACCATAAGGTCAGTTCTGAAAGAAGCGTCTGGTCATCAGAACATGGTCGACGATATAAAGTCAGTTAGTACTAAAAATATTCATGTTGCTGATAAATCAGATATACAGGGTGTTACAAAAAGGTAGGGCCAAACTTTCAGGAAACATTCCTCACACACAAATAAAGAAAAGATGTTATGTGGACATGTGTCCGGAAACGCTTAATTTCCATGTTAGAGCTCATTTTAGTTTCGTCAGTATGTACTCCAACGTGATCAAATTGTAAATTTTCACAATCAACATGTGTGGGCTGACGAGAATCCGCACGCAATTGTGCAATCACGTCATCGACACAGATTTTCTGTGAACGTTTGGGCAGTCATTGTTGGTGATGTCTCCACCTAAGCTCAATGGAGCACGTTATCATGATTTCATACGGGATACTCTACCTGCGTTGCTAGAACATGTGCCTTTACAAGTACGACACAACATGTGGTTCATGCACGATGGAGCTCCTGCACATTTCAGTCGAAGTGTCCGTACGCTTCTCAACAACAGATTCGGTGACCAATGGATTGGTGTAGAGGCGGGACAATTCCATGGCCTCCAGACTCTCCTGACCACAACCCTGTTGACTTTCATTTATGGGAGAATTGGAAAGCTCCTGTCTACGCAACCCCGGTACCAAATGTAGAGACTATTTGTGCTCGTATTGTGGACGGCTGTGATAACAATACGCCATTCTCCAGGGCTGCATCAGCGCATCAGGGATTCCATGTGACGGAGGGTGGACGCACGTATCCTCGCTAACGCAGGACATTTTGAACATTTCCTGTAACAAACTGAAGTCACGCTGGTACGTTCTGTTGCTGTGTGTTTTCATTCCATGATTAATATGATTTGAAGTAATAAAATGAGCTATAACATGGAAAGTAAGCGTTTCCGGACACATGTCCACATAACATATTTTCTTTCTTTGTGTGTGAAGAATATTTCCTGAAAGTTTGGCTGTATCTTTTTGTAACAGCCTGTATGTACAGTACTTAACAACCATTATCTGAGCATTGCTGCTGAATTAAATCAAAATTTAGTTTCTACAGGAAACCATATAACTCTCCTGGGAAAAGCCTTTCCGAGATTGATGTCTGCAGTACTTCTCAGTGATACAAACAAGGGAGAGATTGAGTCAATAATTGAATCACCGAAGACTAAAAACTCTCATGGATATGATGGAGTGCCTAGCAGAATATTTAAGTACTGCGCTCCACACGTTAGCCCTGTACTTGGCCATATTTCTAATTTTTCCTTTAGGAATGGTCAGTTCCCTGAAAGATTACTCAGTAGTAAAGCCGTTTTTTGAGAAGGGGGAAAGGGATAATGTAAACAATTTTAGACCTGTTTCTATGCCATCAGTATTTGCAAATGTTATTGGAAAGGCTATGTATATAAGGATAACTCATCATTTTATATCACATAATTTGCTGTCAAATGTACAGTTCGGCTTTGCAAGTCGGTTCATAACTGAAAATGCTATATTCTCTTTTCTCTGTAAGGTATTGGATGGGTTAAACAAAAGGTTTCGAACGCTAGGCATATTTTGTGATTTAACTAAGACGTTTAATTGTGTTGATCACAAAACATTGCTCCAGGACTTGGACCATTGCCGAATAAGGGGAGTAGCTTACAATTGTTAACCTCTTACTTTAGCCTTAGACAACAAAAGGTCATTATTCATAATGTTGAGAGTGGCTGTGATGTGGGGTCTGAGTGGGGTACTGTCAAGTGAAGGGAGGGGGGGGGGGAGGGGGGGAGGAGGGGAGAGGTGCCCCAGGGATCAGTGTTGGAGCCACTCCTGTTCCTTATTTATATAAATGATATGCCCTCTAGTATTACGGGTAACTCTAAAATATTTCTGTTTACTGATGACGCTAGCTTGGTAGTAAAGGACGTTGCGTGCAACGTTGGCTCGGTTTCAAATAGTGTATTTCATTACCTAAGTTCATGGCTTGTAAAAAATAAATTAACGCTAAATCACACTGTAAGTCTGCTTAGTGTATTCATCTCTGGCTCTCCCTCTACGATTTTTACCCTCCACGCTGCCCTCCAATACTAAATTGGTGATCCCTTGATGCCTCAGAACATGTCCTACCAACCGATACCTTCTTCTAGTTAAGTTGTGCCACAAATTTCTCTTCTCCCCAATTCTATTCGGTACCTCCTCTTTAGTTATGTGATCTACCCATCCAATTTTCAGAATTCTTCTGTAGCACCACATTTCGAAAGCTTCTATTCTCTTCTTGTCTAAACTATTTATCGACCACGTTTCGCTTATACACATGGCTACACTCCATACAAATACTTTCAGAAAAGACTTCCTGACACTTAAATCTATACTCGATGTTAACAAATTTCTCTTCTTCAGAAACGCTTTCCTTGCCATTGCCAGTCTACATTTTATATCTTCCCTACTTCGACCATCATCAGTTATTTTGCTCCCCAAATAGCAAACTCCTTTACTACTTTAAGTGTCTCATTTCCTAATCTAATTCCCTCAGCATCACCCGACTTAATTCGACTACATTCCATTATCCTCGTTTTTTTTTATTTATGTTCATCTTATATCCTCCTTTCAGTACACTGCACATTATGTTCAACTGCTCATCCAGGTCCTTTGCTGTCTCTGACAGAATTACAATGTCATCGGCGAACCTAAGTTTGTATTTCTTCTCCATGGATTTTAATTCCTACTCCGAATTTTTCTTTTGTTTCCTTTACTGCTTGCTCAATATACAGATTGAATAACATCGGTGATAGGCTACAACCCTGTCTCACTCCCTTCCCAACCACTGCTTCCCTTTCATCCCCCTTGACTCCTATAACTGCCATCTGGTTTCTGTACAAATTGTAGATAGCCTTTCGCTCCCTGTATTTTACCCCTGCCACCTTCAGATTTTGAAAGAGAGTTTTCCAGTCAACACTGTCAAAAACTTTCTCTAAGTCTAAAAATGCTAGAAACGTAATTTGCCCTTCCTTAATCTAATATTAGTGAAATTGAACAGTTCAAATTTCTAGGTGTTCAGATCGATAGGTAACTGTCGTGGAAAGCTCACGTTAAGGATCTTTTTGAAAGACTTAATGCTGCCTTTTTTACTATTCGAACGGTATCTGAAGTGACTGATCGTTCGACACGAAAATTAGTCTACTTTGCTTACTTTCATTCACTTATGTCGAATCGTACTATTTTTGGGGTAACTCTTCCGTTTCTAAATGGATATTTTTGGCTCAGAACGGGCGGTTCGGGCAGTAATTGGTGTGAGTTCACGAACCTCTTGTCGACCCCTGTTCACGAGTTTGGGTATTTTTTAAACTGGCGTCTCAACATATATATTCCCTACTGTCATTTCTTGTTAGCAGTATTACCCTACTCCCAAGAATAAGCAACTTTCATTCAGATAATACTCGGCGGAAATCAAACCTGCATTTGGATCGGACTTCCTCAACTCTTCTGCAGAAAGGTGTGCAGTATACTGCTGCCTCCATTTTCAATAAGCTACCACTAGAATTCACAAACCTTAGCAGTAAGCCACGGTCTATCAAACCGAGACGGAAGAGTTTCCTTATGGGACATTCCTTCTATTCTTTCGAGGTATTCCTTGAAAAATTAAGCTGATTCTTGTTGTATTGTTGATTGTATTTACTTAAACATGAACGATGGACCTTGCCGTTGGTGGGGAGGCTTGCGTTCCTCAGCGATACAGATAGCCGTACCGTAGGTGCAACCACAACGGAGGGGTATCTGTTGAGAGGCCAGACAAACTTGTGGTTCCTGAAGAGGGATAGCAGCATTTTCAGTAGTTGCAGGGGCAACTGTCTGGATGATTGACTGATTTGGCCTTGTAACAATAACCAAAACGGCCTTGCTGTGCTGGTACTGCGAACGGCTGAAAGCAAGGGGAAACTACGGCCGTAATTTTTTCCCGTCGGCATGCAGCTTTACTGTGTGAGCGGTTCTAAAGAACAGAAATTTTTTAACAACGAGTAGAGATTTAAGTGTCAGTAAGTCGTTTATGAAAGTATTTGTATGGAGTGTAGCCATGTATGGAAGTGAAACATGGACGATAAATACAGTAGTTTGGACAAGAAGAGAATAGAAGCTTTCGAAATGTGGTACTACAGAAGAATACTGAAGATTAGATGGGTAGATCACATAAATAATGAGGAAGTACTGCATCGGATTGGGGAGAAGAGAAGTTTGTGGCACAACTTGACAAAAAGAATGGATCCGTTGGTAGGACATGTTCTGAGGCATCAAGGGATCACCAATTTAGTATTGGAGGGCAGCGTGGAGGGTAAAAATCGTAGAGGGAGACCAAGAGATGACTACACTAAGCAGATTCAGAAGGATATAAATTGCAGTAGGTACTGGGAGATGAAGAAGCTTGCACAGGATAGAGTAGCATGGAGAGCTGCATCAAACCAGTTTCAGGACTGAAGACCACAACAACAACATAGATTGACTTTTTTCGGGTTCATAAACATTTTATTTTATCTGTTATCACTTTTCTGATGTAATTTCATGTATTGATACGTTCCATGACCATGAAGATTTGCTCCTCAATTTGAGCCTACTTAAGTTGACGTGGAAATAAATAAATAAATGAAGGTTCTGTTGGGTACAGAAATGGTCCCTACCTCAAGAGATAACCAAAACACGTGACCCTTCCAATCTGTCACGAACGACATGCGAAATATGAGCGCCGGGAAACTACCACTGTTACGTGTAGCTTTTTGGAACATATCAGGTAGCGCATTTGCGCCGCATGCATATCAATTTTAATGAAGATTACGCTTATGATATACAGGAAGATTCCGACGAAGATGTACCTTCCGATGAAGAAGAAGATTCTGATGCAGACGATGTAAGTTACTACGACGGTACACCGCTTTGTTTTATGGCCCTCGAATTATTGGTAATCTTAGCGTGATTCAGTTACACTACTGGCCATTAAAATTGCTACACCACGAAGATGACGTGCTACAGAAGCGAAATTTAACCGACAGGAAGAAGATGCTGTGATATGCAAATGATTAGCTTTTCAGAGCAGTCACACAAGGTTGGCGCTGGTGGCGACACCTACAACGTGCTGACATCAGGAAAGCTTCCAACCGATTTCTCATACACAAACAGCAGTTGGCCGGCGTTGCCTGTTGAAACGCTGTTGTGATGCGTCGTGTAAGGAGGAGAAATGCATACCATCACGTTTCCGACTTGGATAAAGGTCGAATTGTAGCCTATCGCGATTACGAATTATCGTATAGCGACAATGCTGCTCGCGTTGGTCGAGATCCAATGACTGTTAGCAGAATATGGAATCGGTGGGTTCAAGAGGGTAATACGGAACGCCGTGCTGGATCCCAACGGCCTCGTATCACTAGCAGTCGAGATGACAGGCATCTTACCCGCACGGCTGTAACGGATCGTGCTGCCACGTCTCGATCCCTGAGTCAACAGATGGGGACGTTTGCAAGACAACAACCATCTGCACGAACAGTTCGACGACGTTTGTAGCAGCACGGACTATAAGCTCGGAGACCGTGGCTGCGGTTATCCTTGACGCTGCATAACAGACAGGAGCGCCTGCGATGGCGTAGTCAACGAGGAACGTGGGTGCACGAATGACAAAACGTCATTTTTTCGGATGAATCCAGGTTCTGTTTACAGCATCACGATGGTCGCATCCGTGTTTGGCGACATCGCGGTGAACGCATATTGGAAGCGTGTATTCGTCATCGCCATACTGGCGTATCATCCGGCGTGACGGTATGGGGTGCCATTGGTTACACGTCTCGGTCACCTCTTGTTCGCATTGACGGCACTTTGAACAGTGGACGTTACATTTCAGATGCGTTACGACCCGCGGCTCTACCCTTCATTGGATTCCTGCGAAACCTTACATTTAAGCAGGATAATGAACGACCGCATGTTGCTGTTCCTGTACGGGCCTTTCTGGATACAGAAAATGTTCGACTGCTGCCCTGGCCAGGACATTCTCCAGATCTCTCACCAATTGAAAACGTGTGGTCAATGGTCGCCGAGCAACTGGCTCGTCACAGTATGCCAGTCACTACCCTTGATGAACTGTGGTATCTTGTTGAAGCAGCATGGGCAGCTGTACCTATACACGCCATGCAAGCTCTGACTCGATGCCCAGGGGTATCAAGGCCGTTATCACGGCCAGAGGTGGTTGTTCCGGATACTGATTTCTCAGGATCTATGCACCCAAATTGCGTGTAAATGTAATCACATGTATATTATAATATATTTGTTCAGTGAATACCCGTTTATCATCTGCATTTCTTCTTGGTGTAGCAGTTTTAATGGCCAGTATTGTACTTGCGTGCACGAATCTGTTTCGGTTAGCGATGAGCTAGCTTCAGTAGATCTGACTGCAGGAACCTCGCACGACCTTCGCGTGATCTTCAGCGGACCGCAAAGGCGGAGAAAGCTGAACAGGAGCAGAGCAGCGTGCAGTGGGCGTTGTTCGTGATCCGGTGTGCGGCCTAAGGCGAGAACGGCACGCAATCGCCGGGCTGTCTGGGGCATTGCACGATGCAGGTCAGCGGTGAGTGGTCTTCCTTATTGGCAGCCGTGATGCAACGCGTTGGACACCCCTGCTTATATCCTCAGGTCGAGCGAAGCAGAGCAGCTACCACTGTATCTGCTGCAGGCGATGCCTTGCAACAGAGACACGTCTCAGACTTTGACTATCCAGGTTGTCGCTAGTGGAGCACGTCCAGGATCGTAACTGAGACCACAGCCAAAAACAGTGACACATCATCGCGGACGTCATATGGAGAAGCCGAATCAATCGTAGGGAACAAACCGTACAAGTCCAGCATCTCCTGTGGCACAAAACCTCAGGGTTGCTGCTTGCAGCTGTATTTCAACTTCCTTTAGAAATTTTTAACATTTTTATGCAGCGACAGCAACTGATATTCTTTATGTAAGAATATACAGCCTACAGTTACAGGTTAACTTTATCGTTTACCTCGGTTTCAACGTTAATAATAACGTCTTCTTCAGAACATAAAATATTATTTAAATGTTTGCCTAAAACAAGCCATGTCGTAAGTCAACATTAATAAACTTGATGCATAACCATAAGGTTTTGTCACTTCTATTAAACACGCTGTAGCGAATTCACTTTCAGGCCATACAACGAGCTTACAGGCGTGTTTAATAGAACTGACAAAACCTTATGGTTATGCATCAAGTTCTATAAAGTTGACTTAGGACATGGCTTGTTTTAGGCAAACATTTAAATAATATTTTATATTCTGAAGAAGACGTTCTTACTAACGTTGAAACCGAGGTAAACGATAAAGGTAACCTGCAACTGTAGGCTGCATATTCTTACACTCCTTTAGAAACTGGTTCCTTTCCACCTCATGGTAGTGGACTGTCAGTTGTCACTTTGGAAGTCTTCAGTCTACCTGACTTTTTATGAGAAGTATCCGGACATTGATTAGTGGACATTAACAGAAGCTGTGGTCGCTCTTCGCCTTTATGACGAGTTGAATTTATAGCGCTATTTGTTTATGGTTCATCTAAATTTTTGTAACATTTTGCCCTAAAATTTGCGCATATCTATACTATATTTTCTGTATATGTAAAGTGTGCTATACTGGAGTTTGCAGTCATTTGCGTTGTATGTGAGTGATGTAAGTAAAATACTATATAAATTGTTTATTACGTTAAATAATTTTCTGATGACATTTTGCATTTGAAATACAGGGTGATTCAAAAAGAATATACGTATGTCGAATGCATGTATTTATTACACTTTAAGACATACGAATATGAAACGCGACACACTTATATTAAAGAACCTCAGAACACAAATGTTCAATATGTCCTCCATCAGCGACACGAACAATATCACACCGATACTCAAACTCCTCCCATACTCGCACAAGAACGCCCTTCGTCACTGATGTTGTGGCAGTACGAATCCGGTTCTTCAACTCTTCCAGGTTCTGTGGGAGTGGTGGTACATAAACGCCACAGGAAGTCAGAGGGTGTCAAATCCGGTGACCGTGGAGCCCAGCTGAGACATGCTAAGTCGCCAGCTCCTTGACGACCAATCTAGCAGTCCGGTAGAGTATCGTTCAGATATTCATGCACTTGCCGACTCCAGTGAGGGGGTGCCCCGTCATGGAGAATGAAGTTGTCTTCGTCCAACCTCGGAAACAACCAGTTTTGTAACATAGCGAGATACTGATGATCCCGACCTGTGTTTCCGTCAAAGAAGAATGGGCTGTAAACAGATGATCGAGATATCGAACAAAAGACATTGAAACACGAACAGCTGCTAGCATGAGTTTCTTAGAAGTAGATACCACAGGTGTTGCGAAGCAACTCAAATCGCTTGATACGGGCAAGTCTTCAGGTCCAGATTGTATACCGATTAGGTTCCTTTCAGATTACGCTGATACAATAGCTCCCTAGTTAGCAATCATATACAACCGCTCGCTCACCGATAGATCTGTACCTACAGATTGGAAAATTGCGGAGGTCGCACCAGTGTTTAAGAAGGGTAGTAGGAGTAATACATCGAACTACAGACCTATATCATTGACGTCGGTTTCCAGTAGGGTTTTGGAGCATATTCAAACATTGTGAATCACCTCGAAGGGAACGATCTATTGATACGTAATCAGCATCGTTTAAGAAAACATCGTTCTTGTGCAACGCAGCTAGCTCTTTATTCGCACGAATTAATGGCAGCTATCGACAGGGGATCTCAAGTTGATTCCGTATTTCTAGATTTCCGTTCCTCACAAGCGACTTCTAATCAAGCTGCGGGACTATGGGGTATCCTCTCAGTTGTGCGACTAGATTCGTGATATCCTCTCAAGGCTGTCAAATCAACTAAGTACCTGGGTGTAAAAATTACGAACAAGTTCAGTTGGAAAGACCACATAGATAATATTGTGGGGAAGGCGAGCCAAAGGTTGTGTTTCATTGGCAGGACACTTAGAAGATGCAACAAGTCCACTACAGAAACAGCTCTGTTAGAATATTGCTGCGCGTTGTGGGATCCTTACCAGGTGGGATTGACGGAGGACATCGAAAGGGTGCAAAAAAAGGGCAGCTCGTTTTGTATTATCACGTAATAGGGGAGAGAGTGTGGCAGATACGATACGCGAGTTGGGATGGAAGTCATTAAAGCAAAGACGTTTTTCGTCGTGGCCAGATCTATTTATGAAATCTCAGTCACCAACTTTGTCTTCCGACTGCGAAAATATTTTGTCGAGTCCAACCTACATAGGTAGGAATGATCATCAAAATAAAATAAGAGAAATGAGAGCTCGAACAGAAAGGTTTAGGTGTTCGTTTTTTCCCGAACGTTGTTCGGGAGTGGAATAGTAGAGAGATAGCCGGCCGCGGTTCTAGGCGCTGCAGTCCGGAACCGCGAGACTGCTGCGGTCGCAGGTTCGAGTCCTGCCTCTGGCATGGATGTGTGTGATGTCCTTAGGTTGGTTAGGTTTAAGTAGTTCTAAGTTCTAGGGGACTGATGACCTAAGATGTTAAGTCCCATAGTGCTCAGAGCCATTTGAACCATTTTTGGTAGAGAGATAGTATGATTGTGGTTCGATGAACCCTCTGCCAAGCACTTAAATGTGAATTGCAGAGTAATCATGTAGATGTAGATGTAGACTTTGGGCGAATCTCGAAATTATTCAGTGGCTGTATGTGGGTTCTGTAGGCCCCATATTCGAACATTGTGTTTGCTTACCTGACCAGTAACGTGGAAAGTCGCTTCATCACTGAACACGATACGTTGTGCGAAAGTGTTATCATTGTCAATAGCAACAAGAATCTCGTTACCAAATACCACACGATTGCGTTTGTCATCAGGACGCAGAGCTTGTAACAGCTGTAACGTGTACGGCTTCACAGCCAATCGACGTCTGAAAACACGCCAGATTGTTGTTGTAGGTAGTTGTAAGGCCCGAGTAGCACGACGAGTTGATTTTGAAGTACCACGTTCGAAAGCACTTTGAATCATGCAACATTTTCTTCAGGAACACGAGGGGGCCCGGGGCTCCTTCCTTTACATACACATCCAGTATCTAGAAACTGTCGATACCATCCCCGAATGTTCCACCCATTCGGGGGATCGATTTGGTACCTCAACCTGAAACGTCTTTGTACTGTAATTTCGGAATTGTACTTCGCAAATTCGAGGACACAAAATGATCTCTGCTGCGGAGTAGCCATTTTAAACATATGACGGTTACCAAGCAAAACGTAAGAGAAATGACATCTAGCGGGTGTTATTATAAACCAGACAATGTATTGGTTTCTCCAATAGCCGAGCCGAGGCGTATCGATCGATAGTTTGGAAAAAATGATGCTTTGTAGTACGTACATTCTTTTTGAAAACCCTGTATTTGTATGTATAAACTGTTCATGTTGATCTAAGTTTAATAATTGTGAAAAATGGTCAGGCTTAGGAACTGTATAAGAAATAGGTGTTACGTAAAAGCCAGAGTGATTTTGTTTGAAACGAAAGTGGCTCTGGCGACTGGAAAAGGTGGCAAAGGAGAATTGGCGTTCTACCAAGAGGAAGCTCGGGAAGTAAGTTACACAGTCTGTAGGCAACAGTGTGTGAGGCAACACCCTTGTGGAGCAGGTGAAGCTTTTCCTGCAATGAAGACTGCAAACGGCTCACGACATAGCTGCGTGTTGTTGGGCTACTGTGTGTGAAACTGAACGACGCCAAGAAGAGGAACTGAGCGCTATGGGCCTGAACTTATGAGGTCAGCAGTCCCATAGAACTTAGAACCACTTAAACCTAACCAACCTAAGGACATCACACACATTCATGCCCGAGGCAGGATTCGAACCTGCGACCGTAGCGGCCGCGCGGTTCCAGACTAAAGCGCCTAGAACCGCACGGCCACACCGGCCGGCGAAGAGGAACTGAGCCCATACAGCAAGAGACTTACTGTGGGTGGTGCACATCTACATTTACGTCTACGTCATTAGTCTGCTATTCACAATAAAGTGCCTGGCAGAGGGTTCAATGAACCACCTTCATGCTGTCTCTCTACCGTTCCACTCTCGAACGGCACGCGGGAAAAACGAGCACTTAAATTTTTCCGTGCGTTCCCTGATTTCTCTTATTTTATCGTGATGATCATTTCTCCCTATGTAGGTGGGTGCCAACACAATGTTTTCGCAATCGGAGCAGAAAACTGGTGATTGAAATTTCATGAGAAGCTTCGCAACTAAAATCGGCTTTGTTTTAATGATTGCCGCTCCAGTTCACGTATCATGTCTGTGACACTCTCTCCTCTATTTCACGATAATACAAAACGAGCTGCCCTTCTTTGTACTTTTTCGATGTCATTCATCAGTCCCACCTGATGCGGATCCCACACCCCACAGCAGTACTCCAGAATAGGGCGGACAAGCGTAGTGTAAGCAGTCTCTTTAGTAGACCTGTTGCACCTTCTAAGTGTTATGCCGATTAATCGTAGTCTTTGGTTTGCTCTACCCATATCATTATCTATATGATCGTTCCGATTTAGGTTGTTTGTAATGGTAATCCTCAAGTATTTACAGCCCTGAGATTTGTGTGACTTATCGCGTAATCGAAATTTAGCTGTTTTCTTTTGAGTACTCATGTGAATAACTTCGTACTTTTCTTTATTTAGGGTCAATTGCCACTTTTCGCACTATAGAAATATCTTATTTAAATCATTTTGCATATCGTTTTGATCATCTGATGACTTTACAAGACGGTAAATGACAGTATCATCTGCAAACAATCTAAGACGGCTACACCTATGTCGTTTATATACACTCCTGGAAATGGAAAAAAGAACACATTGACACCGGTGTGTCAGACCCACCATACTTGCTCCGGACACTGCGAGAGGGCTGTACAAGCAATGATCACACGCACGGCACAGCGGACACACCAGGAACCGCGGTGTTGGCCGTCGAATGGCGCTAGCTGCGCAGCATTTGTGCACCGCCGCCGTCAGTGTCAGCCAGTTTGCCGTGGCATACGGAGCTCCATCGCAGTCTTTAACACTGGTAGCATGCCGCGACAGCGTGGACGTGAACCGTATGTGCAGTTGACGGACTTTGAGCGAGGGCGTATAGTGGGCATGCGGGAGGCCGGGTGGACGTACCGCCGAATTGCTCAACACGTGGGGCGTGAGGTCTCCACAGTACATCGATGTTGTCGCCAGTGGTCGGCGGAAGGTGCACGTGCCCGTCGACCTGGGACCGGACCGCAGCGACGCACGGATGCACGCCAAGACCGTAGGATCCTACGCAGTGCCGTAGGGGACCGCACCGCCACTTCCCAGCAAATTAGGGACACTGTTGCTCCTGGGGTATCGGCGAGGACCATTCGCAACCGTCTCCATGAAGCTGGGCTACGGTCCCGCACACCGTTAGGCCGTCTTCCGCTCACGCCCCAACATCGTGCAGCCCGCCTCCAGTGGTGTCGCGACAGGCGTGAATGGAGGGACGAATGGAGACGTGTCGTCTTCAGCGATGAGAGTCGCTTCTACCTTGGTGCCAATGATGGTCGTATGCATGTTTGGCGCCGTGCAGGTGAGCGCCACAATCAGGACTGCATACGACCGAGGCACACAGGGCCAAGACCCGGCATCATGGTGTGGGGAGCGATCTCCTACACTGGCCGTACACCTCTGGTGATCGTCGAGGGGACACTGAATAGTGCACGGTACATCCAAACCGTCATCGAACCCATCGTTCTACCATTCCTAGACCGGCAAGGGAACTTGCTGTTCCAGCAGGACAATGCACATCCGCATGTATCCCGTGCCACCCAACGTGCTCTAGAAGGTGTAAGTCAACTACCCTGGCCAGCAAGGTCTCCGGATCTGTCCCCCATTGAGCATGTTTGGGACTGGATGAAGCGTCGTCTCACGCGGTCTGCACGTCCAGCACGAACGCTGGTCCAACTGAGGCGCCAGGTGGAAATGGCATGGCAAGCCGTTCCACAGGACTACATCCAGCATCTCTACGATCGTCTCCATGTGAGAATAGCAGCCTGCATTGCTGCTAAAGGTGGATATACACTGTACTAATGCCGACATTGTGCATGCTCTGTTGCCTGTGTCTATGTGCCTGTGGTTCTGTCAGTGTGATCATGTGATGTATCTGACCCCAGGAATGTGTCAATAAAGTTTCCCCTTCCTGGGACAATGAATTCACGGTGTTCTTATTTCAATTTCCAGGAGTGTAGATCAGGGACAATTATTGTTCGCTACATTCAAGGCTACAGCCACCAGATTTTATTTGTATTTTACTTTTGTACAGCGCGAGCCATTAATTTAAACTGTGTTTTAATAATCATTCTTGAACTTTAAAGAAACTGCTTCACTCTGTTATTTCATCCTAATCGTACAACCATACAGTAGTAGTGGTAGTAGAGGGGTTCTGGGCGCACGGCAGCAAGTTCTTCAGCGCCCGTTCAGTAACTTAGTGAGACGGGTGTCAAGAAAAATCCCAGAACAGGAATATAAAACGGAACAGAAAACATGGGTAACAATCGTTGAAAAACATGTGCTCACCCACACCAAAGCGTGGGATGAAGCAGAGCGTCAGCAGTAAAACATGGACAACACAGGAAGAAAATGAAAGAGGGAGCTAAAACAATGTAGCAGATGGAAGTGGCTGGCTGACCGCAAGGAAGAAAGGGGAGGAGTCAGCCACTCGGCAATACACTAAAACCTCCAGCCTAAAATTTTAGGCCAGAGTCCAGACACATCACAAAACTTAAAAACACTAGACACACACGTCTCATCATTAGCTAAAACAGAAGGCAGATCCCCATCAACTTGTTCTTCTGCCCGTGCATCACGGTATAGAATGCAGTCTGTTAAAATGTGCCGGACAGAGATGTGCACACCACAAGCATCACAAAACGGTGGATCCTCCCGCCGTAATAAAAAGCTATGTGTGAGAGGACAGTGCCCGATCCGATCCGAAGACGTGTGAGGGCCACCTCCTCCCGCCTGAGCAACCGGCAGGAGGAACGCCACGGCCGAGTGGTTGACTTTATCGACCGCAGTTTATTGGCCGTCACCGCCAGCCATTCGTCCTTCCACAGCTCCATGCACTCCCTGTGGAGTGCAGAGGTGACTGACTGCAAGGGGATGGGACACTGGACCACATCCTGCTCTCTGCAGGCCTCCTTGGCAGCCCGATCGGCCTGTTCATTGCCCCAGATGCCGACAGGACGAGGCACCCAGCAGAAGGATACTTCTGTACCCCGCCGTTGGAGCAAGTACAGTTGGTCATGTATCAGCTGGACCATCGCCTCAGTCGGGTACAGGTTCTGCAGTGATTGTAAGGCACTAAGAGAATCGGAGCAGAGAAGAAATCGATCGCCGCGAACACGATTGATCTGCTCCAGTGCCTTCAGGATCGCGTGGAGCTCCGCTGCGAAAACGGTATTTCAGCAGGGAGGCGAATCCGGGTAACTTGATCAGGGAACACTACAGGACAGCCAAGGAAATTCTCCTGTTTGGAGCCATCAGTGTACACGACAGTGAAACCGTGCTGCACATTTTTTTTTGGTCATCGGTCTACTGACTGGTTTGATGCGGCCCGCCACGAATTCCTTTCCTGTGCTAACCTCTTCATCTCACAGTAGCACCTGCAACCTACGTCCTCAATTATTTGCTTGACGTATTCCAATCTCTGTCTTCCCCTACAGTTTTTGCCCTCTACAGCTCCCTCTAGTTCCATGGAAGTCATTCCCTCATGTCTTAGCAGATGTCCTATCATCCTGTCCCTTCTCCTTATCAGTGTTTTCCACATATTTCTTTCCTCTCCGATTCTGCGTAGAACCTCCTCATTCCTTACCTTATCAGTCCACCTAATTCTCAACTTTCGTCTATAGCTCCACATCTCAAATGCTTCGATTCTCTTCTGTTCCGGTTTTCCCACAGTCCATGTTTCACTACCATACAATGCTGTACTCCAGACGTACATCCTCAGAAATTTCTTCCTCAAATTAAGGCCGGTATTTGATATTAGTAGGCTTCTCTTGGCCAGAAATGCCTTTTTTGCCGTAGCGAGTCTGCTTTTGATGTCCTTGGTCCGTCCGTCATTGGTTATTTTACTTTCTAGGTAGCAGAATTCCTTAACTTCATTAACTTCGTGATCATCAACCCTAATGTTAAGTTTCTCGCTGTTCTCATTTCTACTACTCATTACCTTCGTCTTTCTCCGATTTAGTCTCAAACCATACTGTGCACTCATTAGACTGTTCATTCCGTTCAGCAGATCATTTAATTCTTCTTCACTTTCACTCAGGATAGCAATGTCATCAGCGAATCGTATCATTCATATCCTTTCACCTTGTATTTTAATTCCACTCCTGAACCTTTCTTTTATTTCCATCATTACTTCCTCGATGTACAGATTGAAGAGTAGGGGCGAAAGTCTACACCCTTGTCTTACACCCTTCTTAATACGAGCACGTCGCTCTTGATCGTCCACTCTTATTATTCCCTCTTGGTTGTTGTACATATTGTATATGACTCGTCTCTCTCTATAGCTTCCCCAAACTTTTTTCAGAATCTCTAACAGCTTGCACCATTTTATATTGTGGAACGCTTTTTCCAGGTCGACAAATCCTATCAACGTGTCTTGATTTTTCTTTAGCCTTGCTTCCATTATTAGCCGTAACGTCAGAATTGCCTCTCTCGTGTCTTTACTTTTCCTAAAGCCAAACTATTCGTCACCTAGCGCATTCTCAATTTTCTTTTCCAATCTTCTGTATATTAATGTTGTGTGGAATATTGCTTTTCCGAAAGTCAGATGGTATGTCGCCAGACTCATATATTCTATACACCAACGTGAATAGTGGTTTTGTTGCCACTTCCCCTAATGATTTTAGAAATTCTGATGGAATTTTATCTATCCCTTCTGCCTTATTTGACCTAAGTCCTCCAAAGCTCTTTTAAATTCCGATTCTAATACTGGATCCCCAATCTCTTCTAAATCGACTTCTGTTTCTTCTTCTATCACATCAGACAAATCGTCACCCTCATAGAGGCTTTCAATGTATTCTCTCCACAAATCTGCTCTCTCTTCTGCATTTAACAGTGGAATTCCCGTTGCACTCTTAATGTTACCACCGTTGCTTTTAATGTCACCAAAGCTTGTTTTGACTTTCGTGTATGCTGAGTCTGTCCTTCCGACAGTCATATCTTTTTCGATGTCTTCACATTTTTCCTGCAGCCATTTCGTCTTAGCTTCCCTGCACTTCCTATTTATTTCATTCCTCAGCGACTTGTATTTCTGTATTCCTGCTTTTCCCGGAACATGTTTGTACTTCCTCCTTTCATCAATAAACTGAAGTATTTCTTCTGTTACCCATGGTTTCTTCGCAACTACCTTCTTTGTACCTATGTTTTCCTTCCCAACTTCTGTGATGGCCGTTTTTAGAGACGTCCATTCCTCTTCAACTGTACTGCCTACTGCGCTATTCCTTATTGCTGTATCTGTAGCGTTAGAGAAATTCAAACGTATCTCGTCATTCCTTAGAACTTCTCTATCCCCCTTCTTAGCGTATTGATTCTTCCTGACTAATGTCTTGAACTTCAACCTACTCTTCATCACTACTATATTGTGATCTGAGTCTATATCTGCTCCTGCGTACGCCTTGAAACGCAGTATCTGATTTCGGAATCTATGTCTGACCATGATGTAATCTAATTGAAATCTTCCCGTATCTCCCGGCCTTATCTAAGCATACCTCCTTCTCTTGTGATTCTTGAACAGGGTATTCGCTATTACTAGCTGAAACTTGTTACAGAACTCAGTTAGTCTTTCTTCTCTTTTATTCCTTGTCCCAAGCCCATATTCTCCTGTAACCTTTTCTTCTACTCCTTCCCCTACAACTGCATTCCAGTCGCCGATGACTATTAGATTTTCGTCCCCCATTACATACTGCAATATCCTTTCAATATCCTCATACACTTTCTATATCTGTTCATCTTCAGCATGCGACGTCGGCATGTATACCTGAACTATCGTTGTCGGTGTTGGTCTGCTGTCGATTCTGATTAGAACAACCCGGTCACTGAACTGTTCACAGTAACACACCCTCTGCCCTACCTTCCTATTCATAACGAATCCTACACCTGTTATACCATTTTCTGCTGCTGTTGATATTACCCGATACTCATCTGACCAGAAATCCTTGTCTTCCTTCCACTTCACTTCACTGACCCCTACTATACCTAGATTGAGCCTTTGCATTTCCCTTTTCAGATTTTCTAGTTTCCCTACCACGTTCAAGCTTCTGACATTCCACGCCCCGACTCGTAGAACGTTATCCTTTCGTTGATTATTCAATCTTTTTCTCATGGTAACCTCCCCCTTGGCAGTCCCTTCCCGGAGTTCCGAATGGGGGACTATTCCGGAATCTTTTGCCAATGGAGAGACCATCATGACGCTTCTTCAATTACAGGCCACATGTCCTGTGGATACACGTTACGTGTCTTTATTGCAGTGGTTTCCATTGCCTTCTGCATCCTCATGTCGTTGATCATTGCTGATTCTTCCACCTTTAGGGGCAATTTCCCACCCCTAGGACAAGAGAGTGCCCTGAACCTCTATCCGCTCCTCCGCCCTCTTTGACAAGGCCGTTGGCACAATGAGGCTGACTTCTTATGCCGGAAGTCTTCGGCCGCCAATGCTGACTATTTATCAAAATTTCTTCAGTGCGGGGATCGAACCCGGGACCGAAGACGTTTTTGATTACGAATCAAAGACGCTACCCCTAGACCACATCTAAAATGTTAAAAAACAGAGATTGGAATGTAAAATCTGGTGTGCGATGTTTCTTAAAATTAGTCAAATCTAAAATAAGTTTGGGTCTCCGGAGGAGCCAAGGTGGAGATCTGCTCCAACCGCGACGCAAAACACGAAGACCAGCCATTGACATCGCTGTGAGGCAATCCTGTGCGCGAATCCCAAAGGGCTGCGTCGCACGTTGCCGGTTATGAAATAACTGTGCCAGAGGGAGCTGAGCAACGGTATGGTATGCAGGGGTGTATGGTGTGGACAAAGTTTTATACGCCTGGCGCACTGTAAGTAGCCGTCGCCGCATAGGAAGTGGCGGTTCACCAGCCTCTACAAAGAGGCTTGGTATGGGGCCAGTTCGGAATGCCCCAGTGGCCAACCGAAGCCCTTCATGGTGCACAACGTCCAACATCTTCAAGTAAGAAGGCCTCGCAGACCCATACACCGTGCACCCATAATCGAGCCGAGATCGCACAAACGCCCTGTAAAACTGGAGCAGATAAGTCCTGTCAGCTCCCCGTGTACTGTGGCTAAGACATTTTAAAATACTTAAAGCCTTAAGTGACCGCCGTTTCAGGTCCTTAAGATGAGGTAACCACGTGAGGTTCGAGTCAAAAATGATCCCCTGAAACCTCACCGTGTCTTTAAAAGTGAGAATAGCGTCCCTCATCCGCAACTCAGGAAAGGTTAAAATCGAACGAGAACGGTTAAAAAGAACACATACAGACTTCTCGGCGGAAAACTTAAAACCACTCTTCCGCGCCCAGTCATCCAAACGTCTAATCGTAACTTGCAACTGACGAGTTGTCGTTGCAAGGCTTGAAGAAGAGCAAAACAAAGAGAATTCATCCACAAACAAAGAACACTGGACAAGACTTTTCACTATGGACGTAATGCTATTAATAGCGATGGCAAAGAGAGTCACACTTAAAACGCTACCCTGAGGGACACCGTTCTCCTGCTCAAAGCGATCAGACAGGACGTCACCAATTCGGTATCTAAAATATCGGGGGGAGAGGAAAGACTGCATAAAAAGAGGAAGACAACCACGAAAACCCCATTCGTGGAGTTGCCCCAGGATGAGACGCCTCCAAGTGGTATCGTAGGCCTTCTCAATGTCGAAAAATACACCCAGAAGGTGATGACGGCGTAGGAAAGCTTGTTGTATAGCCGCCTCCAGGAGGGAAAGATTATCGGAGGTGGAACGAAACCTCCTGAACCCACACTGAAGGCGACTAAGGAGTTGCCGGGATTCTAACATCCAGACAAGGCTGTGGTTGACCATCCGCTCCAAAGTCTTCCCTATGCAACCAGTGAGGGCAACACTACAGTAGCTACTCGGGCTCGTGCGGTTTTAAAAAAGGGATTAAAACTGCCTCACGCCACGCGTCAGGAAAGTGACCCGAACACAAATGGCATTAGAAAGTGTGAGGAGGATTTCTTTGTTGCGCATTGTGAGGTGCCATAGCATACTGTTATTGATCCTGTCGTGACCAAGGGATGTGTCACGAGCTCCAGACAATGCAGAATCCAGCTCCCACATAGAAAATGGGCAGTTGTAAACTTCATGAGAGGTAGACTGGAAGTCCAGACTACATCTCTCAGCAACGGCCCTATGGCGCTGGAAACCTATATCCTGACTGGTCGTTGCAGTAACTGTGGCAAAATACGCTGCCATAGTCTGGACAATGTCTCGCGGATCCGCGTGGAGAGTGCCGTTATTTATTACAGCAGCTATGGGGCACCTCCCTCCTCTACCAGAAATTCTCCTGGTGGTCTCCCACACAATGGAACTTTTGGTGGAACGATTAATGGTGGTCAGGAACCGTTGCCATGACCTCTTCTTGCTCTCACGAATAATGCGGCGACACCTTGCCCTCGCCACCCGAAATACTGCAAGATTCTCAGCAGTCGGCCGAGACTTGAACCGACGCAGAGCCGCACGCCTGGTCCTGATGGCAGAGCGGCAGTCGGCACTCCACCAAGGCACAGGTGGCCTCCTCCGGTGGCCTGTGGACTGTGGAATGGATGCTGCAACAGCGTGGTTAACCGTTTTGGTAATATGATCCACCCACACCTCAACAGTCGCACAGTGTTCGAATTGGGCCAACTGGCTATAAAGTGTCCAGTCAGCTCCACTGAGCACCCATCGTGGTGGTCTCCTTTCGGGGCCCACGCCATCTGGCCGGTGAATCCAGATGGGGAAATGATTACTGCCGTGCAAGTCAGCGACCACTTCCCAGTGAGCACTGGCGGCAAGAGCTGGAGAGCAAAGCGAGAGATCAATGGCAGAGAACGACCCAGTCGCTGTGCAGAAATGAGTACTCTGTCCTCCATTGAGCAAGTAGGCACAGGATGACAGGAGAAGCCTCTCAATTGCTCTACCCCTGGGGCAGGTAATTGCACAGTCCCAAAGCACATTGTGGGCATTAAAATCACCACAAATAATGAATGGCTGGGGGAGCTGTGTCAGAAGGTCGGTAAGGGCCGCTTCATCAAGTGCATCATGTGGGGGCAAGTAAAGCGAACATACAGTCAATGGATGACGCACGTGCACGGACACAGCGACGGCCTGTAAAGTCGTCGTAAGTGAGAGAGGCGAGGAGTGGTAGTCCGTCGTGACGAAAATACCTACACCTCCTCTAGCTCACTCTCCTCGCAGGTCGTCCTTTTTGTGGAGTCTATAGCCTCGCAGCTCAGGGGAGTATGATGGATGGAAGTAAGTCTCCTGGAGACATAGACACAGTGGTCTACCCTGAGAGAGTAGACGAAGTTCCTCCACATGCGTCCTGAACCCTTGCAAGTTCCACTGAAGTATGGGAGCCATCTATGTTGGGGGTAGCACCTTCATCCTGTCTGTCCGACGGGGCGGGGAGACCGCAGCAGGTGGAGGGGCAGGTGTGGGACGAGATGATTGCCCCACACATACATCGAATTCCATCAACTCAGGAGAAGAGTCAGATGAAGCCTCACGTAAAACAACAACCGCATGGTCAGACGGTTTACCACGGGATTTGACCCGGTGTTGCTGCTGTACATGAGCTTTCTGTGGTTTGGTGGGCTCTGGGGGAGCTGATGTGGGAGTGGTAAGTGGCGCTCTGGGCTTGGGAACAGCCTCAGCTGTTGGAGGCGACAGGGGCTGGCCCAAGTTCGCCACTGTCCCCTTGTCTGCCGTTCGAGTAGGGGCTACCGGCTCTGAAACACTGGCTGCGTTGCAACTGCACTTACAGCTGCAGGTGTTAGTGCCAACACTCAACACCTCGGTCTGCGTTGAGGCATCGACTTTTGGAGTAGGCGTCTGAACCAGGGATGCGAAAGATGTAGCAAATGTGGGAGGTTGCATCGACTTATAGATCTTTTTGGCCTCGCCGTAGGGGATACGCTTGGTTGTTTTTATTTCTTGGACTTTGCGTTCCTCTAAAACTATTCGGCAGTCCCTACTCCAAACAGGGTGGTTCCCAGAGCAATTAATACATCTGGCTGGAGACGAGCAACCTTCATGAGAAGCCTTACCACAGTTGCCACAAGTCGCTTCACCTTTACACCCTAAGGTGGTATGCCCAAAACGCTGGCATTTAAAACAGCGCGTTGGTGACGGGAAATAAGGGCGCACACTAAGGCGAAGGAAGCCAGCTTTAACATGTTCAGGAAGTTTTGTGCTACTGAAGGTCAGAATAAAGGAGTCGGATTTGACAAGATTGCCATCAACCCTCTTCATGATGTGTTGGACATCCATGATACCTTCCGGAGCCCACTCACGTTGCAGTTCGTCCTTGGGAATGTCAACTAGATCGCGGCATGTCACAACACCTTTGCTATAATTCACGGTGCTGTGCAGTTCCATGTCTATGGCATACTCCCCAAGCCATTTAGCAGCTTCCAGGTTAGTTGCTTGCTGGGAAGTGGAAGTTTCCACTAGCAAGGTCCCATTACGTAAGCGCTTCACCGATTTTAAGGAGCCACAGATGCCCTCCAGACCCTTCTGTATATAGAAGAGCGAAACCTTCTCAAAACTACCGTCCTTCCGTTTCACAATGAGAAACACATTCTGAGCACCAGAATGCATCCTGTTACTAAAGACTTCACTTGTCAAAGATGTGCTGCAGTCAGGGAGACTGACTGCACGAGCCCTCTTCAGAGACTGGGTGTCAGAACCCTCCAGCGGGCCACCCTTTCCGCTGGGAGGAGGAAAAGTGGATTTCGAAGGATCCATCTCGGTCCCACGAGCAGCCAGGGAACTAGACAGAGCCCCATGTGCCTAGGTAAGCCTTATACAACTGAGGTGCGGCAGGTTACCCATAGATTGCCCGCTAACGACTGTTCCACCTCAACAGCCACGCATCTCATCGGCGCGCAGCACATCTTGAGATTGAGGGGTTGTTTATAGAGGTTTATTCCATCCTCGCGACCCGGGCGGCCAAGCCAAGATCCCCACTCCCTGAGACACACAACATTCCACCGCCGCGCCGCACGGAGGTCGTTGAAGCATGCCCAGAGCTTACGGTGACAGGGGGCTGGCGGCGCTTACCAGTCCCCAGCTCAGGAACCCCGGGGTCGCGAAGCCCGTACCCAGCAGATGAGTGCTGAGCCCCTGGGGGCTACAACCGTATAGGGTTCCTTCCTGGTGCTTGTTTAATACGAGTAACCTATGTTGCAGACTAATGAGGTGCTAAGTTAATGTAAAGAGGCACAATTTAAATTGTTTTTGTGTACGTAATGAGAACGTTTTCGTAACTACTGCAAAGTGGTATGGTAAAAGTTTGCTTACGTAAAATTCAGTCAGAGTGAAGCAAAGTTAATAAAATCTATTAAATGAACACACAGAGTTAGTTCCAAGGGTAATAGTTTTCGAAAGTAAATTCCAGTAAGAAACAAGTTTTCTCGAAGTGAAATGTTCAGCATAGAAAGTGTTTGCTTTAGTATCTAAGTATTTTACTATTTAAGTTTGTTGATTATGGAAAGTGCTTTACTTAAGGTCCCCCCTTGCCAAATTTTTTTACCTTCCTTCAAGTTATCTCCTGGGCTTTTTCTCTTTATAAACACATAATGTATAAGGGTGTACTCCAAAATTGTTTAAGTGGAGTAATATTTGTTTTAATAACCAAATTAAACAGTAGTAAGGAAGTAGGCAAAGTTCATGCTTCTACTTTTCCAACACTTCACTGTTTCGTTGCTTGGATAGGCTGCCGACCATGAGCTCATGTTTTCAACCACTAAATGAACTTGGAACTGAGTTGTCCTAGATTCAATATAATGTTATTCATACTGCGTTTCTGTCTAACCGCTGGGTAAGAACTTAGGAAAAGAAGTGAATAGTCTGATTTACTTATCCATTAGACATAACACACTCTCAAATCCTGTGAAAAGGGTAATTCTGATTTTCCTATAAACAGGACTATCCTCCCATTAAATTTTAGTAAGAGGGTTATACGTGGCAACACAGAGACGCGGCTTCTATTATTTAGGTAAGAGCATACTAAATTACAGTATTAGTGGAGCGGTTATGAGCTGTCCTGGGGCGCTTTCAGTGAGCTGTCTGGTACGAGAGAAGTTTGCGTTGTTGGACGCTGCGGTCTGCAGCGAACTCGACTCTCCAGCTCATCCCAAAGGTGTTCCTCTGGGTTCAGGTTGCGACTTTCAGCAGCCCAGTCCATTTCAGGATTTTTATTGTCCACAGAATTGTCGCTTATAGATGTTGCTTTATGCCAAGGTACACTGTAATGTTGATACAAACACCGTCTTAGAACTGTTCCTCTGCCGTGCGCCGTAGACAATGCTGTAAATACACTGAAGTCCAGAATTGAAACAGCAGTACTCTATTTCCCCGTCGTGTGTCTGATTCGCTATACATGGTGGTCCATTGATCGTGACCGGGCCGACTATATCACGAAATAAGCATCAAACGAAGAAACTGCAAAGAACGAAACTCGTCTAGCTTGAAGGGAGAGACCAGATGGCGCTACGGTTGGCCCGCTAGATGGTGCTGCCATAGGTCAAACAGATATCAACTGCGTTTCTTTAAATAGGAACTCCCATTTTTTATTACATATTCGTGTAGTACATAAAGAAATATGAATGTTTTAGTTGGACCACTTTTTTCGTTTTGCGATAGATGGCACTGTAATAGTCACAAACATATCGTTCACAATTTTAACGAACAGTCGGTAACAGGTTAGTTTTTTAAATTAAAATACAGAACGTAGGTACGTTTGAACATTTTATTTCGGTTGTTGCATTATGATACATGTACCTTTGTAAATTTATCATTTCTGAGAACGCATGCTGTTACAGCGTGATTACCTGTAAATACCACATTAATGCAATAAATGCTCAAAATGATGTCCGTCAACCTCAACGCATTTGGCAATACGTGTAACGACATTCCTCTCAACAGCGAGTTGTTCGCCTTCCGTAATGTTCTCACATGCATTGACAATGCGCTGACGCATGTCGTCAGGCGTTGTCGGTGGATCACGATAGCAAATATCCTTCAACTTTTCCCACAGAAAGAAATCCGGGAACGTCAGATCCGGTGAACGTGCGGGCCATGGTATGGTGCTTCGACGACCAACCCACCTGTCGTGAAATATGCTATTCAATACCGCTTCAACCGCACGCGAGCTATGTGCCGGACATCCATCATGTTCGAAGTACATCCTCATTCTGTCATGCAGTGAAACATCTTGTAGTAACATCGGTAGAACATTACGTAGGAAATCAGCGTACATTGCACCATTTAGATTGCCTTCGACAAAATGGAGGCCAATTATTCTTCCTCCCGTAATGCCGCACCATACATTAACCCGGCAAGGTCGCTGATGTTCCACTTGTCGCAGCCATCGTGAATTTTCCGTTGCCCAATAGTGCATATTATACCGGGTTTACGTTACCACTGTAGGGGAATAATGGTTCGTCGGTAAATAGAACGCGTGCAAAGAATCTGTCATTGTCCCGTAATTTCTCTTGGGCCCAGTGGCAGAACTGTACACGACGGTCAAAGTCGTCGGCAATGGAATTCCTGGTGCACAGATATATGGAACGGGTGAAATCGATGTTGATGTAGCATTCTCAACACCGACGTTTTTGAGATTCCCGATTCCCGCGCAATTTCTCTGCTACTGTGTGCGGATTACACGCGACTGCAGCTAAAACACCTGCTTGGGCATCATCATTTGTTGCAGGTCGTGGTTGACGTTTCACACGTGGCTGAACACTTCCTGTTTCCTTAAATAACGTAACTATCCGGCGAACGGTCCGGACACTTGGATGACGTCGTCCAGGATACCGAGCAGCATACATAGCACACGCCCGTTGTGCATTTTGATCACAATAGCCATACATCAACACGATATCGACCTTTCCCGCGAGTGGTAAATGGTCCATTTTAACACGAGTAATGTATCACGAAGCAAATACCGTCCGCACTGGTGGAATGTTACGTGATACCACGTACTTCTACGTTTGTGACTATTACAGCGCCATCTATCACAAAGCGAAAAAAGCGGTCCAACTAAAACATTTATATTTCTTTACGCATTACACGCATATGTAATAAAAAATGTGGGTTCCTATTTTTAAAAATTTTAGTTGATATCCGTTTGACCAATGGCAGCGCCATCTAGCGGGCCAACATAGCGCCATCTGATTTCCCCCTTCAAGTTAGACGAGTTTCGTTCTTAGTAGTTTTTTCGTTGACGCTTATTTCGTGAGATATTTGTCCCGGTCACTATCAATGGACCACCCTGTATAAGCATACCAACTGTCAACCAGATGTCAGTGCGATCGTGTTCTGCACGGAAGATGCCGTTCCGGTCAAGGGATATCCACGCCAACGATGACGTTAGAGCACCTACGAAACGAGGTAGTGTTTGCTAGGCAGTTCAAAGTGGTTCAAATGGCTCTGAGCACTGTGGGCCTTAACTTCTGAGGTCATCAGACCCTCAGAACTTGGAACTACTTAAACCTAACTAACCTAATGACATCACACACATCCATGCCCGAGGCAGGATTCGAACCTGCGACCGTAGCGGTCGCGCCTAGAACCGCTCGCTCACCGCGGCCGGCTGCTGGGTAGTCCCACATCCACAATCGCTGTGTACACAATCACAGACGGTGGAGTACGGCACCAGAGTCTCTGCAGTGGGAGGCCTCAGGAAGAATGGAAGCAGGACAGTCGCAAACTCATCTGGCCCGATCGCTTAACGTGAGTCATTCTGTTGTTTCACGGATGTGGCGCCAGTTTATAGATACCGAAATTGTATTCCGGATACCAGAACGGGGCCGACCAAGTGAGACATAAGAGGGAGAGGACCGTTATTTGGCTGTAAGGGCACGGCCATACCCCCTAAATACTGCACGAAACCTGGTATTTGACTTCGCAGCATTCACTGGACGTGTTGCATCGAGGCAAACAGTGTACAGAAGGCTTCGGCAG
This sequence comes from Schistocerca gregaria, assembly GCF_023897955.1. NCBI lineage: Eukaryota > Metazoa > Arthropoda > Insecta > Orthoptera > Acrididae > Schistocerca > Schistocerca gregaria. The sequence continues at coordinate 79,760,218 of NC_064929.1, forward strand.
AGTGGCTTTTATTGTCGGAGACTTGCTGTGTGTCTTCACAAGAGGGAACGTCTAGAGTGGAGTCGTCAACATACCACCTGGACGATCGAACGGTGGGAAAATGTTCTTTACACAGATGCGTCCCGATTTGATCTGGAGCGCAACTCACCATGGATTCGCATCTTTAGAGAAATTGGAACACGATTTCGGGACCCAAACAGTTGAAGCCATAGTGAAGGAAAACCGCCGAATGACACTGAATGACATTGCAGCATGTTTACAGATTAGTCATGGGTCAGCACACCACATTGTGCATGATGTGCTCCAGTCTCACAAAGTGTCTGCAAGATTAGTGCCACGGCAGCTGACTCCTCAAATGAGAGAACGACCTGTTGATGCTTGTGAAGGACTTCTTCAGCGCTTTGAACGAAAAGGTGATGGCTTCCTTGCAAGAATCGTTACTGGGGACGAAACCTGGGTTCACTTCCACCAACCGGAAACGAAGAGAGCGAGCAAGGAATGGCGCCATTCCTCATAACCAAAACACAAAGAAGTTCCGAACAGAATCATCAGCAGGGAAGGTTATGCTGACTCTCTTTTGGGACGAAAAAGGCGTCGTTTTGGGGAATTACATTCCTAGAGAGACCACTGTCACCAGGGCATGATACACAGATCTTCTACAAAATCATCTGCGGCCTGCAATCAAATCAAAGCAACGTGGATTGCTGTCAGCAGGTGTCCTTTTCCAACATGACAATGCAAGGCCCCACGCTGCCCGTACAACAGTTGCAACAATCGCAGACCTGCGTTTTGAGTGTCTTCCTCATCCAGCATACTCACCAGAACTTGCCCCGAGTGATTTCCGTATGTTTTGACCACTCAAAGACGCAATGGGAGGAAAGAACTTCCGTTCTGATGAAGAGGTACGCCACGCGCTGCATGAGTGGTTACCCGGACTACCAAAAGAATTTTTTTCTAAAGGAATTTATGCACTTTGTAAGCGTTGGAGGACTTTCATTGAGCCTGGGGGAGATTATGTTGATAAGTGATACTGCTTTGTACCACTTCTGCACAATCAATAATATTTAAAAAAAAATGCTTAAGGTTCTCATTTGACTCACCCTCGTATTTCACCACCATGTGTTACACTTATCACTGGTGCAGTACCCCCTAGAGGTGCAGAACTGAATATGTTGTGTACGTAGTTCCGCGTACTCAGCGCGTACACAACTTTCCCACTAGAGCGCGCCCCGCTAAGCACAACAGCGCAGGCGCAGCGCTCGTCCGTCTCTGCACTACGAGATGGCGCTGCCTTAGAGACAGACCAAATTCTGCTTCCGCCGATCCGCGTATTAATATGTAACGCAGCCAATGAGATTACTACTAACGTAAAACCTTTTCTCTTCGCGGATCACACTCGCGTAGTGATACCTGAATGCACGAGGCATTATAATGCGTAGACAGACCTCCGATTAGTTAGTCTGCATTTGTCTGCACCAGTCTGTACCAGTCTGCATTCGTCTGCATTAGTCTGTAGTCAAGTTTCAGTCTGCGCCTAATAAGATCACCATATTCCTGTACATAGTCATGAAGAGAAATGTATAGACACTTAGTCAAGTGTCAGAGATATATGTGAGAATAAGATTAACGTACCAAGACCAAAGGAATTTCAGATTGTCAATTTGGGTAACCATCAATCTGCTACTGTAAGCGTGCATGTGGCATTTCTATCGTCGGACCTAACGGCAGAAGATAAACACGCCACAATGGGACCACGAGACATATTGCTGACACTCGCCTACTTCGTTAGAGCGACAAGTCAAATAATCTGATGGTGTGTGTACCGAAGGTCTTGCAGTACGCACACCACAGCATATACATCACTGCTGACGCTATACTTGACGGCAGGTAAGGTTCTCCAGGCATTCGCCAAACCCAAAGCCTTCCATCGGACTGCCACACGTTATAGAGTGATTCATGACTCCAAATGACTAGTTTCAAGTCATCCATTGGTCAGTAGCGTAGCTCTTTACACCAGCTCAAGAGTCGCTTAGCACCGACTATAGTGATGTGTGACTTATGGGCAGCTGCTAGACCGCCGTGCCCTGTTCTTTTTCACTCCCTGCGCACGTTGTGCTAGTCGGACTGTTGGCAGCACTTTGGAACTCACGAGTGAGTGTTTCGTGTGATTTAGTGCGATTTTATTTACAAGTACCCTCTGCAAAGGTCGACGGTCTTTCTCCGCCAGCACATGAACTGTGCCTGGTTTTGGTTTAGTTGTGGCTCCTGAAGGATTCCTTTGATGAAATAAAACTTTTTCTTCAGTCCATTAGATCCGTCCTCATTGTAAGTACCTGTTTGTATGTTGGCAGTGCTATAGACTACGTAAATACCGCGAACAGCGCTCTGTGCCCAAGGCAAGAGATTCTGTGGCTGGACAGACTAGCAGTTAGCGAGTGGATAGGGAAGTGTATGGACATGATTTTCTTAGTGGAGACTGTGTTGGCAGGACACGCAATGTAAACTGAGATGAAATTTCTTATAAGAAAAGATGCAAGGAAACGTATGATAATGCATGTATGGTTGATAACGTTTGGGTAGAGGAATTATTGACAACTAAGTTACATAATTTTTGGATCTGGGTGTCACATGAATGAGGTAAAATTTTCTACATACGTTGTTTGCTCTTCAACAATATCTTTCTTTTGCTAACCATATGCCTCCTAGTAGTTTGAGTCTATGGCAGTTGGAATCTTCTTACTTAGCTGCGTGTTGCTGCTACTTGCTATGGTTCGTGATATGAAGATTTTGTGTGATGTAAGTGACTTATGAAAAAGAATGGAGTTTCCACTATCGAGAGTCGTGACTGAAATGAGTTTAGGCAATTAACTGAGTTGGAGATATATTTCCTTAATTTAATATTTTTTGGATTTGTATTATTGTTAGGATTTCTCGCAATTCATGGACATTCTTTAGTTTTAATTATTGGAAGTCATGTTGTCAATGTTTAGCAGTCAGATTGCGTTGGGCTTGTATACTTTGGGTAATAAATGAATAGGTTAAGCTTGAGTCGTCTTTGTCAGGGCAAATTCTCTTGGTCAGTGTTTGATGAAAAATAATTAAAGAGGTAGTTTTGACACCTTAGCTTTCTACTATCCTCTTCGTTCAACTCTTATACGACTCTGACATTTGCAACGTAACTAACCCAGTTGTCATAGTTCGTTCGTTATCTACTTTCGACGATAACACTCATTGGTAAAGACTAAATGTAACTATTTACTTACAGAAACCAGCCAAAAAGTGAACACGAGAATGGTTACTTCACAAATGAAACATCAGTAAATAAAGACGGTTTGTGACACCACCAGACAAACCTCATGTCAAACATTTTCAGTTACTATCTAACCCTGTAAAACTAAGAATCTGACACACTTGATACTCTAAAGAATCGAACTGCCATGTATAAAGACACTCCTGATTACTGTACGAATGAGTTAATGAGTTAAATATTTGAGATTAACTTGTTCGAGAAAAAAGTTTCGAAAAAGTTTGTAGTTGGTACGTTTTTACTTAACATCTGTTTTGTTTAACATTTAAATACAAAGGGGGTGGAAAGGCTCACCCAATAAATTGAAGACTTCACTTCCAATGCGTTTATTGATCAACCAAAACAATTTCAGTTAACATTTGACAAGCGTCCCTCGGGCAAGATTATTTAAGACATTCATTACGTAAGTCATCAGCAAGTTAATAAATAACTTTAACAAACAACTCCAGTAAAGACACATTATTTAAGACGTTTTCAATTAACATTACGTGTAAAATACACTACTGGCCGTTAAAATTGCTACACCAAGCAGAAATGCAGCTGATAAACGGGTATTCATTGAACAAATATATTATACTAGAACTGGCATGTGATTACATTTTCACGCAATTTTGGAGCATAGATACTGAGAAATCAGTACCCAGAACAACCACCTCTGGCCGTAATAACAGCCTTCACAAGCCTGGGCATTGAATCAGAGCTTGGATGGCGTGTACAGGTACAGCTGCCCATGCAGCTTCAACGCGATACCACAGTTCATCAAGAGTAGTGACTGGCGTATTGTGACGAGCCAGTTGCTTGGCCACCATTGACCAGACGTTTTCACTTGGTGAGAGATCTGGAGAATGTGCCGGCCAGGGCAGCAATCGAACATTTTCTGTGTCAAGAAAGGCCCGTACAGGACCTGCAATATGCGGTCGTGCATTATTCTGCTGAAATGTAGACTTTCGCAGGGATCGAATGAAGGGTACAGCTACGAGTCGTAACACATGTGAAATGTAACGTCCACTGTTCAAAGTGCCATCAATGCAAACAAGAGGTGACCGAGACGTGTAAGCAATGGTACGCCATACCATCACGCCGGGTGATACGCCAGTATGGCGATGACGAATACACGCTTCCAATATGCGTTCACCGCGATGTCGCCAAACACGGATGCGACCATCGTGATGCTGTAAACAGAACCTGGATTCATCCGAAAAAATGACGTTTTGCCATTCGTGCACCCAGGTTCGTCGTCGAGTACACCATCGCAGGCACTCCTGTGTGTGATGCAGCGTCAAGGGTAACCGCAGCCACAGTCTCCCAGCTGATAGTCCGTGATGCTGCAAACGTCGTCGAACTGTTCGTGCAGATGGATGTTGTCTTGCAAACGTCCCCATCTGTTGACTCAGAGATCGAGGTGTGGCTGCACGATCCTTTACAACCGTGCGGATAAGATGCCTGTCATCTCAACTGCTAGTGATACGAGGCAGTTGAGATCCAGCACGGCGTTCCATATTACCCTCCTGAACCCACCGATTCCATATTCTGCTAACAGTCACTGGATCTCGAGGAATGCGAACAGCAATGTCGCGATACGATAAACCGCAATCGCGATAGGCTACAATTCGACCTTTATCAAAGTCGGACACGTGATGGTACGCATATCTCCTCCTTACACGAGGCATCACAACAACGTTTCACCAGGCAACGCCGGTCAACTGCTGTTTGTGTATGAGTAACAGGTTGGAAACTTTCCTCACGTCAACACGTTGTATGTGTCGCCACCGGCGCCAGACTTGTGTGAATGCTCTGAAAAGCTAATAATTTGGACGTCACAGCATCGTCTTCCTGTCGTTTCAATTTCGCGTCTGTAGCACGTCATCTTCGTGGTGTAGCAATTGTAATGGCCAGTAGTGTAATTCTCCACACAAGTCTTCTACGCAATGTGCACATGAAGTGGTTGTTAACAGCACATGTGTACGAACAATTCTGAAAGCTGCAATGCGGAAACTTTACATTCCACCATTACTGCACGCGAGTAAAGATGACGATCCTGATAGCCGAATGCAATTTTGCGAATGGTGTAAGCATATGGTAAGTGATGAAGGTAGGGTAGATTGACGAGAGACAATTTGAACTTAATGGAACCGTGAACCGGCATAACAGTGTGTGCCGGAAAATCCCCATGTTTATGTGGGTAAAGCGGCCGATCTACCAGGCGTTCATGTGTGGCATGCACTGTCATGCAGGACCTTAGTAGGACCCTTTTTCTTTGATACTACTGTCGCAGGAGAAATGTACCTGCAAATGTTACGCACATCAATTTTGCCAGGTATACGTGTGCTTTACGGGGTTGATGAAAATGTCTCCTGCCATCACGACGGGGCGTCACTCCACTACCACCTAGCCGTACGAGCTCTCCCGGATAATGTTCCAGGGCATTGGATTGGACAAAGATGGCCCATTGAGTTTCCTCCACGGTCGCCAGATCTAATATCAATGGACTTCCCGATTTGCAGCCCATAACAGTAACGTCTATCGACGTAAGCCGCGCACGCTTCAGGAACGTCGCCAGGAGATTACAGCGACGTGTGCCGCGACCTCCACTGTAACACTGACTGACGTAGTTACGGCTACCGCTCGTCGTTCTGTTACGTGTATAGCCGCCTACGGTGAACATTTTGAGCATTTAAAGGAATCATGTGCTACACTGAAGGCTACATAACATGATTGATGAATTATTAAATGCAAAATAAACACATAAGTAATACTTTTCGTTTCGTAACGTGTGTACAGGGTAGTCCATTGAAAGTGACCGGGCCAAAATCTCACGAAATAAGCGTCAAACGATAAACTACAAAGAACGAAACTCGTTTAGCTTGAAGGGGGAAACCAGATGGCGCTTTGGTTGGCCCGCTAAATGGCGCTGCCATAGGTCAAATGGATATCAACTGCGTTTCTTTTGAATAGGAACCCTCATTTTTTATTACATACTCGTGTAGTACGTAATGAAATATGAATGTTTTAGTTGGACCACTTTTGTCGCTTTCTGATAGATGGCGCTGTAATAGTAACAAACGTATAAGTACGTGGTATCACGTAAAATTCCGCCAGTGCAGTCGATATTTGCTTCGTGATACATTACCCGCGTTAAAATGGACCGTTTACCAGTTGCGGAAAAGGTCGATATCGTGTTGATGTACGGCTATTGTGATCAAAATGCCCAACGGGCGTGTGCTATGTATGCTGCTCGGTATCCTGGACGACATCATCCGAGTGTCCGGAACGTTCGCCGGATAGTTACGTTATTTTAAGGAAACAGGAAGTGTTCAGTCACATGTGAAACGTCAACCCCGACCTGTAACAAATGATGATGCCCAAGCAGGTGTTTTAGCTGCTGTCGCGGCTAATGCGCACATCATTAGCAGACAAACTGCGCGAGAATCTGGAAGCTCACAAAAGTCGGTGTTGAGAATGCTACATCAACATCGATTGCACCCATTCCATATTTCTGTGCACCATGAATTGCATGGCGACGACTTTGAACGTCGTGTACAGTTCTGCTACTGGGCACAAGAGAAATTACAGGACGATGACAGATTTCTTGCACGCGTTCTATTCAGCGACAAAGCGCTATTCACCAACAGCGGTAACGTAAACCGGCATAATATGCACTATTGGGCAACGGAAAATCCACGATGGCTGCGACAAGAGGAACATCAGCGACCTTGGCGGGTTAATGTATGGTACGGCACTATGGGAGGAAGGATAATTGGACCCCGTTTTATTGATAGTAATCTAAATGGTGCAATATATGCTGATTTCCTAAGTAGTGTCCTACCGATGTTACTACAAGATGTTTCACTGCATGACAGAATGGCGATGTACTTCCAGCGTGCGGTTGAAGCGGTATTAAATAGCATATTTCGTGAGAGATGGATTGGTCGTCGAAGCACCATAGCGTGGTCCGCACGTTCACCGGATCTGACTTCCCCGGATTTCTTTCTGTGGGGAAAGTTGAAGGATATTTGCTGTCGTGATCCACAGTCAACGCCTGACAACATACGTCAGCGCATTGTCAATGCATGTGTGAACATTACGGAAGGCGAACTACTCGCTGCTGAGAGGAACGTCGTTACACGTATTGCCACATGCATTGAGGTTTACGGACAACATTTTGAGTATTTATTGCATTAATGTGGTATTTACAGGTAATCACGCTGTAACAGCATGCGTTCTCAGAAATGATAAGTGCACAAAGGTACATGTGTCATATTGGAACAAACGAAATAAAATGTTCAACCATACCTACGTTCTGTTTTTAATTTAAGAAACCTACCCGTCACCAAGTGTTCGCCTAAAATTGTGAGCCATATGTTTGTGACTAGTACAATGCCATCTATAAGAAAGCGGAAAAAGTGGTCCAACTAAAACATTCATATTTCTTTACCTAATACACGAATATGTAATAAAAAATGGGTGGTTCCTATTTTAAAAAACGCAGTTGATATCCGTTTGACCTATGGCAGCGCCATCTAGCGGGCCAACCATAGCGCCATCTGGTTTCCCCCTTCAAGCTACATCAGTTTCGTTCATCGTCTACTCGTTTGACGCTTGTTTCGTGAGATATTTGGCCTGGTCACGATCAATGGACCACCCTGTATACATTTTTCTGGCAGACTGTGTACTTCAGTAGCTGTTAATTTTTCGTTGGCGACTTGGGAAGTGTACGGTTTACATTCGGGCCAGTACGGTAAATCACATAACACGTGACCTGTGGTGGTTACACTGATTACGACAATCGTTGCGTACCGAGGATGCAATGCCTGCGTTTTCCGACTCTTCCGTTTCCCCGGCACACAATTACGTTTTCTGTTGCCAGCCCGATGCGTTGGCGCACAGTAAGTTACAAGTAGCGCTTGTTACGGCGTTCCTATGTTTCTCACGGGTCGGAATTGCCCAGCGACGTGTGGGAAACTGCGCAACACGTGTACGAGCCCCCCCCCCCCCCTCGTGTCCCGGTGCGTGCCGGCTGTTTATCTCGCGATCGCAGCATCGTATTCCAGAGTCCTCTGAGACTCAGCAAAGGAAAGCGGCGTCTGGGTGTGTGTACGGCCTACAGCGAGGCAATACAGAGAGTTACGTACACCCGTACACACATAGGGTAGTGCTCTTATCCTGTGTGGCGATTACGAGGTCTGTTCAAAAAAATCTGGAACATTCGTACTTTCGCGCTAATGGTGTGTTTGCATCCGTGCACACGCCTGTGTCTAAGGTGTAACTGCCGGAAGTTCCATTGCTGCGCGTCTGTTGGTTATTGTTCAGTGCTGTATTTAGCAGAACGTTGTGTCACACACTTTGCGAATTTAGAGACGGCAGAGTTAGACGAGCAAGTCTGCAGTAAGTTTTGCGTGAAACTCAAGAACACCTTTACAGAGACACACCAAGCCTCTTCTAACTGAATGGCGTGCCTATGGAATATCGCCTCAGTCGTGCGACTGGATCGTGATTTCCCGTCAGAAACGTCACAGTTCGTAGTAATAGGAAAGTCATCGAGTAAAACAGAAGTAATATCCGGCGTTCCCCAAGGAAGTGTTATAGGCCCTCTGCTGTTCCTGATCTATATTACTGACATAGGAGACACTCTGTGTAGCCCCCTTGGACTGATTGCAGATCATGCTGTCATTTACCGTCATGGAAAATCATAAGATGACCAAAACTAGCAGCAAAATGATTTAGGTATGATATCTGAATGGTGCGAAAAGTGGCAATTGACCCTGAATAGCCGGACGGAGTGGCCCAGCGATTCTAGGCCCTACAGTCTTGAACCCCTACGTACGGTCGTAGGTTCGAATCCTGTCTCGGCCATGGATGTTTTTGATGTCCTTAGGTTTAAGTAGTTATACGTTCTAGGGGAGTGATGACCTCAGGCGTAAAGTCCCATAGTGCTCAGAGTCATTTTATGACCCTGAATAAAGAAAAGTGTGAAGTTTTTCACATGAGTACTAAATTTCGATTACACGATAAGTAACACAAATCTGAAGGCTGTAAGAACGAGATTTTCACTCTGCAGCGGAGTGTGTGCTGATATGAAACTTTGAAACTTCCTGGCAGATTAAAACTGTGTGCCGGACCGAGACTTGAACTCGGGACCTTTGCCTTTCGCGGGCAAGTGCTCTGCCAACTGAGCTACCCAAGCACGACTCACGCCCCGTCCTCACAGCTTTACTTCTGCCAGTACCTCGTCTCCTACCTTCCAAACTTTACAGAAGCTCTCCTGCGAACCTTGCAGAACTAGCACTCCTGAAAGAAAGGATATTGCGGAGACATGGCTTAGCCACAGCCTGGGGGATGTTTCCAGAATGAGATTTTCACTCTGCAGCGGTATGTACGCTGATACGAAACTGAAGGCTGAAGGCTGTAAACTCAACTAAATACATGGGGATTCCAATTACAAATAACCTAAATTGGAACGATCACATAGATAATATTGTGAGTAGAGCAAACTAAAGACAGTAATTCAGTGGCAGAAAACTTAGAAGGTGCAACAGGTCTACCAAAGAGACTGCTTACACCACAATTGTCCGCCCTAACCTGGAGTATTGCTGTGCAGTGTGGGATCCGCATCAGGTGGGACTGACGGATGTTCAAAGAAGGGTAGCTCGTTTTGTATTATCCCGAAATGTGGGAGATAGTGCCGCAGACATGATATGTGAAATGGAGTGGCAATCATGAAAACAAAGGCGTTTTTCGGTGCGATGGGGTCTTCTTATGAAATTTCAAACACCAGTTTTCTCCTCCGATTGCGAAAACATTGTGTTGGCACCAACCTACATAGGGAGAAACGATCATCACGATAAAATAAGAGAAATCAGGGCTCGCACAGAAAAATTTAAGTTTTCGTATTTCCCGAGAGCCGTTCGAGAGTGGAACGGTATAGAGACAGCTTGAAGGTGGTTCATTGAACCCCCTGCCATGCACGTTATTGTGAAGAACAGAGGACTCACTTAGATGTGGATGTAGATATAGAAATGATGCAGGAAGCCTACGGCGAGTGCTTAAGAGGGGGGGGGGGGGGGGTTTGGAAGTTAAACGGGGCGACTTGGAGCAGGAGAGGCGCCACAGGACATTTTAATTTCCACTGTCTATACTTCTAAAAATAAATACATAAAACTTTGTCAGCGTGGCCAGGAAGGATTCAGAATTTACAGTAATAGCAGTGGAAGTTCGAAAACGTAACGAAATAATTTTCTTTACACGTGAAATTTCATCATTTTTTTCTCTTACTAATGGCAGCATTTATTGATTTAGGTACGCTTTTCTTCATAAGTAAGAGAGATTCTACAAGGAATTTTGCAGAGCATACAAACCATACTTAAGTTTTCCACATCTATTAAAAACTGTGATAAAAATTGAGGTAATTAACTGTAAAATTAGTGTTTTATCTAAAGATGAAGTTTAAAATATAACAGATCATTCGTTTTTTCATATATTAAATTAATTCTAGAGTTTCATACACCTGTAAGTACGGTATGTATGCTGTGCAAAATTCATCGAAGAATCTCTCTTACCTATGAAGAAAAGTGAACGTATAGCAACAAAGGCAGCCATAAGTAAGTGAAAAAATACTGAAATTTCACATGTAAAATAAATTATTTTGTAATGTTTTCGAACTTCCACTGAAATGAGTGTGAATCCTGAATTCTTCCTGGTGATGCTGACAAAGCTTTATGAACTCATTTGTAAAAGTATAGACAGTGGAAATTAAAATGTCCTGTGGTGCCTCTCCTGCTCCAAGTCTCGTTTGACGTCCTACCCCCCTTAAGTCGTATTCGGTTGACAGAAGTTAAAGTTGAGACTCATTCATGACCCCTTCGACGTCTACCGACGACGTTCATGCCACGACCGTCAATTGTGCGGGTCAATCGAAGACTGCAGAAGACTGCATTGTTTCGGTTTTATCATGTCATCAATTCCCGACACAGCATCTTGAAGTGCATCGTGTTGCTGCCCACGGCTCATTAATGAAGACAGAAAGACCTTCACCTCACAATCGGTGAAGAGCTTTTGCATTCAGCTAATGAGAATTAGATCTTTCTTAAGAGAATCATGACTGCTGATGTGACATGTGTCTACGGTTATGATGTTGAGAGGGATATCAGTATTCACAACGGATCGGGAAAGGTTCTCCAACGAAAGCTCGCCAGGTCAGGTCAAATGTCAAAGCCATGATGTTAGTTCTCTTTGACTTTGAAGGATTAGTTCATCGTGAATTCGTGCCAGGGACAAACTGTAAATCGATGGTACTACACCGGCCAGGGTGGCCGAGCGGTTCTAGCCGCTGCAGTCTGGAACCGCGCGACCGCTACGGTCGCAGGTTAGAACCCTGCCTCGGGCATGGATGTGTGTAAGGTCCTTAGGTTAGTTAGGTTTAAGTAGTTCTAAGTTCTAGGGGACTGATGACCTCAGAAGTTAAGTCCCATAGTACTCAGAGCCATTTTAACCATTTTTTTCAGCTCTAGTTTGGGCACACAGAGGGGTCCTGTAACTCGCTGCTTTTGGTGTGTGTTTGAAAACAGTGTGAAGAAGTGCTAAAGGACTTTATGTCCTTAAATTATGTATAATTACTTACGGATAACATTTACGGGGGCTCAAGTATCTGAGCCTCCGTAAATGTTATCCCTACGTAATTCTCCATAATTTAAGGACATAAAGTCCTTCAGCACTTCTACACATATGTTTTCAAACACACACCAAAAGCAGCGATTAAAGGACCCTTCTGTGTACCCAAACTAAAGCTGAATGAAGAATAAATAAATAAAGCGAAAATTTTTACCCTTTCCATTCCCTACAGAAGTAAAAATCAGCGAAGTTGATCAGACTTCTGTAGCACCACGACACATGCATAAAAAAAATTAAAAACATAAAAAAACCTCGCTCTTTCTCTCCGCATACGAATATAGGCTCTCTTTAAGCTAATCACATGTCCTGCCATCTGTTGTTAGTGCCAAGCACTGTTTAAGTTCTTCTGGGCGCTAGAGAGTACCACGTTACGAAAGTTAATTATGTTTCTAGTTATGTAGTTTACCGGAGAAATATGAAAGAAATATTCACAGTCAATGCTACAAAAGAAAGCAGTTTTTAGTTTACTATAAGAGGTGGTATAAATGAATGTGTGTTTTAACCCTTTCCGAAAGAGAACATTCCACACTCAATACAATTTGTACAACATACGCCATTTCTTTACGCACAGGTTCGATCCTTCTGTTTTTTAAACCTCGTAAACCGCCATCCGCCGTCTCCTCCTACCGTCCCATCAGCCTTACCTCGGTCTTCAGCAAGGTCCTGGAATCTATCCTCACCAGCCGCCGCATCCACCAGCATCTCCGCCAGCACCGCCTTCCCGTTACCCATTTTCGCCGTCTTTCTCTTCCGACGACCTTCTCCTTCACCTCACTCATCTCCTTTCCGATGAGCTTAATTCCCGTCGCTCCACTATCTTCCTCTCCCTTGACCTCGAACGGGCTTATGACCGAAAATTGCATTCCGGTCTCCTCTTCAAGCTACAAACCTTCGCCCTTCCCATTAACTACGTCCGTCTGATCGGCTCCTTTCTCTCCCACCGTCCTTCCTACGTCACCATCCATAACACTGATTCCTACACCTTCTTTCCCTCCGGCGGAGTGCCCCAAGGCTCCGTCCTCTCCCCCCTTCTGTACCTTTTGTATACGGCGGACATGCCGCCGCCGTCACCCCCCGTCCACCTTCTCCAGTTTGCCGATGACACCGCCTTCCTTGCCCTTGCCCCCACCCTGCAGCGCTCCCAACACCTTCTCCAATCCCATCTTGACCGGTTCACCGCTTGGTGCAACCAGTGGTTGCTTAAGGTCCATCCCTCCAAAACCCAGGCGATCATTGTAGGCAAAACCACCCCTTCCTTCCGCCTCCTTGATTTCTATCTCACCATCTATGGCCGTCCTATCGCCCTCACTCCCACCCTCAAGTACCTTGGCGTCACCCTCGACCGTCGCCTCTCCTGGACCCCCCATCGCCGGACAATCCAAGCCAAGGCACACTCCCGCCTCCACCTCCTCAAGCTCCTTTCGGGCCGTACGTGGGGTCTGGACCCCTCCACCCTCCTCCACACCTATAAATCCCTCATCCGCCCTATCCTCTGCTACGCCCATCCAGCCTGAATCTCTGCCCCCCCCCCTTCCTTTTATAAATCCCTTAAAATCCTTGAATGCCATGCTCTCCGCCTCACCTATCGCATCCGTCTGCCCTCCCCCACGCAGATCCTCTACGATCTCATTCCTTTCCCCCACCTCCTCCTTTTCCTTGAAAGGATACGGATCCTGTACACCTCCCGCAAACTCGACCCTCCTCACCTGCTTGTCTCGCCCATCCTCTCCCAACCCCGCCCGCTGCCGCGCCTGTATTCCCACGTTCCACCCGGTCTCCATCTCTCCACCCTCCTTACCCTCTCCCAAGGTGGCTTCCGGCAACTCCCCCTCCCTGATGATGTCCTCCTCGCCTCCATCTACCCCTCCTATCTACTTTGATCCTCCCTCTTCCTCTGTCTGTTCCTTTGGGCACCCTCCCTCCCTCCTCCCTTTCTCCCCACCCTTCCCCCAGGCTTCCCCTCCCCTGTCCCTCTCCCCCTCCTCCCATCTCCTACGCCATTGGCATCTTTGTTCTCCCTTCCCCAACCTCTCCCCCCCCTCACCTTTCTTCCCCTCTTGGCAGGTCCCTGGACTCGCACATGCTACGTGGACTTTCGCGCGCCGGAGATCATCGCCATCTGTGTCTCATGTGTGTGTGACGTCGTTTTGTGTTTTTAGTGTCCGCCGTCACGCTTCTACGTTCACTTGTGCCATCGGATTCGTCAGTGTTCTGTGTGCCGTGTCAACGTGTTTTCGGTGTCGTTATCGTCGAGTGTCAACGGCTCCGTGTTTTTTTTGTGTATCTGTGACCACTATTTTTTAGCCCGTCACTATGTTCATTCTGTTTCTCCAACCTGTGTTCTGTCATTGTCAACATTATGGCTGAAGAGCGGCGTAGCATGCCGCTGACAGCCTACCTGTTTGTATAGGTATTAAAATAACAATAAAGGGAAAAAAAATTCGATCCTTCAATACGTTTGAGGTGTGACCTCTGAAGTTATTTTCTAATACGTGCCCGTTTCCGTGTCGTATTGTTATAGTTTTTCCACCGCTTATTAGCGTTGGTATCTCAATGGTTATTGCCCCAAGATAGCTGGGAAGTTTTTGGTGTGCGTAGTCGTCTCGTGCCGGACCTTGGCTATGTGAGGCGGACCCATGTCCACTATGGAGTAGAGATGGGCAAACTGAAACACGTAACTGTTTCGAAACAAATGAAACAGTACAATGAAATGTTTTGATACGCTGTTTCGAAACAGTGAAACAGTTTGTGTTTTGTAATCTAACAAACCTACACATTTTATCATCTTGAATGTCTACTGTATAAGTATGTCCATATAAACACAAATGAGGTGCGAGAGCGCTAATCATATCGCAGAAAGTATGAAACTACTGGACGTGACTTGGATGGGTGACCATCCAGCCGCCATGCGCTGCTGCCATTTTTCGGGGTGCACTCAGCCTCGTGATGCCAATTGAGAAGGTACTCGACCAAATAGTAGCGGCTTCGGTCAAGAATACCATCATCACGGCTGGGAGAGCAGTGTGCTGACCCCACGCTGCTCCCATCCGCATCCTCCTCTGAGGATGACACGGCGGTCGGATAGTCGCGGTAGGCCACTAGTGGCCTGAAGACAGAGTGCTATTTTTAACACTGAGCTCCAGCAGCTCATTTTCGGCCTATTGAGAGCTGTTTATGTGAAATACCTGCTTGACAGTAGGGACGACTATCTTACCGTTCTCGACTTCGTATAATCAAAGGCGATGTTTTACTTTGTCCGCCAGACGTTGGGTAAACGCCGAACCAAACTCGTCATCAAGGACTTGCCACCAGAGGTTACGGCAGAAGAGCTCAAGGAGGAACTGCTTTGGCTCTGTTTCGAAGATCCTTTGGTCCACCAGTACAGCAAGACGGATCCTGAGACCCGGAGGGAGTACATAGAGAGGATTTACCAAACCCGGTACCTTCTGTACACAAGTCTGGATTCAATCATATGAGGGCCACAAAGGGCCAGCCATCTGTCCCAAATGACAACATACTGGGAATTACTACTTCCTGCCATTTGCAGTGTGTTAAGTGTGCTGGCCCACATTTTGTGGAGAACTGCACACTACCTGCACCACGTGTTTGGGCACGACTCACGATCCTCACCACATGGCATCCTGGAGAGGGTGCCCTGTTTACCAGAAGGTGCTGAAGTCTTCATGTCCTCCCAAAAAGAAACCAAGGACAAATCGACCTCCCCCACCGCATCGGGACATGACCAACTATCCTGTTTTGTGGGGTCAGCCTGGTGCACGGCCATCAGTAGCCACTCAGGCACCAGATGGTTCGGTGGCTCCTGTGCCCCTTCCTGCCCAGATTCCCACGACATCCTTTGCTGCTGCAGCTCAGTCTCCTCCTCACTGACTGTCTGTCTTCTGTGACGGCTTCCACTGCTCACTGACTACAGGAGCCAGCTGCAGCTCCCTCCAGTCCATCTGTGACTCTATCCTCTGCCCCTACCCCCACTCTGCCTACTACTACATCCGCACCTGCTCGCCGCAGGTGCAAGAAGACCACCTGGGACCCTCCCCCAGTGGTGGAGACTGATGCGTCCTTTCGGGCGGACGTGCGTGAAATCCTCCAGGTCATCTCCTGTTTCACGAAACCCCACATCCGGGCTGTTATTCGTCACAATGCACAGAAGATCCATCAGTCGCAGGACAGGCTCTGGAAGGGCTCAGTCAAATATTGTTGTGTTGGCGTATCGACCTCCACACCATCACCAGCCCCCTCGGGATCTTGTCACCTGCATTTATAATGCCAATGGCATAAACGGATGAAGACAGAATTGAACACCTTCCTCCGTGACCATCATGTGGATGTTTTACTGGGCACAGAAACAAACCTCAAACCGGCAGGCGATTTCCTCCTTCGCAACATGGTGTGTTACCGCTCTGACTGCATTGACCGCCGTGGTGGAGGCACAGCTGTGTTCCTCAACAAAGCTCTTGTCCATACCCGAGAGACTCTCCAGCCAATGAATCACATAGAGGCCACAGCGGTTACCATCTCCACACGCATTGGTGGCATTACCTTTGCAGCAGCGTAATTGAGCCCAAACAAGATACTACTGGAAGCAGATCTCTGCACATTGGCATCCTTTGACAGGTTAATCATTGGGACGAATCTCAATGCCAAGCACCCAGCTTGGCATTCTTGGGTCTCTAACCCCAAAGGCCGGCTCCTCTTTGACCTGGAGGATACTTTAGCATTATCGGTATATGGCCGTCACAACCTACCCATATCCCAGTCCGTACTAACTGCCAGCCAGACGTTCTGGATGTGGCAATCTTCAAAAACATCACCGCTCGGTTTTCACTGGAAGTTCTCCACGAACTGGCCTCTGACCATGAGCCAATACCTCACTAATGCTGCCCTTTCATTTGATGTTCGTTCCACTGTGACCCTCACCAACTGGGACAAATTTGCCAGGGTATTTAATAACACCACTTGACACGACCTCGATTTGACAACACCGGCCAATATAGTCCGTGCTGTGGATTACCTCACCGCCAAAATTCGGAAAGCAGTGAAACTCTCCACCTCCACTGCACCTCGGAATTTAACCCCCCTGGACGATTTGCCCCCTCTGTTATGAGAGCTGAAGGTGCAAAAGAACTTCTACCGCCGGTGGTGGGCCCTCAGGACAAACGCTAAATGAGACGACTCTAGTTCGAATCCTGCCACTGACTCACGGATGGAGGTCTGAACAATGGGCGGACAGGATGTCCACTTTCCTCCCCCACCAAAAATCTGACTGAGCTGTCATTCGCATTCTGCAGCGTTCTATGCCAGCGACTGCCCATCCTATTTACACAGCAGCAGGCTTGTCGTATGATACCCTCCAAATTGTGGAAACGCTGGTGGATGCGTTCGAGGCCCAAAACTGCCCTCTTGTCCAGAACCTCTCTCTGATCGAACTACAAGAAGAAAATGAAGTCCTGACAGTTGTTGCTGCTCTCCTCAACCGCCCACCCCAATCCACGGCAGAAATTGAGCGCATCCTTCGACGGAAACGTGGCCAGTCGGCCCTTTTATTGGACGGAATTTTAAATGAACTTCTTTGCCTCCTTCCCCGAGCACCACTCATCCTGTTCACCAAGATTTTAAACTGTTGTCTCATGTCTCGTCTTTTCCCTCCTCAGTGGAAACAAGCCAAGCTGATTGCGATCCCCAAGAGGTTCATGAACACCACAGATCCCACCAACAACTTGCCAATCAGCCTCCCTAATACTATGGCGAAGGTGCTTGAATCTATGATCCGTCACCGACTTTCCCAACCTCTTGCGGTGGCTGTGACGTTACGCCCGAAACAGCTCGAATTCACTTCGCACCTCTATGCCGAACGTCAGGTCCTACGGATCACTGAACACATCAGCAAGGACTTCAACATCGCCAAGTCGACAGCTGCCGTGTTTCTGGACTTGCAAAACTCCTGTGACAAGATCTGGCAAGACAACCTCGTACACAAGATGCTGACACAGACCCCTGTACCGTATATTTTTGTCAAGATCGTGGATGACTTCCTCCGCAGTAGGACTTTCCTAGTGGCTCAACGTGGAATGCATTCTGGCATTCGCCAATTGTCGGCAGGCACTCTGCAACGATAGGTGTTATCTCCCATCCTTTTTAATATCTATGTAAATAATATGCCGGTCATCCCCGAGGGGCATCTAGCACAACATGCTGATGACACAGCACTATATACCACTGACCGCTTTACTCACGCCGTCGCCGCCCGCGTCCAGCGACAGTTGGACACCACATCACCTGCTGCCGGGCAAACAAAATAGCTCTCAATGCCGCCAAAACTACGGCAGTCTACTTCACGAAATGGCGCCCTGTCCTCTGCCACAATATTTCGATTGCAGGCGTGCAGGTGCCCTTGTCCCCGACAACCACCTATCTCGGGGTCCAGATGGACCACAAGTTGCTCTTCCACTGTCATGCAGAGTATGTCGCCAACAAGGGGCAAAAGATAACCAGGGCTTTGTACGCACTCTTCTGCAGTAAGGAACTTAACCTACATACCAAGCTCCGCATCCACTGAACTGAACGGATGGTGAGCCGACGCTTGAATTGGGTACTGGAGTCTTGGGGCCTTCTGGCTCCATCTCAGGGTGGGTTCCGTAAAGGCCGCTCCGCCGCCGACAGTCTGGTGAGTCTAGAGTCGGCCATCCGGCCCGCCGTCAGCACCTGGTCGCTGTCTTTTTCGACATGCGGAAGGCGAACGATACGACATGGCGGCATCACATCCTTTCTACACTTCATGGTTGGGTTCTTCGGAGCCCTCTGCCGATCTCTATCCGAAATTTTCTATCGTATCGTACCTTCCGCGTACAAGTCGCGGCATCCCATAGTTCCTCCCGAGTCCAGGAGAACGGGGTCCTACTGGGTCTGTCCTCAGTGTCTGCCTGTTTTTAATTGCAATAAACGGGCTCGCTGCAGCGGTGCGAAATTCTGTCTCCGCTTCCCTGTATGCTGACGACTTCTGCCTTTACTACAGTTCTACTGGCACTGCTGCTGCTGAACGTCAGCTACAGGGTGTTGTCCGTAAGGTGCAGTCTTTGGCTGTAGCTCATGGGTTTCAGTTCTCGGCTGCCAAGACCTGCGTTATGCCATTCTGCCAGCAACGCACTGTTCACCCGGAGCCGTGGCTTTATCTTGATGGCGAACTTCTTGCTGTGGTGGAGTCACATAGGTTTTTGGGGGTGGTTTTTGATGCCTGGTTGACTTGGCTGCCTCATATTCGGCAGCTTAAACAAATGTGTTGGCGGCATCTAAATGCTCTGCGAAGCTTGAGCCACACCCCCTGGGGCGCCGACCGATCTACCCAGTTATGGGTCTACCAGGCGTTAATCGTCCCGTCTGGATTATGGGAGCCTGGCTTATGGCTCAGCATCCCCATCTGCGTTGTGGGTACTGGATCCAGTCCTCCACAGCGGGATACGCCTTGCCACTGGTGCTTTCCGGACCAGCCCTATGGACAGCACACTTGTGGAGGCGGGTGTCCCTGCACTGCGGTTACAGCGCCAACGTTTGCTGGCTTCTTATGCTGTCATGTTTTCAACGGGCATCCTATCGTCTAATATTCCCACAGTCGCACGTCCATCTTCCAGAACGTCGGCCTAGGGCTGGATGTACGATCGCGGTCCGCGTCAGAGAGCTTCTCTCCAGGCTTGGGGTTATCCCTGTCCCACCTCCTTTCCGGGCCCCTCTGCACACTCCCCAGTGGTGTGTGCCTCGCCCTTGCCTCCGACTCGAGTTGGCACAGGGCCCAAAGGACTCAGTCCCTCTGGAGGCCTTCCGGCGCCGCTTTTATTCCATCCTAGCCACATACCAGTGCTCTGGCGTGTTTTACACTGACGTTTCGATGGTTGCTGGTCGTCTCGGTTATGCACTAGCGGACCATTCCAAACAACATTCATTGCCGGCTTGCTGCAGCGTTTTCACTGCTGAGCTGGTCGCCATCTTTTGTACCCTAGAGTGTATCCGCTCCTGCTCAGGTGAGTCCTTCGTGATCTGTAGCGATTCCCTGAGCGGTTTACGAGCTCTCGACCAGTGTTTCCCTCGCTCTCGTCTGGTGATGGCTACCAGGAGTGCCTGCACACTCTTGCCCGTTCGGCCGCTCTGTGGTCTTTGTGTGGACCCCTGACCATGTTGGGATACTTGGCAATGAAAATGTTGACCGCCTGGCAAAAGAGGCCACAAGTAAACCATCTCTGGAGATTGGCCTCCCGGAGCCTGATTTGCGAGCAGTCATCCGCCACAAGGTACTTGCGCTTTGGGACGCTGAATTGTGCGCTCTGACCATACGCAATAAACTCCATGTTATAAAGGAGACGACGACTCTGTGGCGGTCATCCATGCGAGCCAACCGCAGGTCGGCCAACCACCGTCACAATCTGTGTGATTTAATTCGTTTTGTCTGGTCTTTGTCGCCGGCTCCGCATTGGCCACACCTGGGTGACACACAGTTATTTACTGTGTCGTAGGACCCACCTCTTTGTCGTTGTGGGGCGGCCTTGACGGTGGTCCACGTTCTGTTGGAATGTCCCCATTTAACTGTCCTCAGGCAGACGTTTGCGCTGCCTGATACGCTCCCTGCCCATTTAACTGATGATTCTTCCGTGGCCGGATTAGTTTTGCGTTTTATTCAGGCATGGGGTTTTTATCATTTTATTTGAGTCTTTGTTATGTTTTTTTTTGTATTGATTCTGGCCTTTGGCCTACGATTTTAAACTGATTTTTTAATGTGTCTCTCAGTGGTTGGCTTCTCCTTTTTTTTTGTTTCTATGGTCGGCCAACCACCGTCACAATCTGTGTGATTTTAATTCGTTTTGTCTGGTCTTTGTCTAAGTTTCTCTTGTCCTCTGCCGTCTGTCGTCTATTCTGTTGATCGTCTTTATTCTCTGTGGGTGTTCATAATATTTGGAAAAAGGGACCGATGACTGTAGCAGTCTGGTCCCTTTAATCCCAACCAACCAACAGTTATGGACCACTTAAGCAGAATGATCTCATAGACAACGTTGTGGCGAAGGCAAATCAAAGTCTGCGTTTTATTGGCGGAACACTTAGAATACTAAAGAGACTGCATACAGTACGCTTGCCCGTCCTCTGCTAGAATACAGCTGCACAGTATGGGATTCTTACCAATTCGGATCTACGGAGGACATCAAAAAATTTCTCAGAAGGGCAGCCCGTTTTGCATTATGGCGAAATAGGGGATACTGTGTCACGAATGATAAGCGAGTTGGGGCGGCAATCATTAAAGCAGAGGCGTTTTCGTTAGGGCGAGGTCTTTCCATCTCTCAATGTGAATACATATTACATAGAGGAATGACCATCACAATAAAATTAGAGCAATGGCAACTCGTGCAGATAGATTTGAGTACTCATTTTACCTACTCACTGTTCGAGGCTGGAAAAGAATAGATTTAGTGTGAAGGTGGTTCGATGAACCCTCCACTGGGCACTTACTTGTGAACTGCAGAGTATTCATGTAGACTTGTGCAAAATTAAACCAACGAATCGCTGTTTCCCCGTCCTGTATCTAATTCACAATATAATCACAGGAACAGTCAATAGATGTCAGTACGAAGATGTTCTGCACGTAAGATGGCATTCCGGTCACCGGACAAACTCCAACGATGACGTCAGGGCAGCTGTCAAACCGGGCAGTGTTTGCTGGGTTGTCTCAGATGCAGTGTCGCTGTGTACACAGCCACAGACGGTGCAGTTTGGCACAGGAAACACCTACCAGACTCTCTGCTGTTGGAGGGTTGTAGGCAGAAAGGAAGCAGAACAACCGGAAACTGATGTGACCCAATGTCTTAATGTGAATGGTTCTGTTGTTTCTCGGATGTAGCGCCAGTTTATAGAGACCGAAAGTATATCCCGAAAACCAGGGCAGGACCGAGCACGTGTGACATCAGAAAGAGGGGACCGTTATTGGCTGTAAGGGCACGGCGGTACCGCCTTAGTACTGCACAGCAACTAGCATCTGATCTCGCAGCATCCACTGGACGTGTTGTATCGAGGCAAACGGTGCACAGAAGGCTTCGGCAGAGTGTCTTATACTGCCCGAAACTTGCTGTATATGTACCTCTGACGTGTCTTCACAGAAGCGAAAGTCTAGGTGGAGCCGCGCGGGATAGCCGTGCGGTCTAGAAGGTCTTGTCACGGTCCGTGCGGCTCGCCCCGACGGAGATTCGAGTCCTCCCTCGGGCACGTGTGTGTGTGTATTGTCCTGATCGTAAGTTAGATAAATAGTGTGTAGGCTCAAGGACCGATGACCCCAGGAGTTTGGCCCCATTAGACATTACCACAAATGTCCAGACTGTCTAGAGTGGAGTCATCAAAGTGCCACCAGGACGATCGAACGATGGGCCAAAGGTATTTTGATAGATGAGTCTCGATTTGGTCTGGAGAGTGATTCTGCACAGATTTGCATCTTGAAAGAATGTACAACACGATTTCGGGACCCAAACATTGCGGAATGAGACCGATATCGAGGAGGATTCCTGATGGCGTGGGCAGGGATTATGTTGACCACTAGAATACCTCTTCATGAAATTGTTCGGGTGGTATAATGACGAGATCTTGGGACACCATGTGCGGTTGTTGCGAGGTGCTGTGGGGCCCAGACTTCTCATTAATGCCCAACCACACAGTGCACGGTTGGTCGATGTTTTCTTGGAAACGGAAGAAAATGCACGCATGGCATTGCCTGCTCGCTCTCCTCATTTGAATCATACAGTAGAGAGCATGCCCAGGACGCAGTAGGGAGACGGGATGCTTCGCGTCAGCATACACCAGCCACTCTCGAAAACTTGAGTGCAGTTCTGCATGAACAATGGGCGTTACTGCATCAAGAGAAAGGGAAAGAGTTATACCCCAAGAACAAAAAGATTACGGACTCCTCAATGCTTCATTCATAGTAACCGAACTGGAAGACGCCATTC
Source organism: Schistocerca gregaria (assembly GCF_023897955.1). Classification (NCBI taxonomy): domain Eukaryota; kingdom Metazoa; phylum Arthropoda; class Insecta; order Orthoptera; family Acrididae; genus Schistocerca; species Schistocerca gregaria. The sequence goes on from NC_064929.1 coordinate 79,783,180, forward strand.
AGAGTATGAAACTGAATAAGGCCGCTGGAACTGATGACCTTAGAACGGAGCAGAAAAAACAGTTTGGGCCCAAAGCTCGAAACTGGTTACTGCAAATGGTGAACACCTGTATTAAAGAGCTGAATATTCCAAAACTATGGCGGCAGGCGAGAGTTGTGGCAAGGATATAAAGGACCCCAAAAGTTATAGACCAGTGTCACTTCTATGCGATCTATACAAGATACTGGAGCGGATGATTCTCAGGAAAGCTCATAAAGGAAAGACCCTGTTTCAGACGAGGAAGATCTTGTTGTGGGCAAATACTTAATCTGACACAATATATAGAAGATGGGTTTGAAAAAAAAAATTAATATCTGGAGCAGCTTTCATAGATCTTACTGCTGCATACGACACGGTAAACCACAGAAAGCTGTTGCGCAAATTATATCACCTCACAGGGGACTGTAGGTTGACAATGGTTATTGGTAGTCTTCTGCAGAATCGAAGACTTAATGTCTCCCTAAATGGTAAGAGCAGTAGATGGCGACTGCAGAGGAATGGCTTACCACCAGGAAGTGTACTTTCTCCCAGCCTTTATAATGTGTACACTAATGACCAACCTATACCTCAAGATGCAAGACTGTTCTTATATGCTGATGACACAGCTGTGGCTGTGCAGGGGTCCAATTTTGATGCAACATCTGGAAATCTCTCTAGAGCGCTTGAAGAACTGACTCAATACTACGACGGCAATCACCTCAAGCCAAATCCTGACAAAACCCAAGTATGTGCTTTCTATCTGCGCAATAGAGATGCTGGAGCTGAGCTCGGCGTTATATGGCAAGGTAAGAAGCTAAAGCACTGTCCAACACCTAAATACCTTGGGGTTGTACTTGACAGAAAGCTTTCCTTCAAGCAGCATTGCCAAAACAAACACCAAGGCTAAAGTCTGCTCCAGGAATAACATCATCCACAGGCTGACAAACTATGAATGGGGAGCTCAACCATCAGCACTGAGAACATCAGCACTTGCTCTGTGTGTTTCTGCGGCAGACTATGCAACGCCAGTATGGGCAGCACCTGCACATGGTAAACGGGTTTATGTGAGTGTAAATGAGACAATGCGAATTGTTACAGGCTGTCTCAGACCCACACCAACGGGTAATTTGTACCTACTTGCTGGAATTGCCCCATCCAAGATCAGAAGGCAGGTGGCAGCAGACGCTGAGAGAACAAAGAAAGAAACAGATTCTCGACACCCACTGAATGGGCACGTCACTCAGGCTCGGACGCTTAAGTCTAGAAATAGCTTTATTGCAAGAACCAAGATCCTTGACGGTTCACAGGAAGATAATAGAGTCCGTAAACGGGAGACTGAACAAACCGCACTGCAGATAATATCGAAAGAGCAAATGGCACCTGGAAACAAACGTCCTTATACAGTGTGGAGGACACTAAATAGGCTGAGGGCTGGTGTACCCAGATGCAAAACTAATCTGTGCAAGTGGGGACTGCTGACTAACGATGACGACGTCCTTTGCGGATGCGGAGAGGTACAAGACGAGGCACATCTGCTCATGTGCCGACTACTTCCGGAGCCCTGCAGTTTTAGTGACCTGCTACAAGCCAACGACAAAGCCGTAGCGGTGGCTAACTATTGGAAAAATAAAATTTAAACTTGACACGGAAAAGTAAAGTAAAGTACTGCATCAACATGAGATTGATGGCATCATTCGGGGCACGCTCCGTCTTTGCAAGGCATGCATTTCTGTCACAGGTGGTCGGGCGCCATACTGAAAAGGCACTGCGTCTTCAGGCCACGAGTGGCTTACAGGGACCATCCGACCGCCATGTCATCCTCAGTGGAGGATGCGGGTAGGAGGGTCATGGGGACAGCACACCGCTCTCCCGGTCGTTATGATGGTATTCTTGACCGAAGCCGCTACTATTCGGTCGAGTAGCTCCTCAATTGGCATCACAAGGCTGAGTGCACCCCGAAAAATGGCAACAGTGCACGGCAGCCTGGATGGTCACCTATCTGAGTGCCGACCAAGCCCGACAGCGCTTAACTTCGGAGATCTCACGGGAACCGGTGTATCCACTGCGGCAAGGCCGTTGCCCCAGACGCCATACTGAGCACATTAAGTTGTTGTCAGAATGTGTGTGCAAATCCATCAAATTGAAAAAACGAAGAACATTTTTGTCTAACGTTATGCATGTTGCAGTTGTTTAAGTTCTATATTCTTTACGTTGTTTCTACTTCACTATGACCTGTTTGTACTGTTTCGTGGCAAAATTGGCACTACCTTGCAACATTTCCTTGTGTTGCTTTAATTTTGGACACCAGCGCAGATGTCACTCAGAAGACGGATGGTAAAGAAATATGGGTGAGGGGCAGTAACAGTGGTAGAGTGCACATAAGTACCCTCCGCCACCGACCATATCGGTTCAGTTGCAGGAGGTGTATAGGAAGGCAGAGGTCAACTGTGGATGACACTCGGCAGCTCGGGACAGTGTCACGAGTACTAAATATGATTCGGTCGTTAGTTGCGCTACGGGGTCACAAACAGGCGGTGATGTTCAAAGCGCAACGGTTCGAGTCTCGATTTATTTCCCAGGGTGTATTATGCGTAGCTGTGCGTCCCCTAGTGAAAGTTGCGTGCGCGTAGGTTTCCTCTTCGCTTCATGAAAGACGAGTCCGTGGAATAGAAAGCGCGAGACAGATCGTCCGTGAAAAAGAATGACGGATACATGTGTGTGTGTATGTGTGTGTGTGTGTGTGTGTGTGTGTGTGTGTGGACTTAAGCAGAATGCCGACTACCTACAAAGAGCTTCGTTGTATCTCATTTCCAACGTGTCACGAACTTTCGAAGTCTGTTAACTTACGAGAGAGATTTTGAAAGAAAATTTATGCCGTTCAGAATTGCCTCCGAAAGCGCAGTACTTGCTGCGTTCAGTGTTTTTACTCTTGAGGTTCCTTTAATGGCTGTTAACCGAAAGACAGCAACTTTGTGGTATTTAGTGTGTTTTCACTTCCAGTTTTCAGAGAGAGTGTACATCAGGTGAAAAAAGTATTTATTCAACATCTTCATCTTTTGTAGTCCTGTCTTCCTTGCTTGTAATATCATGGTATATTAATAATTTTTCTTTTTTGGCCCCTATGACGGAATGGCGCAACAAATGGAACAGAAACATTATATGTGGTAAATCGTCCACGCAACCTGTACATAGATTTAAAATATTACTACATCATAGCAAAAACAAGAACTGTTTATAAACTATAGTTACATTGCCCCAAATGTAAATTACATAGTAAAAATATGTACATATTCCAGGCCACTGAAGATGCCTTGCAGAGAATAAAGTCGAAACGCGTATGGCACGAAAGTTGTGGATCATTCAGTTGTAGTCAGACGGTTCAAAAAGTAAAAATTAGCAATACACCGTAATGGTACTTACTCACAGACGAGCAACAACTAAAAGAAATAATCCAAACAGCTTGGAATGATATCTACAGCTATCTTGCTGTTCTTACGTTCACCTCACGGTAAACTACTCCACTGAATTTTCTAATGCGTCTCATAAAAATGAGTTTCAGCTAAAGTGTAATGTGGACAGTTATAGTACAAACGTAAGACTAATTTTCATGTGAGCTTTGCCTCGTTATCTGGGTTTCAAAAATGAGTTACGAAACTTGATGCGAACGTATGCAACATTCTACCATATAACGTTAAGTGAGAAACTGCGAATGCCTAAGAAGTCGAAGGAAAATTAAAAACATAGCACATTAGCCAGCCGTAGAAATTATCTGATTATTTAGATTGACAGGTAGAAATTCCATGTTACCTGCGTGACATTGATACAATGTCCTGTTATAATATAGCCGGCAGGAGTGGCCGAGCGGTTCTAGGCGCTACAGGCTGGAACCGCGAGACCGCTACGGTCGCAGGTTCGAATCCTGCCTCGGGCATGGATGTGTGTGATGTCCTTAGGTTAGTTAGATTTAAGTAGTTCTAAGTTCTAGGGGACTGATGATCTCAGGTGTTCCAAGTCTCATAGTACTCAGAGCCATTTGAACCATTTTTCTGTTATAATAAATAGAGGTAACTATTTTCGTTAAGAAACGACACAACATGACATTATTCTCTGCCGTAATATTTATTCTATTAATTCATAATGTAATGATGTGTGAAAATGGAATACTATACTGTAGTTATGAAAGGAGGTATGATTTTGACGTATGTTTAAAGATTGCATTTAACATTCGGAATTTCTAGAAGTTGTAGAAGTGGACAACGCAAGGCTACTGTGAAAAAGGAGAAGGGCGCTGTTCTTTTATCTTCTACTTGTGCCATCACCTTTTTGTTTTAGGTGCTCGTGCTGAACGAATATAAGCGTTGTACTTGCACTGAAGAGCCAAAAAGCTATTACACCTGTCTAATATCGTGTAGGGGCCCCGCGAAGACGCAACACGATGTGGCATGGACACGACTAATGTCTGGAATTGATACCATGAATCCTACAGGGCTGTCCATAAATCCTTGGCAAACGTTGGTGAGTTGTTTCAGTCGTTTCCTAACTTTGAAACGAGTTAGTTTTCTGTATTATTTAGTGAAAGAACATAATAATAACAGTGTATTTAAGAGAAACCACATAGTAACTGTTGTAGTTTCCGGTTTAACATGAATTCACGTGTGCTGTGCTATTAATAAGAGCTGATTATCTAACGCTTTCATTCGGTTTCCGTTAATATTATTACTTTCATCACGCCGGGTGATACGCCAGTATAGCGATGACGAATACACGCTTCCAATGTGCGTTCACCGCGATGTCGCCAAACACGGATGCGATCATCATGACGCTGTAAACAGAACCTGGATTCATCCGAAAAAATGACGTTTTGCCATTCGTACACCCAGGTTTGTCGTCGGGTACACCATAGCAGGCGCTCCTATCTGTGATGCAGCGTCAAGGATAACCGCTGGCACGCTGCTACGAACGTCGTCGAACTGTTCGTGCAGATGGTTGTTGTCTTGCAGACCCAACTGTTGACTCAGGGATCGAGACGTGGCTGCACGATCCGTTACAGCCATGCCATATTACGGGAACTAAAACTTCAGAATACATCACATTTTCGTTTACTCCAAACCGGAACTCTGTCAGAATGTTCTCGCACGAAATATTTTAGTTAAGTGTGCCACATATGGTATATTCGCGCGTCAAATACGTAATGTGTCAACTATTCCGATCGATAGGTTTGCAATAAATCCGTTATTAATTTTTCTGGTTCAAATGGCTCTGAGCACTATGGGACTCAACTGTTGTGGTCATTAGTCCCCTAGAACTTAGAACTACTTAAACCTAACTAACCTAAGGGCATCACACACATCCATGCCCGAGGCAGGATTCGAACCTGCGACCGTAGCAGTCGCACGGTTCCGGACTGCGCGCCTAGAACCGCGAGACCACCGCGGCCGGCTAATTTTTCTGATCCGCATATTTATTTCTAACAAATAAAATATAAAACTTGTACTGTGAGAAAGCATGATGAAGAGCACCTCAAAATGTCAGTGACACATGATCTACACTGTAACTGGTAATTCTTCTCCTACTCCAGTCTCAAAACCTGGGTCTGCTAAATAACACGAAAATGTTTTCATTTCCGCTTCGTTCGAAATGTTGCTCTCTCTTGTTTCATGATTTTCCGGAATGAAATGGGTCAGTTAAATAATATTTTCATTATTAAACCCGTGAATACTTCTGCAGTTGCTGTCTTCAGAGTTTATTCGGGTTACGCACATCTTTTTTTTATCTTCCGAGCAACATAAATTCTGCCGTTTTTACTAAAAACGCACGGTAAAACTTAATCTCAAGCGAACTCAGAGCTCTCTTCAAACAACTAAGAATGTTCTCTGCTTGTGAGAAACTTCTCTGGCGTTATTCATTCAAAATCGGAAAACGTTCTTTGCGTTGGTCAGCTTTCCCGACCCTTTCACTCAGACTGAGGGGGAGATTAACTAAACGGACAAACTGCAGGGACGGATCCCTGACTGGAGATGAAAGAAAAGATGTCCTATGAACTTGTTTTCGGTAATGGACGGTGTGGATGCAACGACAATCAATCATCGTGGAACACAGTACAGGGCTGCACTCATTTTCGTAAGGAGGAGAAATGCTTAACCTCACGTTTCCGACTTTGGTAAAGGTCGGATTGTAGCCTATCGCGATTGCGGTTTATAGTATCGTTACATTGCTCCTCGCGTTGGTCGAGATCCAAAGACTGTCAGCAAAATATGGAATCGGTGGGTTCAGGAGGGTAATACGGAACGCCGTGCTGGATCCCAACGGCCTCGTATCACTTACAGTGTCAGCACGTTGTAGGTGTCGCCGCTGGCGCCAACCTTGTGTGAATGCTCTCAAAAGCTAATCATTTGCATATCTACATCTACATCTACATGACTACTCTGCAATTCACATTTAAGTGCTTGGCAGAGGGTTCATCGAACCACAATCATACTATCTCTCTACTATTCCACTCCCGAACAGTGAGCGGGAAAAACGAACACCTAAACCTTTCTGTTCGAGCTCTGATTTCTCTTATTTTATTTTGATGATCATTCCTACCTATGTAGGTTGGGCTCAACAAAATATGTTCGCCTTCGGAAGAGAAAGTTGGTGACTGAAATTTCGTAAAAAGGTCTCGCCGCGACGAAAAACGTCTATGCTGTAATCCATCCCAACTCGTGTATCATATCTGCCACACTCTCTCCCCTATAACGCGATAATACAAAACGAGCTGCCCTTTTTTGCACCCTTTCGATGTCCTCCGTCAATCCCACCTGGTAAGGATCCCACACCGCGCAGCAATATTCTAACAGAGGACGAACGAGTGTAGTGTAAGCTGTCTCTTTAGTGGACTTGTTGCATCTTCTAAGTGTCCTGCCAATGAAACGCAACCTTTGGCTCGCCTTCCCGACAATATTATCTATGTGGTCAGTCCAACTGAAGTTATTCGTAATTTTAACACCCAGGTACTTAGTTGAATTGACAGCCTTGAGAATTGTACTATTTATCGAGTAATCGAATTCCAACGGATTTCTTTTGGAACTCATGTGGATCATCTCACACTTTTCGTTATTTAGCGTCAACTGCCACCTGACACACCATACAGCAATCTTTTCTAAATCGCTTTGCAACTGATACTGGTCTTCGGATGACCTTACTAAACGGTAAATTACAGCATCATCTGCGAACAGTCTAAGAGAACTGCTCAGATTGTCACCCAGGTAATTTATATAGATCAGGAACAGTAGAGGTCCCAGGACGCTTCCCTGGGGAACACCTGATATCACTTCAGTTTTACTCGATGATTTGCCATCTATTACTACGAACTGCGACCTTCCTGACAGGAAATCAGGAATCCAGTCGCACAACTGAGACGATACCCCATAGCTCCGCAGCTTGATTAGAAGTCGCTTGTGAGGAACGGTGTCAAAAGCTTTCCGGAAATCTAGAAATACGGAATCAACTTGAGATCCCCTGTCGATAGCGGCCATTACTTCGTGCGAATAAAGAGCTAGCTGCGTTGCACAAGAGCGATGTTTTCTGAAGCCATGCTGATTACGTGTCAATAGATCGTTCCCTTCGAGGTGATTCATAATGTTTGAATACAGTATATGCTCCAAAACCCTACTGCAAACCGACGTCAATGATATAGATCTGTAGATAAATGGATTACTCCTACTACCCTTCTTGAACACTGGTGCGACCTGCGCAATTTTCCAATCTGTATGTACAGATCTATCGGTGAGCGAGCGGTTGTATATGAGTGCTAAGTAGGGAGCTATAGTATCAGCGTAATCTGAAAGGAACCTAATCGGTATACAATCTGGACCTGAAGACTTGCCCGTATCAAGCGATTTGAGTTGCTTCGCAACCCCTAAGGTATCTACTTCTAAGAAACTCATGCTAGCAGATGTTCGTGTTTCAAATTCTGGAATATTCCATTCGTCTTCCCCGGTGAAGGAATTTCGGAAAACTGCGTTCAATAACTCCGCTTTAGCGGCACAGTCGTCGATAACAGTACCATCGGCACTGCGCGGCGAAGGTATTGACTGCGTCTTGCCGCTTGTATACTTTACACACGACCAGAATTTCTTCGGATTTTCTACCAAATTTCAGCATCTTCTTCCTGTCGGTTAAATTTCGCGTCTGTAGCACGTCATCTTCGTGGTGTAGCTATTTTAATGGCCAGTAGTGTAGTTGAAACCATGGGCAAAATTTAGTATAAACATAATTAGTGCAACTGTGGGCTGTTTCTGATTCGAAACAGTTTTATGTTTTTATGTTATACTTTCTGACATGTTCCACACCCACGAGAATCGCCTCATTTTTTGGGTCTACGGAACGAAAACTGAATCTAATGTAATCTGATCTCGTCTCAGTATCGTGTAGAATCCGGTACTCCAAACCTTCTGTACTCCGCCGCTTCCCTGCGCGTTCGTCTGTCTGAAAGGGGCCACAATCAGATAAGCGCCCAAAAACGGCTTGCAATGCTGTGTGGTGTGGTTGGTGTCTGTGAAGGTACGTGTCTTGGTACAGCCGTGCTGCCTCTAGACCATCTGCTTCGCCGTACACAAACACCGTCCCGACATGAATACCGGACTATTCTGCTGCTTACAGTACTCTACGTCAATCACACAGGCGGAACACTCAAAGAACACACATCACGTCGTCTGAGGAACTGTCATTTGTCAACGTCATGCCCATGCCCAAGAAAAAAAGCACTCTGTCTTCAGGCCACGAGTGGCCTACCGGTACCATCCGACCGCCGTGTCATCCTCAGCTGAGGATGCGGATAGGAGGGGCGTGGGGTCAGCACACCGCTCTCCCGGTCGTTATGATGGTATTCTTGACCGAAGCCGTTACTAATCTGTCGAGTAGCTTCTCAATTGGCATCACGAGGCTGAGTTCACCCCGAAAAATGGCAACAGGGCATGGCGGCCTGGATGGTCACCCATTCAAGTGCCGACCACGCCCGACAGCACTTAACTTCGGTGATCTCACGGGAATCGGTGTAGCCACTGCGGCACGGCCGTTACCGGACACATGTTGTTGTTATTGTTGTTGTTGTTGTGGTCTTCAGTCCTGAGACTGGTTTGATGCAGCTCTCCATGCTGCTCTATCCTGTGCAAGCTTCGTCATCTCCCAGTACCCACTGCAGCGCACATCCTTCTGAATCTGCTTGGTGTGTTCATATCGTGGTCTCCCTCTACGATTTTACCCCCCCCCCCCCCGTCCCCCCCACGCTGCACTCCAGTACTTAATTGATGATCCCTTGATGCCTCAAAACATGTCATACCAACCGATCCCTTCTTCTAGTCAAGTTGTGCCACAAATTTCTCTTCTCTCCAATTTTATTCAATACCTCCTCAGTAGTTATGTGATCTACCCATCTAATCTTCAGCATTCTTCTGTAGCACCACTTTCGAAATCTTCTTTTCACTTCTTGTCAAAACTATTTATCGTCCATGTTTCACTTCCATGCATGGCTACACTCCATACAAATACTTTCAGAAATGACTTCCTGGCACTTAAATCTATACTCGATGTTAACAAATTTCCCTTCTTCAGAAACGCTTTCCTTGCCATTGTCAGTCTACATTTTATATCCTCTCTGCTTCAACCATCATCACTTATTTTACTCCCCAAATAGCAAAACTCCTTTACTACTTTAAGTGTCTCATTTCCTAATCTAATTCTCTCAGCATCACCCGACTTAATTCAACTACATTCCATTATCCTCGTTTTGCTTTTGTTGATGTTCATCTTTTACCCTCCTTTCAAGACACTGTCCATTCCGTTCAACTGCTCTTCCAAGTTCATGTTCATCAGACAATTTATTCTCAATTTTCAGTTAGAAATCCGTCCCTGATCTTTATCGGTTTTACTAACGTGTAACTTGTATTCTAACATTCGCTTTATTCACGCCAATCTGAGAACGAGAATAAAGTACATTCTCCGTTTTATTCATAGGACGCAAGGTGGCTCTTGCCTGAAGGAGAATGCAACGAACTGTTGAAAATGTGCGTACACTCAAGTTTCTCTGGATGTCGGCCGCGCGAAAGTGACTTGCAGTTTCTAGCGTACTTCGCTCCACGGCACTCCTACATGAACGCGGTGCTTACACGGCTAACAGACGTAAAGAGCATCGTTAATGGCGTGTAGCGGAGACCGCCGCTGTACGTCACATTCTCTGTGTTCACACGTATACACCGCGTTTCACCATTGTAGGTTGTAATGGTTCTTTATTTACGTGACCATTACGGCATTCCAACCCCAGTTCTCGATACCATAAATATCGTAACTACTTTTCTGCGAAGTAACAGACATATTTTTGTGACAACATTCACATTTGGTTTTATTAATGTATAGGTACTCCGATGTATCGATATATTACAGTGATTTGGTTCTTGCGTGTATTCTTTTCTATGAGACTGTCACAATCTTTGACTTACATGTAACCGTTTTGGCGGGAATGCGCACAGAGCAGTTTTTTGTTTCACTTTGGCAGAAGTTAAGTTGTTATTTCGCTTTGTAAAAGAACCTTCAAGTCTTTTGTTTGGTTAAAGTGGAAATTAAGCATATGAAGACTGATAAAAAAACTGTTTTCTTGATGATGTGACAATTAAGAAGAAGTATATATGTATTTACAAGAAGTTGGTTAAAGTGGAAATTAAGTATATGAAGACTGATAAAAAAACTGTTTTCTTGATGACGTGACAATTAAGAAGAAGTATATGTGAATTTACAAGAAGTTGGTTAAAGTGGAAATTAAGTATATGAAGATTCATAAAACAACTGTTTTCTTGATGATGTGACAATTAAGAAGAAGTATATGTGAATTTACAAGAAATTTATTAAAATGTGGATCGTGAACACATGGTCAAAATTATTTCTACCATGACATTGTTCTGATCTGGGATTGTTTCCTGAAAAACACATTTTTTAGGTCTTGAAATATTGCTAAAATACAGATCTGGACCTTCTAGCAGTCCAAGTGGAATCACCCTAGAATCAACCAGATGAGCCATAACAACTTCGACAAAATTTACGTGGGAATCCATTCAAGATAAGTGCCACATTAATGACTTTTTTACAGTGACCTCGATATTTCCATTCTGACGATACCATCCACAGTCAATAACTTTGTTGTTGCCAGATAAAGCGAACGTATGTTGCGTGAGCAACAGTATTTTAACAATCTGAGTTCTGATCTACTTTGCAAGTGGTGGTATTGTTAGAAGGTGCAGTCGAATGAGGAGAGCACAGAACAATCAAACAAGCAAAAACCTGTAATTAAAAAACATACCTGTGTAAAACTGTGTTTTCCACAGCACGACGTATTACTATTGAGTATACGAACACGTTAAGACAGCGTCCCCGATGATGGAGGCTGTTACAAAGAAAAAGCAGAAGTAAAATGGAACAATATAGAGAATTAAGGAGGAGACGTACCGTATGTGACGGACTATAAAACATAATTTTAAACAATTTAAAAACACAGAATTTTTACTATTTTTGTTGTTACACTGCGAAACCAGACTAAAAAAATTCTTATTTTATAAAACCGAACTGATCTTTAAAATCCCTGGAAACCGTCATCTGAACTTTCTACTTTTTCTTCTAACCCTTTCTCGTCGTCGTCGTCGTTCTCCTCTCCATATACAAAATGATCTTCACTACTACCAAGAGCGTTGCTTATGCTCCTCTTCTTGAAAGATTTAACTATAACGTTTTCTCTCAGTCCAGACCACAACTGTTTTATCCACTGACACACGTCTTTCGCTGTAGGTCGTTTTAAAGCTCCCTTCGGCGTGAATTCATGTTCGGTTTCATCCATCATCCATTTGTTCCATTCCTCTCTCATATACACTTTAAATGGTTTATTTATCGGGACCTCAAGAGGTTGCAGTTGTAATGTAAGTCCTCCGGGAATATCCCAAACACTATATTTCCTTGTCTCAGTTTCTCTTTCACATAATTTTTCAAATGAGTACTAAACTGATCGATCACAAGAAGAGAACTCTTCTCCAATACAGCAGCTTTCCTTCTCTCGCAATCTCTCTTAATCCATAATTCTCTACCGGCCTCTTCTATCCAGTCCTTGTTATGTACGTAAACAACAACACCTGGTTGTATTTCAGAAAGTCTTGGCATTGTTTTGCGTTTGAAAATGATCACAGCTCAAGATGAAAGAACAACAGTGTAGCGCATTTTTTCATATCCATTTGCTTTTGTAGTTACTGTTTTAGCGCCTTTCAGTAACAAGTCTGTTACTCGGCACATCAAATGTCAGAGGAATTCCGTCCATATTCGCTACTTGGCTTAGTTCAATACTGGCTTTCTTTCGATGTTGAATAATAAAGCGATGGAAAGCTAATATCTTCCCTTCATACTCTTGTCGTTATTTCCTGAGATATTTTAGTTTTGCCTCGCATGCTTAAGTCCATAACGCTTCATAAACCTATAGCACACACCAAGTCCACCATTAAAGTGCAAACGTACGAGCGAATATTTGAATCATTTTTGTATAAATTGCAGTGCCATGTAGACGATGTCCTTGAATTCATTCCGTCATCTAGTTTCTCCATTTTGCATTCAGTTCTCTAGTTTCTCCATTTTGCATTCAGTTCTCTATTTTCTCATTTAGTCTTCCTCATTTTTTTCAGTTCATCTTTACTAGCCCCGCAATCACGAATTTTTTTTCTGTTTCCAAGTTCTTATTCATAGGCTAGAACTTTCAATTTGTAGCCTACATTATGTGAATGCCTTTTATTTTTTCCATTACGAAACTAGTTAGTAACAAAAATGTTTTACTGTTACTGTTAACACCTGCTGCATACAGTTGGCGGTAGACGTTTTGCAATGTGCGGCACGTTGGATGCTCTGTGTGCGGCTACCGTTCTGCATACACCCTGCGGGCTTCAGCTGCATTTCGTCGACACTCGCCATAGATGAGTCTCATCTCTGCCTTTTCACAGTTCCTACAACACTACACTATCACAGACGTCTGGTAACACGGTGAACTACAGTTGGTCTGCGTGCGGAGACGAATGCAGAATAACAACAGCAGCAAGCGCTACATGCGGACACTGCGACAGCTAGACCATACCGCAACAGTGCACTACAGCCACACTCGTAAACACGGTCGCCATCGTAAACATGTCCCTGCAGATGCTGCTCGCCGACCGTGGCCCGTGTTTGTTACAACACGCAACTGAATGTCGGAGGTTTGAAGCGTCAACTTTAGGTTACAATATCTCCGGATGTAATTAACGTTTTACAATGCAACAAACGGCACTGATTACGTATTTGTTTATATGTTCAGATGTGCTAACAAAACTAACGGGGTTCCATTAAAAAAAACGTAGGTTTGTGTTAAAAAACATACTTTCGTGCATTTTTGTATGGTTTGTATTAACCAATTACACTAGCCCCTCTCCTCACGTTCGGTCTGTGGAATCGATTCGTCAGTATTTGATGTGGTTTACGAAATATATCCAGCGGTATTGTTAGATGACTCACCCTGTATAAAACCACCTTAGTTCCGTGTCTCAGTTTTTAAAATATTTCATATGTAAATAGAGGAGAAGATAAGCAGCTGTATGAATGTAGCTGTCGATTTTTACTTCGAACGTAGCGAGCTGTGAGGGCTTGGCTGGTATTGGCACACACGTAAACAGGGTTTGGAGGTCTTCTTTTTCCGTGTCGCACGGAGAAACTGTCAACAGAGGTGCCTACGTCTGACACGGCGCACAAAGGCGTCGCACTTTCTAATGGCGGAAGGCGCTGGGAGGCTGATTGATCAGGATGGCAGCCAATTATCGGCCGCCGACGGTAGCGTCATCGACGCCACACGACACGCGCTGCGCAACAGGCGGTGCAGTGCCGCACCTGCTCTGCAGGGGCTAAGACTTTCCCAGCGTAGCACGAGAAGCACAAGTTACGCTGTGTGTAGTAACGCCGCGATATACTGTCCGTTCTTTTATAAACGTTGGCGACACTCGAGGATTGGAATCTGTCAGCAGATTAAAGATTACAGACTAGAGATGTGTCGTTCGCGAAGTAACGGGTCCCTAGGAACGTTTCACCAAGATGAACGGGACGAGTGAGGAACGAACTCTAAGGAAACCTCCCCATCGCACCCACCTCAGATTTAGTTATAAGTTGGCACAGTGGATAGGCCTTGAAAATCGAGAAAACAGGAAGAAGTTGTGTGGAACTATGAAAAATATAAGCAAAATACACAAACTGAGTAGTCCATGCGCAAGATAGGCAACATCAAGGATAGGGTGACCTCAGGAGCGCCGTGGTCGCGTGGTTAGTGTGAACAGCTGCGGGACGAGATGTCCTTGGTTAAAGTCTTCCCTTGAGTGAATAGTTTAATTTTTTATTTTCAGACAATTATTATTTGTCCGTCTGTCCGTCCGTGATTACCATTCCTCCAGGTTGTACACCTCTTGTGCAACCGTTAGATGTGTTTGGTTTTCGGCAAGTGACATACTTTGTGAAAAGTTTCTATGATTTTGCGAAGCTTCACAGGTACACAGAGCAGTATTGTTTACGTGATCGTGTGTCAATTATGAAAGTTCAGGCACTCACACGTAATCAACGTCGCTCTCCAAAATTCCAGGACATATTCAGATTTGCTTGGATATTTGACAGTCTGGTCTACACACGGAAAAATTTGAAAGAATTAAAAACATATGTTTTGACCGAGCACAGGGAAAACTGTGCGACTGTGAAACTGTTGCATTCATTTGTTGCAGTTTATGTGACAAACTCTTATGGTTTCATCACTTTTTTGGGACTGATTATCACATCCACAAGAAAACCTAAATGGGGCAACGGAGAACAACTTTTTTACCCATTCGTTAAGCTAGGTAAGTCGTCAACATATTCATGTCATGTGACGCACATGCCGTCACCAGTGTCGTATCGGATATATCAGACGTGTTTTTCTGTGGAGAAATCTGTTGACCTATGACATTGCGATCAAATGTTTTCGGTTCCCGTTGGAGAGGCACGTCCTTCCGTCTACTAATCGCACGATTTTGCGGTGCGGTTGCAAAACAGAGACACTAAAGTTATTACGGTGAACAGAGACGTCAATGAACGAACGGACAGATCATAACTTTGCGAAAATAAAGAAAGTAAAATTTTCACTCGAGGGAAGACTTGAACCAAGAACCTCTCGTTCCGCAGCTGCTCACGCTAACCATTTTTTTTTCACCAAAAACAGTAACAAAAATGGCTACAGTGAAATGACGTAAATAAGGTGACAGATAATTGCAGTCCTAAATTACAGCATTCAAAAAATGAGTCTTTAGCAGTAGCACAATTTAGCACCTTCACTGTCACCTTCAACTGGTGGCAGTCCAGCATGCACATTTTCTTCTCCTGCAGCCTGAGGTTCATCATCATCATTTCCTAGAGCCAAATTAATCATTCAGTAAATCCTTGATGTGAGTTCCTTCCAGGGTAAATTATATGGACAGAAGAGAAGTCCCGAACAGCGACATTGCAAAAAACTTCACTGCCTTGTTATTTTTGTCAGTTCCAGCCATCTAAACGCATCCATAGGGAGTTCAAGATCTTCCTATATATCAGACACCAGATGTTTCTCGCCATATTCTTGTATCTGCTGTAGTACTGATTTATTTTTCATGTGTGACTTGCAGGTGAGGTTAGTGTCGGGAACGTGACCCAATCCATTCCCTCTCTACTAGGAATCCAGTTCCTAACCTATACGCAATCGGTTGAAGACAATTCGGAGCATGTTACCATACTTCTTATTGTGATTCTGATATTTGAGTATTTTCTCGAATTCATTTTCCATATACATCTTATATTCAATATGTCCCTAGCTCCGAATATTGTTAAAGACATAACTTTTATATTTGCCCATTAACCAAATCACTGCGTTATTTTTTGCCTGAGGGTAGTAACGTTCCTCGGGTCTGAAGAAAATGTTAGTCGGTACATTGTTTGCTGAAGTTCTTGTTATCTGAGCAATTTTCTCTCTGGTCCACCTCCAGTTGATGATCCGATCTCTACAAGTGTAACGATGAGGCACACTATCAACGAGGTTGCATTTGCTGCAGAGGTTTGTCTCACTTAAACCGATGGCAAAGAGACGGTCATTAGTGCTGATGATGTTATTGACTACCTTGTACCACGCTGTTCTCACGTGAGACGAAAGAACATTGCTCAGCGCTCCTAGGCTTAGAGCATCCATTATGTTGCATATCTTGCGCATGGACTACTCAGTTTGTATATTTTGCTTATTTTTTTCATAGTTCCACACAACTTCTTCCTGTTCTCTCTATTGGTTCAAATGGCTCTGAGCACTATGGGACTTAACTGCTGAGGTCATCAGTCCCCTAGAGCTTAGAACTACTTAAACCTAACCAATCTAACGACATCACACACATCCATGCCCGAGGCAGGATTCGAACCCGCGAACGTAGCGGTCGCGCGGTTCCAGACTGCAGTGCCTAGAACCGCTCGGCCACGCCGGCCGGCTTTTCTCGATTGAGGGCCATACACGGGTTCACAGGTAGATGCCGTGTTTCTTGACTTCCGCAAGGCGTTTGACACAGTTCCCCACAGTCGTTTAATGAACAAAGTAAGAGTATACGGACTATCAGACCAATTGTGTGATTGGATTGAGGAGTTCCTAGATAACAGAACGCAACATGTCATTCTCAATGGAGAGAAGTCTTCCCAAGTAAGAGGGATTTCAGGTGTGCCGCAGGGGAGTGTCATAGGACCGTTGTTATTCACAATATACATAAATGACCTGGTGGATGACATCGGAAGTTCACTGAGGCTTTTTGCAGATGATGCTGTGGTGTATCGAGAGGTTGCAACAATGGAAAATTGTACTGAAATGCAGGAGGATCTGCAGCGAATTGACGCATGGTGCAGGAAATAGCAATTGAATCTCAATGTAGACAAGTGTAATGTGCTGCGAATACATAGAAAGAAAGATGCCTTATCATTTAGATTCATTGGAAAAATCCTAAGAAAACGCAATCCGAAATCAAAGGAAGTAGGTTACAGTACGCTTGTTCGCCCACTGCTTGAATACTGCTCAGCAGTGTGGGATCCGTACCAGATAGGGTTGATAGAAGAGATAGAGAAGATCCAACGGAGAGCAGCGCGCTTCGTTACAGGATCATTTAGTAATCGCGAAAGCGTTACGGAAATGATAAACGCCTGTGGAAGATTCTGCAGGAGAGACGCTCAGTAGCTCGGTACGGGCTTTTGTTAAAGTTTCGAGAACATACCTTCACCGAAGAGTCAAGTAGCATATTGCTTCCTCCTACGTACATCTCGCGAAGAGACCATGAGGATAAAATCAGAGAGATTAGAGCCGACACAGAAGTATATCGACAATCCTTCTTTCCACGAACAATACGAGACTGGAATAGAAGGGAGAACCGATAGAGGTACTCAGGGTACCCTCCGCCTCACACCGTCAGATGGCTTGCTGAGTATGGATGTAGATGTATATGCAGATTGATCCGTGTACAGTTTTTCCAAGGCCTATCCACTGTGCCAACTTCTAACTAAATCTTAGGGCGTGCGATGGGGAGGTTCCCTTGTAAGGAACGATCTTAAATAGCTCACATCGGTCGCGGCTTTCTACTTACAGTTCACCGGACCGGGAAACGGTCGGTCTCGTTCCCGCAACGGCACGTCTGCCGGTCTCGTTCCAGCCTCGGTCCCGTTCCCGGCTGCCTCGGTCTCGCTCGGCCGGGCTCGGCCTTCTTCGCGTCGCCACTCGCCGCAGTTCCACTGCCGACTGCTCATAGTTCAGTATCGAGTTGTTCGTTTCGTTCGCTTCGAGCTCCCATCTCTGTTTCAAACCTTTTTTGAACTCTGAACTTCTGGTTCTTTTCGTACTCTATTCAGCGTCCACGACCGGTAATTAAAATGTATTCTGTAATTACGTAAATTACAGACAAATTACGTGGTATGTAATGCAAACATCTTTTGATGTAACAAAACGGCGTATCAGCTTACTTCACTATTTCGATAAACCGCAGAAGAAATACTTGTAAAAAGGCAAGACTTTTTTTTGTTATTACAGATGCAAAGGACGTCTGCACGGCACAAACGAATAACCATTTTCCGTCTTTTTTCGATTCAACGTTAAAGAGCGTGTTTCATTGTTATGCAAGGAAGACCGACATACAACCGAATAAAGCCCGCGCTTCATGATTGAGTGCATGGTGTCACATTTTGTAAAGAGAATATGATAACTCCTGCAATATTATTTCAGTTGTACAGGATGGTGCACGAAAAATCGACCCCGAGTACTAGACTGCTCATTGTCACTTACCAATCGTCATCTATTATTTCGCATTTGTTTGCATTAGCTTATTTGGAGATACTGACAGTACTGGAGATACTGACAGATTTCAGATAGATTATATAATGGTAAGACAGAGATTTAGGAACCAGGTTTTAAATTGTAAGACATTTCCAGGGGGAGATGTGGACTCTGGCCACAATGTATTGGTTATGACCTGTAGATTGAAACTGAAGAAACTGTAAAATGGTGGGAATTTAAGGAGATGGGACCTGGATAAACTGAAAGAACTATAGGTTGTACAGAGTTTCAGAGAGAGCATAAGGAAACAATTGACTGGAATGGGGGAAATAAATACAGTAAAAAAGAATGGGTAGCTTTGAGGGATGAAGTAGTGAAGGCAGCAGAGAATTAAGTAGGTAAAAAGACGAGGGCTAGTAGAAATCCTTGGGTAACAGATGAAATATTGAATTTAATTAATGAAAGGAGAAAATATATAAATGGAGTAAATGAAGCAGGCAAAAAGGAATACAAACGTCTCAAAAATGAGATCGACAGGAAGAGCAAAATGGCTAAGCCAGGATGGCTAGAGGACAAATGTAAGGATGTAGAGGCTTATCTCACTAGGGGTAAGATAGATACTGCCTACAGGAAAATTAAAGAGACCTTTGGAGATAAGAGAACCACGTGTATGAACATCGAGAGCTCAGATGGAAACCCAGTTCTAAGCAAAGAAGGGAAAGCAGAAAGGTGGAAGGAGTATATAGGGGGTCTATACAAGGGCGATGTACTTGAGGACAATATTATGGAAATGGAAGAGGATGTAGATGAAGACGAAATG
Organism: Schistocerca gregaria; assembly: GCF_023897955.1. Lineage (NCBI taxonomy): Eukaryota > Metazoa > Arthropoda > Insecta > Orthoptera > Acrididae > Schistocerca > Schistocerca gregaria. Next base: position 79,802,382 of record NC_064929.1, read on the forward strand.
GGAGATACGATACTGAGTGAAGAGTTTGACAGAGCGCTGAAAGACCTGAGTCGAAACAAGGCCCCCGGAGTAGACAACATTCCATTAGAACTACTGGCGTCCTTGGGAGAGCCAGTCCTGACAAAACTCTACCAGCTGGTGAGCAAGATGTATGAGACAGGCGAAATACCCTCAGACTTCAAGAAGAATATAACAATTCCAATCACAAAGAAAACAAATGTTAACAGATGTGAAAATTACCGAACTATCAGTTTAATAAGTGACGGCTGCAAAATACTAACGCGAATTCTTTACAGACGAATGGAAAAACTAGTAGAAGCCGACCTAGGGGAAGATCAATTTGTGTTTCGTAGAAATACTGGAGCACGTGAGGCAATACTGACCCCACAACTTATCTTAGAAGCTAGATTAAGGAAAAGCAAACCTACGTTTCTAGAATTTGTAGACTTAGAGAAAGATTTTGATAATGTTGACTGGAATATTCTCTTTCAAACTCTGAAGGTGGCCGGGGTAAAATACAGGAAGCGAAAGGCTATTTACAATGTGTATAGCAACCAAATGGCAGTTATAAGAGTCGAGGGGCATGAAAGGGAAGCAGTCGTTGGGAAGGGAGTGAGACAGGGTTGTAGCATCTCCCCGATGTTATTCAATCTATATATTGAGCAAGCAGTGAAGGAAACAAAAGAAAAAATTGGAGTCCGTATTAAAATCCATGGAGAAGAAGTAAAATCTTTGTAGTTCGCCGATGACATTGTAATTCTGTCAGAGACAGCAAAGGACTTGGAAAAGCAGTTGAACGGAATTGATAGTGTCTTGAAAGGAGGATATAAGATGAACATCAACAAAAGCAAAATGACGATAATGGACTGTAGTCGAATTAAGTCGGGTGATGCTGAGGGAATTAGATTAGAAAATGAGACGCTTAAAGTAGTAAAGGAATTTTATTATTTGGGGAGCAAAATAACTGATGATTGTCGAAGTAGAGAGGATATAAAATGTAGACTGGCAATAGGAAGGAAAGCGTTTCTGATGAACATCGAGTATAGATTTAAGTGTCAGGAAGTCGTTTCTGAAACATGGACGATAAATAGTTTGGACAAGAAGAGAATAGAAGCTTTCGAAATGTCGTGCTACAGTAGAATGCTGAAGATTAAATGGGTAGATCACATAACTAATGAGGAGGTATTGAATAGAACTGGAGAGAAGAGAAATTTGTGGCACAACTTCACTAGAAGAAGGGATCGGTTGGTAGGACATGTTCTGAGGCATCAAGGGATCACCAATTTAGTATTGGAGTGCAGCATGGAGGGTAAAAATCGTAGAGGGAGACGAAGAGATGAATACACCAAGCAGATTCAGAAGGATGTAGGTTGCAGTAGGTACTGGGAGATGAAGAAGCTGGCACAGGATAGAGTAGCATGGAGAGCTGCATCAAAGCAGTTTCAGGACTGAAGGCCACAACAACAACAGCTTATTTGTTATTTATTCACTGCCTAATTATTAGACGTTTATTTATCCTGCTCTTAGTGGTCAACAAATCGTTCCTAATTGGTGAGTAGTCTGTATTTGGGGCCAGTTTTTCGTGCGCCACCTCACATTACTTCCCTGCGATCAGCCACATAACGCTGCAGTTGGCTAAACGAGATGTTTTGCAGAAAATACAAGTGTGTGAGAATTCTGTTATGAATAAAAACTCTGTACTCCAGGGGGGGGGGGGGGGGGGAGGAGGCAAGTCCCACTCTTGGCGCCTTCCATCTTCAGTCACTTGTGCAACTAATTTTCAATTTTTCATACGAACCATATACCAAGCACAATGAACAGTGAAGAAGTAAAAATTGAAGGTTCCCCAAAAAAAGAGCGACTTTGGCCATCTCTATTGAAGACTAGAAAAAGTTGCGGTAAAGTACTGTCGCACGATGCGTAAATAGCGAGCTGGTGTGGTGTTGGGCATAAACTGCAGTCACTGTCTTCCGGCAGTGGTAACGTTTTACAATAATGCTGCCAACATTTTGTGCATAAATACCGTATTTTACAGAGTATAAGACGCAATGTTTTCCTTCGAAAAATTGCCTCCAAAATGCAGGTGCATCTTATACTCGAAATTAATATAAAAATGTCCAGTTTTTCGTTTAAAATTTCCTCCAGTCTTAAAAATGGCCGTAAACTCGATGCCACAGGAAACCTACCTCAATCTGGCAACATTGGATTCAACTGGCGGCAGCAGTGCATCGATGCGACGAACGTGAGTTGCGGCAATTCACAAGCTTGCTAGCTCTGTCTTCCTCCCACCCTGCCATTAAAAACCCAGCACATTGTCCAGCCTATAATGCGTCCATAATGCAGTCTACAGTGCCAGTGAACTTTAACTGAAAATGATTTGTGGATTCGGTAACAGTCAGTGACAGATACAGAAAATCCTAAAGGAGGCGCTATAGATATCTTGAGCTACCTTTACTCTCGCGGTTATAAAAAATAATGAAGTCACCTGCAAACTTTAAGAAAGTTTTATTTAAACTGATTATTCACATATATAAGATATGTCGTCTTATGACCAAAATAAATAGTTAGAATGGTTCTCTTCCTCCAATGATGCACCTATTCTTCCTGGCAAATTGGTTAATTACATTGTCGTTTAGGACAATCAATGTCAGGGTGAGTGTTCAACAGAGCTAAGCCATTAAGTCGATCCATTGTCGACCTCAGCCATGTCTTTGTACGCCGCAATGTTGAAGAACTTCTTTCTGCTGTAGCAATAGATGCAGGTATACAAGCAAATATTTTGTACAGAGTGTGCAAAATAGGATAGTCACACTTAGGACAAACAGACAACGCTTCCATGGCAGAATCACGATAATTAAGGGCGTTTATGATCGTTTGCTTGGGTGGTGTGCGTACTGTAAGACACCATCAGATTATTTGACTTGTCGCCCTAACGAAGTAGGCGAGTGTCAGCAATACGTCTCGTGGTCTTATCGTGGCGTGTTTATCTTCTGCCGTTAGGTCAGACGATAGAAATGCCACTTGCACGCTTAGAGTAGCAGATTGACGGTAACCAACTTTAAACAGAACTTGATTAATTTTCACACACATTTATTAAAATAATAAAAAGCATAGACATTATGTAACTTGATTCTAGATGCTGTTTACAATTGACAATATGAAGTTCCTTTGATATTGGTGCGTTAATCTTATGCTCACATATATCTCTGATACTTGACAAAGTGTCTATACATTTATCTTCATGGCTATGTACAGGAATATGGTAATCTTATTAGGCGCAGACCTAATCTTGACTATATACTGGTACAGACTAATGTAGACTGGTACAGTCTGGTGCAGACTAATGCAGACTGACTAATCGGAGGTCTGTACACTCGTAATACCTCGCACATTCAGGTATCACTGCGCGAGTGTGATCCGCGAGGAGAAAAGGTTCTAAGTTAGCAGCAATCTCGTTGGCTCTATTACATATTAATACGCGGATCGGCGGAACCAGTATTTGGTCCGTCTCTAAGGCAGCGCCATCTTTTAGTGCGGAGACGGACACGCGCTGCGCCTGCGCTGTTGTTCTTAGTCGGGCGCACTCTAGTGGGAAAGTTTTGTACGCGCTGACTACGCGGAACTATGTGCAGAATAGCTTGTATTGAAGTATCTTTCCCATTAGTCTCTTTATGATCACAAAGACTGATTCTTCTTCAAAGAACGGTAGTTTAATTAAGCACTGATTCGATTTATCTGCCACATCATTACCGTCCTGTTTCAGTAGTTGTGACGACCTCGCAAGGGGGGGCGGGGGGGGCTGTATCTACAACTGGTAAGAGTGCAACATTTTTGTTAGTAGCTAGTTTCGTAAAGGAAAAAAATAAAAGGTATTCATGCGATGCGGGCTATAAATTGAAAGCAATAACATATCCAGACGAACATGGAAATGGAACAGTTGAGCATTACTTCGCCACTCCAACAACAGAAAAAACCATTCGCGATTGGCGAGCTACAAGGAGGAAATGAAAAAAAATGTGAAAGAATAAATGTTGTGAGAGAGGGCTAAATGCAAAAGGAGGAGCAGATTAGTGTTCAACGACTCGCTGACAACGACATCATTAGAGATGGAGCAGAAGCTCAGATTAGGAAAGGATGGGGAAGGAAATCGCCAGTGACCTTCCAAAGGAACCATCCTGGCATTTGCCTGAAGCGATTTAGGGAAATCACGGAAAACCTTAATGAGGATGCGGGTTTGGCTGAATGCAAAATGGCCAAATACAGAAGTTGGCGTATTGCAATGGGTTCAAGGACACTGTCAATACAAAAGTGATTCATATACACGCTAGTATGGTAGCGTTACAGTGAAACTTAACAGATTATAAGGGTGGAGTTGGATGGTGCCACAGGCTCATGAAGCGCTATGGACTTAGGATGCAACAAAAACCAAAATATCTCTGAAAATGCTACAACGGTAAGAAGAAAAAATATAAACTTTCCATCGCTTTATTCTACATCTACATTTATACTCCGCAAGGCACCTAACGGTGTGTGGCGGAGGGCACTTTACGTGCCACTGTCATTACCTCTCTTTCCTGTTCCAGTCGCGTATGGTTAGCGGGAAGAAAGACTGTCTGAAATCCTCCGTGCGCGCTCTGATCTAATTTTACATTCGTTATCTCCTCGGGAGGTATAAGTAGGGGGAAGCAATATATTTGATACCTCATCCAGAAACGCACCCTCTCGAAAGCTGACGAGCAAGCTACACCGCCATGCAGAGCGCCTCTCTTGCAGAGTTTGCCACTTGAGTTTGTTAAACATCTCCGTAACGCTATCACGGTTAACAAATAACCCTGTGACGAAACGCGCCGCTCTTCTTTGGATTTTCTCTATCTCCTCCGTCAACCCGATCTGGTACGGATCCCACACTGATGAGCAATACTCAAGTATAGGTCGAACGAGTGTTTTGTAAGCCACCTCCTCTGTTGATGGACTACATTTTCTAAGGACTCTCCCAGTGTATCTCAACCTTGTGCCCGCCTTACCAACAATTAATTTTATATGATCATTCTACTTCAAATCGTTCCGCAATTTTAGAACATGTTTCTTGCTCGAGAATCATGTCGTTTTTGGAAACCCAGAATCTACTCTGTAGGAATCAACATGGATTCCGGAAACAGCGATCGTGTGAGACCCAAATCGCTTTATTTGTGCATGATACCCAGAAAATATTAGATACAGGCTCCCAGGTAGATGCTATTTTTCTTGACTTCCGGAAGGCGTTCGATACAGTTCCGCACTGTCGCCTGATAAAAAAAGTAAGAGCCTACGGAATATCAGACCAGCTGTGTGGCTGGATTGAAGAGTTTTTAGCAAACAGAACACAGCATGTTGTTATCAATGGAGAGCCGTCTACAGACGTTAAAGTAACCTCTGGTGTGCCACAGGGGAGTGTTATGGGACCATTGCTTTTCACTATATATATAAATGACATAGTAGATAGTGTCGGAAGTGTGACAGATAAACTCACAGAGTTTTATTTGTGTGTGTTTCAAGTTTTGTATCTACATACTCTAACAACCCTACCACAACAAAGGACAGCATTTTAATACCGATTGTGGTGTTGCTCACGCTGCTAAATACTGCATTTTCGGGCAACACCAGTCATATTATGTGGCAGGAGTCATTAGAGCACAGTTAATAAAGTCATTTCATGTTATGATAAATAAACTAGGCACTCATCTATTTGTGTTTCCCACGCTGGTCTCGTCGTAAAATCATGGCTCAATCGTTGAAAATCTAGGTGGTTATGATTCCAAGCTCGGATGCAAAGAGGCCTAAGTTTTATCGTGCTGTATTCGAAAGTTATGTAGATGCGCTTCACATCCATTCTTGGAGATTACACTTTTAATGGACAATGGTGATGTAAAAAAAATAATCAGCACTCCGAAATTAAGTTACACTTCCTTTTAATTGCAATATCACGTAAACACAAAACATCACTTCACAATACAAAACATACTTGAAAACATCTTCCTCACTGTTAAAGTTCACATTTTATATGCGGACTACGTTATTCGTCTTTCCAACATGACGTCCAAGACTTGACTTTCTAATGGTCGGATCTCTAACTCAACAACTAACTAACTACTAATCGCGTACGCGCCCAAAAATCAGAGTTACAAGTACGTCAAAGATCATAGTGACAAAAGAGAAAATACACATAAGAATAATGTCATTGCAATATAAACATATCAATGTATCACAAATGAAATCAAATGTGAATGTCGTCTCAGAAATATATTAAGTAGTTTACAGAAATATAGTAGAATATAACTGGTATCGAGAGGTTCAGATGAGGTACCCTGATGGTTACGTAATTCAAGTACCATTACAATACCTCGCAAGCAACGGTAAGGTGCGTGGCGGAGGTTACCCTATACCAGTAACAGTCATTTGCTTTCTTGATCGACTGGCAAATAGAACGAGGGAAAACAGCAGTAATTTCTCGTATCTTATCTTTGCTGTCCTCACGTGAAAAGTACAAAGAGCGTTCAAAAAGATTTGCACAGTCGTCTCTGATTTGTTTTTATTTTTTGCATGAGGAGAATGAAATTTTTTTGTTAACATGCTTGGAACATTTAGCTGTTGTTGTGATCTTCAGTCCAGAGACTGGTTTGATGCACCTCTCCATGCTACTCTATCCTGTGCAAGCTTCTTCATCACCCAGTACCTAATGTAACATACATACTTCAGAATCTGCTTACTGTATTCATCTCTTGCTCTCCCTCTACGACTTTTACCCTCCACGCTGCCCTCCAATGCTAAATTTGTGATCCCTTGATGCCTCAGAATATGTCATACCAACCGATCCTTTCTTCTACTCACGTTGTGCCACAAACTCCACTTCTCCACAATTCTATTCAATACCTCCTCATTAGTTATGTGATCTACCCATCTAATCTTCAGCATTCTTCTGTAGCACCACATATCAAAAGCTTCTATTATCTTCTTGTTCAAACTATTTATCGTCCATGTTTCACTTCCATACATGGCTACACTCCATACAAATACTTTCAGTAACGACTTCCTGACACTCAAATCGATACTCGATGTTAACAAATTTCTCTTCTTCAGAAACGCTTTCCTTGCTATTGCGAGTCTACATTTTATATCCTCTCTACTTCGACCATTATCAGGTAATTTGCTCCCCAAATAGCAAAAATCGTTTACTACTTTAAGTGTCTCATTTCCTAATCTAATTCCGTCAGCATCACCCGACTTAATACGACTACATTCCATTATCCTCGTTTTGCTTTTGTTGATGTTCATCTTTATCCTCCTTTCAAGACACTGTCCATTCCGTTCAATTGCTCTTCCAAGTCCTCTGCTGTCTCTGACAGAATTACAAAGTCATCGGCGAACCTCAAAGTTTTTCTCTTCTCCATGGATTTTAATACCTACTCCAAATTTTTCTTTTGTTTCCTTTACTCCTTGCTCAATATACAGATTGAATAACATCGCGGAGAGGCTACAACCCTGTCTCACTCCCTTCCCAACCACTGCTTCCCTTTCGTGCCCCTCAACTCTTGTAACTGCCATCTGGTTTCTGTACAAATTGTAAATAGCCTTTCACTCTCTGTAGGTTCCTCGAAATAGCCACGTCACAGGAAGAAAAGACAACAGATGTACGAAGCTAGTAATGGAGTGGAGTCCGAGAAAGCACTGGAGGCCTAGAGGATGACCACCAGACAGATGGGACAAAGACATCAAGAAGGTTGCTGGTAACACCTGGCAGACAACTGCCCAAGACCGTCCCACTTGGAGGAGACTGCTGAAAGCCTACCTGAATCCACGACTCGAAGAGGCCACATCATTTAATGATTGAATTGGCTGATGATTATGATGAGTGCTCCTCGAAAAGAAGTATCCTTCCATCCAGGGATTACTATTTGTGTTCCTGAAGCATCTTCGTAATACTTGCGTGTTCGAAGCTACCACTGACAGATATAGCAGTCTACCTCTTAATTGCTTTTATGTCTTGCTTCAGTGTGATCTGGAACGGATGTCAAACACTGGAGTACTCAAGAATAGGTCGCAATAGCGTTCTATAGGCGGTCTCGCGTGCTGGTGAACAAAACATCCCTAAAACTGTCCCCATAGACCGAATTCAACGATTCGGCGTCCCTAGCACATTCCTGCTCGTTCCGTTTCATATCGCTTCGCTCCCAAACACTCGAGCAGTACTCAAGAATAGGTCGTACCAGCATCCTGTATGCGTTCTCGTCTACTGATGAACCATACTTCCCTAAAATTGTCCCTCTAAACCAAATTCGACCACAGTTCTCACATGCTCGTTCCGTTTCGTATCGCTTTGCAACGTTACGCCCAGATATTTAAACGATATGAATGCGTCAAGCAATACATTACTAAAACTGTATCTGAGCGTTAGGGGCTTGTTTTTCCTACTGATCCTCACCAACTTACAATTCTCTACATTTAGATCTGCTGCAACGAGTTCACAGGTACATAGGGACAGGTAACTGTCGAACGTAACCGCGCCGTCGGAGTGACCGTAGACATTAGTAACTGATGTACGAGAGCGTGCTGAAACGGATGCCTCCGAATTTCTGTATGAAAACTCTTAAAGCTTTTTAAATCAGACAAACGCCATTAATATTTTACATCATTAGTCTTTAGATCTACATGTTTATTTCTCAGCATAGTCACCCTGTCGACGAACACACTTCTCCCAACGAGACACCAGTTCGTTGACACAGGCACTGTAGAATGTTTCACGTTGTTGACAGAGCCACAGCCTCACCTTTGTTTGCACCGCTTCGTCACTATCAAAGTGCCAGTCAGTGTGGCCGTGCGGTTCTAGGCGCTTCAGTCTGGAACCGCATGACCGGTGAGGTCGCAGGTTCGAATCCTGCCCCGGGCATGGATGTGTGTGATGTCCTTAGGTTAGTTAGGTTTAAGTAGTTCTAAGTTCTAGGGGACTGATGACCACAGACGTTAAGTCCCATAGAGCTCAGATACATTTGTTTTTCACTATCAAAGTGAAGTCCCCGAAGATTTTTAAGTTTTTGAAACAGATGACAATCATATGGGGCCAAATCGGGACTGTATGATCGATGACAGTGAACCCAAGGTGTCGCAGAAGTCGGAGCGCTCGTGTGTGGTCTGGCGTTGTCATGCTGAAGAGCAGAGTGCTCCATGTGTGGAAGAACTCTTCGAATTCGAAACTCGATTCCACTCCGTCCTTTGTCTCGCACGGACATAGTTGCGCTGCCCATCGCCATGGTTAGACGCTTCAATTCCGAGGTTCTACTTCTACATCTACATCCATAATCCGCAAGTCACCTACGGTGTGTGGCGGAGGGTACCTTGAGTACCTCTATCGGTTCTCCCTTCTATTCCAGTCTCGTATTGTTCGTGGAAAGAAGGATTGTCGGTATGCTACAGTGTGGGCTCTAATCTCTGATTTTATCCTCATGGTCTCTTCGCGAGATGTACGTAGAAGGGAGCAATATACTGCTTGACTCCTCGATACAGGTATGTTCTCGAAACTTTAACAAAAGCCCGTACCGAGCTGCTGAGCGTTTCTCCTGCAGAGTCTTCCACTGGAGTTTATCTATCATCTCCGTAACGATTACTAAATGATCCTGTAACGAAGCGCGCTGCTCTCCGTTGGACCTTCTCTATCTCTTCTATCAACCCTATCTGGTGCGGATCCCACACTGCTGAGCAGTATTCAAGCAGTGGGCGAACAAGCGTACTGTAACCCACTTCCTTTGTTTTCGGATTGCATTTCCTTAGGATTCTTCCAATGAATCTCAGTCTGGCATCTGCTTTACCGACGATCAACTTTATATGATCATTCTATTTTAAATCACTCTTAATCCCTACTCTCAGATAATTTATCGAATTAACTGCTTCCAGTTGCTGACCTGCTATATTGTAGCTAAATGACAAGAGATCTTTCTTTCTATGTATTCGCAGCACATTACACTTGTCTACATTGAAATTCAATTGCCATTCCCTGCACCACGTGTCAATTCGCTGCAGATCCTCCTGCATTTCAGTACAATTTTCCATGGTTACAACCTCTCGACACACCACAGCATCATACGCAAAAAGCCTCAGGGAACTTCCGATGTTATCCACAAGGTGATTTATATATATTGTGAATAGCAGCGGTCCTTCGACACTCCCCTGCGGCACACCTGAAATCACTCTTACTTCGGAAGACTTCTCCCCATTGAGAATGACACGCTGCGTTCTGTTATCTAGGAACTCTTCAATCCAATCACACAATTGGTCTGATAGTGCATATGCTCTTACTTTGTTCATTAAACGACTGTGGGGAACTGTATCGAACGCCTTGCGGAAGTCAAGAAACACGGCATCTACCTGTGAACCCGTGCCTATGGCCCTCTGAGTCTCGTGGACGAATAGCGCGAGCTGGGTTTCACACGACCATCCTTTTCGAAACTCATGCTGATTCCTACAGAGTAGATTTGTAGTCGCCATGAAAGTCATTACACTCTCGGCAGATGTTGAGCACTCACGTTGGCGAAGCGGGAAACTCAACCAAGTAATATGCACGACATGTACCACCTGGACCGGTGTTCAGCACAGAATAAAAGATGGGGAGTCATTACTTTTCAGCACACACTCGTAAATTTCGGCTTCGTATCTCTACCTGTTCCTACGAAAAGGTGTCTCTACGGACAGCCCTATATTTGGAATGCAGTGACTCACAGCTTACATCTTTTAGACCGCCAAGGGATCGTAGACCTCAGTATTTGGCCTAAATTTCAACTTGGTACCTATAACCGTTCCGAAAAAAAAGATTCTTAACAGATGGACAGATGTACAGAAAGTGGCTCTATAAGGGCTTCGTTTGTAACAGTTGAGGTACAAAACCGTAAAAAAGAAAACATTTGGTAATTGTTGCCCTTAAAAGATACGTGATAGCTCTTCAGAAAGTTTGGATGTCTCTAGAGCCTATGCTGAACAAAGTTATGGCTCGGTACTGAGTATGCTTAACACACACACTAGCTACAATAATGTCCGCAGCTCGTGGTCTCGCCGTCGCGTTCTCGCTTCCCGGGTTCGATTCCAGGCGGGGTCAAGGATTTTCACCTGCCTTGAGATGACTGGGTATTTGTGTTGTCCTCACCATTTCATCATCGTTCATGAAAGTGGCGAGAGTGGACTGAGCAAAGGTTGGGAATTTGTACTGGCGCTGATGACTGCGCAGTTGAGCGCCTTACAAACCAAACATCATCATCATCAGCTACAATAATGATAGAAGCTGGAGAAATGGATTTAAGTGTGTGTCACAGCTGGAACTTGAACGCAGGTCTTTTTGCTCACTGGGTAGCTGTTCTAGAAATTACACCATCATTGGGTAACAATGCTGGACAGACTACCCTGGCCCAATAGCGTCCCTAACACAAATTTCGCATCGTTAGCTTATTTTCCTCTTCTTAAATTGCCACTAATTGCACAGGCTCTCTAATATTGGAGTAGTACCCTAGCATAGGATGTAACAGGGAAATCCCGCCTGTACCTCAAGTGTAGATGAAATATAGATCTTACTTCATGTTAGGGAGAACACTGGACCAGGTCAGTCCGTGCAGCTATGTTACGAATACTGGTGCCGTGGTATGAAGGCTAGCACGCGTGCCTTGTAAGCAACGAGACCTAGGTTCAGAGACTTAAATGTCTCAAGGAAAATATAATTAAAGCAGATCTATAAATCACACTAGCAACGAGCAAGTCCTTTTTCAGATTTAGGCTTTATGTGTACCATTTTCTGTCTTCCATAGCTCTGTTACTACCAATATCATTTGTGGAATTTATAGTTATGTCTTTGGCCCACTTCTACATTCATGAGCCGGCCGAGGTGGCCGTGCGGTTCTAGGCGCTTCAGTCTGGAACCGCGCGACCGCTACGGTCGTAGGTTCGAATCCCGCCACGGGCATGGATGTGTGTGATGTCCTTAGGTTAGTCAGGTTTAAGTAGTTCTAAGTCTAGGGGACTGATGACCTCAGAAGTTAAGTCTCATAGTGCTCAGAACCATTTGAACCATACACATACATGGGTTCGGTTGTTGGTTGGGTTGTTTGGGGAAGGAGACCAGACAGGGAGGTCATCGGTCTATACATTCATGAAAAGCACAAATATATCAGGTTCTTTTATGTTTGTGTGCCGACTTTTGAAGTGAGCAGAAGTAATAACGTTTCACATGATCTAGCACTGAAGTGCTGTCTTCGTGAGAAAAGGAGGCAACTCTGAGACAAACAGTTGTAGGTTGCATAAGAAAATATTTTCAATATTTTGCATAATCATTGACCAACTTTAAATATTTAAAATACTCTCATCATTTACTTATGTTCATTATCAGCTGTTGTGATGTGGTAACTTATTTGAAATAGAAGAACTATGGAAACAGGGTTTCGCGATTTAGTAGTGAGTTATTTAAGTATAGAAGCTCTCCTGTAGCCCTTGTCCCGCTGCAATCGAAAACCAAGTCCGTAGCAAGATACGCGCTCTGCGTAGCAGGATCACAGCGTCAAGAGAAAAGAAGACGGCGACAGGGAAACTCGGAAAACAAGGTACCTGTTATTACATGGGAACGAGTAAAGACAAGGCCTCTCTCAATATATCAGTCATTTAAAAGCAACCCGCAACAAGAAAAACCACTTCACACTACGAAAAATTTGAAACTACACCAGTAACTGTTCTCGAAAGAACAGATTACTGACGTTGACCGTGTAGCTTTCCCCTGGAATACATGATGACTGACAATCTCAGCTGCCGACAGGTGTTGTTGATACACCTCGATGTGGACAGCTGAAAATGTGTGCCCCGACCGAGACTCGAACCCGGGATCTCCCTCTTACATGGCAGACGCTCTATCCATCTTTTTTTTCTTTTTTTAACTCTCATTTTGTTTGCTTACGTTTGTTGCATCTGCTCGGTGCGGACGTCGTAAGACATCCATTTAAATTCATCGTTGATCGATTAACTCAGTTTTTTTTTTATTGCAGAGGGCAGCTAATCCTCCGACACAACACGCAGGGCTACCGTGCCGGCTATCTGAGCCACCGAAGACACAGACGAGACATCGAGGTGTATCAACAACACCTGTCGGCAGCTCAGGGTTTCAGTCAGTCATCATTTGTTCCAGGGAAAAAGCTGCACGGTCAACAACAGTAATCTGTTCTTTCGAGAACAGTTTCTGTCATCATGTACATATAGTTAAAGGCTACCCAGTCATTGACCTTCGTCTGTGCGAATGCTCACAGGTTGCCCAAACTCTTACGGGAAGCGCCAAAGCATGCACGAGTAGTGAGTGAATGGGCAAATGTCTATAAGGTACTTAACATATGTAGAATTGTGGACAGTTGCGAATCTGAGTCTCACGGGAAGAATGCAAGGGATAAGTCCCTGCAGTCGCGCTGTTCATCTGTGTCTTCGGTGGCTCAGGTGGATAAGGAAAAAGGAATCTGAGTTTGGCTTCGAAAAAAAAATAATAAATAAATAAAAAAATTGTTCCAAAAGATTGTTTCTTCGCCAGCAAGACGAAGGAAATTCATTTTTGTTTACTGGAAGGAGAAACCGGTATAATTGGAGTCTTTGTTTTCTTTAGAAACAAAAAAAAGGAAGAAAAAAATGATGGATAGAGCGTCTGCCATGTAAGCAGTAGATCCCGGGTTCGAGTCCCGGTCGGGGCACACATTTTCAGCTGTCCACATAGAGGTTTATTAACAACACCTGTCAGCAGCTGAGGGTTTCAGTCAGTCATCGTTTATTACACGAATTCTTTCCACTATTCACCCTTTGTTGGTCTTCTTTAACTGGGTCAATAGATGTATTTTTTTTTTCGCTGTGTGGAAGAGCCAAACGATAAATAAGTAATAATAAGCAGGCTCCGAGCTAGGCCGCCCGGTTAGCCGTGCGGTGTAACACGCTGCTTCCCGAGCTGGACGGTGTGTCGGTCCCCGGCACGAATCCGCCCGGTGGCTTAGTGTCGAGGTCCGGTGTGCCGGCCAGTCTGTCGATGGTTTTTAGGCGGTTTTCCATCTGCCTCGGCGACTGCGGGCTAGTCTCCCTTATTCCGCCTCAATTATACTTTGTCGGCTATTGCTGTGCAAACACTGTCCCCACCTATCCGTACACCATAATTACTCTAGTACGCAAACATTTGGGGTTACACTCGTCTGGTGTGAGACATTCCCAGAGAGGAGAGGGGGGGGGGGGGGGGGGGGCGAACAGTAACCCTAGCTTCCGTGTGTGTCAGCGGCGGAGTGGGTGCACTGCCGTGGCCTGTTGTGGCTTTGTGAACCACTGAGGGGTACGGCGAGACGAAGCCTTTCCGTCGTTTCTAGGTCCACGTTTCAATACACACTGCTCCGACCTAGAAAAAAATTTCCTGTAAGTACTTGATCAGAAACCAATACCCGCAGCGATATAGGCTTCTGGAGATCCACAGTTCGCAGCCTACATTTTACTTACAAATGAGGCAGCATTGGCCGAGATTTGATAGTAAATTACCGCAATACACACTTGCTGGTATATGCATATTTTTGAACAAGCACGGAGGTGAGACATGAGCATTGCAACATTTTCAATGTATGGACAGTAAATCTCGGTGACAGATTCATAGGGCCACACTTTATCCAAGAGATCTACAGATACTGTTTTCACTTAGCGTATTTTATGGACTATGAGACACCACGACTACAAGACGCACTCATTTTTTAAACAGCATTTTTTAAAAAATAACCTTTTTACCATTTTTAATATTCAATAGCAAAGCCAGACTAAAAAATGTTAGTGTATAAAACCAAACAGACCTCGAATCACCTCAGATCACGTCACCAACACAGATTTTCTGTGATTGTTTGGGCAGGCATTGTTGGTGATTTCTCGATTGGGTCACATGTTCTTCCACCTACGCTCAATGGAGCACGTTATCACGATTTCGTACGGGATACTCTATCTGTGCTGCTAGAACATGTGCCTTTACAAGTACGACACATGTGGTTCCTGCACGATGGAGCTCCTGCACATTTCAGTCGAAGTGTTCGTACGCTTCTGAACAACAGATTCGGTGACCGACGGATTGGTAGAGGCGGACGGAACACATTTTGAGCATTTCCTGTAACAAACTGTTTGAAGTCACGCTGGTACGTTCTGTTGCTGTGTGTTTCCATTCCATGATTAATGTGATTTGAAGAGAGGTAATAAAATGAGGTCTAACATGGAAAGTAAGCATTTCCGGACACATGTCCACATAACATATTTTCTTTCTTTGTGTGTGAGGAATGTTTCCTGAAAGTTTGGCCGTACATTTTTGTAACACCCTCTATATATTGTGAAAAGCAATGGTCCCATAACACTCTCCTGTGGCACGCCAGAGGTTACTTTAGCGTCTGTTTGCTAAAAACCCTTCAATCCAGCCACACAGCTGGTCTGATATTCCGTAGGCTCTTACTTTGTTTATCAGGCGACAGTGCGGATCTGTAGCGAACGCCTTCCGGAAGTCGAGGAAAATAGCATCTACCTGGGAGCCTGTATCTAATATTTTCTGGGTCTCATGAACAAATAAAGTGAGTTGGGTCTCACACGATCGCTGCTTCCGGAATTGGTGTTGATTCCTACAGAGTAGATTCTGGGTTTCCAGAAAAGACATGATACTCGAGCAAAAAACGTATTCTAAAATTCTACAACAGATCGACGTCAGAGATATAGGTCTATAGTTTTGCGCATCTGCTCGACGACCCTTCTTGAAGACTGGGACTACCTGTGCTCTTTTCCAATCATTTGGGAACCTTCCGTTCCTCTAGGGACTTGCTGTACACGGCTGTTAGAAGGGGGGCAAGTTCTTTCGCGTGCTCTGTGTAGAATCGAATTGGTATCCCGTCAGGTCCAGTGGACTTTCCTCTGTTGAGTGATTCCAGTTGCTTTTCTATTGCTTGGACACTTATCCCAAACATGGTGCGAATTTCTTAATTCCCGGCCACTGTAGCCGTGCAGTTCTAGGCGCTTCAGTCTGGAACCGTGTGACCGCTACGGTCGCAGGTTCGAATCCTCCCTCGGGCATGGATGTGTGTGATGTCCTTAGGTTAGTTAGGTTTAATTAGTTCGAAACTCTAGGCGACTGATGACCTCAGTAGTTAAGTCCCATAGTGCTAGGAGCCATTTGAACCAATTTCTTAATTAGTTTGTGTGCTAAACTCACTGAAGTTACAGCGCACTTTCTGAGACACCCAGTACTTTTCCACTACACCTACGTCCTCCATTAGTATTTGTTGTGACTGTATGTATTTGTGACACTTGCTGTATACGCTGTCGTTCGATGACAGACGTCAGCTCTGTCCCTTTTTGCCTTAAACGGCTTGTTTACCATTATTGATGGTCGTGCTTAATGGGCTGGGGAGAAAGTGTCGGTTGACAAGGTGCGTCCCTCGGCCCAGACGGTTTCGTTTGCACACAGGAGAGGTGGCTGCCCGCCTTTTCTCCACGCCAAACGGCAGTATACCCATTCAGAGAAACGCGTCGCCCACCTCCTGCGAGCGACGCAGAGAAACCGCTAAGGCAGAGAGGAAGCTGTGTGTGTGTGAGGCCGTGTTCCGGTAAGGTTTTCTCCGCCACGCGCTTCTCCACCGCCTTCGGCGCACCCGTCAAATGTCAACAGCAGCCGGGGCCCACGCAGCTGCGTATTCTGCGTGTGGCCTCGCGGAGAAATCGACGTGCAGGCAGAAGCAGTGGCAGGAAACAATGGCTGCGTCGTGAGGTAGCCATAGCGTGCGGTGCAGCGAATGCCGAGGCGAGGGTTCAGCTGCATACATGTGGTCGCTGATCGGCGAGCTGCCATTCCAGACCGATCCAGAGACACAGGGCGTGATGCCAACTAGCATTCTCCGTCTATACTTGTATACAGGGAGTCCTTGGAGAAATCGACAGTATTACATGAACACTCATTTGAAGCAAAGAAACCTCAAATGGACATAAGCCCTATTCCGAATATACAGGGTGATTCAAAAAGAATACCACAACTTTAAAAATGTGTATTTAATGAAACAAACATAATATAACCTTCTGTTATACATCATTACAAAGAGTATTTAAAAAGGCTTTCCTTCACTCAAAAACAAGTTCAGAGATGTTCAATATGACCCCCTCCAGACACTCGAGCAATATCAACCCGATACTCCAACTCGTTCCACACACACACTGTAGCATATCAGGCATAACAGTTTGGATAGCTGCTGTTATTTCTCGTTTCAAATCATCAATGGCGGCTGGGAGATGTGGCCGAAACACCATATCCTTAACATACCCCCATAAGAAAAAATCGCAGGGGGTAAGATCAGGGCTTCTTGGAGGCCAGTGATGAAGTGCTCTGTCACGGGCTGCCTGGCGGCCGATCCATCGACTCGGGTTTCATAACTAACCTTTTTCATAGGACTCTCCATACAGTTGATTGTGGAATTTGCAGCTCTCTGCTAGCTCTGCGACTCGATTTTCCTGGGCTGCGAACAAATGCTTGCTGGATGCGTGCTAAATTTTCGTCACTAGTTCTCGGCCGTCCAGAACTTTTCCCTTTGCACAAACACCCATTCTCTGTAAACTGTTTATACCAACGTTTAATACACCACCTATCAGGAGGTTTAACACCATACTTCGTTCGAAATGCACGCTGAACAACTGTCGTCGATTCACTTCTGCCGTACTCAATAACACAAAAAGCTTTCTGTTGAGCGATCGCCATCTTAGCATCAACTGACGCTGACGCCTAGCCAACAGCACATCAAGCGAACAAATGTACAACTAAATGAAACTTTATAGCTCCCTTAATTCGCCGACAGATAGTGCTTAGCTCTGTCTTTCGTCGTTGCACAGTTTTAAATTCCTAAAGTTGTGGTATTCTTTTTGAATCACCCTGTATAATTATGCTTACCGTATTGTTTTTTTGGTCACTCCCACGACATAAACAGTAACTTCTTTTTAATCAGTTACATTTTTCGCTAGACATGACTTTGTTTAAGCAATGGTGTTTGTATTTATCAAATGGTTCAAATGGCTCTGAGCACTATGGGACTTAACTTCTGAGCTCATTAGTCCCATAGAACTTAAAACTAGTTAAACCTAACTAACCTAAGGACATCACACACATCCATGCCCGAGGCAGGATTCGAACCGGCGACCGTAGCGGTCGCGCGGTTCCAGACTGTAGCGCCTAGAACCGCTTGACCACTCCGGCCGGCGTGAAATGTCGGTTTGGAGTGTTTGTTTTCATAACACTCGTCAAACAGATGTGAATACATTCTCACTGCATTCTTATTGTTGCACACGTAAATTTTCTCACTGAACACTTTCAATTTGTTACTGAAACGATTTCTACCAGGCACCACATGTTTTGATACAAAGAGCTTACAAACACATGAGTATCAAATATGCTATGATATATCGTAATATTTGAAGATGTCCTACGTTTGGAAAAGGATCATATATATTCACTTATGCAACTGAAATGCCTTTTACACTAGTACAGAGACATTGATTTTTTACGTTTTTGAGCAGATACTGTTACATTAATTATAAAGTTGTTCCTTTTTTGTGCTGTAATTACATTTAGCATCATGATAACTATAGTGACATATGAATTTGCTACTTGATCTGCAGATAGGTGTAGGAGTATTATTTTCTTTGGAGGTTGGAAAATAATTTTTGGAAATTTTTCAGAAGAGGGGTGCTAGTTAACTCTGTTTGTTCATTAAGGATACAGTCTGGGGTGCTGTTTTTGCGTGTGTGTATTACCACTCAGCTAAACAGGCGGACAAAAATGTTTGGTGAAATGAAGTGAAACGTTGGGAAGGTCAGGTTTCTACAGTCAAGTGGCGCTGGCAATCGGGAAACCAGAAAAAGTTGCACGGCTCGTGGTACGTTTCCAGTGCCGGAGGTCAAGCGGAAAGGGCATAGAGGTCGTCGCCGACTCTTTTCATTTTGACACCACCTGGCAGGATCCTCCGTTTGGCCTTTAAAAGCGCACATGGCGTTTTGCGACAAAACTGAGGAAAGAAGTTAGTACTACTGCATCACTGTCGTGGCCATTAGGTATCTTACGAGGGACAGAGGCATTCTCTACACTATTTAGTGCTTGGCAGTGTCCACTCATGTTGCTCCCTATTGTCTTCTAGTGACCTTCGATCAACTCCTCGACATAGGTTTTTTTCTGATCTAGTCGAATGCAGGAAGAAAATTCGTTGGTTCGTTCACCTCTCTTCATATCCGACCAACCACCATTTAACTTTAGCTGCGGTCATAAACACGTATTCCGCTCCAGTCAATTCATCGGCCCATTTGCTTGTTTTCCTCTCTCTGACAGTAATTTCCAAGAAGCATCTCCCCATTGATCACTGATAAACCATCGGTTTTGGAGAGTCATCACATTACAAGTCCTTTTCCCACTGCCATAAATAGATTCTGAGTGAAGTTAAAATCTTCTACTAGGCCGCGTCATGTTTCTTCTAAAATGTTCGACGTTTCGACCCCTCTGCTGGGATCTTCCTTGGGATCTTTTGGTGTCCATTACTGCTAGAACACTGTCAGAGACGAGTGTTGCGACCACTTTTAAAAGGGGAAATTCCTGGGGTTCGTGCTGGAGAAGTGATATTATTGGTTAAAATTGATATGGCTACCATTGGTGGGTCATAGTCATAGGCTAATACAGAAGAAGGGTCGTTGGTAGCTCATCTCCTGTGGATACCATTGGCGGCCATCGTCACTGGATAGCAAGACACTGTTCCACACTTATGCTGGAGAAGAGTTATTGGTTGAAATGCCTGCTGCCGCTATTGGTTGGTCGTCATCAGTGGCTAGATTCGAAACGGACAGGGCAAGAGAGGGCGAATGTTAACCCAAAATATTATTGTCGCCGAGGTGACTTGCAGTGCGTTGTTTATGCCGCTCACACACCGCGGCCCTGTATTTACTTCCTTGATGGAGAGGAGCCACGATGCCGCAAGCCTATAGCCCTCCTCTCTATTGAAATTAGATGAATTCTTAGAAATTTCAGGCGCTTCTCGGACCTTTCTTCTATAAATGTTTGTTTCTTTAGGCAGTACACGTACGTTATTAAAATCCATGTCAGAGTTCCCGTGATGTTCCACTACTGCCGATTTTGCACTTCGATTTAGCCGCATGTGCCGTTCATGTTCCTTAATGCGTTTTGTAACAGTTCTTCCCGTTTCGCCTACATACATTTTGCCGCAGCCACATGTCACTTGATAGACGCCTGCATTGTGGAGGCAATGTGGTACACCCGTTTTTTGACGGAAAAAGTCTTTTATATTGTTCTGACTAAAGAAAGATGTATGAATACCATTTTTCGTTAAATTTCTGCTTATGCGGGCAGTGACCCCAGAAACGAACCGTAACCTGACAGAGTGAG
This sequence comes from Schistocerca gregaria, assembly GCF_023897955.1. Classification (NCBI taxonomy): domain Eukaryota; kingdom Metazoa; phylum Arthropoda; class Insecta; order Orthoptera; family Acrididae; genus Schistocerca; species Schistocerca gregaria. Next base: position 79,822,837 of record NC_064929.1, read on the forward strand.
AAGGCGGTTCCTCGACATTCTTATTAGCGGTATAAATATTCCGCCTAAAAGCCCTGTCGATTGAATAACAATCATACCCATTTGCCTTCAATGTCCTCTTTAAAAAATTCAACTCCGATTCCAAGTTGTCGTCACCGCTGATACGGAAGGGACGTGAAGACAGAGTGTTGAGTACTGCTTGCTTCTGGGCTGGGTGGTGGTGCGAAGTGGCATCTAAATACCTGTTTGTGTTGGTCGCCTTTCTCTACACTCTGTGACCTGGAGTGTTATCAGATCTCCTGTATACCAACACATCTAGGAACGGGAGACCGACCTCACTGTCAACCTCCAAGTTGAATTTGATTTTGGGGTGGATTCCATTTAAGAAATAGTGGAACGCATGAAGTTCTTCTTCACCGTGTGGCCATACAATAAATGAATCGTCCACATAGCGAAGCCAGCAAGAAGGCTTCAAAGAGGCACTACTTAACGTCTGTTGCTCAAAATGTTCCATAAAAACGTCAGCTGCAACTGGCGAAATGGGTGAGCCCATGGCAAGGCCGTCAGCCTGTTCATAGAATAGAAAAAAAAAAAAACATGACGCGGCCTAATAACCCAGAAGATTTTAACTTCAGTGACAACAGCCACGAAAGCCTGCAGACTTCCATAGATTCTGAATGTATACTTTTCAGAGCTCAAGGCTTTTCATTGTTGCCTTTGCAGCCTTCCGTACGTCAATCGGTAAAAACCGGAGCCTCAAAGGATCGCTTTGTAATCCGCTTGTGTGTGTGTGTGTGTGTGTGTGTGTGTGTGTGTGTGTGTGTGTGTGTGTGTGTTCTACTGTTAAGAACTCTTTTTCCCAAGAATGACAGACGTATCAAGGTGAAGTCTATGCCACATGGTGGTTGTAAAAAACTTAAGCTTCTAAGTCAGTGCGGTCAATAGATTCGGTTATTTATGTCACACATTTTGACACGCCCAAACTCACTCGTCAAGACCTATAGGGTACTTCCCTGTGACCAAGAATCATGAAGTTTGGCAAGAAGCTAGGTTTCAAAGTACACGTAAGGAAAAGAATATTAGAATTATTAACCTGTACTTGTATCACACGAAAAAAAAGCTTTTTGTCATTTTTTTCCGTATGTCTGTCTACCTGCTAAGAACTGTTTTCTCGGAAACGGTTAGGTGTGTCAACTTCGAATTAATGTAACGTTCTTGCCAATATCGATATCGATAACTGGCAAAAATCGTAGAGATTGTCCCGGGAAGGGTGAACTACCTATATTCATATTTAAGTTTGTACAGAACCCTCATTCCGTGAGTCCTGCTCGCACTTCGCCAGTTTCTTTCTTTCTTTTTTTTTCATTTTTCGTTCTCCTAGCAATCATTCCCTTCACTATCCTATATTCGAGAACTCACAGTCTGGTTGCATAACAGGTATGTTACATACTTAGCTATTTTACTTACATACTATTACAACCTTTGTTTTAATCTTTATATTCGTCGACTAGCATCGCGTAAAGATTTCTCATTTTCCTCTGTTGTTTCCTATTTTCCCAGTTCTCAGTCATCTACTCCCATGTTGTCACCGTCTTTCTTCTATCTATATTGATCCTGGTATATTGTTTATTCTGATTTGATAGCCTTCTTAATTTACACTACTGACCATTAAAATTGCTACACCAAGAAGACATGCAAATGATAAACGCATATTCATTGGACAAATATATTACACTAGAACTCACATGTGATTACATTTTCACGCAATTTGGGTGCACAGATCCTGAGAAACCAGTAATAACGGCGCTAATAACGGCCTTGATACGCCTGGGCATCGAGTAAAACAGAGCTTGGGTGCCTCCTACAGGTACAGCTGCCCATGCAGCTTCAACACGATAGTACAGTTCATCAAAAGTACTAACTGGCGTATTGTGATGAGCCAGTTGCTCGACCACCATTGACCAGACTTTTCAGATGGTGAAAGATCTGGAGAATGTGCTGGCCAGTGCAGCAGTTGAACATTTTCTGTGTCCAGAAAGGCTCGTACACGACCTGCAACAGGAGGTCGAGCAGTATCCTGCTGAAATGTAGGGTTTCGCAGGGATCGATCCTTGCACGAGGCATCACAACAACGTTTCACCAGGCAACCCCGGTCAACTGCTGTTAGTGTATGACAAATCGGTTGGAAACTTTCCTTATGTCAGCACGTTGTAGGTGTCGCCACCGGCGTCAATCTTGTGTGAATGCTCTGAAAAGCTAATCATTTGCATAGCACAGCATCTTCTTCCTTTCGGTTAAATTTCGCGTCTGTAGGACGTCGTCTTCATGGTGTAGCAATTTTAATGGCCAGTAGTGTAGTATTTTATTCTTAAAATGGTTTCTTTCCGTTATTTCCCATATTTTCGTGTTGTTTCTTTCTACTCCTTTTCTTCTTTCTGGTATCAGTGCTACTGTCGATTTCGTTTTCCAGAAATTGCATTTGTATCGTTAGCCTGTTCTCGTTCATATGCTAGATATTTATAAATAATATTTGCTTTGCTATTAGTTCTGATATTAATCTCCATGTTTTCGTAGACATCATCCACACCTCTAATCTTCGAAATATCTGTAGTTTTTATTGCATCCACTAATTTTCTAATAAACCGTGTTTCAGTTACCTTCACGTCATCAAAAACTGGTGCAAATGGCTCTGAGCACTATGGGGCTTAACATCTGAAGTCATCAGTCCCCTAGAACTTAGAACTACTGAAACCTAACTAACCTAAGGACATCACACACATCCATGTCAGAGGCAGGATTCGAACCTGCGGCCGTAGCCTAGAACCGCTCGGTCAACGCGGCCGGCTCCACCTCATATTCTTCGATAAGCAGTTCTTGGCATACAAACATTCTTACCACTGTGTCTTTCAGTTTGACTTTCCTAAACAAATATATTTTTTGTGTGTCAATATTTTTCTAGAACCATGTATCTCTTTCCATTTTATTAACTCTAACATCTATTGCAAATTTTCTAGTCTGTTCTGCTTTACGGTTCCACCAACATATTTAGATTGAATGTCTCGCTCTATTTTGCCTATTTATGTTTACGTGTATTTTTGTGCATGTCTTACATTTCTCATAAATTTTATTTTTGCAGTCAAATTTTTGACACCAGTGAAAATGCTAACAGAAGAGATGCAACAAGTCGACCTTTACAGAATTTACAAGCGAGACAAGAAAATGCTTTCTATAAAAACCCCGAAGCAAAATTATTATATTGTATAATGATTTAAAAATTTGCTGTCGTGCGGTGATTTAGATTATGTAATTTTTACCCACATTTGTGTTACCAGCGACTTTTTTTTGCATCTGGACATATTCCGTTTTGCAGTAAAACATGTGGAAGATAAAATGAAAGCCTTATATTTCAGGATAACAATCTACTGTAAATATTTTTCTCGAAATAAATACGTTTTAAAGACTATTACATTAAAATAAGTTCATGGACTTAAAAATCCACTTCATTTTCATCTTTTTCAATTGTTGGTTACACCAAAATTTCGCTCCACAAATGCATCCTTTCTTCTGGAATGTAAATTAAACTTTTTTCATTACCATCCCTTTTTAACGTGTTTATGGATAGGTTGGCTGTGTAGGTTCGTTCAGCGGTAAGCTCTAGATTCAGGTGTCTATTTCTCAAATGAAATCTATCAGTGTGTATGCCACTGATGTTTATTTTACATCGAGCTACCTGCGGTGTACGTTTCATGATTGATAGAGCAAAAGAAATATTTAGCTCTGAGCCGTGGTAAAAATTTGCTGTTTTGCAGAGCGCGCCGCAGCGCGTAGTGTGAAGCAGTCTCCCTCCGTTTCTGGCGGTGGCGCCGCTGTGGCAATCGCGGCTCTGGTGTCTCCCTCTGGTGGGAAAGCGGAAAGGTTGCCTGTTCACGTGCTTTTAAGGGCCGCTATGAGCTCCCCAGTGATCCATCCTTACCCGCCGCATCCACCAACATCTCCGCCAGCACCGCCTCCTTCCAGTTACCCAGTGTGGTTTTCGGCCGTCCTCCTCTACCGATGACCTTCTCCTTGACATCTCTCATCTCTTCTCCGAACAGCTCAATTCCCGTCGCTCCGTAATCTTCCTCTCCCTCGACATCGAACGCGCCTATGACCGTGTGTCGCGTTCCGGTCTCCTCTTCAAGCTGCAAACCTTCGCCCTTCCTCTTAACTACGTCCGTCTGATCCGGTCCTTTCTTTCCCAACGTCGTTCCTACGTCACCCTGTATATTGCAGGACCTGTTGTAAAGGTTCCGGAAGTCAGTTTGTGGGATGGAGGTCCAAGTCTGTTGCAATTGGTCTGTCACGGGACGGTTAATGCTGTCTGTGGATGACGCTGGAGTTGTCGTCCGATGATGTTCCATATGTGCTCGACTGCACACAGATGTGGTTGTGATCCAGCAGGCCAAGCCAACACGTCGACACTTTCGAGAGCTTCTTGGGTTACAACAGTGATATGTGGGAGAGCGTTACCCTGTAGCTAAAGGCCCCCTGGAGTCAGTTCATGTATGTCAGCACAACACGTCCAATCACGAGACTGACATACAGATCTGGAGACACAGTCCGTGGGGTAACCACGAGAGTGGTCCTATTGTCATACGAAACCGCACCCCAGGTGTGGATCCAGTGTGACCAGCACGCAGACAGGTTGGTTGTAGGTCCGCATACAGTCCCCTTCTAACCTCACACATGGCCGTCACTTGTCACCGTAATGGAGCCAGCTTCCATCAGAAAACACAACAGACCACCACCCTACCTTCCAATGAGCTCTCGCTTGACACTATTAAAGTCGCAAATGGCGATGGTTTGGAGTCAGTGGAATGCACGATACATGGCGTCTGGCTCGGAGAAGTGACCGATTAGTAACAGTTGTGATTGTTAATGACATAAACCCAATCACTTGAAAATGACATACATAAGGGATAATTATCGCCGACTATCTGGAAAAGGGTAAAAATATTACAAGTCAGCCGGCCGGTGTAGCCGAGCGGTTCTAGACGCTACGGTTCGAATCCTGCCTAGATGTGTGTGGTGTCCTTAGGTTAGTTAGGTTTAACTAGTTGTAAGTTCTAGGGGACTGATGACCTCACAAGTTACGTTCCATAGTGCTCAGAGCCATTTGAACCATTTATTACAGGTGAATATCATTCATCATTATTGGACAATTTGAAAACCGAGCTGCAGAAAAAACGCCGGCGATTGGACCGCAAAAAGTCCTTTTCCATCACGACAATGCACCAGCACACACCTCACCAGTGGTGGTCGCAAAATTAATGGAAATATGATTCCAACTCGTTTCACATCCCCCCCTATTCTCCAGACTTGGCTCCCTCGGATTACTATTTGTTCCCCATTTGAAGCAATGGCTGGCGGGACAAAGATTTTATTCAAACGAGGAGGTGTGATTGCAGCAACTAATAGCTGTTTTCAGACTTGGACAATTCGTATTATTTGGAAGGGATAAACAAATTAGAACAGCGTTGGACGAAGCGTACAGGAT